>NC_138771.1:580066155-580801155 GCF_965119305.1 Pelophylax lessonae
TAAAAAAAGGACCAGGTCTTCTAAACAATGGACAGGAACGAAGAACCACCTTAGCTCAGTAAAGCAACAGGTAAGGTGAACGGCAAGACAACTCCGCCAGCTTGGACACCCTGCACGCAGAAGTCATAGCTACCAAAACAGCCACCTTCTGAGACAAGGTAAGCAAGGGAACCTCCCAATATTTCTGAAGGGAGATTCCTGGATAAATGACAACACCAATTTGAGGACCTGCAGAGGAACCAAGTGTCAAGCTCCCTGGATAAAGGTACGCACCAAGGAAAGTGTGGCCAGAGGACGTTGAAAGACAACTGCAGTAGGAGACATCCATGTAACCCAAGACTGCGACCCCCCCCACTGAGGTAACCATGCTAGCACTGGGGCCAACACTTTCGTGAAGACCCGAGGAGCGGAGGCGAGACCAAAGGGTAATGCCACAAACTGATAATGCTTCTTTCCCACAGCAAAGCGGAGCAAGCACTGGTGACTGACACATATTGGAATGTGAAGGCAAGTGTCCTTGATGTCGAAGGCAAGAAAATCCCCCTGATGCAGGGAAACCACCAACGTGCGAATGGACTCCATTCTGACCTTTCTGCCCCCGCAAAAGCAGTTTAGCACCTTGAGGTTCAGAATTGGATGCACCTTGCCTTCCTTCCTGGGGACTGTAAACAGGTTTGAGTAAAAAACCCCAGAAATGTTCCGAAGTCGGAACTAGGACGATCATCCCTCGAAGCAAAAAGGTTCTGCACCACCCCAAAGAGAGCCTGGAAGCGGACCGGGTACAGTTGCACGTTGGAAGGAAAGAACCTTTCCGGAGGGTAAGAACGAACCTCAATCTTGTGGCCAGATCGTATGACTTCGTTGACCCACTTGTCTTGTACCAGAGAAGTTGCCAGTCGACCCTGAAGGACGAAAAAACTTCTCATGAGCCGAGAAGGAGGGCCCACGTCTACAACGAGGGTCCTTGTCCTTAGTAGCCTGCAGAAGAAAGGTACTCTTCCCCCCCTGTGAGACCTTTAATGATGTCATCCAGGGAAGCACCAAACATCTCCTTGAAAGGGAAGATCAGTTAAGGCCTTCTTAGAAGTCTGGTCCGCAGACCAGCATTTGAGCCAAAAGACACGCCCAAGGACCACTGCCGAAACAGAGAGCCGAGAAGGGAAGCACATTTCGGGGCTCCCACTGCCGAAAACGCCGCCCAGAAGACTCCACAGATATGGCCGTTGCTGTTTTCTATGGCAAACCACCACAAATTGGCTGCCGGACTACACAAACATGACCGCTGTGCATTGCAGCACAAGGCTACAACAAAATGGCGGCCCCACGCGGCACGCAGGAGGGATCCCTAGGCCTCAGGGACAGGCAGTAGGGGGGGCCCCGACAGGAGCCCCCACCAGGGCAGCCTCCCCCTGTGCACAGCTGATTGTCCCATCGTCACACCCTCCCCCCACCCCATCGCCAGCATAACGCCCTGCCCCCACCCCAGGAGGTGGACCAGACCACCCACACAGCCCCAGCAGAAGTGGAGGGGGGCAGGGGGTAGGATGGGGGGGGAGCCTTAGAGGAAGGAGGGTGACCCGGGGGTCCAACCGTCCCAAGGATGGGCCCACATCCACCCCAAAACCTTCCAGGGGAAGAGGGGGGGGGGGGCAGCTACTCACCATACCAGATGGGCACCACTCCAGACTGAACCCCTCGCCATCTAAATGGGAGGCTGTCAGGCAGGAGGAACCCTGTGAATCGGGCCGAGACCTGGTCGTATTCGACCCCATGAGGTGTTTAACGCACAGGCCAGCCCCGGTCCGGTGAGGTCTGCGTACGTTCACTGGCCAGACTGGGGTGACCACTGGATCTAGATAATTCAGCCCGTCGCCCAGTCCGGCAGTTGACTGTAGATCTCACTGGAAAAACCAGTAGAAAAAAAAAGTTCCATCTAAAAAGAAAAAAAATTAGGCAGAAAAAAACCGTAAGAGAGGGAGTATACCCCCTTGGACTGCCCATAGGCGTAGCTAGACTTTTTTTCTGCCTAGTGTCCTACTCCAGGAGGGGGCAGTATAACCCAATGGTTAAGAAGATCAGGAGCTGTCTCCGTCAATGAACGAAAGAGAAATATGGTTTTAGCAGTTTTGGAAATCACTACATTGTGTTTTTATGAAGGTTGTATACAGCATCCCAACTTTTTTTGGAATTTTTTGGAACCATGCCAGACTAAAAAACATTTAAAGAGGACCTGTTCTGTGAATGCTGTGCCCAAAAAAGGCAAGAAGAGGGCAAATGACTAGTCACCAGTATTTTTTTTTTCCCTGCTACTGACCTACCATACCTTGTTTGACACTGTGCGGAGGTGGACATCTGGGCAGAGGGAGCAGGGCTTTGCTTCCTGAAGTCAAGGCTGCCCCCCAATGACTGGTGATTTGATGACTGGTGGGGTGAAATTCCGAAAGCAGCCAAGATCAACAGAATAAACGAAGCAGAAGCATGAAGATCCTTACACTGAGCCCTCTGGTACAGCTTTCTCTCTAGCAAGTGAACAGTGAGCAACTCAATCGCGATATAACCGAATCTCACTCCAAATCTTGTATGACAGCAGTGCCTCAGATCAGGAATTCCCAAACTACGGCCCTGCAGCTGGTTTAGAACTACACATCCCATAAGGCATTAGATCTCGCACTAATATACAGCTATTAGGCAACTGAACACTGTCACATTTTATCAGGAAAAAAAATCAAGATAAAAAAAAAAAAAGATACATTTTAATGGTACAATTATTTCTAGGTGTTCCATATAACATAGCAAATCTTTTAAGGTACACATTTAACCAATCACTTGTAATCAACTCACCACTTTCTATCTCGCCGCCCTTCTTGGCCGTAGCCGCGTTGCCCATGGTGGGGGGCGGGCAGGGCCTCTATGATTAGGACAGACGCCCCCCACCTATATGTTTAGGACCTGTCAAGAGAGAAAAGGAAAAAAAATTATACATTTTCAGAATTAAAATGGGCATTTCTCCCTCTTGTCACACATTCTTTCCCTGTATAGCCACATAAAACCATTAAACTTGGTAATTTCAGCGAGTTATACAGTCTACTCTGCTGGATTTTCCACAGGAATGTATGGAGACTCACGCCAAGACCAGTCCATTCGGTCTGAGAAAAAACATGGCACAGAACTGCAAGGTTAGGACAGGGTTTCTTCTCAGAGAATGTTATCTCAGTTAGATAAATACAGTACAGACCAAAAGTTTGGACACACCTTCTCATTCAAAGAGTTTTCTTTATTTTCAGGACTATGAAAATTGTAGAGTCACACTTCAAGAGGTAGTCACCTGAAATGGTTTTCACTTCACAGGTGTGCCTGGTCAGGTTTAATAAGTGTGATTTCTTGCCTTATAAATGGGGTTGGGACCATCAGTTGTGTTGTGCAGAAGTCAGGTGGATACACAGCTGATAGTCCTAATGAATAGACTGTTAGAATCAGGGCTGTCTTTAACACGGCAAAAGGGGCAGCTGCCCCGGGTCTAGTCATTGTTGTGGGGCCCAAAGCAGCTGCCCCTTGAGCCCCCAAATAGTTGATAAGTGGATTCAAGAGGGCCCAAGAAAATTTTTGCCCAGGGTCCAATCAAGAATAAAGACGGCCCTGGTTAGAATTTGTATTATGGCAAGAAAAAAGCAGCTAAGTACAGGAAAACGAGTGGCAGAAGAGACTTGTTTGGGCTAAAGAACACAAGTAATGGACATTAGACCAGTGGAAATCTGTGCTTTGGTCTGATGAGTCCAAATTTGAGATATATGGTTCCAACCACCGTGTCTTTGTGCGACGCAGAAAAGGTGAACAGATGGACTCTACATGCCTGGTTCCCACTGTGAAGAATGGAGGAGGAGGTGTGATGGTGTGGGGGTGCTTTGCTGGTGACACTGTTGGGGATTTATTCAAAATTGTAGGCATACTGAACCAGCATGGCTACTACAGCATCTTGCAGCGGTATGCTATTCCATCCGGTTTGCGTTTAGTTGGACCTGCATTTATTTTTCAACAGGACAATGACCCCAAACACACCTCCAGGCTGTGTAAGGGCTATTTGACCAAGAAGGAGAGTGATGGGGTGCTGCGCCAGATGACCTGGCCTCCACAGTCACCGGACCTGAACCCAATCGAGATGGTTTGGGGTGAGCTGGACTGCAGAGTGAAGGCAAAAGGGCCAACAAGTGCTAAGCATCTCTGGAAACTCCTTCAAGAATGTTGGAAGACCATTTCAGGTGACTACCTCTTGAAGCTCTTCAAGAGACTGCCAAGAGTGTGCAAAGCAGTAATCAAAGCAAAAGGTGGCTACATTGAAGAACCTAGAATATGACATATTTTCAGTTGTTTCACACTTTTTTGTTATGTATATAATTCCACATATGTTAATTCATAGTTTTGATGCCTTCAGTGTGAATCTACAATTTTCATAGTCATTAAAATAAAGAAAACTCTTTGAATGAGAAGGTGTGTCCAAACTTTTGGTCTGTACTGTATGCTCACTGTTCCTGACTTCCATAGCCCAGAGGGTTACCTTATCTACCTGTTGAGGTGATCCTAAGTGATGGGGAGTAGCCCAAATCCTGTGAAAACGTGCTGCAGCGCAGGATCATTTCTTGCAAATTTTGCGCTACTCAACAGAAATCTCACGGGAAAGCTGGATGATGCCACCCTCATCAAGGCACCCTGAGCAGAAGCCAGGAGAAAGGCAAGTATATTATTTAATCCCCTACCCTTCCCCAACTTTCATCCAGTGTTTAGGGAATAGGGGATACCTTGGGTAAACAGACCTTGGTACCTAGTAACAAGGCCTCTTAACTCATCAGTATTTAGGAGTCAGTAGTCTTGGGTGTCTTATCAAAGAAATGGTATATCAATTTATGTAGTGGTTAGTAGATCGGATCACCCTAGTTATGTCCATCTTCTAAAGACTCCCTAAATTTAAACCTAAATTTCCCAGATCCACCCACACAAAAAATTCAAGGAAGACGGACCCTTTAAAGGGCATTCAATAAAGGGAATCTGTCAGCAAGAGTATTAAGGTATAAAGAAATTAACACCCACCACACCCCCAAGGTGCCTACATCTTCCCTCATAAAAATAGAAACAACAAGGGCAATTGCGTACGTTTTCTATGCTAGTCCTAAACAAACCCAAAAATTTGACTTCTGGAAGCCCTCCATATTACACAAAGCAAAGAATACACCCATCTACCAGAGAGCTTGACTTGGAGATTCCAGACAGGATTAGCATAGAATGTATGCTTATTTTTCCAAAGCCCAATGGACATGTGAAGACAATGTTGTGTTTTCAATAGGGAATATATACATTTATTACAGGTTTCCTAACGTCAAGTTCACTTTAACTGCACCTTTGGCCATGGTTAAAAATGCTAGGGGGTGTTTTTCAAAGCAATTTCTCAATAAAACAAAGCATGGAGACATGGATGGATGGGAGAGTTTACATTAAATATTAAAAAATAGCATTTACAGTCTTTGGTGCTTAGATGCATTTAAAAACGGTACTAAGGCAGGCCGTAGATTACTTGATTTTCTCTCTTTCTTTCCACCAGAGGTGGAAGGAAAGAAAAATCGCTCAATTCCCCCATTGACACATTCAGTATTGATGGGGGAATGCCTCCCGAAGCGCTATTGTACTCTGCCAGTGAGGGGCACCGGGAGCCTTCCCAGTTGGCAGAATACAATGGTTACTACTAGCGGCTATATAGCCTCCTGCAGTAATCGCTGCATTTTTTACTGATCTGAAATGATATGCACTGTTGTCTATGGAACATTGCACACAGCTAAGTTAAAGCGGTGTTCCAGCCTCCAGCCTCCCCCTCCAAAAATTAAAAGTCAGCAGCTACACATACTGTAGCTGCTGACTTTAATTATTAGGACACTTACCTGTCCTGGAATCCAATGATGTCGGCACCGCAGCCGATGTTTCCATCGGCTGTCGGGTGCTGCCGCCGCCATTGTCGGTGAGGGAACCCGGCAGTGAAGCCTTACGGCTTCACGGGCGGGTCCCTATCGCGCATGCGCGAAGCGCGCTGCGCATTTGGATTGGCTTGGCGGCGAGGGAAGGCGGAGGGGGCCAAACTTCCGAGGGCCAGCGCCGCATTGCCGTCTCCCGGAAGAGGGGAACGGGTACCTGTCAAAAACAGGTACCCGTTCCCCCCCCCTGCCCCCTGAAAGGTGCCAAATGCCAAAAGGTGCTAATGAGCAAATGGTATTTGGAAAGACGATGACCAACAATGAGCACAACCGAATGCCATAAAAAACAGTCACTGGACATGTCCGGCTAAAACTGACATCCAGTGTGTGTGTATGTACGTATGCCCTCCTTACAACACATGCTTTTTTTTTTTTTTTTGAAATAGAAGTTACAGACAGCAACATTTTCAGCAGCAGTTTGCAAAAACAGTCTCCTCATGTTAAACCCAATCTCTGGTAAAAAAAAAAAAAAATTCCCATGCAGTGGGTCTGTGCCTGCACTGCCCAGGTCAGCTGCTCGTTTTGTCTAGGGGTAAAGAGAAAGCTTTTACTCACCTGCTCTACTGGAAACAGGGCTCCCTTACAGTTCATCAATGGACTATTCCTGGTCTATGAAGCCTGTTCTGGACTTGATGTCATAAAGGAACAGTCCACAACTCAGGATTGCTGGAGCATAGGGGTGCCAAACCGGTCTTGTGCGGGGAAGATCAGGGGATTAAGAATTTTCTTTCTTTCCTCTAAACAAAAATGAGCAGCTGACTCGTGCAGTGCATGCACAGGCCCATTGCACGGGAAAACCCTTTTTTTTTTCCCCTGAAGATGGGCTTTAAAGTAACAAGTAAACAAATCAGGACTGCCTGAGAAAGTAAGAACTTATAAAGGAGGCTGACTTGCTAAAGGAGTTGGGGTTGGATGTCCCCTCCCACTGCTTATAAAAGCAATCCGGCACCTAGTTAGCAGCTAGGATTGCTTTAACAAGAGAGTCGTCCGCCGGCTCTAAAAAACGATACCTGCAGCTGTAGGCATCATCCCAGTATACCCAGTTGAAATCTAGCGATGTATGGCAAATGGTTAAACCGGAAAATGAATAAAAGCAATCCATATCTTTAAAAATGTAATTGGCCAAAAGCTCTCCCTGCAAAATAGAAAATCTAATTCTTACCCCTCTGTCTGTGCTGCCATGGCAGATAAATCTCATTCTAAAGTCTTTCTAGAAACCAACACTTTTAGAAATTTTGAACTTCGGGTCCCCCACTGCAATTAGTGGTTCCTCCTGGCAACCTCCACATTGATAGGTGGGTGGAACCACTGAGCGCAGTGGGGAACTAGGAGATTGGCTTCAGAGGAAGAATTATCTAGAATGGAACAGATTTTGGTTGGTGCCAGTACTAATGCATCGTACACACGTTCAGATAATCGTGCGAAAATAATCGATTTTGACTTGATCGCACGATAATCTGATCGTTAGTACACAGCTTTCGACAGCCGATCACGACAGTTCATCCAACAAAATCCGAAGGGACAAACATGAAAACTTCTGTCATACGATAGCCTAGCGGACGACAATCGTTAATCATTACAGTATGCGTCCGCTAAAAATCGATCGACAAAGACCGTGCATGATCAGAAACACTAAAATAGCCTGGCTGCCATTGTTTTTGTTTTGCACCATCTGATACGTAGCTAAGCAACCAGAAGGCTTTTCCGGAATCGTACGAAAAAAATTCCTACGTTTATATGCATTGCTGAATTCGATATTAGGATCATGCAACAAAATGCGAACGGTAAGTCGTCCAATTATCTGAACGTGTGTACGAGGCATAAGGGAGGTACTCTTCTGCAGAGAGAGATTTTGGCCATTTTCACAAAAGGTTTGCTCTAATAGAAAAAGGTCAGAGCTACACATGCAAATACCACACAAAAGTGTCAAAAGAGAACGAACAAGTCGACATTCCACGTCAGTCTACCAAATGATGTGTAAGAAATGCTTTGTGAAGGATGGAAACAGTGCCAAAAAGTCTCATGTATATAAAGCCTCATTAATAAACCAAATGCATCTCCTCTTATAGATGGCCGCTACATTTTGTAGAACTAATATAAAAGTAAAGTATACTAAATATACATTACGTACAATCATACTTAAAGAGGGGCTTTAGGTTTAGACAAATTAAAAGTCAACAGCTACATAAACAGTAGCTGCTGCCTTTAATAAACAGAAACTCACCTGTCCAGGGATCCTGAGCTGCGCTCACACGGGCCAGTCGACTTCACAGTCAGCTCTCCATTACACGTGCACGAGACACATTGCACTCCATGCATAGTCCTGCAACCTTCTGGGACCAGTTGGCGGTTGTGGGTGGAGGGGGTTGAACTTCCTGCCAATGGGCTAAACAAAAAAAAAAAAAAAACCTGACATGTTCCTTTATCCACACAAACAAGGTGGATGGAGGAATCCTACTCCCCCGGGACATCAAATGATTGATTTCTGTCAAGCAGGGATGACCAAACTGGGTTGGTCCCTGCTAAACCAGCAAAAATGTGTTCAGTGTATGGGCAGCTTATAAAAAAAAATTCCAGTTTATGAGGTTTCATGCATAGTCCTGTTGGACAGCTTGGAGCAATGTAACTATTGGCGCTTTTCCACTGCATGGAACCGAACGGTTCGGCTCGCTTTTGTGCTTTTCCACTGCTGGTACCGCATGGTATGGTGTAGGAACGGTTCGGTACGGTGGCGCTTTTCCACTACATGGAACCGAATGGTACGGCTCGCTTAAACAGTACCACCTCAGTTGTGGTTCCAACAGGGCCGTACCGGTACCATATCCCACAATCCTTTGCATGCAGCCTTGACTGTTTGTCACTACTAGCCACTGATTGTTCAGAGAATAATTGTTATCCCACCCACTTACTTTAGTACTACTTTAGTGGAAAAGCAAACCGTACCGAACCGTTCCAACACTGTACCATGTGGTACCATGCAGTGGAAAACCAAACAGGGCCAAGCAGGGCCGAGTAGAGCCGAGCCGGTACTTGCAGTGGAAAAGTGCCATAGGTATATACCACACCTGGCCTATCCCACTGGAAGTCAGACCGCTACTACAATGATCTCCACTTGCTCCCAGACCCTGCGCGGAGTGGCTTCCCTTCTACACTATGAACACAGGTAGTCAGCCACTCGGAACTGGTGCCATTCAGTGGTTGCCTGGCATCTTCTGAATGAATGCACTTTCCGACTGGACAGTTGAGTCCCGGCTGCTATACAGCGACTACCGGAGTCCAACACCATCTCTTTTGCTACCCCCTGTCGGCCTCCCTCATGGTTGGACGCAGAGCCCTGGTGCTGTGATTCTTGTCACTTCCACAAAACAAGACTTTAATAAAGGGTTTGCTTTTCAGTACTACGCTATGGTGGTCCTTACACCTGTGGTTTCTCTTGTGTGCATCCTTGATGCAGTATCTCCTCCTGATTTGCAGATTTCAGCATCCACACAGCTATCTTCTATAAACTACCCTGCCCCCATGTGACAACGCTGAAGAGATACGTACCTGTTTGCAGTCCATATCTGGAGAGTAGCCTGGGGTGACAACCATGACTAATATTTATTACATGATATATTTGGATCTCGATACACTAACACATATGAAGCCTTCCTGAAAGCATGGATGTGATTTTTTAACTAGAACAGGTGGGGTTCATCAATTTTAAACACCTCCCGTCCTGTTATTGGACAATAACAGCTACACATCCCAGGGTGGCTGAATCAAGGTGTCGGTGCCACCTATGTGGATATAAAGGCTGGAGGATTCTATTAAAACTCATTGGAACCAAAGAAATGGTTTGGATAGACTACAGAAACCTTCAACATTACAGAACAAGCCCAGTCAATACTACTATTAGGTAATGTCCACCAAAGTCCATTACACAGCTGGCTGTATACCACGGCTGGACAAATCCCAGGAGCCAGGTAGCCAATGCTCCTTAAAGAAGAATTCCAGGCATGGATATTTTATACATAGTTACTAGAGATGCACCGCAACTGCCGTGGCCAAAACATTTCGGCTGAAGACGGTGTTCTTGGCATTTTTTCCATAGAGAAAAAGGTGCCCACAATGGAACCAAAAAACACACACGATTTTGACATGATTTTATTGTGCTTATGTTTTTTTTTTTTTGTAGGTCATTTGACTCAAAAACTGCATCAAAGATGTAAAACGAGTGCGTTATCAGTGCGTTTTCAATGCATTTCAACAGGGAGATGCTTTTTTGGTGCAGTTTTTTTTTTTTTTAACTGACCAAAAATGCAGCAAGCAAAATTTTTAACACCACAACAGAAGCACATACATAGAATTTAAAGGGATGCATTTTTCTTGAGCTTTTCTTACGCTAAAAGTGCCAATAGGAGCCAACAATCAATCCATTCATTTAAATTCATATTATTAAAAAGTCAAATACAATTATATTAAAAAAATTTATTTCTAAAAAATTGTCGTTTTCGGTTTCGCCCAAGTGCATTCTAAATTCTAAATTTTTGGCACCAAAATTTCCATTCAGTGCACCTCTAATAGTTAGATCGGTCCAAGCTGAAACAATCTATGTCAATACCCATACCTGGCTGATCCTCCTGGAAGCTGGAAACCATTGAAGCAGACACCACTACCCCAAAGATCTACACTTGCTTCTGTGTTCTACACTAAGCGGCTGCTGTGTAAACACAGGCGGTCACCCACTGCCTTCCTGCTTCTCCACCTCATCCAAAGAACTTTTTGCATTCATTCAGAAAATGCAAAGCATTCTCTGAATGGTGTTGGGGCTGAGCACCTGTGTTAAGAAAACAGGGCATCTGCTGGGCATGGTACCCAGAAGCAAGTGGAGTTCACTGGGGTAGCGGTGTCTATTTCAAGGATTTACAGCTTCCAGGGGCATCTGACAAATATGAAATATACATAGTTACATTGGTCCATATGCAACCCTGGAATTCTTTCAAAATCACAGCTGGGGTCCAACTTTGGGGATTTTGAGTTGTTAGCAATGGAGCTGACCCACCTCAAAAAAATAAAAAAAAATAAAAAATCCTGCTGGCTCCTGGATTGGCCGGACTGCCTCCTGGATGACATAGGAATTGGTCTGTATACCATCACCTGACAGATTATAGCAGCTTTGCCCCCCTGATCAAGGATCTGCTCCTTTTCTAATGCCAGAGACACAGGAAGTACTGGCTGCTCAGTGATCACACTACATCTGCTCCTTCTCTCATTTGTCAATACAATAGGATCCCTCTGATCACACTAAATCTGCTCCTTTTCTTATCCATCTAGAAGAGTGTTTCTCAACCTCTTTAAAATTATGAATTATGAATTAAAACTACTCTGATACTTTTACATAATGCATCAACATCAACACAGGTAGGGCACCCAACGTTAGACGTGAATTACTCTTCCAAAGCAAATGTACTTTTGGAAACTGGTACTGTCTAGTATTCCAATGTTTCCCTTGCCACTCAGTTTTTCTCCTTCACCTAATGAGACCCCAAAGCTGATGGAGAGAGGCAGGGGAGGGTCAAACAAGGATGCTATGCAGGCAACTGACATTCTCCTTATATACTGATGTCATTGGTCATTAGGCAGCTAGAAGGTTGTAATGGATTACAATGAAAACCTTTGGCTCCGTGTAACTGAAAGGCAGGCTTCATCCACCCACCGTCTTGTATACAAGTTTGTGGCAATTTTTAGGCATTTTGCCAGGGAACCCCTAAAGAAACCTCAAGATACTCCAGTTGAAAAAGGCTGGTCTATACAATAGGATCCCTCTGATCACACTACAACTGCTCCTTCCCTTATCCGTCTATACGATAGGATCCCGCTGATCACATATCTGCTCCTTCCCTTATTCGTCTATACCATAGGATCCCTCTGATCACACTACAACTGCTCCTTCCCTTATCCGTCTATACCATAGGATCCCTCTGATCACACTATATCTGCTCCTTCCCTTATCCGTCTATACCATAGGATCCCTCTGATCACACTACAACTGCTCCTTCCCTTCTCCGTCTATACGATAGGATCCCTCTGATCACACTACAACTGCTCCTTCCCTTATCAGTCTATACCATAGGATCCCTCTGATCACACTATATCTGCTCCTTCCCTTATCTGTCTATACGATAGGATCCCTCTGATCACACTTCAACTGCTCCTTCCCTTATTCGTCTATACGATAGGATCCCTCTGATCACATATCTGCTCCTTCCCTTATCCGTCTATACGATAGGATCCCTCTGATCACACTACAACTGCTCCTTCCCTTATCCGTCTATACCATAGGATCCCTCTGTTCACACTACATCTGCTCCTTCCCCTGTCTGTCTATTCAATAGGATCCCTCTGATCACACTATATCTGCTCCCTACCTTATCCATCTATTCAATAGGATCCCTCTGATCACACTACATCTGCTCCTCCCCTTATCCGTCTATACAAATATGATCCCTCTGTTCACACATTTGCTCCTTTTTCATCTATACAAAAGGATCCCTCTGATCACACTACAGCCGTAGCCAAAATTTTAAGAATGACACAAATAATTTTCACAAAGTCTGCTGAGTCAGTGTTTTTAGTTCTTTTTGTCAGATGTTACTATAGTATACTGAAGTATAATTACAAGCCTTTCATAAGTGTCAAAGGCTTTATTGGCAATTACATGAAGAAGTTCAAAGAGTCAATATTTGCAGTGTTGACCCTCCTTTTTCAAGACCTCTGCAATTCCCCCTGGCATGCTGTCAATCAACTTCTGGGCCACATCCTGACTGATGGCGGCCCATTCTTGCATGGTCAATGCTTGGAGTTTCCCAGAATTTGTAGGTTTTTTTTTTTTTTTTGTTCACCCGCTTTTCAGGATTAACCACAAGTTCTCAATGGGTTTAAGGTATGGGGAGTTTCCTGGCCATGGACCCAAAATGTTGATGTTTTGTTCCCCAAGCCACTTCGTTATAATTTTTGCCTTATGGTAAGGTGCTCCATCATGCTGGAAAAGGCATTTTTGTTATCACCAAACTGTTCTTGGATGGTTGGGAGAAGTTGCTCTTGGAGGATGTTTTTGTACCATTCTTTATTCATGGTGGTGTTCTTAGGCAAAATTGTGAGTGAGCCCACTCCTTCGGCTGAGGAGCAACCTCACACATGAATGGTCTCAGGATTTTTTACTGTTTGCATGACACAGGGTCATTGGTAGCGCTTACTTTTTCTCCCCTAGACAAGGTTTTTTCCAGATGCCCCAAACAATTGGAAAGGGGATTCATCAGAGAAAATAGACTTTACCCCAGTCCTCAGCAGTCCAATCCCTGTACCTTTTGCAGAATAATCAGTCTGTCCCTAAAGGTTTTTCCTGGAGAGAAGTGGCTTCTTTGCTGCCCTTCTTGACACCAGGCCATCCTCCAAAAGTCTTCGCCTCACTGTGCGTGCAGATGCACTCACACCTGCTTGCTGCCATTCCTGAGCAAGCTCTGCACTGGTGGTGCCCCGATCCCGCAGATGAATCAACTGTAGGAGACGGTCTTGGCACTTGCTGCACTTTCTTGGGCGCCCTGAAGCCTTCTTCACAACAATTGAACCTCTCACCTTGAAGTTCTTGATGATCCAATAAATGCTTGATTGAGGCTCAGTTCACACTAGATGCAGTGCAAATTAACAGCAAATTTTCTGCAAATTTGCACCAAATCAAAATTGCAACCTGTATATGCGAAGCAATTGCAGAGTGTACGTTAACAACATGTCAAACTTGGTTTTGCAAATGGCAATGCGATCAGATTCTGGTGCGGACAAAAAAAGGCCCTGCACAAGATTGATGCCAATGCGGTGCGATTTGAGTCATACAAATCCATGGCTCAAACCGCACTCCGGAGACTGTGCATGCAATTTGCACAGGAATGAGCTGCGATTCATGTGCAATTTACATGTGGTGTCCCTCATCGCAGCAGTGTGAACCCAAACTTAGGTGCAATCTTAGTAGCAGCAATATCCTTGCCTGCAAATCCGTTTTTGTGCAAAGCAATGCTGACAGCACATGTTTCCTTGCAGGTACCCATGGTTAACAGAGGAAGAACAAGGATTTCATGCACCACCCTCCTTTTAAAGCTTCCAGTCCATTATTCTAACTCAATCAGCAGTACAGAGTGATTTCCAGCCTTGTCCTCGTCAACACTGACACCTTTGTTAACAAAAGAATCACTGACATGATGTCAGCTGGTCCTTTTGTGGCAGGGCTAAAATGCAGTGGAAATTTGTTTGTTTTTTTCTAGGTCAAGCTTATTTTCATGGCAAAGAGGGACTATGCAATTAATTGCAATTCATCGGATCACTGTTCATAACATTCTGGAGTATATGCAAATAGCCATCTTAAAAAAAGGCAGCAGACTTTGTGAAAATTAATATTTTTGTCATTATAAAAACTTTTGGCCACGGCTGTTCATCTGCTCCTTCTGTTATCCATCTATACAATAAGATTCTTCTGATCACATTACATCGGCTCCTTCTCTCATCCGTCTATACAATAAAATCCCTCTGATCAGACTACATCTGCTCCTTCTCTTGTTTATACCAGTGGTCTCCAAACTGCAGCCGGGGGACCAGATGTAGCCCGTTGCTTGCCTTTATCTGGCCCTTGGAGCATTAATCCTCCCACTGATGCAAGACAGGATTCTGCCTATTGACACCAACAGGGCACCATTTCTTCCACTGACACCAACAACAGGGCACCATTTCTTCCACTGACACCAACAACAGGGCACCATTTCTTCCACTGACGCCAACAACAGGGCACTATTCCTCCCAATTATACCAATGAGGGGGGCACTATTCCTCCCACTGACACCAACAATGGGGCACTATTCCTCCCAATGATGCGGCACTATCCCTCCCACTGACAACAATGGGGCACTATTCCTTCCACCAGATACCAAATGTGGTGATGTTCAAATCCACTGATGCCAGGAAAATTTCCGCCTCCCGCTGGCCAAAGTCCGGCCCTCCTAATGTCTGAAGTACATTTAAAATGGCCCTTTGTTTCGAAAGTTTGAAGACCCCTGGTCTATACAATAGGATCCCTCTAATCACACTACATCTGCTCCTTATCTTATCTGACTATACAATAAGATCCCTCTGATAACATTACATCTGTGCTTTCCGTTATCCATCTATACAAAAGGATCCCTCTGATCACACACATCTGCTTCTTGTCCACTCTCACACAGGAGGTCTTCTGACCTTCGACATTTCACAGAATCTGATCCCTGTCCTAAAGGGCCGTACACACTTGACGAAAATCGGACGAAATATCCTCCGGTTTTTCTCTGTCGTCTCAGTGTTCATTACTGTTTTTAGTTGACAGTGCATAAATGTTCACGAAATTTCTCGTCCAATTTTTCTTTTTTTTTTGGCACATTTGTTCCTAGACTTCCGGGTTGTCAGTAACTTCAGATCATGCGCGGTCTTTCGTATCCGATTTTTCATGGACGTACTGCATGCACATTAAACGAAAATCAGTCGTCTGGGGACGGACAAAAAAAATTTTGGTGTTTATCCCTCCGTTTTTTTTCGTTGAAAATGTCGGCATCGGCTGCTGAAAGTTGTGTACACACTAGGCGAAAATCGGACGATTTTACCTCGGATGGGAATTTTCAGCAGATTTTCTACTAGTGTGTACCCCACTTTACACATGGGACCTTTCTAGGACTTTGTTTACCAAAGACATGCATAGATACTAGGATCTGATCCCTCTGCATGTCAGAGAATCTGGTCCCTACGATTACATTGAAAACGGCTTTCCTTATGTTTGTGTATTACTCTGGTATGTCCTTGCTGCTTAGATCATCTGTAGACCTGTCTAAATTTCAATGTTTATTTTTCTCCCTAGTGTCTTGCCTAAAATGATGGCTTGTTCTTGCTGCCCTCTGTTTCTGAAGTGAAATCTTGCTCTGTTAAGCCAGCTATCCTTTATTAACTCCTGATTAGTCAATTAGTATGCACCCATCCCTAAGGCCCCTTTCACACAAGGGAGTTCGTCGGCGGACTACGTTTATCTCAGTGGGGGATCGATCCGCCAATCCCCCGCTGAGCAGGCGGATGGCAGCTCTGTTCCTGCGCTGTGTGCAGAGACAGAGCTGTCAGGTCCCCACTGTTCTCTATGGGGGAATCGGACCGCCTGTCCGTTCTCATCCGCTGGGCGGATGGAAAATAGGGTTTCCATCCGTCCAGATTTGACGGACCGGATCGTATGTCAGAGGACATGTCTCCGCTGACATCTGATGTACCATAGAGATGCATTGAGCATCCATTCAGATCCACCTGAAATACTGACAGGCGGATCTGAACGCCCCGCTAGTGTGAAAGGGGCCTAACAGTTAAAAACTAAATCATCTTTGTGGGGGATTTCACATGTGCAGAGGAGACACATTTGCTGATGGGGTTCTGTTCAGAAGTGGGGGTTTCATTAAGTGGGAGCACTTTCGACTTTGAAAACCACCAAACAGACCACAGGTAATCTTGTTTACCCCTTCAGCTCTCAATCCACTCTGTAACATGAGCGCTCTACCACTCCTCCCGACAGTTGTGTCCTCTCTCCTTAGACTTTTCCCTTCACCCCACAGCTTATATAAACTTCCGCACTTCTGTGCTCTCCCCATTACTGCACTCATCATTTCCTGACAATTTTAAATCCACACGTGAAAAAAAAAAAAAAAAAAAAATCTCCAGGCCACTGAGGCATGTCCCTTCATATAAATTGCACTTCTGCTTCTCCTAACCTCTGGAGATATATCCCCAAACCCTGAGCCTTCATCATTTAATGGTACCCATTGCACCCATAACTCGGCACCCCCTGGCAGCAGCCACAATCCATACAAATTTAGTTCCCATTTATCTTCTTCCCAAGACCAGACTCCCCTTCTCTTGCGCCCTTTGGAATACCTGCTCTGTCTGAACAACCCCTTTATCGGCAATTCATTTAATCTACTCGCCATCATTGAAACCTGGATTCATGAGTCCAACACTGCGACTTCTGCTGCCCTATCCTATGGTGGACTTCTCTGGACTCATATGTAGATATTCGCCAGCACACCAAGGATCATCAATTTCGTCCAAACGGTTTTTATTAAAGAAAGATCACATCACAAAACTGTGTAGTGCAATGTTTCGAAGATACGCAGGACACTTTTGTCAGGCATGTGCTGCAAGGGTCCTGCGTAGCTCCAAAAAACATTGCACTACACTGTTTTGTGATGTGAACTCTCTTTAATAAAAATAATTTGGATGAAATTGGTGATCGTTGGTCTGCTGGCGAATATCTATATATCGTACAAGTTCCAGTATCCAGCCAGCGGTCGCTACAGTACCTTAAGAGCTCATTCCAGGAACATTTGCGATGGGAATATGGACTATATCTTCTTTGGACTCACTCCCTAGACTCGGTGGACACAAGGGAGGGGAATCCTTCTAGCCCCAGGTAGCACCTTTCAGGTTTTTCACCCACCTCCCTCTCTGTCACTCTCCTCATTTGAGGCACACTGCATTCATCTTTTCTCTCCAGTTTCTTTAAGGATAGATGTGATCTACCAGCAGCCCCATGGACTGGTATCAGACTTTCTTGATGACTTCTCTGCCTGGCTAGTGGCTACCCTACTTTCGCTCTCATAAAATCCCCACAATCATTCTAGGTAGGGCTGCATGATATTGGGGAAAAAAGTACATTGCGATATTTGGTTTTCAACTATATATATTGCGATATTTCTCTGGGTGGAATGCAGAAGACACTGACAGTGTGGATTAGGCAGAGTCGGGACTCACAGTGGTGACAGGAGGTAGAAGAAGTTAGAACACAGCCCGACATGAGTGGAGCAGCCACAGCTCCTCACTGTTGTCCTGTCTGGAGCTCAGGATCAGATGGTGACCCGTCAGGCACAGGGTCCCGCCCACTGGCGGGTGGAAGGGTCGGTACAGGACCACCTTGTCCACCCGGGGCGTTTTGATCAGCTCTGCGAACTCCATAGCGGACACCGGAGGATCCCCGTCACCGTCCTCTCATCACCGGTACTACACCTGACACAGCGCTCCCCCTCCCTCACCGGAGACGAGTTTCCCCTTGCTTTCGGCTGTGATCCCAGCTCTGCCTCTAGTCTCCAGCCGACCATTACTCTGCCCTGCTCCGCCCATTGTCTCTGCATTGACTATTTACAACACATTATAGCCTGATCCCGCCCCCGTGCGCGCCCCCGATGCAGCCAGGAGAGACAATGGGCGGAGTAATGGTCGGCTGGAGACTAGAGGCAGAGCTGGGAGAGTTGGATTGCATTGGGCTGGAGGGGCGGAGTTCCGATCACAGCCGAAAGCAAGGGGAAACTCGTTTGTGTCGGCTGCCTGCACAATATCGTGTCTTCTGCGATATGAATATCGCCCACGCCCGCAGAACGATAGTCGATATCACGTCGACTATCGTTCAGCCCTAATTCTAGGTGACTTCAACATCCCCGTTAGTACGAATACTCCCGCTAGTTCCAAACTTCTCAGTCTAACCTCCTCCTTAGAGTGAGTAGAAGCATGAGTCCATTGCTTCAGGTCAGACAGCAACACTCTAGAACTTGTTTTCTCCCACCTATGCACTCCGTACAACCTCTCCTACTATCCTTTCCATCTCTCTAAACACTATCTGATTAGTTTCACTCTCTCCCTCTCCTCCAACTGCCTAACAGTTACCTGTAGAAACCGTCGCCATATGGACCCTTCTCTTTTCTATTCTTCTACTGACCACCTCTATGACAAAAGCTCACCCGTCCTGCCGCAACCTAGCCATTTCTGTCTAAGAAACTTCACTGGCATCCTATCTGAACACACTGGCCCCCCTCACTACACACAGAATCAGGCCCGACCCCTACAACCTTGGCAAACAGCTGACACCAGAAGTCTGGAAAAACATAGCCGCGCTCTTGAGCGCCAGTGGCGTAAGACTAAGTGTGAGAAAGATTTCAACCAAAATAAATCTGCCCTCCAAAAATACAATTCCTGCCTCCTCACTGCCAAGCAGACCTATTTTATCACTCTCATTAAAGCGGTAGTAACCCGCTTTTTGACACTTTTACCTACAGGTAAGCCTATAATAAGGCTTACCTGTAGGTACAATTAATATCTCCTAAACCAGCACGGTTTAGGAGATATTTGCAGTGCATGCAGCCGCTCACGCGAGCGGCGCATGCGCTCTGAAGGTCCGGGGGGACCTTCAGCTTTCCTTGCCGGAAAATCACTCCCGCGCGCATGCGCGGGAGTGACATCATCGCGGCTCTGGCCAATCACAGCGCCGGAGCCGCCGAACCCAGAAGAGACGCAGAGGGATCATGGCAGCGCCCGCAGCGATGTCCTGGGGTCCGTGTCGAGGCTTCGTTCTAAGGTAAGTAATACATAATGAGCTAGTATGCAATGCATACTAGCTCATTATGCCTTTGTCTTGCAGGCTTTTTTTTGTTTTCGGGTTTACAACCGCTTTAACAACTTATCATCCTTTCCCTGTGAACTCTTCTCTGCCTTTACCACTCTCCTTCATTCTACACTGCCTTCACCCACTAACTTACTCACTGCCCAGGAGATCGTCAATCACTTCAAACATAAGATTGATACTATTCGTAAGGAGATCTCCTCTGTACAGAAACAATCTGCACGCCCACAGGTTCAATTATTATACAAGAAGTTTAGAAACCTTGTCTATAGTGGCGAGGTTGAATAAAGTAACGTCCAGCTAACCATCTGCCCTCAGAACCCTTTTCCCCTGCAAATGCTACGTTCACCCTCTGGCTCTATTCTACACACTAACTCCCATCTTCAATATCTCCCTCTCTTCTGATGTCATCCCCAATTCTGGAAAACACGCACTATTCACCCCCATACTTAAAAAGTCCTTACTGGACCCTACCAAACCTTACCTGCACCCCATCTCCTTGCTCCCTTTTTTATCCAAACTCCTTGAATGTCTGGTCTACAACTGACAAGCAACCACCTCACCGAGAATAACCTTCTTGATCCCCTTCAGTCTGGATTTCACCCTAAAAACTCCACAGAAACTGCCCTGCTAAAACTAACAATTGAGCTTCTAAAGGTCAAAACCAATGGACACTCCAACTCCTGGACCTTTCTGCTGCCTTTGAGAAGGTTGATCACCCCCACCACCTCTAATAACTCCACACCTTTGGTCTCCGTGACTGTACTTGACGCTGGCACCTTCAGTCTCACAATTCTCCTCCCTCTTCTACTCTTCCTTTCTCTGTTGCCCCCCCAAGGTTCTGTTCTTGGACCTCTCCTATTCTCTACCTACACTTCCTTCCTAGGTCAGCCTCCCATGGCTACCAATACCATCTCTATGCCGACCACACCCAAAATCTATCGCTCTACCCCTCAGCTAACTCCTTCAGTCTCCTCACGCATTACTAATTTAGTAACAGACATAGCCTGGATGTCACTCTACTTCCCCAAACTCAATATATCCAAAACTGAGCTCATATTATTTCCTCCCCCACGTGCCCCTGCTTTCTCTGTCAAATATCGATGGCACCGCTATTAGCCTGCCCCCGCATACCAAGGTACTAGGTGTAATCCTGGACTCTAAACTATCCTTTCGACCCCACATCCAATTACTGTCCAAATCGTGCCGCCTCAACATCTCCAAAATACGCCCCTTTCTAACCAATGACACCACACAGCTCCTAGATCACTCCCTGGTCACCTCCCGCCTAGACTACTGAAACTTCCTACCCATAGGGTTACCTTTATGTAGGCTATCCCCTCTTCACTCCACCATGAATTCTGCTGCCAGACTCATCCAAACCATTCCGTGTCCTCCACCCATCTCTGTCCATTCCTCCACTGGCTTCCACTCACCCAATGAATTCAATTCAAAGAACTAACAACTTACATAACCATCCACAACTCTGCGCCCCACCTGTATCACTAAACCTAGTCTCTAAATACCAACCTAATTGTTCTCTTCTATCCTCCCAAGACCTCCTGCTTCTCTAGCTCCCTCCTCCCCTCCCCCATGCTCGTCTCCAGGACTTTTCCAGAGCCTCTCCTATTGAACTCTCTACTCCAATCTGTCTAATTATCTCCTACTCTGTTTGCTTTAGACGATCCCTGAAAGCCCTCCTCTTCAGAGAAGCCTATCCTACCCACACCTAACAGCACTTTTATTTTCTCCATCACCTCCTCCCCCACAACTATTACCTTTTGTATCTTTTGCCCCTCCCTCCTAGATTGTAAGCTCTAATGAGCAGGGCCCTCTGATTCCTCCTGTATTGAATTTTATTGTAACGTCTGCCCTCATGTTGTAAAGCGCTGTGCGAACTGTTGGTGCTATATATAAATCCTGTATTATAATAAATAATAATCACACAGAGGAGGATTCGCCGACAATTGTGACGGCACAACAGAGGATCCGCCGATACCCTGCGACCGCACAGAGGAAGATTCGCTGATCCTCTGCACACAGAAGGATCCGCCGACCCCCCCACGCAGAAAGATCCGCCGACCCCCGACACCCCACACAGAAGGATCCGCCGACCCCCCCACGCAGAAAGATCCGCCGACCCCCGACACCCCACACAGAAGGATCCGCCGACACCCCACGCAGAAGGATCCGCCAACGCCTCCCATCCCACACAGGAGGATCCCCTGACCCCTGCCATCCCACAGAGGAGGATCCGTTCAGTCTGCACACAATAGATCTGCAATGAGATTTTTCTGATCACAGAGAAGGTCCCCTATATATCATATACAGAGGGGGATGGGATCCTTCTGATCACAGTGGAGGGCCCCTATATATCATATACTGAGGGGGATGGGATCCTTCTGATCACAGTGGAGGGCCCCTATATATCATATACTGAGGGGGATGGGATCCTTCTGATCACAGAGGAGGTCCCCTATATATCATATACAGAGGGGGATGGGATCCTTCTGATCACAGTGGAGGGCCCCTATATGTCATATACAGAGGGGGATGGGATCCTTCTGATCACAGTGGAGGGCCCCTATATGTCATATACAGAGGGGGATGGGATCCTTCTGATCACAGTGAAGGGCCCCTATATATCATATACAGAGGGGGATGGGATCCTTCTGATCACAGTGGAGGGCCCCTATATGTTTTATACAGAGGGGGATGGGATCCTTCTGATCACAGTGGAGGGCCCCTATATGTCATATACAGAGGGGGATGGGATCGTTTTGATCACAGTGGAGGGCCCCTATATATCATATACTGAGGGGGAAGGGATCCTTCTGATCACAGTGGAGGGCCCCTATATATCATATACAGAGGGGGATGGGATCCTTCTGATCACAGTAGGGCTGCCACGACTCGTCGACTACAAAAAATCGTCGACGTGCGGAAAAAGCGTTGACGCGTCAACGCGTGACGTCACACGCCCCCGGCCGGCCGCCGCTTGAAGCATTGCCGGCGGGTGAAATTCCCCCGCCGGGCTCTGTACTAGGTGGGAGGGCTTACTGAGGGGTCTGCACTGGGAGGGGGGCTTACTAAGGGGTCTGTACTGGGTGGGAGGGCTTACTGGGGGGGTCTGTACTGGGAGGGGGGCTTACTAAGGGGTCTGTACTGGGAGGGGGGGCTTACTAAGGGGTCTGTACTAGGTTGGAGGGCTTACTGGGGGGTCTGTACTAGTGTACTGGGAGGGGGGCTTACTAAGTGGTCTGTACAGTACAGACCACTTAGTAAGCCCCCCTCCCAGTGCAGACCCCTCAGTAAGCCCTCCCACCTAGTACAGACCACTTAGTAAGCCCCCCTCCCAGTGCAGACCCCTCAGTAAGCCCTCCCACCTAGTACAGACCACTTAGTAAGCCCCCCCCCTCCCAGTGCAGACCCCTCAGTAAGCCCTCCCACCCAGTACATACTGTACTAGGTGGGAGGGCTTACTGAGGGGTCTGCACTGGGAGGGGGGCTAAGTGGTCTGTACTGGGTGGGAGGGCTTACTGAGGGGTCTGTACTGGGAGGGGGGCTTACTGAGGGGTCTGTATTAATTACAGGATTAATTAGCTAATCAAAAAAACACTAAATTAAGCAAAAAAACAAAAAATTTAAATAATCGTTAGATTAGTCGACTAATCGTAAAAATAATCGATAGATTAGTCGACATACAAATTAATCGTTAGTTGCAGCCCTAGATCACAGTGGAGGGCCCCTATATGTCATATACTGAGGGGGATGGGATCCTTCTGATCACAGTGGAGGGCCCCTATATATCATATACAGAGGGAGATGGGATCCTTCTGATCACAGTGGAGGGCCCCTATATGTCATATACAGAGGGGGATGGGATCCTTCTGATCACAGTGGAGGGCCCCTATATGTTATATACAGAGGGGGATGGGATCCTTCTGATCACAGTGGAGGGCCCCTATATGTCATATACAGAGGGGGATGGGATCCTTCTGATCACAGTGGAGGGCCCCTATATGTCATATACAGAGGGGGATGGGATCCTTCTGATCACAGTGGAGGGCCCCTATATGTCATATACAGAGGGGGATGGGATCCTTCTGATCACAGTGGAGGGCCCCTATATGTCATATACAGAGGGGGATGGGATCCTTCTGATCACAGTGGAGGGCCCCTATATGTCATATACAGAGGGGGATGGGATCCTTCTGATCACAGTGAAGGGCCCCTATATGTTATATACAGAGGGGGATGGGATCCTTCTGATCACAGTGGAGGGCCCCTATATATCATATACAGAGGGGGATGGGATCCTTCTGATCACAGTGGAGGGCCCCTATATGTCATATACAGAGGGGGATGGGATCCTTCTGATTACAGTGGAGGGCCCCTATATGTCATATACAGAGGGGGATGGGATCCTTCTGATCACAGTGGAGGGCCCCTATATGTCATATACAGAGGGGGATGGGATCCTTCTGATCACAGTGGAGGGCCCCTATATATCATATACAGAGGGGGTGGGATCCCTCTGATCACAGTGGAGGGCCCCTATATATCATATACAGAGGGGGTGGGATCCCTCTGATCACAGTGGAGGGCCCCTATATGTCATATACAGAGGGGGATGGGATCCCTCTGATCACAGTGGAGGGCCCCTATAAGTCATATACAGAGGGGGGGATGGGATCCTTCTGATCACAGTGGAGGGCCCCTATATGTCATATACAGAGGGGGATGGAATCCTTCGGATTACAGTGGAGGGCCCCTATATATCATATACAGAGGGGGATGGATCCTTCTGATTACAGTGGAGGGCCCCTATATGTCATATACTGAGGGGGATGGGATCCTTCTGATCACAGTGGAGGGCCCCTATATATCATATACAGAGGGGGATGGGATCCTTCTGATCACAGTGGAGGGCCCCTATATGTCATATACAGAGGGGGATGGAATCCTTCTGATTACAGTGGAGGGCCCCTATATGTTATATACAGAGGGGGGATGGGATCCCTCTGATCACAGTGGAGGGCCCCTATATGTCATATACAGAGGGGGGATGGGATCCCTCTGATCACAGTGGAGGGCCCCTATATGTCATATACAGAGGGGGATGGGATCCTTCTGATCACAGTGGAGGGCCCCTATATGTTATATACAGAGGGGGATGGGATCCCTCTGATCACAGTGGAGGGCCCCTATATGTTATATACAGAGGGGGATGGATCCTTCTGATTACAGTGGAGGGCCCCTATATGTCATATACAGAGGGGAATGGAATCCCTCTGATCACAGTGGAGGGCCCCTATATATCATATACAGAGGGGGATGGGATCCTTCTGATCACAGTGGAGGGCCCCTATATGTCATATACAGAGGGGGATGGGATCCTTCTGATCACAGTGGAGGGCCCCTATATGTTATATACAGAGGGGGATGGGATCCTTCTGATCACAGTGGAGGGCCCCTATATGTCATATACAGAGGGGGATGGGATCCTTCTGATCACAGTGGAGGGCCCCTATATGTCATATACAGAGGGGGATGGGATCCTTCTGATCACAGTGGAGGGCCCCTATATGTCATATACAGAGGGGGATGGGATCCTTCTGATCACAGTGGAGGGCCCCTATATGTCATATACAGAGGGGGATGGGATCCTTCTGATCACAGTGGAGGGCCCCTATATGTTATATACAGAGGGGGATGGGATCCTTCTGATCACAGTGGAGGGCCCCTATATGTCATATACAGAGGGGGGATGGGATCCTTCTGATCACAGTGGAGGGCCCCTATATGTCATATACAGAGGGGGATGGGATCCTTCTGATCACAGTGGAGGGCCCCTATATGTCATATACAGAGGGGGATGGGATCCTTCTGATCACAGTGGAGGGCCCCTATATATCATATACAGAGGGGGTGGGATCCCTCTGATCACAGTGGAGGGCCCCTATATGTCATATACAGAGGGGGATGGGATCCCTCTGATCACAGTGGAGGGCCCCTATATGTCATATACAGAGGGGGATGGGATCCTTCTGATCACAGTGGAGGGCCCCTATATGTCATATACAGAGGGGGATGGGATCCTTCTGATCACAGTGGAGGGCCCCTATATGTCATATACAGAGGGGGATGGGATCCTTCTGATCACAGTGGAGGGCCCCTATATGTCATATACAGAGGGGGATGGGATCCTTCTGATCACAGTGGAGGGCCCCTATATGTCATATACAGAGGGGGATGGGATCCTTCTGATCACAGTGGAGGGCCCCTATATGTTATATACAGAGGGGGATGGGATCCTTCTGATCACAGTGGAGGGCCCCTATATGTCATATACAGAGGGGGATGGGATCCTTCTGATCACAGTGGAGGGCCCCTATATGTCATATACAGAGGGGGATGGGATCCTTCTGATCACAGTGGAGGGCCCCTATATGTCATATACAGAGGGGGATGGGATCCTTCTGATCACAGTGGAGGGCCCCTATATGTCATATACAGAGGGGGATGGGATCCTTCTGATCACAGTGGAGGGCCCCTATATGTTATATACAGAGGGGGATGGGATCCTTCTGATCACAGTGGAGGGCCCCTATATGTCATATACAGAGGGGGATGGGATCCTTCTGATCACAGTGAAGGGCCCCTATATGTTATATACAGAGGGGGATGGGATCCTTCTGATCACAGTGGAGGGCCCCTATATGTCATATACAGAGGGGGATGGGATCCTTCTGATCACAGTGGAGGGCCCCTATATGTCATATACAGAGGGGGATGGGATCCCTCTGATCACAGTGGAGGGCCCCTATATGTCATATACAGAGGGGGGATGGGATCCTTCTGATCACAGTGGAGGGCCCCTATATATCATATACAGAGGGGGATGGGATCCCTCTGATCACAGTGGAGGGCCCCTATATGTCATATACAGAGGGGGATGGGATCCCTCTGATCACAGTGGAGGGCCCCTATATGTCATATACAGAGGGGGATGGGATCCCTCTGATCACAGTGGAGGGCCCCTATAAGTCATATACAGAGGGGGGGATGGGATCCTTCTGATCACAGTGGAGGGCCCCTATATGTCATATACAGAGGGGGATGGGATCCTTCTGATCACAGTGGAGGGCCCCTATATGTCATATACAGAGGGGGATGGGATCCTTCTGATCACAGTGGAGGGCCCCTATATATCATATACAGAGGGGGATGGGATCCTTCTGATTACAGTGGAGGGCCCCTATATGTTATATACAGAGGGGGGATGGGATCCCTCTGATCACAGTGGAGGGCCCCTATATGTCATATACAGAGGGGGATGGGATCCTTCTGATCACAGTGGAGGGCCCCTGCAGGGGAGGGGGGATCCCCTTGGGTAGTCAGTGTCGGTGAGATGGGGGTCGGGGCCGCCTGGTCCCCGCTGTCATGTGTCGGAGTAGCGGTAGAAGCCCCCCACCCCCCGCACACACATACAGGCCTCACCCTCCCTGCACACAGCCCCCCTCTTCTCCTCCCCCGTGCACAGCACAGCGCGGCCTGCGCTCCCCTCCCCCCTCTCCGCCGCACCTTGGGCAGCCGCCCAGCCTCCCCCGTCACCTGTAGGACCCGCAGGCCGCGGAGCCTCTTGCCTCCTCCTCTGCGATACCTCTAGGACCCCGCTCACCTGCTGGCCACGCCTCTACTGGCGTCATTCAACAAACGTCAGCCAATCCTCTTAGGAGCCCCGCCCAGCCGTCAGCGGCGGCCGCCAATCCGCTACCTCCTTCTTTCGCTTCGCAGCGGACTCCCCTTTCCGGCCGGTCGGTTCGGGCTGGTCCCTCCTCCTCCTCGCTGGTCACCCGGGAGACGGTGAACGTGACGTCACGCCAGTCGCAAACCAATAGCAGGGCGTGGGAAACAGAGGGCTCCGCCCTTCGCTGCTTACTATTGGATGAGACCGATTGATTGATAGCTAGAAGAGGGCGGGATATGATATGTGTCATTGACTGGGACCAGCTCCACCGGCGACGTCACTGCGCTATTTATAGCTACATACACATCCCGCCTTTTAAAGGGGACGCTGGCCAGTTATTCCTAAAGGGCCATACACACTATAAGATTTTCTGAAGACTTTTTCCTTTAGATTTACCTTTTCTATGTAGTGCAGGGGCCTGCCAGAGTGCATACAAATAGAAAGTGTTTAGGTTTGACCTCATATTATATGGTTTTGGTAAATCTAAAGGAAAAAGTCTTCAGAAAATCTTATAGTGTGTATGGCCCATAACGATCGAGCTGTTGTCATTAGAAGAGAAGAGCGCTGGGATTTGTAGTTCCTCAGGATTGTAGAATATAGCTGTAGATGGACCCAGTGCTGGGTGGACCAGTCGGCACTTAACACTTTCCCTGCCAGAGCCATTTTCTGCACATGTTTAAGAAGTCTTTTAGGCTAAAAGATCCGTTAAATTCCTCCAAAAATGACATGTTTTATGAAAGAAGACACCCGGGAGAATAAAATGGTGGTAGTTTCAATGTTTTATGTCACACGATATTAGCGCAACAATATAGGAAATCAATATTAGGGCCCACAAACACAATAAATTACCACTTTCTGGGGTAAGATATAAAAGATGAGGTTACACCGAGTTAAAGGGATACTTTACTATACTTTACTTTTTTTCTTTAACCACTTTAGGACCGGAGGATTTTCCTGCTTAATGACCAGGCCACTTTTTGCAACTTGGCACTGCGCGACTTTAACCGCTTGCCGACCGCCGCACGACAATTTACGTCGGCAGTCAGCCCCTCACAGGCAAAGCGACGTAGGGCTACGTTGCTAGCCTGAAAGGGTCTAGGGAGCGAGTGCGCGCCGCCGGAGGTGCACTCCCACTCCCGCGCGGTCAGGGACCCCCCCCCGCGCGTGTGCCCGGTGGACCCGATGTCCGCCGGTCACTCGTGATCGTCCGTTACACCGGAAGAAAGGCAGGCGGCTATTGTATACAAAGCCGCCTGTCATTCTTCCCTGTGTAAGAATGGAGATCAAACGGTTCTGCTATGTAGGACCGTTGATCTCTGTTCTTACGCTAGTAGCCACAGCCAATCACAGTTAGAAACACGCCCCTAGGGACACACTTAACCCCTCCCTCTCCAATAAAGTTAACTCCTTCACTGCCAGTGTCACTTTTATAGTAACAGTGCATATGTATAGCACTGATTACTATAGTAATGTCACTGGTAACCCCAAAAATGTCAGTCAAGGGTCCGATCTGTCCGCCGCAATGTCGCAGTCCCACAAAAAAAAATTGCAGATCGCCGCCATTACTCGTTACAAAAAAAAAACAAAAATGGCTAAAATCTTTCCCTTAGTTAGTAAAGGCAATAACTTTTGCGCAAACCAATCAAAATACGCTTTTTGCGATTTTTTTTTTACCAAACATATGTAGCAGAAAACAAATTGGCCTAAAATGTTAAACAATTTTGATTTTTACATTTTTTTTTGCAGGGGAATTTCATATAAAAAAATGTGAAAAATATTGCTATTTTTGCAAAATTGTCGCTCTTTTTTTGTTTATAGCGCATGATCAAAAAATCGCACAGGTGATCAAATACCACCAAAAGAAAGCTCTGTTTGTGGGAAAAAAAGGACGTCAAATTAGTTTAGGTACAGTGTCGCACGACCGCGCAATTGTCCGTTAAAGTCACGCAGTGCCGAATCGCAAAATAGGCCCTGGTCAGGAAGGGGGTAAAATCTTCCGGGGCTTAAGTGGTTAACTGACAATTGCGCGGTCATGCGACGCTGTACCCAAATGAAATTTACGTCCTTTTTTCCCCACAAACAGAGCTATCTTTTGGTGGTATTTGATCACCTGTGCGCTTTTCATTTTTTGCAATATTAATCAAAAGTGAGCAAAAATTTTGCGAAAAAATTAACATTTTCTACTTTGACAGTTAAAAAATATCCAATATATTCAATTTTTGTCATAAATTTAGGCCAACATGTATTTAGCTACATGTCTTAGTCAAAAAATTCTCAATGAGCAAATTTTTAACCACTTTAAGACTGGAAGATCTTACCCCATTCCTGACCAGGCTATATTTTGCGATTTGGCACTGCGTTACTTTAACGGACAAATGCGCAGTTGTGCGATGCTGTACCCAAATTAAATTTATGTCCTTTTTTTCCCCCACAAATTGAGCTTTCTTTTGGTGGTATTTGATCACCTGTGCCATTTTTAATTTTTGAAAGAAAGAGCATCAATTTTGAAAAAAAAAAAAAACAATATTTTTCACATTCTGATATATAACATTCCCCAGAAAAAATGTATAAATCAAAATTTTTTAACATTTTTTAACATTTTAGGCAAATTTGTTTTCTGCTACATATTTTTGGTAAAAAAATTTACAATAAGCGTATTTTGATTGGTTTGCGCAAAAGTTATTACGTTTACTAACTACGGGAAAGATTTGTAATTTTTATTGTTTATTTTTTTTTACTAGTAATGGCGGCGATCTGCGATTTTTTTGTGGGACTGCGACATTGCGGTGGACAGATCGGACCCCTGACTGACATTTTTTACACTTTTGGGGGGACCAGTGACATTACTACAGTAATCAGTGCTATAAATATGCACTGTTACTGTAATAATGACACTGGCAGGGAAGGAGTTAACACTGTTGGTGATCAAGGGGTAAATTTATGCCTCATGCTTACTGACGTGTGTGGGGGGAGGGGGTTGTGTGACACACACACAGATTGCAGGTTCAGCTATCTGGCCCGACTCCCGCTGTGTCCGCATACAGCCGGAGCAAGCCTCCGGCGGGGCACGCGCGCCGCTGAGAGGAGGGCAGGATCCAGCGATGTAGGTCTACGTCGCTGGACCCAGGAGAGCCACTCTGCCGCAGTAGGCTCAATGTGAGCGGTCGGCAAGTGGTTAAAAATCATAAACATGATATACAGGTGAATCTCATAAAATTAGAATATCATCAAAAAGTTATTTATTTCAGTAATTCAATTGAAAAAGTGAAACTCGTATTATATATAGATGTGTTACACACAGGGTGATATTTTTTAAGCATTTATTTCCTTTCATTTTGATGATTATGGCTTACAGCAAGTGAAAACCCAAAATTCGGTATGTAGCACCTTCCTAGGTAGGTACTAGTGACAGAGTAGAGTTTTTGGCTTTGTCTGCCTATCAGAGGAGCTGCAGATAAATCTCTATTTATAGAAAAACACCATTAAATCCCAAATATAATAATTGGTATTAGTACCGCAGACAAAACTTAGTCGGGGGCAACAATAAGATTGTCCCATAAAGTTTCAATCCACAAAGAATGCACAGTCCATCAAATAGGATAGAGTGTTTTAGCAGAGTCTGTATAGCAGTGGATAGTCTTATATTTTAAGATCAGACCCACAGGAATCCCAGTGTGCAGCCGAGGCCACCTCACACTCCTTCACCGCTGTGCAGACAGATATAGTACAGATGGTAACTCACCAGAACCTAATGCCTACCCACTCTCATGGATAAGGCAGAAGGGCATAGTAGATAATCTCCACAATGGCCTGACTCCTGATTCTTGTGTCCAGCGCTGATAAAATATGGTATCCACTGTGGGCCCTTTACGCTGACACACACCCCTCTCCTCAGCCTCCCTAAAGTCTCCCAATAGCTTCCCTTACCCGCTCCACGCCAGTGTAGAGACTCCCAAAACACCCCGTTCGTCACCCCTGAACACTTCCGGCTTCCATATGGTCACGACCTGACGTGTTTCGTCATTTCTGACTTTGTCAAAGGGAGTGTGCTAGGAACATGGAGTTACATGACTGCAGTGAAAAAATGTATTTACATTTAGTAGAAAATGTCTGAGTTGAGTATAAAAGCAAAGGGAAAACAGCACATAACAGGTATGTTGCGATATAGGCTTTCCTTCCACTTTAACCCAGTCCAGTTGTGGCGAGCCAGCCAGAGAAGGATGGAAGGTACTTGTGGGGCAGCCACAAAAGTGAGGAAACATTCCTCGAACAAGTTGCTGTTCACCAGTTATCAAAAGTTTATACAATACCAAATCATTTGTGTATACAAAATTAAAACAGTACACCCTATGATATCTATCACTAGTGAGCGGGGAGGTCAAGGATGAACTCAGGAATGCTTGGACACGAGTCCAAACACGCATGGTAGGCATTCAACAGCACACAGCTGCACATATGAATGCTCTTCGTAAACCTGTGGCTGCTGGGTAGCCAAGCCTCCACTGCAGCTTCCTGGTGGGGGAGCTAGGGCAGGTTTGAATTAGGATCCAAAACTTACCATGTGAGAACTCAAGACAGCTGTCACCTGTATGGGTTAATCATCTGCGGCATGGGCATTCCCTGCCCTATGTATAGTTCTGGCTGCAGGATGGGGAATTTCTCAGTTGAAGACGGTTGACCCGTACAGGTGATATCAGCCTGGCGGGCTCGTATACATTGGTTTGGACCCTACTCATGCCCGAGCTCATTACTGTTTACAGTGTATTACAGGTGCTTATATACCGCCATCAATTAGTGAAGCACTTAAGGCTCCATTCACAAATGCAGAGCGTGCTCGCATTTCTGTACTTTCCCACGCATTGTGTGTAGGGCAGCCCATTCAATTCAATGAGCTCTATGTACGAGAAACGTGCAAAGGAAGTCCCTGACCCTTTTGCAAACTTGCACGCACTGAACCACATGGTGCTGTGGTAATTTTAGAGCATGCAAAATCATTTGAAATCGTGGCGATATTGTTAACAATTAATGGCACCGTCACACGTCTGCTGAAGGGCAACGCGTTTCTGTGCATGTTGGGAGGACGTGTGAAGCATTCCTGCCACACACAGATGCGAGCATAACCTTACATATTGTTCATTCACATGAGTCCCTGCCCTAAGGAAGCTTGCAATCTAAAACTGTCCATACACTGGTGTTCCGTCAGAATCAGGGAATCAGGGACCTGTCAGTTTGTGTAACGGAAGTGACATTCCATCAGCTGTGCATGCGTCCACCACTACCAGGTTTGCTAATCTGACAGAACACCTGCAGTCAGAAGGTGGCAGCGGACATCTTACTACACCCAGCTATGTCTTAAATTTAACAGTAATTTTATAAATATAGTGAGCGGATATATAAATAAATATAGTATGTTGACATCTGTGATGCTGTTTTCATGTTACATTTTCAAACAAGCTGGACGCCAGCAGTAGGAAGGTGGCGGAGGCCATGTTGGTACACCCCGCACTACTCAGCGCTAAACCTTTAGGCTTTCAAAAATAAACATGTCAATATACTATATTTATTTATATACGCTTTTATTGCTAAAATTACTCTAAAATTCAAAACGTAGCTGGGTGTGGTGAGATATCTGCTGCCTTCCTCTGACTGCAGGTGTTCTGTCAGATTAGCAAACCTGGTAGCGGTGGACGCATGCTCAGCTGATGGACCGTCACTTCTGTTACATTATCTGACGGGTCGCTGATTCTGACGGAACACCGGCACCAGCTGCTGTCAGGATTTCTGAACAGTGGCTGCATCTGACTGGATGCAACTGCTGTTTGGCTTAAAAAAATTCCGTCAGGGCCACCCAATGAGTAATTTTGTGGACAGTTCATTAGGGACCAGTTAAAATTCGCATATCGAGTATAGCCAGGTTTTGGACTCGTTCACATGGTATATGTTTAGCTGCAATGATCAGCACTGATCAAAGTAGAACTATAGGAATAACTTTTTTTTTTTTTATTTTGGATAGAGTAAGGGAGGGTTATAACCAGTGGCAGAACTACCAGGGTTGCAGAAGTCACACTTACGACCGGCCCTGGAGCTCCACCACTGTTGGGGGGCCCCAAGCCAACCATTATCTCAGTGGTAGTTTGAAAAAAACAGACTGATGTCTCCCCCTCCGTAGGATAGGAGAATCAGCCTGTAACTTCAGAGACTGGTCACTGCAGTTGAGCCAGTGTCTATGACACTCTTAGGCCCCTTTCACACAAGCGGTTAGAATTCAGCTTTTAGCTGCGGAAAGAGGAACTAATTTACCGCAGCTAAATGCAGACAATGCATCCCTATGGCCCCGTTCACACACTGCGTTAAGCAACGTTTTCATAACATACGGTTTTGTGCATTTAGGAAAAATAAAGTTGACAGCGTCCAGGAGCGATGTACCGCAGCTATCTGTATATAAACATAGTTAATCGCAGTACAAAGAAAAAATAAGTAAACAGTTGCTATACAAAAGGCAAGAATTGATTACCGCAGCTAAACCCAGCCGCAGGTAAACGCAAATAATCGCACATAATGGCAATGTACAAATGTGAGTAATCTTTGTTTCAGGAGTGTTGGAATTTCAAAATAACAAAACATGCTTTTACCAATGGCCCAACATCCGCCCGTGTAAAAGGGGCCTTACACAGCCCAGCGAGCACACCCACCCCCTTCACTCCAGTCCCCTCACGGACGGGAAGAATACAGCTCCTCCTCCTGCCCCTGTTCCTCCTGTGTCTGCCTGTCCTGACCACATTATCCCGGCGTGCAGCTGTATCTGAAAGAGAGGGGATATGTGGGTGGGAGATATAAAAATTAGCAGCTACAGCTTCCCTTCCTTGGCTGTGTCAGTGATGCGTGAGCTTCCAGCCACAGCCAGGCCACGGGTGAGTGAGCATTACAGTACACTGTGATCAATGAGCTGTCCCTATCTCCTTCTCTTCTTTCCCCCATCTGTCTCCCTCCCCTCTGCTATTCCAAGACCTTCACAATCTTTCAGTTCCAGTTAGGCTAGTTCCATAGAGGGTGCAAATTTCTTTCCTGCAGCCACAGGTTGCAGGAAAGTAATTTGCACAATTCCCCCATCTACACAGACAGTGCTGACAGCGGAATCCCACCTGCCGAGCAATTGTCTTCTCCTGCCAAACAGTGATTATCGCTAGCAGCTACAGCAACCACTAGCGATAATCATAAGAGAATTCACCAGACTGTCTATGGCCGGCCTTAGCACTTAGGCAGCCCATGCATTAATCACTTTTTTTTCATTCAATTATTAAGTTGAATACAAAAAAATAATAATAAGCTCCAACTCCCCCATCTACACGCTCCAGGTGGATGGGGGAATCCTCCCACTGTGGACCAGTGGCAGAACTACCAGTGGCCAAACAACCAGGGTTACTGCTCTGTCCCTGCTATTGACAGCGTTGATCTCTGTCTTCATGGCAGCAGTACAGCACATTAGGATCCAGTGCTGGTTACTTTATGGGACTGATGGGCTCATGCACAAGAGGGCCAGCACAATTGTGGACAGTAGAGCTCCCTGCAGGTTGCTTAGGAGCGGTGGAGCCTTCTCTGTCATGCTGACTGAGATGCAATCCAGGTGATGCTCCTAGTCAGATCTAATGTTAAGCCGAGGTTCAGACTGAGGCAGGTTTAAAATCATGTGAGTTCAGCTGAACTTCCACGATTCAAACCGGCATTTTCAGTCCGACTTTGTGGGCAATTTCACAGAAATCTGTGCGGGTTCTTGCACAGATGTCTATTGAAATCGCCCCCTGAAGTCATCAAAAGTAGTGCAGGACCTACTTGTAGGAATCAGTGTGTTGCCCCAAAGTCAGCGTTGTACTGATTTAGATGGTGCCATTGCCGACGTTTGACATGCAATTTGACATGTCAACTCGCATGTAAAATCGGACCAATGTGAACGTGGGCTAAATATAGTGGTTTTATTGATCGGAGCCAACAACAGGCATGGAGCCCACATGGCTGCTGAACATATGATCGATCTATCTATCTATCTATCTATCTATCTATCTATCTATCTATCTATCTATCTATCTATCTATCTATCTATCTATCTATCTATCTATCTATCTATCTATCTATCTATCTATCTATCTATCTATCTATCTATCTATCTATCTATCTATCTATCTATCTATCTATCTATCTATCTATCTATCTATCTAAACACACAGTATTTATAATTGTGCTCTTGACTCTAATAAATATTGTGTTTCTTAGATCTGACTGGAAGCATCACCTGCATCACATCCTAATCGGCTTGTCAACAGAGAAGGTTATACAGTGTTACAGCTGCTAGGTGACCAGCTGGGAGCTCAGCTGTCTACAACCAATAGTGCCAGCCTTCCCCTGCATGCACCCATTAGCCCCATAATGTCACCATAATGTCCACTGCAAAAGAGATAGACACCAGACCAACACTGTCAAAAGCAGGGACAGGACAGCAAGAGAAGGCTGGGGACCCCCAGGGTGGTAGAACATCAGGGCCCAATCGCAAGTGTAACCTTTGCAACCCTGGTAGTTCTCCCACTGCTTTGGACCCTTATATGGAGTTTTCTGGTGTGTTGGTGACATATCTCTTGCTTTCTGCCACCCTGAGGGGCCCCAATACAGAAGGAAGGAGGCCACTGCATAACATGTGAAAGGTTCCTGCTGGGGGGTTGTAATAAAGGGCCCCGCAACAGGAGTAAAGGGCCCAAGGACCAGTGGGGAGGGCTGTAGGACAAGAGGAAAGGGCCATGGGACTGAAGGGGAAAGGAAGGATGTCAGGGGGGCCCTTCAAGGTTTCTTGCATCGGGCTCTGAAGGTTCTAGTTAAGCCTCTGGTTATGACCCCTGTCAGGTTTTTTTGCCATCTGTGTCCCATTGTGGAGAGTTCCCTTCACTTCCTGTCCCATATCCAAACCAGGAAGTGAGAGTAAATCCCTTCAAATTAAGTGAATCTCTTGGGGACGCACAGGTCGCCAGAACTAGTGTCTGCATTGAAAGATTTCCCCTTTATTACTTTTCTGGGGACTACCCATAATTTGTGATTTTCTTTTACTTTCAATGATAATGGTAAACAGGACAATTAGAGAGGATGCATCTCTTAACGGGGGTACAGACAGCAATAAAAACTGACAGGGGCTCTAATCCCTCTCCACTCTATCCAAAACTAAAATAAAAAATTAAATAAAATTGTGACTTTGTTATACTTTAGGGTAGGCTCAACTCATGGACATTGAGATATTGTTTTTCTGTGTACCCTGTTTACACCAAACAGATGTGTTGGTGCGCCTCGCATAAAATGCTGTATGACAGCATTTTTACATAGCTCAACATCCCATTACATTTTATCAAAGCGTTTTGCAATGTCCTGTTGTCCAATGAGTAAATGGGGTGTCATTTTGTGACATTTTAATAATGTTAAAAAATAGACACTGGCATGCATTGTAACAACACATCGTAAAACAAACCATATGCAACCTCTAATGTGAATAGACCCTTATGGCCTTTACACACGATCCGAAAATCACATGAAAAATACCACTTTTAAATTACAGAGCTTTCGAGAGCTAACCACGACAGTTCATTCGATATTATCCAATCGGACAAGCACGAAAATGTTCTCGTACGATACCAGATCGTATGATTTTCGTTTAATCAGTACAGTTGTCTTTTTGAAAATACAATACACATAACATTACAACACATGACATCACTTCCGATTTTTTAATCTGTAGTTTGAGAATTTTTGTAACTTTAGTAAGCTGTTCACTTTCGATATGCGACTAGAATGCAGAGAAAAATAAACTGTCGTCCGATTTTCGGATTGTGTGTACAGGCCATTAGTATGGCTCTGCCATAATACCAATGGAGCGTGGGTTTGTTTCCCTACTTCTTTGGCTGGGTAAGTCTGCCATACCCTGAAATCAGCCAGTTCAGCAGGGACCAGCCAAAAAGTGTGTGGGCTCCGTCACTCTGCAGAAGTTGATTGTTTAACTGGTTCCTATCCAAGGGATATGTTGAAAAATGCTCTATTAAGTAGCAGCTGCAGCCACTGACAGGATACAATGACCCAGCAGGGCCAGGGGGATTCCTCCATCCACCCCCATAGCGAGAATGAAAGAATCTATAAATCTAGCTTTAATCCTCCTATTGCCTCCCTGGGGTTTGCACTGACTTCTACCATAGCCAATACATGTATAGTTTCTCTTCAGCTCAGCTCTGATATCATACCTCCCAACATTTTGAGATGGGAACGAGAGACACCCATTGGCAAAAGTATATAGGCATAGGACGTACCTCCATGCCACGCCCCTTAACAGAGAATTATAGAAAAAAAAAATGTTAGTTAAACCCACAAGTGCTTTTTTTAGCACTCATTCCTAGATTCCTTTATACTGGCTTATGCAATTTACAAATTAAGCAATTTAGAAAGTGGATAAAAGGTTTAGCACTGGGAAACACGTTTTTTAAAGATAAAAAGGGAAAAAGAAAAGAAAGTGGGACAGAGGGACTTTGTTCCAAATCAGGGACAGTCCCTTGAAATCAAGGAGCTATGTGATATTACTATTGCACTTTACTGTGCCTGCAGGTGAGTGTGGGTTTATTAGTTTTGATAGTGCCTTGCACTAAGACCAGGGTCTTCTACTAACCTTTGTGTTATAAAGACAGGTTACTGTTTACTTTGAGTATGCCATTTACAAGTAGGTTTGTTTTTAGGGGCTAGGGTATACTGTTTTTTATTTTGCATGCTTTTGCATGTTTTTATTTTTTTGTTATTTTATAAACTTTTGATATATGCTGTGCAGCAAAATTGCACACCTTGCTGGCACACTAGAGTGGTGCAATCCCCATATGTAAAAGAGTATCTGTGGGGCAATAGGTGTGGAGAGGGTGGCTATTACACAAGTGAGGGGAAGGGAGCTTACCTGGTAGTCACTGTATTCATCAATTCTATACGGTCCATGTATACAAATCTATGTGTGTACAAATAAAAAAATAAATAAAGTGTACATTATTTCAAAATTCCACAAAAAAGTGCAGTAGTGCAGATATCTCCAAATTCAGGCTCTATGCCCTTGATACTGCGTCTATATCATGAAACCCATAAAAGTGCTCTCGTGTTCACTTCTTGAATACATGCAGCCAAATGATGCAGTGCTCCAGTGGTCCTCCACCACCAACACAGAAAACTCATCAGATTTATATCACTACCCACTACAGGTAAGTCGAAAAATGCTTGTTACACAGGGGACAAACATCATTGACTTTTCATCCAGACCAACTCCTTTTCTATCCTCTTGCTGGTTATAATCATATAGACGCATGCAACATAAGGAAGAAACAGAGGAAGACCGCCATAGTGTGAAACCTTAAAAAACTTGATTTTGACATAAAACCACTTCCACATTGCCTACTCACATAAAAAAATGCTATTCCTTGCAATAAGGTACATTTGCTTGTTTCCTAACATCAAGAGTGCTAGGGTACCTGCTCCATATGCTGTGGCCACAAGCGGCCCATTCCAACTCTTCCCCAGGTGTATGATGCATCACTTTGCGTTATACTGTGCGGGATGTTGTCACTTCCTGGCCTAGGTAGGCACGGCGTTATTTGTGAACTTAAGAGCACTTTTATGGGATCCATGATATTGACACTGTATCAAGTGCATAGAACCTGAATATGTTAGAGATATCTGCACTACTGCACTTTTTGTAGAATTTTGATAAAAGTTATTTTTGCACTTAATTGTAAAAAATATGTATTTTCTTTTTTTTTTGTATGCACAATCACATAGATTTGTATGCACATAGATTTGTATGCACAGACCAATAGTGCTGTATAGAATTGATAAATATACACTATATTGTCAAAAGTATTGGGACACCTGCCTAACCTTTACCTGTCAGACAGATTTTTGTTTGGCGGGGGTGCATTGGTCTAAATGCACCCGGTATCTTCCTATGTTTAAACGTGTAAATATTGTGCAGCAGAGATATATATTTTTTTACTTAATTTATTGTATTCACTTGCCACAAATGGGGTATGCCCCATCCCCCTGTACATATGTTTTTTTCCCTTTTCCCCCCTTTCCAAGTTTGAGGGATACTCCGTGTAGATTTTTGTATAGGTGTTTTTGTAAGGGCGGATGCCCAGAGTCAGTGAGGAAATGGCTCAGTTTGGTGGGGGGGGGGGGGTAAATGTAGCAACCTCCTAGGTAGATGCTAGAGAGAGAGAGAGAGAGTATGGTTTTGGATCATTTCTGCTTACCAAAAGGATTACCAGGTAAATCTATATTGTTCTCTGCCTACCAAAGAGCAGGATCTGCTAGTGAGGTCTGCTCAATGTGCTCAGGTGCAAGTCAGTTTCACACTGATCCAATAGGGAGGCATATTGGACAGTGGGAGGAAACCTGACAAATGAGTGCACAGGCATTTAGTACAGCCCTGGTTATTGGCAGAGGAAAGTGCATTGGTGCATGCTGGAATACTGTATAAATGCCGGGAGCACATGTGCTCGTGGTCTATCAGCTGGATAGTGGAGTTCCGAAGGGAGGGGGCGGCTGCCTCCTCCTCTATAGAAGTTGCCATGCAGCCTCAGGTAGTTTACCTGAGGGACTAAAGAGTCAGAGAGGAACTGAACCCGGAGGTCCTGTAAAGCTGACTGGAAGGGAGACACTGGAAGGATCTGATTCTGCAAACAGTGAGAGTATCCTGAAGATAATGTAGTTCACCAAGTCTATTGCTGGAGAAAGAGCAAGGAGACTTAACCCTTTCCATGCACGTGGCAGTATGTTTAAAGCAGTGTGACTGATTCCACAAACAACCTGGTGAGGCCAAATGAGAGTTGTCCTTATCAACTGTATATAGTTCCAGTTGGAGTATCAAACTATTCCCTTTTTCCATCCAAGATCCACAATAAATACTAAAAACCAACACCCCTGGACTATTTTTCGAGTAACGAGCCATTGGGAATAAGGATTAATGTGTGAACTGTACCCTAAGTGACCATTTGCCTTTTAATCAGAGGAGGGTCAACAAGTCATCATACAGCAAGCGCTACGGTGGGGATTCTCAAACTATGGCCCTCCAGCTGTTGCGGAACTACACATTCATTGAGGCATTGTAAAACTCTGACATTCACAGACATGAATATGCATGATGGGAATTGTAGTTCCTGAACAGCTCGAGGGCCATAGTTTGAAGAGCCTTGGGGATTATAGTGTGGGGTTGTTTTTCAGGGGTTGAGCTTGGCCCTTAGTTCCAGTGGGAACTGCAAGGGCGTCAGCATACCAAGATATTTTGGACAATTTCATGCTCCCTACTTTGTGAGAGCAGTTTGGGTTTGGCCCCTCCTGTTTCAACATGACTGCGCACCAGTGCACAAAGCAAGGACAGTAAAGACATGGATGAGCGAGTTTGGGGTGGAGGAACTTGACTGGCTTGCACAGATTCCAGACCTCAACCCAATAGAACACCTTTGAATGCTGAATATATGATATTCCCCCAGAATGCTGGTGTGCTTTCTCTTACTGCAGTGTTATTAATGTAAAATCCACAAATTACAGAGAGCAAGCTGCACAGGGAACTCCTTTACGGGAGATTGATGGCATCCCCCCTAACAAGCTTGCAGGATTCCGCTGTTGTTCCTAAAACACCCTGGGAGCCCCAAAGTCTGAAGACACACAGGGAACCCTTTATGGGAGTCATCCTACACTAACATGCTTGCAGGCTTTCTCTGCTATTCCTTGAACACTTCTGGAACCTCAGAATCCAAAGGACTCTAATATGATAATAGCTGCCTTTACCTAGAAAATTCTCTCACATACAGAGGCCACCGGTGAGGTGTGGGAACAGGGATCGGATCAGTGTATGAGAATTTGGGGGGGCTCTAACATGATAATATCTTCTTTACTCATGAAGTTCTCCCATATAATAAGCATATTGGTGAACAAGGCACAGGGTGAGGATAAGTATGTGAGAAAGCTAAAAAGGGAGTCTTACAATGTTTGACTCCTAGCCTCCTACTATACGGCAGCAACACGTCCTCTGCTTAGTTTAGAGGAAATCTCTCCCCAGTCAAGAGCAAAGTTAAACATGCAGCTGCAGTGTGCTAGGTATCATGGAAATGTTAAATATTTAGTGGTGAGTAAGCCCTACTAATTTCATCTTGAAAAAGAAAGTATTCATTCTTTATGAGTTTTACCCTATATATCTTACACAGCTTTCATTTTTACCCAAATGTTGAATTTATGAAAACGTTTTCTTGTAATAAAGGAAAACTTCAGTATTACGTGAATACATACACTATATTACCAAAAGTATTGGGACTCCTGCCTTTACACGCACATAAACTTTAATTGCATTCCAGTCTTAGTCCGTAGTGTTCAATATTTAGTTGGCCCACCCTTTGCAGCTATAACAGCTTCCACTTTTCTGGGAAGGCTGTCCATAGGGTTTAGGAGTGTGTTTATGGGAATGCTTCACCATTCTTCCAGAAGTGCTTTTGTGAGATCAGGCACTGATGTTAGAGAGAAGGCCTGGCTCGCAGTCTGCACTCTAATTAATCCCAAATGTGTTCTATCGGGTTGAGGTCAGGACCCTGTGCAAGCCAGTCTAGTTCCTCCACCCCAGACTCGTTCATCCATGTCTTTATGGACCTTGCTTTGCGCACTGGTGCACAATCATGTTGGAACTGGAAGGGCCAACCCCAAACTGTTCCAACAAAGCATGAAATTGTCCAAAATGTCTTTGTATGCTGACGCCTTAAGAGTTCCCATGACTGGAACTAAGGGGCCATGCCCAACCCCTGAAAAGCAACCCCACACCATAATCCCCCTCCACCAAATTATTTGGATCAGTGCACAAAGCAAGGTCTATAAAGATATGGATATGCGAGTTTGGAGTGTAGGAACTTGACTGGACTGGAGTCCTAACCTGAACCTGATTGAACACCTTTGGGATGAATTAGAGCGCAGACTGTGAGCCAGGCCTTCTTGTCCACATTAGTACCTGACCTCACAAATGCGCTTCTGGAAGAATGGTCAAACATTCCCATAGACACAGTCCTAAACCTTGCGAACAGCCTTCCCAGAAGATTTGAAGCTGTTATAGCTGCAAAGGGTGGGCCAACCTAATATTAAACACTCCAGACTAGGAGTGGGATGCCATTAAAGTTCATGTGCGTGTAAAGCCAGGCATCCCAAGTCCAGAGTACAGACAATCTGGGATAATACCTTTCTCCCCAAGCCAGTGATCTTTTTCCTGATGTGGTCTCGGCTGCCTTCTATCCTCACTGTGAAAGTGCACCGAGGCCTCATTCATTCCTTTGGGTAAGCCCTACACCGAGAGACCTCTGAAGGCAGCCATGACTATGGCAAAACATAGGAATAAATGGGGCCACGTTGTGTGCACAGTATTAAAATTTGATTTCCTGGCCCTACCTCACATCCGCACACAATGTCCTGTGCTGACATGAGGATAGGCCAGGAAAGGAAAATTATGGTAAGTATTTGATAACAATTTTCTGCTTTCCTGGCCCTACCTCGCGTCAGGACATTGTGTGCTGACCCCAAGGCTCTGTTCTTGGACCCCTACTATTTTCAATCTACACCTCCTCTCTGGGTCAGCTGATAGCCTCCCACGGCTTCCAATACCATCTCTACGCTGATGATACCCAAATCTATCTATCCACCCCTCAGCTCTCTCCCTCAGTCTCCACACGTATCACTAATTTACTATCAGATATATCGGTCTGGATGTCTCATCAATTCCTCAAACTCAACCCATCCAAAACCGAGCTTATAATTTTTCCTCCACCACGTGCCCCTTCCCCTGATTTCTCCGTCAATATTGATGGCATTACTATCAGCCCATCCCCCGCATGCCAAGGTCTTAGGTGTTGTCCTGGACTCTGAACTCTCCTTTAAACCCCACATCCAATCGCTGTCCAAATCCTGCCGCCTCAGCCTCCGCAATATCTCCAAAATACGCCCCTTTCTAACCAAAGACACAACAAAAATCCTAGTTCACTCTATGGTCATCTCACGCCTCGACTACTGCAACTCCCTTCTCGTTGGCTTACCTATACACAGGCTATCCCCCCTTCAATCCATCATGAATGCTGCCGCCAGACTCATCCACCTTACCAATCGCTCAGTGTCCGCTGCTCCCCTCTGTCAAGCCCTCCACTGGCTTCCGCTCACCCAACGAATTAAATTCAAAATACTAACAACATCTTACAAAGCAATCCACAGCTTAGCCCGTAGCTACATCACTAGCTTAGTCTCAAAATACCAACCTAATCGCTCTCTTTGTTCCTCTCAAAACCTCCTGCTCTCTAGCCCCCTCGTCACCTCCTCCCATGCTCGCCTCCAGGACTTTTCCAGAGCCTCTCCAATCCGATGGAACTCCTTACCCTTATCTGTCCGATTATCTCCTACTCTATTAGCTTTTAGGCGGTCTCTGAAAACCCTCCTTTTCAGAGAAGCCTATCCTACCAACACCTAATAAATGTACCTCCATTTCCTCCATCAACCCATCCCCCACGGTTATTGCCACGGTTATTGCCATTTGTTTCACTTGACCCTCCCTTCTAGATTGTAAGCTCTAACGAGCAGGGCCCTCTAGTTCCTCCTGTTTTGAACTGTATTGTAACTGTATTGTCTTCCCTCACATTGTAAAGCGCTGCGCAAACTGTTGGCGCTATATAAACCCTGTATAATAATAATAATAATAATAATGAGAATAAATAAATAAAGTAAATAAATAAGTAAAGTGCACCATGCTTCAAAAATGGTTGAATCCAATGCGAAGCAAGTAAAATAGGACTGAACCCACTAAAAAAGTGATATAGTGCACTATATGAATGGTCACAGTGGTGAAGAAGTGACACGAAATAGTCAGCAAAAATAACAATGACACCCAGATAAAAATTGGGTAAATGAAAAAATATGTGAAAAAAAAATGATAATAAAGATAATAAATGTAGAGAAAAGTTCATCAGTTCATAAAGAACATCAAAGTTCATAAAGAAAGTGCTGGTGAGGAAAAAATTCCAGAAGTGCGGGAAACTCCTCATGGTGCGGGAAACCAATATACACTGTGGTGGTGAGCTAGAAATCCTTAAATGAGTGAAATGGCCGCTCACCTCCAGAACACTCAAAATGAGCGTTTGTACCAAGGGTAACAAGATCTCCACTGTGGGAATAGGGGTCCAGTGATGGTTCCTTTTTAAAACAGGCTCCTCTGTTCCTTATTGGAAAGCCAGCGTCAACAACAAAGGGTAAAATCCTAAATAAGGTTTGGAGCTCACACCCACGATAAAAGGAGGCACTTCATGGTGTAGTACGTTAAATAACAAGCATTTATTTGAATAGGTAAAAAGTAATGCACTCACATTTCATATGAGATATAAACAGCATATAAGTAGCGTGGCAGCGGCAAGGCAGTGGAATCCAGGAACTTCTGGTCTTGGCCGAAGACCGGAAGTGACGTCAGACGCTTCTCCCGACGCGTTGCGGCACAGCAAGAACGTGACTTTCTCAAGGGATGAGAAGCACGGCTGACGTACTTGGTTAAATAGCCAGCGGTCACTATGGCGACCACTGAAAACAACTGTAATATGCTCAGCCACCACCAGATGGAGCCCCAAAGGTAAACATATCGTAGCAGCATATAGTAAACATAATGGAACATGGAGCAGATCGGCGTAGCTGAAGCAAATTACATCACAATCAATACTTAAAAGCTGAGAAAGATAATATAAACACTTCTAAAACATAAATAATAAAAAGCACAATAATGACAAACCATGATTTCTACTGATAAAAAATAGTCCATTGTAAAAGTAAAATGAATGGGTCATTGAATGTAAAAATTCCATAAAAGGACCAATATAAATTAATGGTGACCACTCATAAATATTGGGACATAAGTATAGTATTAAAATTAATTAGAATAAAATGTAGGTCAATAGAAATATTTAAAAATGGAACAAATAAAGTGATAAGAAAATGATGAAAAAAATCCCCAGAGCAGACTAAAAAGTAGACCTCATGAACACAGCACCTTCTGTTCTGCATGAAATGAATTCCTTGATAGTATATTTCTTGTGTGTAACTGTGGATTCAAATTCAGTGCATTTTTTCTTAGAAAATTTGGTGCGTTTGCAGGCATCACAACATTTACAGGGGAAAAAAACATTTTCCCTCAAAGAAGCTAAACGCAACTTTAGGGGGAGGTCCCACCACGTTCTTAGCCAGTTGGTCTCGTAGGGTGGGTGCTTGAGAGTTTTATCCGCCAGTAAAATTTTCCAATGTTTTTTAAAAATGTTCTCAACTTTTTTATGTTGAATGTTGTAGTCCAGGATAACATTCAGTGTTTGTTGTGTTTGTTTTTCTCGTATAGTGTCTTTCAATAAATTATCTCTTTCTAAATGACCCACTTCATTGATTTTTTCTTCAATAAAAGAATGTTTGTAGCCTTTTTCTAAAATCTTTAAAATCTTTGCTTGTTCTACATAATTAATTTTTTCAGTACAATTCCTGCATAATCGTATCAGTTGTCCCTTAGGAATATTGGTTACCCAGGGTTTATGGTGGCAACTGGTTAATGGGAGGTAACTATTTCTGTCGCCAGGTTTAAAATAAGTCTTGGTCTTGATCTTATTTTCTTCATGCCAAATTTCCAGATTGAGGAAGTTAATAGTGGTTTTATTGATCTCCCATGAAAGAGAGATGTTTTTGGTGTTAGTATTCAGTGATTGCCCAAACTCGAGTAGATCTTTTTCATCTCCAGACCATATCACTATAATATCATCTATAAACCTCTTATAGAGGATTAGTTGGTCTGGTTTATTGTGGTAGACTGCAGTCTCTTCCCACTGTGACATAAAAATGTTTGCCAAGCTGGGCGCAAACTTGGCTCCCATCGCAATTCCCTTAGTTTGCTGATAATAGTTATTCTGATACCAGAAGTAGTTGTGTTCCAAACTATATTTTAAACATTTTAATAGGAATTTTCTTTGTTGGCGTTTTAAATCACTCATGTCCTTAAGGGACCATTTAACTGAAGATGGTGGTCTATTATGGTATATAGACTGGAAACATCCGCTGTGGCCAAAAAGAGGTTATTTGATCCAACTTCTATATTATCAAGCAGTTGTATTAAATGTTTTGTGTCTTTCAAAAACGATGTAGTCTTGCGGACCACCGGTTGCAGGAACCAGTCAATATATTCACCGAGCCTTGCACCTACAGAATTAATCCCATTGACAATGGGTCTTCCTGGGGGATTTTCTCTGTCTTTATGAATCTTCGGTAGAAGATAAATAATTGGTATTCTGCAGGTATTGGGGACAAGGTATTTTGCTTCTTTATCATTCAAGAAGTCTTTATCTTTACCATATTTTACCAATTTTTCTAGATCTTTTTTAAAAACGCGGGTGGGATTTTTTGTTAGTTGGGTATAAGTGGAGACATCATTCAATTGTCTCTCCATCTCATTCTTACATGCTTCCTTAGACATCACCACAATGGAGCCGCCCTTATCAGCAGGTCTTATCATTAAGTTTTTCTTTTCTTCCAGTGACTTGATACCTTCCTTGATTTCCTTCTGTTCCCAAACCTTTTTGACCTGTAATTTTTGCAAATCCTGTACCACCAATCTCTTACACACCTCCCCATGATTGTCCATCATAGGAGGTGGATTGAACAAGGATTTGTTTCTTAACGTCGTATGGGAATAGTTAGTAGGGGGTGGTCCATTGTGTGGTTTTTCTCCTGGTTTGGATAACATGTATTTTTTAATGTTAAGTCTCCGTGTAAATTTCAAGATGTCTACATAAGTGTCAAATTTATTTAGATTTTTTATGGGTGCAAATTTTAAACCTTTATCTAGCACTTTCAATTCAGGTTCCGTTAGAGTGGTTCCACTGATATTGAAGATTCCATTTCCTATTTCTCTCCTTTTCTTTTTGAAGCCTCCTCAGCATCCTCTCTTCGTTCTGGGCTTCTTATCCATCTTCCTTCCTGTTGTGGACTCTTTCTGTTGTCGTTTCCACCTTCTGTTCTCCTGGGAGGGGGACCTGGGGGTCTGTCCCCTAAAAAACGCTGATCCTGATTGTCTTGTCTGTAGTATTGAGGAGTTCTATTGTAGTATTCCTCGTTTCTGAGAACTTCATATCTATTATATGTTGGTATGGGCTCACGTCTGTCATCATAGTAGTGGGGGCGTTGAGGAGATGGTGTCCGTCTACTATCATCATAACGGGGTGGGCTTCTTGGTTTATCATAATGATGATTATAATGATGATAATTTTGATAATTCTGATGGTATTGGTGGAGATCTTCTTTCTGGTTGGTTATGATACTGACCTTTTCTTGGTTTCTTATTCCATTTTTTCTTCCAGAATGGTTTCTTGTGTTGGTTCCAGTGGGGTCTCCCTTGTTCGTATGGAGTCTGATGGTAGTAGGGAGCTGGTCTTGAGTCATAGGGTCTATTATGTTCATAAGGTGTATGGTGATCAGGTGGTCCACGTCTTGACTCAATGTATGGGGTAAGTTGGTATTGATCAGAGGGATATGGTTCGGGTGGTAAATTACCTCTAGGTGTCATAGGGATATCTCTCTCAGGAATATAGTAACTGATATTGTAGTGATGTTTTTCTGCCATATGTAGGCTGTTTCATTTTTGTAAAAAAAACAACCGTGAAGTAGGCCCAAGCCCCAAAGGGTACGTAAGTCAAAAAATAGAGAAAGTATGGGTTTTCAGGGCCAATTTGAAAAAGGAAGACCAAAAATCCATGATTTATAAAAAATTGAACATTTTATTAAATTGATCATTTAAAAATATAGTGTAGTACATAAGGGATTATTAGAAGAAAAGAAACGAGTCCCCCATATATTCACCAGAACATTAAAAACTACAGCACAGAAATATACCCCTCATAGGGGACTAATACATGCTTCAAGCTGATGTTGGTGCAAGAAGTCTCTGTTGATATTCGGTTTGAAGGTCTTCAACCGAATATCAACAGAGACTTCTTGCACCAACATCAGCTTGAAGCATGTATTAGTCCCCTATGAGGGGTATATTTCTGTGATGTAGTTTTTAATGTTCTGGTGAATATATGGGGGATTCGTTTCTTTTCTTCTAATAATCCCTCATGTACTACACTATATTTTTATATGATCAATTTAATAAAATGTTCAATTTTTTATAAATCATGGATTTTTGGTCTTCCTTTTTCAAATTGGCCCTGAAAACCCATAGTTTCATTTTTGTAATCATTAACGTCTCTTGTGTATTTCCTCTTTTTTCTAGCTGCAGTTTCTCTATCCTTTATCTTCATATCTTTATTTAGTCTTGTAGATAGACTGATAAAGTCAGGTTGGTCCTGTGAGGGTTCTACAAGTTTCTTCAATTCCCAGTTGTTCATCTATTTTCCTAATTTTGCGTTGCTTTCTTTTAGTGAGAAAATGGAGTAGCTCTAATCCTTGGTTGTTAAAGAAACTAAACCATTCTTCAGTACTATCATTGTCTACTAGGCCGTCATTGATGGGTACATCCCATCTGAGCCTTCTAGGGACAATCTTTTCCTTGATATATTTTTCATGGGAAGCTATATCCCACCATGCATTAATCTTTTTTTCCATTAGGCGTTTCATTTTTCTAAAAGTGCTATCCAAGTCACCAATGGGTTGTTTATCTTGCTTGGTAAAGATATCCTCTATATCTATCTCTCTATTATCTAAAAAATTGAATACATCCATGGTCGGCAGCACAGGTAACAAGATAGGCAAGTAGACAAAAGATAAAAAGAGCCTAATGCGCTAACCATCAACCAGATGTGATTTTATTATACTAGGGGTGATTGAGCGCCGGTTTTATTCTATTATTTACCTTGCGCTATATATATATATATATATATATATATATATATATATATATATTTCAGGTTCTTATATAGCGCTGTCAATTTACGCAGCGCTTTACATATACACTGCACATTCACATCAGTCCCTGCCCTCAAGGAGCTTACAATCTAAGGTCCCTAACTCACCTTCATACATACACATAGTAAGGCCATTTTTTTTTTTTTTTATACAGGATCCAATTAACCTACCTGCATGTCTCTTTGGAATATATATATATATATATATATATATATATATATATATATATATATATATATATATATATTTTATGTACCAATATCGTTTTTTTTACCGCCGATACCGATATTTTGGTCATCGGATATCGGCAGATATTTTCGGACATTGAAAAAAAAAATGTATTTTAGTTTTTTTTTTTTTAATGTCTACAGGTACTGTGGTGGAGGGATCTGGGGATCTAAAAGACCCCAAACCCCTCCTCTGCACTTAAAAGCATTCAAAACGTCAAGTTTGGCTGTTTAAAATGCTGTACATTTTTTTAATTTGGCGCCACCAGTACCCGAAAGGGATTTAATTTCATGACATCACTTCCGGGTACTCTGCGGCGCCGAATTCAAAGAAATGGAGTCCCGATCAGACGGCAGTGGTGGAGATGGAGACCCGGTCAGGCGGCGGTGGTGATGTTAGGAACGCCAGGTCTCACGGGGGCGGGGGGGGGGGGGGAGGATAACCCCTCCCGCTCCTTGGAGTGACAGCCAAGCGGCTTCTCAGCCGCATCGGTTGTCATTACAAGACAGCCAACCATCGGCTATGGACACCGGTACCAGGGTGATGCCTCTAGCTGCAGGCATCACCCTGGTACAAGCACTTTCCCAAAATATCAGCAATATCGGTAAATCAAAAGGCCGATTTCGATAGATCGGGCAAAGAGCATATGGGCCCTCGATATATCGGCTTTGCCAATAATCGGTCGACCACATATATATCTATATATATATATATATATATATATATATATATATATATATACATACACACACACACACTACTTTGATATTTCCTTGAGCGTTTGACAAATGATCTATATGATATAGGAATAGAGGGGGAATGATGTTTGATTGATTTTGTGTGTACTGTAGATGTTGGTTTGTCTTGTGGTTGGGTGTGGTTTGTTTCATCATGCCAGAATTTTTTGATATGCGTTTTGTGATTTTTAGGAGAAAGCCGCCAAGGAACAAGTCTCGCTATGTCCATGTACCAAGATCGACGAGGCCAGTCAGGAGCCACCAGGATCACTGGGACCCCTTCTGCCTCGATCCTGCGCAGGAGTTGTAACGGGGGGAAGGCATAAATTAGAGGATACTGACCACAGGGGACCACCAGAGCGTCTGCCAAAGAGAGTCGAGATCTCGCTATGAACCCTTTGAATGTTCCTGTAGAGGCAAGAAGCCAGTAGGTCCACATCCGGAGTCCCTCACCAGAGGCACAATTGTTGAAACACCTACGGATGTAGGTACCATTTGCCTGGACTGCTGGCTGAGGTAGTCTGCCTACCAATTTTCCACCCTGGAATGTGCACAGCAGAGAGAGGGCTGAAATAGTTCTACCCATCTCAGGATGCCAGTCACTTCTTTGGCTACAAGGGCACTTTTCGTGCCCCTTTGATAGACTTATGCCACTGCCGTGGCATTGTCCAATTGAATCCTTACCAGACACCCCTGTAGATGATCCATCCACTGGGACAGAAAGTCTGATCACCCGGATTTCTAGGATGTTGATCGACAGAATAGACTCCTTCCGAGTCCAACCCCCCTGGGCCGAGTGTGTGCCCAAAAGGTACCTCCCCACCCAGACAAACTGACGTCCAGTGAGATCACCATCCAGTATAAGGGAAGAAAGTATTTTCCCTGACGAAGCGCCGGGGAGCAGAGCCACTACAGCAAGGCACCACTCATACCTCGGGTCCATCTGATCAGATTGTGCAGGGATCCAGGATTCTTGTCCCATTTTGCCAGGATCGCCTTCTGCAGAGGTCTGGTGTGAAACTGAGCAAAAGGAACAGTCTCAAAAAGGTGGAAACCATCAACCCCAGCACTTGCATGCAAGTCCTTAGAGATGAGCAACGGTTGGACAATAGAAGCTAAAATCGCATGCTGCAACATTTGCAGCTTCTCCTCCGGCAGAAGGACTCAAGCCGAGATTGAATCCAGAGTCACCCCCCAGATAATGCAACCTGTTGGACGGAGTCAGGGCTGACTTCTGAAAATTTAGCATCCAGCCGAACTCTTGTAAGGTTCGCAGTGATGTCCAGATCGTTCTATAAAAAAGGAACGCGACTCTGCTTGCAGAAGGTCGTCAAGGTACCCCAGTACCGCAATTCCCCTCTGTCTGAGTAAGGCAAGCAGCAGGGTGAACACCCAAGGTGCTGATGCAAGACCAAAGGGTAACACCCCAAACTGATAAAGTTCTCCCACCGCAAAGCGAAGGAAACGTTGATGCCCGCCCTATATTGGGATATGGAGATAGGTGTACTTGATGTCGATAGAGGTCAAAAAAAAAAAAATCCCTTTGATGAAGGGAAGCCACCACTGTGCAAATGGACTCGCATCTTGAATTTTTTGAACCCTCAAAAAACGGATTAAGTCCTTGAGGTTTAAAATTGGATGAACCTTGCCCTCCTTTCTTGGAACAGGGAAAAGGTTTGAACAAAAACCCTGAAAGCGTTCTAATTCTGGAACTGGTACAATGACCCACTGCAATAGCACATCTTGCACCACCCTCATGAGGTCCTGCAACCGATGCGGGGACAGGTGCAGGTAAGAAGGAAAGACTCTTGCTGGAGACAAGGACCGAAACTCGATCTAGTAACCGAATCAGACCAATTTGTGAACCATTATGTCTTGAATGAAGTAGGTTCAAGGATCCGGAAAGAAGCAAAGACATCCCCCCACCCTATGATTGGTTGAGGGCGTCCCTTCAGGCATAAGGACTTGTCCGAGGGACCCACTTTTGACTTACCGACCCAAGGTCTTTTGGATCCCCCCCACCAAGAACGCTTGGGAGGGTTTGGAACCCTTGTCCTGTGGGAGGATAAAAAGGGCCGCTTGTGGGCTGAGAACACCGGACCACATTTGCACCTAGGCTCTCTGCCCTTTGTGCTCTGTGGATGCAGTGTGCTTTTTCCACCAGTGAGAACTTTAATGATCTCTTCCATTGAGGCTCCGAAGAGGCAATCACCCACAAAAGGAAGATCAATCAATCACCATTTTTGAAGGAGGCTTGGTCTGCAGACCAACACTTTAACCAAATCCAGCAGGTCCACAGTCACAGACGCCCTGTAGTCCAACGGGGCCACATCACAGATATACTGCAACCATTGTATCAACTGGTCAGTAAATCCCGCCAGCTCAGGTGGATGTTTACCACCTTCCAAATCCTGGCACAGAATTCTAGCCCATTCCATTAAAGTCTGAGAGACCAAGTTAATGGAGAACACCGGCCTCAATATTGAACCTGTCACAGTGAAAAGATGGCAGACCAGGGCCTCAGCCTTCCCGTCTGCAGGGTCTTTAAAGGATGGAGTGCCTTGTTCAGCCTGGAAACCTGCCACTCTACAACCGGCAGAACTGTCAGTTTCTTTAAGAGGGACTCCTCAAAGGGGTGCCTCCGAGCAAAACGCTTTGGTATCCCAACCATGCGTTTCAGGGAACTCCACTGACTAGGGACAATCTCGTCAAAATAGGAAGGAAACTGAAACATCTTAACCCGCTTTGGACGGTCTGCGGGTACTGAACTGCACTGGCGCAGCAGACGCCGCACCAGCTGGGCCTTCCATCTTTAGAGTTTCCCACACAGATACTATCAGTGCCTCCACAAGCGCCTTTTTCTGCGCAGAAGAGGACACATCCTCACTATCAGGGCCCTGCAATTGCGTGGACACTGATCCCATAGGGTTGCTGGCATCTGCAGCGGCCACTTCAGCCCCAGTTTCTAAGGACACAGAGAGGGGCAGGTGAGGGTGGAGGGCACTTCTTTCCCTGTCTTTTCTGCAAGGCCAAATCCACTTGATACCAGCGACTGCAGGACCGCCATCATGGTCACCAGGGCGGACGTAGATTGAGGGTCCCGCAGCCTCAGAGTGGGTCCGGTGGTGACACTTGCTCTGAATGTTCCATTGAGCAACCTGGGACCACTAAAAAGCAAAAAACATTTTTGAACAAAAAACGGCTGTAAAATGACCCACCACTTTAATAGTGGCACTACAGGTTCCAGCTACTACTACAGCAGGGAGGAGGGTCACATACACCCCAGATTTTCACACTGCAGAGTAGGAACCAGCAGCGCCAGTCAGCCTGCTCTATGCCGTTCTGAAAGGAAGTGGCTCTGCCATGGCACCACTAGAGACCCCTGCCGCTGCCGTGGCTACAAGAGAATGGCCACCAATAGACTTCTATGGAAACCTCCACAAACATGGCCACCAAGCACACAGTATGAGCTATAATAAAATGGCGGCGCCACACAGCGAGGAGCAGGGCACTCTAGACCCCAGGGCCATTTGCAGGTGTGTAACAGCAGAATGCGTCCTTGTGAGGTGTTCCATTCGCCGCCCAGCCCCCGTCCAGTGGGGCTATGTCATGGCCGACTGAGCACAGAGCTACAGTCTGCACGCATGTGCTGGCCAGACTGGGGGTAGCCTAAGGATCTATAATATTCAGTACGTCACCAAGTCTGGCAGTTGATTGTAGTTCTCACAGGAACAACTTGATTGTAGAATGGGGGAAAAAAAAGGCTAGGACTAGAGATCCCAGCAAGGAGCTAGGTCCTGACTAGGCAGAAAAAATAAAAAAAACTGAAGCCCTACTATAGCAGGAAGTGGCAGTATATCCCATGAGACTGCTCATTGGCGTGGTCAAAGCCTTGTTAACCCTTTTTCAACCTATTGTCCTACTCCTAAGAAGGGCAGCATAACCTAATGATCAATGAAGATATGAAACTGTCCATTAATGAACGAAAGAGAAATTGTGATTCTCATTTTAACCAGAATCATGCAGCTCTACCCTACAGTATGGCAAAAAGAAAAAATAGATAAACCGAGTTTATGCAACTTTACATTATAAGAACTCATTAGTGCACAAAGTGCTTTTATTTCAAAAAAAGTTACTACATACAAATATATATATACACAATAAAAAAAAAAAAAAAAAAACACAAACCACCACACAGAAAATGATGGTGGAAAATCCTAAATAAGCCACACAGTAACAAAATACAAAACCGGACAACATGCTGGATGCGGAATCAAACCTGCTTAAAAAACAAAAAAAAGTTTTTGATACAAAGAATGCACATGTTGCAGAAGTCAAAATGAAGGATGTTTTTGCAAAGGAGCTTTTATCGAAGGGACAATAAAGGATTCAGAAATATCCTGGTGCTGGTTAAGTGCTTATTTTTTTTCTCTATGATGCAACATTGACACCGATACCACCCTTTGATGTCTTCAACCCTTGTAGTGGGGCTAACCTGTGTGCATCTTCCTGACATACAAGAGGTAGGGAAAAGTCCACAATAAGCAGTATTTGGGCTCCAAACATAGTACAAACAATGCTGCTTTCATTCGGCATATCAAACATGTTAATAAACCTTGACCGAAAAGACACAAGTCTGCTAAAGTGAGTGGATAAAGTGTGACAAGAAAAAAAAAAAAAAAAAAAAAGATACCATCAGATCAAGAGCAATGATTTGCATATGGTAAGGGTAATTAGTGGGCTCTACAAACGTTACAGAACTGTTGTAACAGGACGACAGAAGGGAGTTTTTTTTTTTAGGTCTCCTTTGGCAGTTAAATATAGAGATGAAATTCATAGGAAAAGAAAAATTGTGGATATCAGCGAAAACCTGTATTTACAACACCTAGATGGTACTGCCAAATAATGATCATAGGGAAGAAAAAAACAGGACAAAAAGATGAGGCAGCGCCTCTTCAATCTGCATTTTGTTGCTCGATTGGAGGGTCTTATTACTTCAAGTTACAGCTCACGCATACAGAGGTAGCTAGGCTCATCATAGCAACATGCTGTTTACACATGGACCAGCTTTTGCTCATACAAGACAACCACTGTGCCCTTCTACAGTCAACAAAGCCTGTTAAGCACAGGCTAGTGATGCAACACTTCAGTAGTCTAAAGCTGCTCACAGGTCAAACAGTAATACATTGCTAAACTGCAGTATATGCGCTTCACAACCTCTGTTTTCTGGTGATGAACACAAGCCATGAGCATACAAACACTGCATGATGTTGCATAGCTGTGATGTGCCTAGTTACCCACATGCATGAGATTACAGCAGTGTGATCTCAGGCACCATTGGAAGATTGGCAGTGACCACAAGCACCACTTGGTGAGATTAGAAGCTGGTGCTGTCCGGCTTTATCTGTAATATGTCTTTCCGGCACAGTGAGTAGAGGTTTATTAAACTGATTCCCAAGCTGGAGTGCTCCGGCACTCACATACAGTCCATTGAGTTCTCCGGAATTGGGTTAAGAGCGCCAGAAAGACCCTTGGCAGGTGCGCAGGTTGGAGGAAGCATAGCATGAGCAGCAGGGTCCACATTCTCAATATCTTCCATCTTCGACTCGCTAGTACTCTCCCAATTGATGTGAAAGCGTGTAACACGTGGATTTGATGCTAAAATGTTTCTTTGAAGCTGTGGGAGAAAAAAAAAAAAAAATCAACTGTCAAGTAACAAGTCTTGCTACAAAGGCAAACAGATTAAATTATGCCAGACCAAAAAAGCAGAATCAACAAATCAACAAGCTCTCCAAGGTTACCAGTAACCAAATCAATGTTCTGATAATGCCTTCAAGCGGAAGTATAGATCAATACAAGTCTGCCTAAATATGTTGGTTACTAACTAACCAGTCAACTACTTAGTCTGCATGAAAGCTTTAGTGTCTAAAAACTATGGTATATACCCTATATAGTCAAAAGTATTAAGACGCCTGCCTTTACACACACATTAACTTTAACCCTTCATGATTAAGTCTGATATTTTTGTTGCTTGCAAGTTAACCACTTCCATACCGCTGGACGTCATGACGTCCAGGGCTTTGAGTGGGGTTATCTGAATGATGCATCAGATATTTTTTTCACACGGCGATTCCCTTCTTGACCCCCCCCCCCCCCCCCGAGTGCTTCTACAGGCTTGTGTGATCGGCAAGCCGGAGAAGGAATTGGCAGCCGGCAGAAGGGTCACCAAAGACTGCGAGGACCAGATGGTCCCCGCAAGTCTGACTCCGAGGCGCGATGTGATGACGTCACGCCCGGCCTGGTAAGTTTTCAATACAGCACTGATCTCAGCTGAATAGCGGAGATTTTTTTTTTTTTATTTCAGGCTTTCTAGCCTGTAGGAGAGATCTGAGGTCTTATTGACCCCAGATCTCCCCATAAAAAAAAAAGAGGACCTGTCATTCACTATTCCTATTACTGGTTTGGACCAGTACACAAAGCTAGGTCCATAAAGACATGGAAGAGCAATAAGTGGATCATGGGTGCAATGTGGGCTATTGCAGACATGTCCACTGGCTTTCAGTCCATACCTCTGTACAGGTTGTTTAAAAGCTAGGAGGACATGTCAAGGAAATACAAGAGCGCTGATCAGTGTCCCTGTTGCCCATTAAAACTACAAGTTTGACTGCCACAGTGGAAGATTGTACATAGCTTTTTCATTCCCAGGAAATCTGAATGAAAGCCCCCGACAGCCATGCTGTTTTTAACTGCTTCCCGCCCACACTATAGCCGAAAGACAGCTACAGCACAGGCTTACAATGCCAGGAGAGCGTCCATGGATGTCCTCTTGGGAACACACTTCCCGTACACCCCCTCAGGAACATGAGCTTATCTCCCATTGATGGCTCTCCTTCCCTGACACAGACCATGTGTGAGGGAAGGAGAGAGTGATCGCAGTGAGCTGTAACAGTTTGTCACAGTGGCATCAATCTCTCACATTGCCGCATATGAGTGCTGCCACATCAGTGGAACCTCAGCACCCATCAGTGCCGGCTCATCAGTGCCACCACGTTTAAAAGTTTTCAAGTGAGGAAGCATACCAAATTCTAAGTGCAGCCAAGGAGAGCAGCGGGGAGATCTGTTGGATTCTGCCTCGAATTTGGATTCCGATTACAAGCCAGTACCAAGCAGTGGGACACAGACAGTAAGAGGAGGAGAGAGTGTGCCCGCAAAAGGCAGCATTGTGGTGAGGAGGCTGCCACCACAAGTATCCACTATTAATGCTGTGGTATACACCAGTAGCACCTAGCAGAAATTGAGTACCTCTGCAAGAAAAGGCAACGTACTGGTGGGTTGTCACCTCAGCTTTTAAGGGTTAGGACCCTTGCCAGCCTTCCATATGCCCTTCAAAACCCTCTGTGGCTTCCTCCCAACTCAGAAGCAGCTAACATCCCTTCTTTCATTGCCCAGCCAGGTGTCCAGATGAACACAGAATTTTTCCCCCATAATTTTTTTTTCCCATTTTGTTTACCGATGACCTATTATCTTCAATTGTGGCCCAGTGCAAACTATGCACAATTCATATCGAGCAACCAAGTGTAAAGTTACATCCATCCCTGTAAGTGGAGAGAGCAGTGGAGGAGTTCAAGATTTTTTTTTTTTGGGGCCTCACATTCATATAATGGGACACACCAAAATAAGTTACGTTCATACTGGTCCACCTATCCCATGCCAATCGGCTCAAGAACAATCCTCCATTATAACAATACCCATAGGCCACCTCCAAATAACCCAGCATATGACAAGTTGTATTAAATTTGGCCACTTCTAAATTTTTTTTAGAAAAATTCGCTCAACTATTTGGACCAAAAATATCTGTGGATGTGTCGTCACTTGTCCACTTTACCGGTAGACGGGGCTTCAAGCAATTCATTCCCAGCAAAAAACCCTGATATGGGGTGAAACTTTACAAATTATCCGACCAAACCACAGGGTACACCTATTGTTTCCGTGTGTACGAAGGAAAGGACACCCAGCTGCATTCCCCCTGAATGCCCAGACTATATAGGAAAAGGTGAGAAAGTAGTTTGGAACCTCATATTCCCACTCCTTGAAAAAGTTTATCACCTCTATATGGATAACTTCTGCACAAGTTTGCCCCTTTTCCACAACCTTCACCAGAAGAATATTCCAGCATGTGGCACTGTGAGAGCAAATAAGAAGGGCTTCCCTCAAAGGCTCCTTAATATGAAAGAAGAGGGCAGGAGGAGGAGGAGTTAGGAGAGAACATTTCTGGTCTCCAGTATCCTTCCCAACCAGGCCTCTATGTAGGTGACCGTTTCTGCTATTACCATACTTCACTATGTTATTAGTGAAATGTGGTAAACGTAATTCTCAATTCCTGCCATTTACCTTCACAGCCCTTATGCCACTGCCTGCTCCTGAACTAACCCTGGCCTGTTATTTGACCATGCCTCTGACTGCCGCTTAAACTGTACATACCTCTGCCTGCTTTGGAACTGACCTTGGACTGTTTATAGACCCCATTTTCTGCCTGCCCCTTGGACTGATCATTTACCCTGCTACTGTAGTAGTGGGATTCATAACACGGGTCTCACATACAGTTCCTCTGGAAAGTATTCACCCACATTTCACTTTTTCCACATTGTTATGTTACAACCTTATGCCAAAATAAAATAAACAAATTTTCTCAAAATTCTACAAACAATACCCCATAATGACAACGAGAAAGTAGTTTATTTTTAACAAATTTGCAAAGATTTCAAACGATAAAAAATCCCATGTACATAAGTATTCACAGCCTTTGCTCAATACATTGTCGAAGCACGTTTGGCACTAATTACAGTCAAGTCTTTTTGAGTATGATGCTAAAAATTTGGCACATCTATTTTTGGGCAGTTTATCCCACCTCTCCACATTGTAGGACCTCAAGTTCCATCAGGTTGGACGGGGAGCATCAGTGCACAGCCATTTTCAGATCTCTCCAAAGATGTTCAATCGGTTACAAGTCTGAGCCACTCAAGGACATTCACAGTTGTCCCGTAGCCACTCCTTTGTTATCTTGGCTGTGTGCTTGGGGTCATTGTTCTGTTGGAAGATAAACCTTCATCCCAGTTTGCGGTCCAGAGTGCTCTGGAGCAGGTTTTCATCAAGGGTGTCTCTGTACATTGCTGCATTCATCTTTCTCTCCATTCTGACTAATCCTCCAAGTTCCTGCTGCTAAAAAAAAAAAACATTCCCACTGCATGATGCTGCGACCATTTTGCTTCATTGTAGGGATAGTATTGGACAGGTGATGAGTGGTGCCTGGTTTCCTCCAGATATGAGCTTGCCATTCCTGCCAAAGAGTTCACTCTTTGTTTCATCATGCCAAATAATTTTGTTTCTCATGGTCTGAATCCTGCAGGTGCTTCTCGTCAGACTCCAGGCAGGCTGTCCTATTACTGAGGAGTGGCTTCTGCCTGGCCACTCCAGTCATACAAGCCTATTTGGTGAAGTGCTGCAGAGATGGTTGTCCTTCTGGGAGGTTCTCTCTCCAGAGAAATGCTGGACTTCATGGCTAGGTTTGTGCTCCGACATGCGCTGTTAACTGTGGGACCATATATAGACAGGTGTGTGCCTTTTCAAAGGGGGAGGGGGTATGTCTGTATATTAAGAACAGTGTACAGGTAAATATGAGGGATGATAATAATGGAGCTATGGGCGAGGCAGAATCCCTATGGGTAGAACTTCAAAGGGAAGGCACGGTGGGGAAGGTAATATTGGGCGTATGCTATAGGCCCCCCAACCAGGGGGAGGAGGGGGAGGCGGGCCTCCATTTACAGATAGGATTGGCAGCAAGGATGGTAAATGTCATTATAATGGGGGACTTTAATTATCCAGATATGGATAATCACAAACACACACACACACACACAAACACATCATAGGTTGAACTGGATGGACTGATGTCTTTTCAACCTCACTATGTAACCAATCATGTCAGATCAACTGAATTAACCACAGGTGGATCCCAATGAAGTTGTAGAAACATTTCAAAGAAGATCAGTGGAAACAAGTTACACCTCAGCTCAATTTTGAACAACATGGCAAAGGCTGTGAATACTTCTGTAAATGCTTTTTTTTTTTTTCCTTTTTTTTTTTCAGGAAAATAATGAATTAATTTTGGAATAAGCTGTAACAAAATGTGGAAAACGCGAAGAGCTGTGAATACTTTCCAGATGCACTGTATGCGAGGGGCTTCAGAATTGTTTTTCCCGAATGGAGAAAACGATTTTTTTGGTTTTCTCCAGGATTTGTATTTCCTGGATTAGGGTCTGGAGAATGCAAAGAGATTTGGTGGGATAAGCCTATACAGTTGTCCCCATTCTTTCCTGACCGAGGCCCTAAGCCTGATGTTTCTTCCTGCTGCTCACTTACTGCCCTCATGCCTCTGCCTGCCGCATAAATGGACCACACCTCTGCCTCTTAACCGTACTATGGACCATGTTCTTGCCTAACAGGACAAATATTTTGGCGGTGCCGACAATATCACTGCCTGTATTGACCTTGGACTGTAAATGGACAGTTTCCCTGCTTGCGCTGAATATGGGCAATATTCCTGCCTGCTGACTGGACAATTCTGTTCACTGTCACTGACCACCTCTCTGCCTGATGCCTGGACCAATGCTCTACAGTCTGGACAACTGCACTACTAAAAACACACGTCTTTTTTTACCTTTTGCACAGCAGAATGTATTCTGGGGTGTAATTCTTGGCATGTGCATGCTATGTGTTAACAATATGAAGGTCTTCAAAAATGTAATAGCCAGTCAGGAAATTAGGTGTGATTTATGTCCCTAGAACACCTGACGGTGCTCCCTGCATATTGGGCTTCTCTATGTGGCCAGGCTGTGAAAGTCTCACATGTGGTATTCCTATACTCAGGAGTAGCAGAATGTATTTTGAGGTGTAATTTTTGGTATGTACATGCTTTGTTAAAAATATCTTCCAAAAAAGGGAATTTTGGCTTACCGTAAAATGTATTTCTCTGATGTTCGACACCGCTAGACACGGCAGGAAAAAAGCTTGACTACACCTATGGGCAATCCCAGGGGGTATACACCCACTCAGCTATAGGTACTGAGTTTTTTTTTCTGCCTAGTCAGGAGTAAGAACCTAGTTCCTTGCTGGGATCTTTGGTCCTGGCAATTTTTTCCTTTTAAATGGAAGATTTTCCTATATCTGTTATTTTGTTCCTGTGAGAATTTACCATCAGCTGCCACACTGGGCAGCGGACTAGATAATCTAGATCCAGAGGGTCCCCCCAGTCTGTCCAGCAGGCCTCAGCTCCGCACAAGGTCGGCCGCGACATGGCCCCACTGGACAGGCCTGCGAGTCAATCGCTGCATTCCTCCTGGCCGACAGCCCACCATTCCGATTGAGTGGTGGTCTGTCAGGAGCGGTGCCTGCCCTGTTCCTGGTATGGTAAATAGCTATCCCCCCTCTAGCCCTGCAGGGTTTTGGGGTGGACGTGGGCCCTTGCAAGCAAAAAGGAATGACCGCACTTCCGATGAAATTCAAAAAAGGAGTGTCTTTATTCCACATCAATCAAATGGCAAATATAGATACAAACTGTGAGTGCAGGACAAGATGGTAGACGCGTTTCACGACTGGATGTGTCGCTTACTCATTACCAAGTTCACTCTGGATGTGCATCGGCCATATATACACCCCATACATGCAGCTGGCAGCAATTAGATTCATTAAACTGGTTGTTCATCCAATTAGTCAGCTGTTGGGAATCTACGGCTTGGTTGCACAAACATAGTGACCCCAAAGAAATCCAAATTAAACACACAGTGCAAAAAAGTTTCTATATATATATATATATATAAATATGAATATAAATATAAATCAAATACAATGAATATACTGATGATCAGTGTTGGAGTGAGGGAACAATCAAGAAGTAATAAAACCCATATTCAATATTATAATCCATCTTCCATGTATAGACTGGAAATACATATAAATAAAAAACATGGAGATGGAAAAATGTGTATGGGAAACATTTATAGTGACATTGTGAACTTAAATAAAAAATTGTTGAAAATAATAATGATTGAAAAGTGTATGCAGTGTCACGAAAAAATTCTTGATTTAAAGAAACCATTTTGACCGACTGCAAAAACCGATGTGATGCATTCAAGATAGGAGCAATATGTGCATCAAAAAACTCCAATCTACAATTCCTGCCCAAAATAATATATATGTGAAGGAATGGAAAATAAATAATACTGTACATGTAAAATGCAGCATAGATATCCTACATATGAATACATTCTCCATAAACAACCATAAGTGGTGAACACTGGTGAAAAACATGAGAAATACCATGTGTGTGAAAACCATGTATACTTTAAAAATATAAAATTATATGTGTAAATGGGTACACTTGGTTTGCATTAATCAAATAGGACATATATAGTACATGAAAATGTAGTGCATATTGATGTAGCATGTGTTCCTGTAAAATATATATATATATAGATAGATACAGATGAATCTAGATCAATGTAGACACATTGTTACAATCTGTTGCCATTTCAAGAAATGCTACAGAATTCCAGAATGCACATACTTATTCATGGGCTAAATTCCATAAACAGTGTTTAAAACCACAAAAACTCTTTCCAAAAAAGACATGTATGGGGTGTATATATGGCCGATGCACATCCAGAGTGAACTTGGTAATGAGTAAGCGTCACATCCAGTCGTGAAACGCATCTACCATCTTGTCCTGCACGCACAGTTTGTATCTATATTTGCCATTTGATTGATGTGGAATAAAGACACTCTTTTGAATTTCATCGGAAGTGCGGTCATTCCTTTTTGCTTGCTGTGACCCTGGATTGGGGATCCGACCGGCACCTGATCCCAGTCTCACCTGGAGCGGTCTCCCCAGCCTGGACTCTGCCTATTGGACGTGGGCCCTTGGCCGGGTATTGGGATGGGATTAGATTTGCCCCTTCCCCTCCAGCCCCTCAAAAATTTCCATGATCACTGTGGGTCTGCACAGGATGCATTGTGCATGTACGAAACTTAAATAAGCTGGAGTAGCAGCTTGGGGGTGGGGCACTTCTGCATAAACTTATGTGCTCAAGACTGGATGCAAGAACAGCTGCACATAGCCTACAAATAAGGAAGAGAAAAGGGAGCACATTTTTTACTGGCTAAACAGTGGTATGCAAGGAGCTGGTGATGTCAGGGAAAGATGAACCTTCTAAACATTTAACAGCAAAGGCTTTATCTAGAAGCAGATGCCTGCTATAATACTGTACATATTAACCAGAAAAGTCTACGTGCCCCTTTGATTTAGATTGTGGCAAGGGTTCAACTTTCCATACAAGTCTATCAGAACACAAAACAAAAAAAAAAGAAAAAGAAAAAAAGGGAAGTTGCCACCAGAATTTATGACCGTTATGGTTTACTTTGAACCCAGCTCTTGAATCCATTAGACAATGTTTCAACAAGAAATTGTAACTGCAGCATAAGGCCCCTTTCACACAGGGGAGTCCGTCGGTGGACTCCATTTTTCTAAACGGGGATCGCCGGCACACTGTGTGGAGACAGAGCTGTCAGGTCCCCGCTGTTATCTATGGGGGAATCGGATGGGAACAGACCGTCTGTCCATTCTTATCCGATCCCATCCGCTGGACAGATGGAAAATAGGGCTTCCATCCATCCAGATTTGACGGATCAGATGTCAGAGGACATGTCTCTGCTGACATCCGATGCCCCATAGAGATGCATGGGCCATCCGTTTTTCAGGCGGATCTGAACGGTCCGCCCGTGCGAAAGGGGCCTAATAGCTGCATAATCGTTGCTTAAAATAACATCCTCTTTACATTATCATTCTAACCAGAAGAAAAAAAAAAAAAAACCTGGATTTTTGTCTTAGGCTCCATGCACACAGGGTGTTTTTGCAGCTGCTGTTGGGAGCGTCAGACGTTTTTTTTTCGGCAGCCTAAAAATGCCCCTCCCATGTTATTCTATGGCCTTATGCACACACTAGGCTTTTAGGAGCTCCAAGTGGCATAGGCATTTTTGAGCTGCCCAAAAACCCAGGACCAGTGCATTCTGGAGCTGCAGCGTCAAGCTGTAAAAACATCTGATGCTGATAATGGCTGATTAACGTTGCTTACACAGCATCAAGCCACGTTATACGTTTTTTTGAAAATCAGTGGTTCCCTATGGGAGCCCATTGATTTGAATGGAAGGCGCATCCATTCAGGACGATCCAACTAGCGGTGAGACTTGTGCTCTAAGAATCTTGAGGGGGAACTCTACGCCAAAATGGAGGGGGAAAAAAAAAAAACGGTGTAGCCGCGCCCCCCCCCCCCCCCCCCCAGGATCCAAACCAGGCCCTTAGGGTCTGGTATGGATTTTGAGGTGAGCCCCACGCCCCCCCCCCCCCCAAGATCCATACTAGACCCTTATCTGAGCATGCAGCCTGGCAGGAAGGGGGGGGGGGGGGGGGACGAGCGAGCGGCCTCAACCCCCCTGGACCATACCAGACCACATGCCCTCAACATGGGGGGGGGGGGGGGTGTACCCATTCCCCCCATAGAAAGCAGTGTATGTAAATAATGACAGGAGACGTTTTGAAAAGTTTATTAAATAACTTAATCCGGTCTTCTGCCCTCCGCTGTTCCTCTGGTCTTCTTCCTCCGGGTCTGCGCAGCTTGTTGTATAGCCATTAGGGGTGTGGCCTCCCAGTGACATCAGGAGACTCCGCTCCTTTATGTCACATGACGTCATATGTGACAAAGGGACGAGGTCTCCTGATAACGTCACCGGAAGGCCATGCCCCTAATGGCTATACAACAAGCTGCACAGACCCGGAGCCAGCATAATCACCGGAGACATTGCCGGAGGACGACGAAAAAGAGCGGAGGGGAGAAGACCAGAACTTTTTTGAAATGAGTTCCTTTGGATATTTGTTGTTCTGTCTCCCTGTTAAAATAAACCTACAAATAAAATTCTAAACTGATCATTTGTCAGTGGGCAAATTTACAAAATAAATAGATTTTTTCTTTCACTGTATTCAGCTTTTATGTAAAAGGTTATATGAACAGTTTCAGGCAGATTGACGCACTTAAAAAAGTGTTACTAAACCCAGTAATATAAAAAATGTTCATCAGCCCCCCCTGCACTGCCCACAGCTTATAAATATTTTTTACATTAAAATACTGCAGTTATATACCCCGGTCACATGATACTCGGGAAGGTCCGCCCGAGTCCAGAATGTTCATGTAGATTTCACTGCCTCTTGAAATCCACTATAGTCTGTCCTCATGCTTTTATGGGAGGCGGATCATCCAATCAAGATGTGACATCCCACCCACTATGATCTTTTTTTAAATATTGGGCACGTAGGAGGAGGGAGAGACCAGGCTGTCATTGAGGCTCTATACATGCCCACATGGGTGATGTTGACAACATGTGACCTGAATAGCTCAGCTAAAACTAGGAAGCGCTCTCCAGCAATAGCAAACTGAACATGTGCAGCTGAACTACGCTTTCAGGGTCTTATCAGGACTTTCCCAGGGTAAACATGCAGGAGGGGGAGGGGGGGGGGGGGGGGGTAGGATCTGTGCATACAGGATCACACAGCCTTTTTACACAATGCAGAGGATTAATAATTTAAATTACACAGCGAGTATAACAAGCATGCTATTCTGCATCTATAGACAAATTTTACTGTTGTAGGTTTAGTAACATTTTAAAGTGGTTAACCCACCGTGACATCTTTATATAATCCCCTGTCTTGTTATGCTACGTGCTGTGCGTTTTATTAAAACATGCTGTCTATACCTGATTGCAGAGCACCGATCAGCACTCACGTGACCGGCTGCTTCTCTTCCCTCTCGATCTGACAGCTGCAGTGGGCGTGGCCAAGATTCCACGCAGGTCAGTCAGGATGAGAGAGGAGGAGAGAGCCGGCCGATCACACGCTCGCTGAGAGGAGCTCTAAAATCAGGTGTAGACAGCATTTTTTTTTTTTTTTAAGCGAGGATGACAGAGGAGACAGGAGAGCTGTGGCTGACGAAGGCACGTAACCTGACCAGTGTCAGGGCTCAGCAGCCATGATAAATGTGTTCATTTTATAGAGGGGAGGGCAGAACCTGGCAGGATCAGCCAGGTATTTGAGGTGATAGAATGAGCCAAATTACACAGCACAAGCACTGTGCTGTATAACATGCTTTAAAGCACAGGTGTCAAACACAAGGCCCGCAGGCCAAATGCGGCCCCCCCCAGGCCATTTGATGTGGCCCTCGCACTTCTCCTGCAGCACCCCCCTTGTCTCTGTCCCCACCTTGTCTCTGTAGTCGGCAGCAGAGAAGACAGAATGCCTTTGCCAGATCCTGCACTCCTCTGTGCAGCGACATAAAGGCTCGCTTTTGCCCACACCCACCCTTCTCAGCAGTCCGCAGCAGAGAGGAGGGCGAACTCCTCCTACAGATCCTGCACCTCTCCGTGCAGCCGCAACACCACATTGCCTTTGCCTCCCCTGGTCTCAGCATTCAGCAGACTCTGGAAGCTGACTCCAGCCCTCCTCTGGTTCTCCTCCAGACCCTGCACTTCTTCCCAGATCCACCCGCATCTTCTTCCTGGCAGCAGCACAAGGTAAGGGGGTGCATTGTGATGTAAGGAAGGGTCTGTGACTTTTGACTGATTGTGGGGGCTCTTGACATCTCATGTAAGAGTGTAAGGGGGCATGGGGTGCTCTGGACATCTAATCCTACAGATATAACTGGCCCTTTGAGGGCAACCATAACGCTAATGCGGCCCGCAATGAAATTGAGTTTGACAACCCTGCTTTAAAGGAACAAGAACTTTTTTTTTTTTTTAGGGTAAAACGCTTTAAGTTGATGATCTAGGTTAGTAATCACACATTTTTAAAAGTGCAAACACAAAGCTTAAAAAAGAAAGACATGAACCCGTACCTGACAGAAATCTGGTTTCAGTGGTGGATTCTCTCGGAGCTCAGGATCGGAGTATTCATTATTTACATAGTAGCCAACCCGGATAAATTCTTGACCCCTATACGTGCAAGTGATCAGGACGACTGTAACCCCCACAGCATCTGACTCTGGTATAAGGCTGGAGTTCGGAGCATCCGCCTACAACAGGAAGAGGAACGTTAGTTTCTTATGATACAGTTATCCAAGTACAGCGTATAGTAGCTGCTTTATTACTAGACCAACTAGTATATAGGATGTAGGGTCCTCCCTGACCAGGTACTTCAAACATCTTAGCTGTGCATGCAATTAAACCCAACAAGCATAATTCCTAATATAAAGTTTAGAGATATAGAAAGGTTTTCACAAGCCAGGTCTGCCCCCAATTCACACACCCAGTACAAGCATAGAGCAAACCACAAAGTTGGGGGAAGAGCACCATTACTCTTCGCTCTGCTTTTTCAGTAACCGTATTTAAGCCAAATCCTCAGCAAAGTAGGCAGGCAATTTGCATTCTCAGTTGGGGGGATAGCAGTGGCAAACTCTTGAACCAGTTATTGCGCAGAGAAATTTTGTCTACCGACAAGACGTGTATTCCAACTTGAATCTTTGTGTGCTTAGTGTATTTGTTCCAGGTATGTGCTATAATCCAGTGTGAAACTGCCTGTGTAGAAGCTTCCTGCAATGAAGACCAGTCACTGCTGCTCACTTCTTGTGCAGGGTGACTGGTCCTATTGTAGCTTTCTGCTGGCAGCTTTAATTGGGGGAGCTGCTGGGCGCCTCCCAACAGCTCTGCTTTCTGCACAGCGATGTCACAGCTACTTTTACAAGGTAACATCTGGGTTTATAAAAGATCTTCGGTGCATTTAGATCCTTTGTGACCATTAAGGGAATATCTTTAAATGAAAGTTTTTGTGCCGAGTTAAGTGCAAGTTGAACACTCAAACGAGGGTGGGTAGACAGATGTCTAATGTTAGACAGGACAGAAAGGAAAGGCATTACCAACACCAAGTGCTGCACCTTCAAAACAATTTACATCTCTACATGCCCATACTTTGTACAGACCTGACAGTGGGGGGGTTCAACACTTCTGGTGGCTGGGGGTGTGCATATCTGACAAGCTGACTGGCAGCTGAAATGGATCCAGCAGCTGGGCTTGCTCCCCAATCTCTTAAAATACACCCCCCGTAACGACTGTGCCCCCACCATACATCCCAGGCCCTGCGCTCCCAGGACCAGCATGGTGGGGGTCTTTGACTAGAGGGCGCTAAATGGCCATGCGTTCTTCCTCCTTCCCTCCTAGCTGATCTGGAAGCAATGTGTAAAAAATCACTTCTAGGTCTCCATGTCAGTTTCCTCCGCTTGAGGAAGAACCTAATGCAGGGTAATTTGAGCTGCATGTGTTTCATTGAAGGACAAGCAAGATATCTGGTGTCATTTAAAGGAATCCGTCATATCAAAAAAAAAAAAAAAAAAAAAAAAAGGCAAACAGCTCTGGCAGTGAAAGTGTTAAAATTAAGTTTCACTTTACATGCTTTGCAGTTTATCGATTCACATTGTGCAGCAAGGTGTGCCTGCAAAACAGCTTGATGAAGCATTCTCACCTGAAATACAAACATATGACGGCCAGCAGGGACTGGCCCTACTAGCACTGAATCCAGGACCTGATCATATTCTTCACTTTCTGCTGAACCCACATAAATTATTTTCCACTCCAAATCTGTGAAGACAAAAATATATTGTCAGAAATCACCAGAACAGAAAGAGTCTTCCCAATTTAGGCTAGAGACCATAATAAAAGCCTGAGCTGCACGTAGACTAGTATAACAACTAGATATGAGAATCCTCAGGGACTCAGAAGGTGGCAGTATGTGAAGGCAGGTGATGGGGCACAGACCAGACTTCAGGTGACAATCCGATTTCCTCAGCAACAGGGACTTCAAAATTTTAAGCTGACAGAAGATTCTCAACTAAAGTAGGGAAAGTAAATCTTTATTTTTCACTTTGCAACACCAACTTGTTTTCCCCCCAATTTCATTGCCAAGCTACAACTGTCACTTCAACACCAATGTCTTGTTAGACTTTAAAAGCACTGGCAGGTAAGCGCATAGGGTGGTGCTTAGCCATAAAAAAGGCAAGTCAGCCACCAATTAAGTAGGAGCAAAGAGGAGTAGTGCAAATACAAGCAATACCAAGCATGTGTAGCAACACCTATAAAAGTATAAAAACAGAAGGTTTACTTTAAAGCGAACTTATATTCCAAACTAAATATTTCAAAAAGGTGCATACTGTTAAATATTATTAAAATGGACAACAACCAACATGTACAGCAACTTACTAATGTGGCTGCATTCGTTTTTTTCCCCCCAAGCTTTTATTCCTTTATTTTGATCTGGTGATCAGCCAGTAACACCCCCGTCTTAGGGTGGCAACATTCACTCCTCCACTGTATCAATGAAGGAGCAGTATAAGCACCCTTGAACAGAAGCATTGTCAGTGGAGAGGAGAGTGTTAAATGGGTTCTAAAGGCAGGGTTTACCAAAAAGAATTTTCGGATCCTCCTCCAGGAAGATTGTCACAAACCTTCCAAAAGACAACAAAAGCGCTGGCTATGAAGGACCTGTTAAAGGACCTGATGTGATGGAGTTGACTGGTTTCACCAGTCGTAGCACCAGAGAAAGGGCATCAGGGATTCTGTTCCAACACCTTTCTTGTTATGAAGCCACCCAGGAGTTTCATCCTCAACTTAAAGTTGCTGAACAGGTCAGTCCTATACAGAAGATTTTGTGTGGACTCGAACTTCACTGTCAGGAATCTGTTGACCAAGGATGCTTCATGGCTTTGATTGATTTAAGAGATGCTTAGCTACATATTCCTATAGCCCCTCAATCCCATAAATTCCTGAGGTTGGTGGCGAATATGGGTAAGGAAGTCCTGCATAAACAATTCAAAGCCCTCCCTTTCAGCCATTCATCTGCCCCACAGATTTTTTATAAAGATAATGGCAGAATGCCTTGCTCCTCTCTGCCTTCAAGGAGTCTCAGTAATTCCATATCTGGACGACCTCCTCTTTGCTCCTTCCAGGGAAAGATTGCAAGAAGACCTGGGCAAGGCCCGCAGTCACTTGGAAAACCTGGGTTGGGTTGTGAACCTTCAAAAGTCGAACTTCACTCCAGCTCAGCTAGTACAGTTTCTTGGTTACCAGATAAATTCAGTAGAGCTAAGCAAAAAAAAAAAAGGCAGCAGGACCTGCGCAACTTGACCGGTGGGCGGGACCAGGGAAAAAAGGAATGTCCGCCGCCGCCTACAGCAGTATCCATGAGCAGTACAGGCTCTCCCCCGAGCATTGAAGAGGGAGAGGAAGCCCATCCAACAGTTTGTGCAGTATGGGAGAAACAGGTATGGTGGATCAGAAAGCCTGGTCTCTCAGAACAGCACCTAAGAGCTTCTGACTCCCCACTAGGTGTTCCTCAGCTGGAAAAAAAACAAACTGATGAGCTGTGGGCAGAAGCCTCCGTTTGGTGGAAGTGGTCTTTCCTGTTGGCAAGTGGGAGGAGACCTCTCAGGTGCTATCCTGAAAGACGTTAAGGGAAAAAGCTTGTACATAAATGAATAAAAGCTGACCATTGTTGTAAGCACCCCTGTTCAGTGATTAAAGGTTTGTCTTAAAGTTCTAAAAGTAGGTTTTTGGATCTAAGCTGGATGAAAAATAGTTTCTGCCACCATCCCAGAGTTCTAGTATGTCGGTTCGTGGTGCCTCAAGTATGGGATTTTAAGGGCAGGAGTAAAACAGGTACACAAAAGTAGTACAATTTATAAATAAAATTTATTGCATATAGGGTTATATACATAAATGCAGGTGAGTTAATGGGTAAAGTCCCATTGTGGTAGTGAAGAGGAATGGTAAGTTGTGTTAACCGTGAAATAAGTGACTTTGAAAAACAAAGTGGTAAATGGTCCTGCTCTGCCCTTCCTCATATCCAGAGATGGGAATGATTGCAGAGAAAGGGCCTGATCGGTATTTCCGACATGTTTCGGCCTGTAGCGGCCTTTTTCAAGGATATACTACCGATTCTAAAGGTAAGTGAAATTAATATCAGTAGTAGCAATATATAACTGTAATAGACTTGAATGTACATGAAATTGTAATGTTACATACATATTTTTTGTCCAATTCCTGAAGTATTGCTTCCCCAGAGTTTCTCCGGGAGCTGCAGGAACAGTGCTGTGTTGGGTGAGAGGGTATAATATTGATTGGGGTTGTAAAGCCAAGCAAAATGGGACTATTAATGATATAGTAAAAAAATAGTATTATTACTTCTTGGGCCACGCTTTGGGTCCAAGGATTCAATGTGGTTAAAAATAGTGGGAGTCCACATCGATGAAGGTCATCTGTAGTAGAGATAGAAATTATGGGGCTATTGTGAATGGTACATCATAGATAGTGAGGTACGAAAATTTGGGAGAAAAAAATTAAAAAAAAAAAATGCAAAGTAAAAATAAGTGGTTAGACTTGGTCAGAAGATATATCATAATCTTCTCCAAGTCTATACTTACACTTGCTGATGCACAGTTCAATGAGGTATTGCAGCACGTTGCCTCCAGGTCTTCTCCTCCCTTGATCCGGGAGAGACTGAGGACTCGGAGGTGTTCCCCGGCCTTTTAAAGTCTGGATCGGGTCAGGGGATAATCGGAGTCAGGTTATGCCAGTTCATGTGTGGCAATACTTTAGAGATTGGATGGTGGGTGGTGATCAGATTGGACGATCTGTTCAACTGGTTGAAGTAAGCTGAAATATGTGGTTGATTTAGGGGAAAGTATCAGTTAGCCTCTTACAATATTTGAAGTATGTAAGGGGATTGAGGGACCTTCCACTATCCCCATCGGGGATCCCGGCTTTTACTCCTTGTCGGCGGCCGCAAGGGCACGTCCGCACGGTCACAAGGGATGCAGCTTCTGCGTTGCGCAGACGCATCTCGTGCCAGACCACGAACACTGCTCACTGGCGTCACGCAGCGCATCACTGCGCATGCGCGACAGCCTTTAAAAGGCCGGGGAACACCTCCGAGTCCTCAGTCTCTCCCGGATCAAGGGAGGAGAAGACCTGGAGGCAACGTGCTGCAATACCTCATTGAACTGTGCATCAGCAAGTGTAAGTATAGACTTGGAGAAGATTATGATATATCTTCTGACCAAGTCTAACCACTTATTTTTACTTTGCATTTTTTTTTTTAATTTTTTTCTCCCAAATTTTCGTACCTCACTATCTATGATGTACCATTCACAATAGCCCCATAATTTCTATCTCTACTACAGATGACCTTCATCGATGTGGACTCCCACTATTTTTAACCACATTGAATCCTTGGACCCAAAGCGTGGCCCAAGAAGTAATAATACTATTTTTTTACTATATCATTAATAGTCCCATTTTGCTTGGCTTTACAACCCCAATCAATATTATACCCTCTCACCCAACACAGCACTGTTCCTGCAGCTCCCGGAGAAACTCTGGGGAAGCAATACTTCAGGAATTGGACAAAAAATATGTATGTAACATTACAATTTCATGTACATTCAAGTCTATTACAGTTATATATTGCTACTACTGATATTAATTTCACTTACCTTTAGAATCGGTAGTATATCCTTGAAAAAGGCCGCTACAGGCCGAAACATGTCGGAAATACCGATCAGGCCCTTTCTCTGCAATCATTCCCATCTCTGGATATGAGGAAGGGCAGAGCAGGACCATTTACCACTTTGTTTTTCAAAGTCACTTATTTCACGGTTAACACAACTTACCATTCCTCTTCACTACCACAATGGGACTTTACCCATTAACTCACCTGCATTTATGTATATAACCCTATATGCAATAAATTTTATTTATAAATTGTACTACTTTTGTGTACCTGTTTTACTCCTGCCCTTAAAATCCCATACTTGACTTGAGGCACCACGAACCGACATGTCTTAAAGTTCTAACTGCCACTTTTGCTGGATAGCCTGGGCTGTTAAAGGAAGTTTAAAAACAGGAAAGTTGAAGAGGCGTTATCACATTACAAGCAGTTGCAGGGTGCCCACAATCAGTTGAATGGGACGTGTTCAGCAGGTGATACTGCCTACTGAATGGATCATTTTTGCTGCGTCAGTCTCTCCCACTTACCATGATGTTGGCCCATGAGACTCCTTGTCTGTCCCCCCCACCGTTGCTAAGGATCATTCAAAACATGTCCACAACTGTTTATTGCCCCCACAATTTCCACTTGGAATTGTAGTTTGTTCACGCACCCCAGCACACTGACAGGAAGGTATGTTCGTGGTTCCCCAATAATGCCTCCAGGTCCTGGATACAGCTGCAGTTCACCATTAGGCAATTAACTGAGCCCTTGTCAAAAGAAAATGGATTGCTTTCAAAAGTATATATAAATGTGTGTGCTAAAGAACAGGAATAGGGGAAAAAAAATTAGCAACCAGCTCAAAATTTAGCTTTACAAATAGAGTAAAGGATCACTGTAAAAACGTAAAGGCACTTGCAGCTTGCTGAAATCTTGACAAATGTTTTTTTATGGGGCTTTCTGTGCAGACTGCTCTGCAGACTAGTAATAAGATGAAGCCTGTTCAAATCTAGTCTTAAATAAGTTGCAGCCTTTGCTTTAATTTACCTTTACTACACCACATTAGCATGATAAAATGAGGCGCAAAGGCTAACTCACCATCGGGAAGATCTTCTATACATTCAAAAGTAATCTCAAACTGAAAAGGGTTACGGAAAGGACAAGGGTTATCCAGCACAACCATGTTGAGTATCTGCACCTTTGCCATGATGGGGAAGAGAATGTACACACTGCAAAAAAAACTGGAACAAAAAACATTCAAATTAATAACCAACAACATATCCACTAATTTATCAATTTTTCTTAAACAAGCCTTTGCCGCCGCCCCCCCCCCCCTCACACAGTAATCAGATTGCCCTGTTACCAAAGCACTCTAGAAGACCTATTCAGATGCCAACCCACCCTCCCTTTCGCAACTGCACTCATTTATTTTCCTGCACCACCAATTTAGCTGCAAGGACCACAGAAAAGAAGCATTGTGCATGTGTAAGCTTCAAGTGACTCTAGTTAGTTAGAGCTGACTCAGTTATAAAAATCCGGTACACAGAAATGTAGAGTTCAGGATACTTTTATGCTTTGTAATTTGATCAAATAAAAACATCCAATATGTTTTAGGGGCAACAACACTCCCCAAAGTATTGGCCATATTCCTGATTTGTGCCTGCTGTAGCATGTACTTGTAAGAGAAAGTTTCCTGTTCTGTGTATTGCTTCCTTGTGTAAAATCCCCGGTGTTCCCGCCAGTCCCTCTGCTTTCCTATTAAGAACTGACCACACCGTGGTCAGTTATCTAGCTGTGCTGGGATCTCAGCCTGCTCTCATCCAATGGTTAGACTTGTCCTGTCATTCTTCTGCACAGCCTTTCACTGGGAATATCAATGTACTGCTATTTCTCCTCTTCCAGTTCTAATGCAGCTGAGAACAGAACAGTGCTTCGGTGAGCATTGGGGGAGCAGAGAGCAGCTAACAGTCACAGCTCTCTGCTCAGAGGGGGGCCGGGGGGGGGGGGAGGTGAGTGAGGAATGAGTGATCAGTGGTGTTTAATTGCTCAGTTCTCTGGGTAGAGGCGGTGGAGGACAAAGGCAGCTCAGATCGAGGCTGCAGCCATCTAGAAGAGTATGATTTTGTTTTTGTTGATTCCCATACTGCTCTTTTAACGTCAAGGTATGCATGATGCATATTTACAGCACTTTATTTGCGAGTATCCGGAACACGCAGGTGTGAACGGGGCCTTAAGCCAAGTTCACAACCCTGCATTTTGCAGCTCGTTTGCATGCCTTGCAGAAACGCACTACAGTCCATTTACCATTAGTTCCTATAGGTCTTGTTCACATCTATGCATGTTCCATTGTGTTTTTTTTTTTTTTAGGAACGGTACAGGGACTTTTTATTTGGCTCTATAGATTTCACTGAAAGCGCACGTACATACGTTTTGGGTGTGTTCTCCTGCATGACAGCAGGCACCTCCTCCTAGCAACATTAATGGATAAGTTCACCTTTGGAACATGTTAAAGGGTTGAGAGTGGGAGAAGATCCCCCATGACAGCAGGCGATCTCTTCTCCAACAATCTGAAAACATCTCCACCCACACTGCCACATCATTCATTCACTATAAACTAGTAGTTCTCAACGAAACGCAATGGCACTGGTGAGCACTCTGGTAGTTCATTGATCTTCCTGCCCTCAAATATACGGAGAGCTATCCTGAGAGACTGCCGAGGGTACAATGCTCTGCAGGCGCCTTGGGAAAAAAAATGCAAATGTACGTTTTTTTTAATGATTAGCGTACATCCCAAAAATCATTCACCTCCCTGGTGGTCTGATTATGTCAGGATTTCTGTGCTAAAAGCGGTACATTGTTTTGTATGCAAATCCATTTTATATTTTAAAACTCGATTTTCCCTGCGATTCCCCGCCGTGCTCCCGCTGTGTGCTCGGCCGATGCCGGCACCTGTCTTCCGGGTTCTCTTCCCTGCGAGCGCTGCGACGCAGAGGGGTGGAAGCGGCGGCAATTTAAAAAATGTAAATACACTAAATGACATGCTACAAAGCTGTGATCCTAACAGATTACACTGTATCATGCCATTTCACCACAGGATTTCACCTGGTGACTTTTCCAGTGCCCTGCCTGTGCTTTTGCCTGGAAAATAGAGAACGACCATGGCGTCCAAAAAGCGTTCTTTTTGAGCAAAAGTGCTTTTAGATGAACTGGAAAACGGCGACATGGAGTTACTTGAAGAACTGAGCGATAGCGATTCGTGGGAAATTCGTCATCAGATGCGGAAAGTGACGATTCTGATGTCTCTTTCTGGCACATAGCTCTGTTGGAAATTCTGAAGAATCATTTGATATACTTCCTAAATTCCACAAGCTTTGTGCCAGGAAGAGACATCAGAATTGTTGCTGTCACTTTCCGTACCTGATGAATTTTCCTACGAATCGATATTGCTCAGTTCTTCAAGTAACTCCGTTTCGCTGTTTTCCAGTTCATCTAAAAGCACGCTTTGACACCATGGTCGTTCTCCATTTTCCAGGCACAAAGCACTGGAAAAGTCACCAGGTGCAATCCTGTGGTGAAATGGCATGATACAGTGTAATCCGTTAGGATCACAGCTTTCCATCATGTAATTTAATGTATTTACACTTTTGAATTTGCCGCCGGTTCCACCCCCTGCGTTGCTACGCTCGCAGGGAGGGAACCGGAAGGCAAGTGGCGGCATCTGCACAGAGCGGGGAGAGAGTGAGGACAACGGGGAGGACGGCGGGGGATTACAGGGAAGGTGAGTAACGTTCTGGGATAATCCCGAGTGTGGCTCATACTGAATGTTAGACTTGAGCCACACTCGGGAATACCGCTAGGGAGGATAAAAAAAAAAACAACAGACCGTGCTGCATAGATGTAAATAGGGTTCAAGTGTGTTCGGATCGTAGTCCCAACCCACCTGAGCAATCCTGGCGGGAAGCCGCCACTGCACACCGCTAATAGGCAGTGCAGCGTTTCCGGCCATACACACACTGCCTATGATTGGCGGTATGCAGCGACGGCTTCCCGCCAGGTGGGTTGGGACTGCAATCCGAACATGCCTGAGCCCATCCCTAGATGTGAACCAAGCCTTAGGCTCCAGTCACACCTGAACATGGACGGAACTTCCATGATTTCAAATTGCTGCGGAACGAGTTTGCGATATTATTTGTAACGGCACCCCCCCCCCACCCCCAACTGTACCACGACTGACACGGTAAAACATTCAATTGCAGCGACGCAGTCACTCACAAGAAGCTCATGTTGCTTTTTGAGCGACAAGGGCTGGGCTCGCAGCGCAATTTACCGCACGACAAATCGCAGAGCGCTTGGGGTGCCATTAACTAATGGCATCCAAAACGTGCCCCGCATTTTGCAGCAATTTGAAATCGCAGGAATGTAAAAGTGAAAACCACACGGAAATGCACTGCCTTCTACAGACGGGAGCGGCGGCCATTCACCACCTCCACAAGCACGGGCACATACATGTTCACAGCAGCCAAAATGCATAGCACTGCGCTACCATGCGGCTTGGTGGTGGTGCAATTTTAAGCATTAGTCCATTGCTACGTCTTTGTGCGTTTAAAAAAAAAATAATAATAATATGAACGCCAATAACGCACTCAGACGCACCTTGTGGCGTGAACAAGCCCTTAAAGCGATACGCAATTTACACTCTGAACAAAAACGCTTACTTTGCGCCAGCGAATGCTGCGTTTAGCTCAGTGTTGGCGAATCCCGGGGGGGGGGGGGGGGGGTTTGTCCCATTTCCCTATGACCCCAATACTGAGACATGAGAGCCTAACACCGGTGTGTACCGGGATCACAATGGACACCCTCCCCTCCCCTCCATTCCTGATCATAAGTCATGGAAGCCCACACAGATCCCGGGATAATTAGAAAGGGGGACAGCACTAAAGGTGGGGGACAGCACTAAAGACGGGGAACAGGTGACCACAGCCCCGGGAATTTCCCTGCCATGACTGGGGGAGGTGTAACGGTCATTACCGGCTCCTCACAGCTCCTCTTCCAGCCGCGCGCGATCTTTCCCGCCCTGCCGTTTGTCTCCCGCGCGAACTCCCCACAACCCCGGCTCGCGCCGAGCGGCCCCGCCTCCTCTCCCCTCAACCGCGTCACGTGCCCCACGCCGCCGACCAATCCGCAGGAGCGAGGCGTCACATAATGGGCGCGGGGGGCGGCAAGAAAGCGCTCTGACCAAAACTTGTCGAAGGAAAGTGAGGCGCTTCAGCCAGTTTCTAGCGCTGTATCACAAAAATAGCTCAGGGCGTAAAAGCGTCACAGGACGTTTACCTTATAGACTGATTTGCCCATAGCAAAGATGGCGGTCCAGTTACTTGTCGTGGGGAGTGACGCAGTGTAACCTTATGAGTGGGCGGAGCAATGCAGCTACAGCTGACGTTCTTTCCCGCGCTCGGGCACGGCTGTCAAAGGGGCGGAGTCTTTGTTGAACATCACGTCATTGACATGTCGCTAGAGGACCGACTTCCGGTTGACCTTGCTCTGGAAGTTGTCTCTCTGTTCTGTGAGATTATCGCTACCTATATCGGATTGTGTTACCAGAAGTGACGTACTGAATATACAAACTTACTGCGCATGCGCCATGCGTTCCAACATGGCCGCTATGCGTTCCAATAGGTTTCCTAATGTGACAGAACACATCAGAGGCGGTGTTCCGTGAGAAAACCATACCCTCGTCACTTCCGATTCAGCTACGGAGGGTATGGATTTCTCACGGTAGTTAAACTTGCGGCGCTTACATTAAAACAGCTTATCTGCAACATAAATCATCTCCGCTCTTCGCCCTGTCACTGCCCTCATCTCCGGTAATAAATATAAAAGCGGATCACGGAGCTGCGATCGCCGTCACATTTACATCTCATACTCCCGCCGCCGCTTTTATATTTATTACCGGAGATGAGGGAAGTTACAGCGATAGCAGAGGAGATGATTGATGTTACAGCCGAAGTGTTTTAATGTACCCGCCGCAAGTATTACATTAGACACAGTGCCGTGAGAATTTCATGCCCACTGAGCATGCGCACTTGTCAAATTCTTTCATGTTCATTTACGTATCCGGGGCTCTGAGCATGCTCACTGCTGCGCTGCTCAGCTGTTTCAGACCGGAAGTGACGACGGTATGGTTTCTCCACGGGGTATGGTTTTTTAACGTTACAGCGGACATCTTCTTACACTCACGCAAGTCTTGAATTTTACATTCCCTTACTCTCGGTTCACACTTATGCGATGCGGGAAGGCTGCGAATTCGCAGCCTGTTCCCGCATCGCACACGCACCCCCGGCAGTTCACACTGCCATATGCGATCCGCTGGGGGTGTCAATGTAATCTTAACGACACCCCCAGTTTGATCGCATATCGCAGTTCGATCGTGCAGTTCGCACAGGATGGGATCGCACAAGTGTGAACCGCTGTGCGATCCGATCCTGATGCGGCTGCAAAAATGCCTCCTGTGCGTGTTTGCTGCGGGTGCGATGCGAATTTAGCTATACAAACTGTATGGCTAAACTCGCACCGCACAGCTGATCGCATGTAATGTCGGAGCAGTGCGCTCCGACATTACATGCGAACCCGGCACTCGCAGAAGTGTGAACCGGGTCTGAAGCAGTAAACTCACCTTGTATACTAAAATAGACTATGTCACCATGCCCGAGGGAAATAGTATAATTTACTATGTAATCAGTTTGCGCTGAGCAGTGCGGGGTGTACCAAGATGGCCGTGGCCACCTTCTACCTGCAGGTTTCTTGCTATAATTACTAGAATACAATAATAATACAAATGTAATACTGTGATTCAGTATATAAGTTGAGTTTACTGCTAAAATAAATGTAAAATTCAAGATATGCGTGGATGTAAGAAGATGTCCGCCTCTGCTTCGTGTTCTGTCGCATTAGGAAATCTATTGGAACGCATGGTGGCCATGTTGGAATGCATGGCGCATGCGCAGTAAGTTGTTCTAGTCCGTACGTCACTTCCGGTAGCACAATCTGATAGGTAGCGGTATTCTCACAGAACACCGGAGTTGGAGATTTCAACCGCTTGGTGTTTTCACACAACACCGGCGGCCTTTACACTGCGGTAGAAGCTATAATTAGTGCAGATTGTTAGTCCGCCCGCTAGTAACATAAAACATGGCTGCCTCCCAAGGCTGTGACAACTAGCAGGCAGACTAACAATCTGTACTAATTATAGCATCTACAGGAGTGTAAAGGCTGCCGGTGTGTGAAAACACCAAGTGGTCGAAATTTCCAATTATTCCTGGTATACACTCACCGAAAATAACAGCGTTGGAGATCTTGGCGATTTGGAGATCTTGGCAAGTTGGATTTTTCAGCAGAACACCAGCAGTCATTTTTAACAGTCAGCAACAATCCCAGAATGAGTTGTAAGTTTTACCCATGGTCACCTCAGGGAGAGGATGGCAGCCATTGATAACAGTCAGCAGCAATTCCAGATTAACCAGTTCAGCTCTTTGGGCATACTATGTACACTATGTACATCCAAGGAGTGAACCTTTGATCACGATTGGCGCTATACAGATCCTGTATAATAATAATCACAAGCTAATGGTTGGAGTAGCAGTCATTAGCCTGTGTGGGTTTTGTAGAGCCAGCGACCGGCTTCAAACAGAAAGTAATGTAGCTGCTCCGTAGCTGTCAACTACTTTCACACAGCCAGCCATCGCGGATGCACGCGGACGCATTTTAAAATATGGAATTTTAGGTATCTATTTACTTAATGCAACCTCATCTTTTATATTTTAACCAAATATGGGTATGTATGTCGTGGTTTTGCACTAAAATTCATTTTAATATATTTTTTTCCAGAAAATGTGCATTTAATTAACAGTTGCGCAAATATCACGTGAAACAAACATTTACAACCATCATCTTTTTATTCTACAGGGTGTCTGCTTTCAGAAAATATATAATGTTCTGGGGGTTTATGTAATTTTATTGCCAAAAAAAAAAAAATTAGGATTTTTACATGTATGCAACAAAGAAATAAAAATGCTCTAAAGCTGAACTGGTTAAGTTGCCAGTCTCACCTGCGGCCACCATTACCTCAGAAAGAGGGTGGCAGCCATCTTTAACAGTCAGCAACATGTCAGAGAAACTATTTTTTTTTTACCTGCACCCACCATTACCTCAGAGATAGAGGACAGCAGGCATTTTCAGCAGTCGATAACTATCCCACATTAAGTTGTCAGTCCCACCTACGGCGACCATTACCTCAGAAAGAGGATGGTAGCCATCTTTAACAGTCAGCATCATCTCAGAGAAACTATTGGTTTTCACCCGTAGCCACCATTACCTCAGAGAGAGGATGGTAGCCATCTTGAAAAGTCAGCAGTAATCCCAGGTGGTCATTCAGGGAGTTTGAGATTACAGTAATCCCCCGCTCCATCGCGGTTTAGTTTTTGCGGTCCCGGTAATTCGCACTATTTTAATTAGGACCCATTAATTCGGATATCGCGGTCCCGGTAATTCGCGCTATTCTAATTAAGACCCATTAATTCGGATATCGCGGTAATATTTCGCGGTTATGTAGCGGTGAATGAGAGAATCAGAGCGAGGCTGTGGTGAAACGCATGCCTCACTCGTGGACCACACCGAGCGCGGTGACGTTAGAGGGGGCGGTAACGCGATTCGGAGCATGTGCAGATGTGCTCCGTGCTCCTTTGCCATCCACAAGCAAGAATGCCCGCAAGAATGCCACCCAAACGCCCATCATCTAAGTCTTCTGGTGAGCCAAAACAGAAGAGGAAGTTCCTTACAATTCAGGAGAAGGTGAAACTTCTTGATATGATAAAGGAAGGACAGAGTTATGCTGCTGTAGCCCGCCATTATGGTATGAATGAGTCAACAATTCGATACATCAAAAAGGATGACAAGAATATCAGGGCAACTGCTGCACTGTCCATAAACCAAGCTGCAAAAAGAGTTGTTTCTTCCCGCAATAAAACCATTGTTAGGATGGAAACTGCATTGGCCATTTGGATCCAAGATTGCAGAAAAAAAAGCATCACATTGGATGGTAACATCATCAGGACTCAGGCAAAGAAGCTGTACGACACTTTTGCCAATCAAGGAGGCTCTGAAGAAGGCTCTGCCGCAGCCAAACAGTCAGACAACGACAATCCTGATCAGCCTTCTACTTCTAGTACAGGTACATCTTCATCAGGAGACTTTTCTGCCAGCAAGGGGTGGTTTGACCGCTTCCAGAAACGCTATCAGTTGAAGAGTGTTTCATTGCAAGGTGAAGCTGCATCTGCCGACAAAGAAGCTGCTGAAAGGTACACCAATGAGACCTTCAAGAGTTTCATCGAGGAGGGTGGGTACAAACCAGAGCAAGTCTTTAATATGGATGAGACAGGCTTGTTCTGGAAGAGAATGCCCAAACGGACCTACATCATGAAGGAGGAAGCCCGAGCCCCTGGATTCAAGGCTTATAAGGACAGAGTAACCTTGGTTATGTGTGGAAATGCTGCTGGGTCTATGATCAAGCCAGCCCTGATCTACAAGGCCAAGAACCCCAGAGCATTGAAGCATAAAAACAAGAACCAGCTACCAGTCTATTGGATGCATAACCCTAAGGCTTGGATGACTAAACGCCTCACAACTGAGTGGTTCCATGTTTGTTTCATCCCAGCCGTCAAGGTCTACCTTGCCGAACTTGGCCTTGATTTTAAAGTGCTTCTGCTGATGGATAATGCAGGAGGCCACGCCATGGATCTATCGTACGAAGGAGTGCAAGTTGAGTTCCTTCTACCCAACACCACGCCTTTAATTCAGCCTATGGACCAGGGTGTGATACGAGCATTCAAGGCGCTGTACACTCGCAACTCCTTGAATCATCTTGTTGAATCCATGAACAATGATGATAATTTCAATTTGAAGAACTACTGGCGTAATTACACCATTGCAACTTGTCTGGAGAACATACAAAAGGCCCTCAAGGAGATGAAGAAGGAGACCCTGCATGCCTGTTGGAAGAAGCTTTGGCCAGAAATTATTCATGAATATGAAGGGTTCTCTCCTGACGAAGTTCATCATTCAGCTGTGGACAAATCAATTAGGCTGGCGCAGTTGCTAGGAGGTGAAGGTTTTCAGGATATGACCCAGGATGATGTCAATGACCTAATTGAAACCCATTCAGCTCCACTAACCGATGAGGATCTGACAGAACTCACCAAGTCAGCAAGTGAGGAGGAAATGGAGGAACATGAGGGGGAGGAAGAAGATGAAGGCTTGTCAATTGAGCGCCTTGGCAGGGTCATGCGTACGGCCAATGACCTGAAACAGATGTTAGCTGATTGGGATCCTGACATGGTTCGTTCACTGCAGTTCCAAAACAGCATTGATGGAGCCATTCAGGTGTACAAGAACCTCCTCGCCCAAAAGAAGAAACACGCCCAGCAACTGCCTATAACTATGTTCTTCACAAAACAGAAGAAGGCCACATCCACCCCAAGTACCTCCACAGGCACCTCTGATGTAGAAGTAGAGGTCATGGAGCAGCAAGAAGACAACCCACCTACACCAAAAGAAGCGCCTGCTGAACCTGCGCCTTCAAAAGGACAGTAGCTGCTCTTATTTGCTGCTTATCGTCATCTTCTTTTCTGCTGAGTACAGTACAGTACTGTACAAATACTGTACAGTACTCTTTTATTTACTACTGTACATTATACAGTACTGTACTTTTAGCACAATAGTTTTGTGTTTTTACAATGCTCTTGCTCTCTCTCGATACAGTACTGTACAGTACAGTACTCTTTTTTTTTTTACTACTGTACAGTACACAGTACTGTACTGTTAGCACAATACAGTACAGTAGTTGTGTTTTTACAATGCTCTTGCTCTCTCTCTATACTATACTGTACAGTACAGTACAGTTGTACAGTATTTTTTTACTACTGTACAGTATACAGTACTGTACTGTTAGCACAATAGTTTTGTGTTTTTACAATGCTCTTGCTCTCTCTCTATCTTTTATGTGTTTTTATTGCTTAAAAGTTTGTTTAAAGACCTTTAAATGCTATTAAAAAGTTAACAAAACATGCCTAGGGTGTATTTAAATAGGGTCTTTCTATTTTGCGGATTTTCACTTTTCGCGGGTGGGTCCGGAACGTAACCCCCGCGATGGAGGGGGGGATTACTGTATATTTCTGTGTATGCCCCTCAATAATTTAAGACAAGGACTCCAGCCAATCATTGTGACTTCTCAATGTGTCAAGGCAAATGTTGCCAATCATCACTTGCAGTCTCTACATCTCAGGACAGACTTATCCATCCATCATCATATCTCATACTTCAGATCACTCTATCTGGAGTTTGAATCACAAAAAATTATAACCCGCGCTAGGAGTTAAATGTGTTAAAAATGAAAATTAATAAATAAATACAAATTAGTGGTAAATTATGTGTACTGCAGCTGCTGCCCACTAAGTAAAAACTCAGAATGATGAATATTCCAAAAAGCAGCGCTTGCAATAACGGTGAAATATAAATACTTATGGTATGAATAAGGCCTCTTTCACACGGTCCGCCTCCGTAGGCGGGTTCCGTGTTGCTCAGCAGGCGTGAGCCGGCGGATGACAGCTCCGTCTCCGCTTGCAGAGCGGAGAGGGAGGTGTCACAGCCCTGCTGCCCTCTATGGGGGATCGGATGAGAGCGGGCCACCTGTCCGCTCTCATCCGATCCGATCCCCAGGACGGATGGAAAATAGGGTTTCCATCCGTCCGGATTTCACGGACAGGATCGGATACGGATGGCAGCGGGTGTCAGCGGAGGTGTCTCCGCTGACACCCGCTGCCCCATAGGGATGCATGGAGGATCCGATCAGATCCGCCTAAAACACTGACAGGCGGATCTGATCGGACCGCCCGTGTGAAAGAGCCCTAACATGAATACATAAACAATAAAGTGCAAAAATGTTAAATTATATCATACGTAAGTGTATAAAGTGCAACAGTGCTGAATCAAAACATTAAATACAATGGAACTGAGCCAAAATAATACTGAATATGTGCATAAAGTGCTAGGTGCAAAAATTATATTGATTGAAATAACGTGCATCAAATACTGAGTACTGCAAAAACTATGATGCTGATTCCAAAGAATTAATCGCAAAGTGCCCTACAAAGTGCAACAGTGCCAACAATAATCAAAGTCCCAAAAGTGGTAAACGTGCTCCTAAAGATGCTGTATAACTTAAGGTGCCAATTTTTCAAGGTGCAGTGGTGCTCCACACAGTGACGGTGCTTCAAGCCCCCCTGGGGGAATCCACTCACCAGGGCTAAAAGGTAAATTAGCCTTTATGGTAATGTGGGCCAAAAGTTCTCCAGTCCAGGCATGCACAGACCTCCCCTTCAATAACTCCGGTGTCACTCCAGGTATCACTGAAGAAAAGGATGAGCCAGAAATAGTGAAGCCCATAGTATACTGTACAGTTATTGGTAATAAAAGCAAAACTACTCACAATGAGCCTTAATCAGCAGAAGAAGAAATTTATTGAACTCAAACCCAACTCTGCTCCTGGAACGCAGCCGGCTTGCGTTCCCAGGCGTTTTCTTGAGTGATACCTGGAGTGACACCGGAGTTACTTAAGGGGAGGTCTGTGCATGCCTGGACTGGAGAAGCTTTGGCCCACATTACCATAAAGGCTAATTTACCTTTTAGCTCCGGTGAGTGGATTCCCTCGGGGGGGCTTGAAGCACCGTCACTGTGTGGAGCACCGTAGCACCTTGAAAAATTGGCACCTTAAGTTATACAGCACCATTCCATTCACACTAATACGACTTGTCAGGCGACTTGGTCAGCCTGACAAGTCGTGCACCGTCGCGGTCTATAGTGTAGTACAGGAACGGTTCTAATAGGAGCGACACAAGTCGCTCCGACTTAGAAAAAGGGTCCTGTACTACTTCGGGGCGACCTGGAGTGACTTGCATAGACATTCATTTTATGAAGTCCGGGCAAGTCGTGCCGAAGTCGCGCTGCACGCGACTTCACAGGTCGCCCCCGAAGTTGTGCCGCTGCAGTGTGAATGCGGTGTAAGCACGTTTACCACTGAGAAAAAAAACATTTGGGACTTTGATTATTGTTGGCACTGTTGCACTTTGTAGAACACTTTGCGATTCATTCTTTGGAATCAGCATCATAATTTTTTGCAGTATTCAGTATTTGATGCACATTTCAATCAATATAATTTTTTACACCTAGCACTTTATGCACATATTCAGTATTATTTTGGCTCAGTTCCATTGTATTTAATATTGTTTTGATTCAGCACTGTTGCATTTTATACACTTATGTATGATCTAATTCAACATTATTGCATTTTATTGTTTATGTATTCATGTTATTCATACCTAAGTATTCATATTTCACCGTTATTGCAAGCGCTGCTTTTTGGCATATCTATCTGGAGTTTGACCTATTAAGTTGAAAGGGTTCTCTCCGCCATTAAGACCAACGAACAAGGATTGGTGGAAGAGGTATGTCAAACCCATTTTACACAAATTACAGAAACAAACAGATACAGCTACATCACATGTCCTAGGTCCTAGGACATCCAATAGAAACAGAATTCTTCCTACTCTCTCCTCCCATTGGAGCCTGTTTCAAACTCTCTTCACCTATCAGTGCTTCTGTTTCTTTTTTAAACCCCCCTCCCCCCCTATAAACACCTCAAAAAAGGTTGAAAGACCTAACCAAAAGCTACCACTTGTGCACCATCAAAGAAGGGCCCCGACTAAGCTAGCAAAAAAAAAAAAAAAGAAGAAGAAAAAATGCACTTTGGAGATAATCTCCTCTTGTCCTAAATATTATCACTTGTCTCACTATTTATTTTCATAACAATCAAATTATATATATATATATTTCACAGCCCTGCAGGCAACTTCGATTTAGCAGGGTCATCACTGAGTCTCTGAGGCAGCTTAGCTCCTTGATGTTTTAACATTCTTGTAGATACTCTGTTTGGTCTCTGGTGGTCCCATTATGAGTCACGTGATAAACATTGTGGAATCTGGGCCCAGTAAACTTTAGAGGAATTTCACTCGCTCCAATCAACATTGGCTATTTTTAATCCTTATGCTGCTAGCATTTTTAAACAGATTGGCAAGTATTTCCCCTGTCTATATTTACTTGTTTTAAACTTTTTATTACATTTCTTTAGTTACTTCCTGGTTTCCATGCCTGGGCAAATGATGTCACAAATCACAGCAGTCTTCAGGAGGAGAGGAGGGGTTTTCTCATGCTTGAGCTAAGGGCAGATGAATTCCAGGAAGTTGATGCTACATGAGGATAAAAAAAGGAACATGATCTTGTGGTGTAAAAATGACTAGACCTCCATCCCTGATATACATATGAAAATAAGGAGGAATTAGGGGGAGCAATAGGGGGCGTTGGGACTTTAAATGAGGTCAGTCATGTTAGTGAATATCGATAACGATATAGAATATCAAAAATATTGGTATATATTATTTAATGAGTATTTCATAGAGGGTACAATAATATAAAAAAGACATACACAGATCAAGAACTGTACATGCAATACATAAATTCATATAAATACATTTTCCATAAATTCAATTTTGCTCAATCATGCGATGTCCCTTCTTCTGTGATCCCTCCATCTCTTCCTCCTCGTGTCCTGGCCTCGGGGATTATACCCGCCTCAGCCCCGGGTTAGACAGTCACCAATTATTGGGGGGCTAACTTTGTTTCTCCTTTAGAATCTGGTTGACCCTAGTAAGTAGCTGAACTTTGTGTATACATTTATCCTTTGGAGCAAGACGTCATATTCCCTATATACAATTAATATGTGTATGTTTTAATGTTGGTTTATAGATCATAATTTTATTCGGCTCCTGATGAGTGGCCGTGAGCCACGAAACGCGTAGAACCTAGAAGATATGAAGCCAGATCAATTGAAGACTGATTACATGTTATTTATACATACAATGTGCTGACCCAAATGTTATTCATTTATTGAATTTATGGAAGATGTATTTATATGAATTTATGTATTGCATGTACAGTTCTTGATCTGTGTATGTCTTTTTTATATTATTGTACCCTCTATGAAATACTCATTAAATAATATATACCAATATTTTTGATATTCTATATCGTTATCGATATTCACTAACATGACTGACCTCATTTAAAGTCCCAACGCCCCCTATTGCTCCCCCTAATTCCTCCTTATTTTCATATTGATGCTACATGAATCATCTGCCCTTACTCAAGATGACCATGGTCAGAAATGCTATGGGGGTGTTTTTATAAGTGATTTCTCAGCAAAAAAAACATGGAGACATGGATGGATGGGTTGAGTTTATTCTGAATATTATAAATAAATTAAAGTGATTCTAATGCCTCAAGGTTTTTTAGCTTAACCACAGGACTGCTCATCGTACATATACTGTATGGCGGCGGCACTTCTGCACAAAATCACATACAGGTACATGGTTTTTCTCTTCCGGCTTTGCTTTTCCGCCGGCGACCAGCTCCCGCTGTGATTGAACATAGCAGGAGCCAATCAGTGGGTTGGGCGGACCGAGGTCTGTTGGGACCTGCCGATCATTCACAAGAGATGCAGAACGGCGGTCTGCCTATGTAAACAAGGTAGGTTGCCGTTCTGCTGGTAGGGGAGACAGAGATCCTGTGTTTATGCTAAGCAGGAACACGGATCTCTGTCTTCTCACAGCCGAAGCACCTCTCACACAGTTAGTAATCACTCCCTAGGAGCACATTTAACCCTTTGATCGCCTCTGATGGTAACCCCTTCCCTGCCAGTGTCATTAGTACCGTGACAGTGCATTTTTTTTAGCACTGATCACTGTATTGGTGTCACTAGTCCTCAAGAAGTGCCATTTGGTGTCATATTTGTCCGCTGCAATGTCGAAGTCCTCCTTAAAATAGCTGATCGTGAGGGACACACCTAGGACAGAAGATGGTCATATCCTGGAAGAAGTTTTATGCGAATAGATACATCCAATCAAATAAGATTATAATTTAAATGTCTATACTTAATGCCATGCCTACAGGACATTTCCTGGAGATGTTCTGTACTGGCTTTATAAGCTTAAAAGGCGGAAGCAATAAAGCAGAACTGTTTCACCCTGACTGTGTCAGTGTCAGCATTTCTCTGTGTGCACACATGCATTACTCTTAAAAATTAGGCCAGGGACAGATATAACTCTATCGGCATTGTTCCGATCCAAAGCACCGCTATAATTAGTTAAAAAAAAAAATACCATTTAAATTCCATACATCTATCCCATAGTTTGTAGACGCTATAACATTTGGGCAAACCAATCAATATACGCTTTTTGGGATTTTTTTTTTTTAACCAAAAATATAGCAGAATACAGTGGGTACGGAAAGTATTCAGACCCCCTTAAATTATTCACTCTTTGTTATATTGCAGCCATTTGCTAAAATCATTTAAGTTCATTCTTCTTCCTCATGAATGTACACATAGCACCCCATACTGACAGAAAAACACAGAATTGTTGACATTGTTGCAGATTTATTAAAAAAGAAAAACTGAAATATCACATGGTCCTAAGTATTCAGACCCTTTGCTGTGACACTCAAATTTTTAACTCAGGTGCATTCCATTTCTTCTGATCATCCTTGAGATGGTTCTACACCTTCATTTGAGTCCAGCTGTGTTTGATTATACTGATTGGACTTGATTAGGAAAGCCACACACCTGTCTATATAAGACCTTCCAGATCACAATGCATGTCAGAGCAAATGAGAATCATGAGGTCAAAGGAACTGCCTGAAAAGCTCAGAGACAGAATTGTGGCAAGGCACAGATCTGGCCAAGGTTACAAAAAGATTTCTGCTGCACTTAAGGTTCCTAAGAGCACAGTGGCCTCCATAATCCTCAAATGGAAGACGTTTGGGATGACCAGAACCCTTCCTAGAGCTGGCCGTCCGGCCAAACTGAGCTATCAGGGGAGAAGAGCCTTGGTGAGAGAGGTAAAGAAGAACCCAAAGATCACTGTGGCTGAGCTCCAGAGATGCAATCAGGAGATGGGAGAAAGTTGTAGAAAGTCAACCATCACTGCAGCCCTCCACCAGTCGGGGCTTTATGGCAGAGTGGCCCGACGGAAGCCTCTCCTCAGTGTAAGACACGTGAAAGCCCGCATGGAGTTTGCTAAAAAAACACCTGAAGGACTCCAAGATGGTGAGAAATAAGATTCTCTGGTCTGATGAGACCAAAATAGAACTTTTTGGCCTTAATTCTAAGCGGTATGTGTGGAGAAAACCAGGCACTGCTCATCACCTGTCCAATACAGTCCCAACAGTGAAGCATGGTGGTGGCAGCATCATGCTGTGGGGTGTTTATTCAGCTGCAGGGACAGGACGACTGGTTGCAATCGAGGGAAAGATGAATGCGGCCAAGTACAGGGATATCCTGGACAAAAACCTTCTCCAGAGTGCTCTGGACCTCAGACTGGGCCAAAGGTTTACCTTCCAACAAGACAATGACCCTAAGCACACAGCTAAAATAACGAAGGAGTGGCTTCACAACAACTCCGTGACTGTTCTTGAATGGCCCAGCCAGAGCCCTGACTTAAACCCAATTGAGCATCTCTGGAGAGACCTAAAAATGGCTGTCCACCAACGTTTACCATCCAACCTGACAGAACTGGAGAGGATCTGCAAGGAGGAATGGCAGAGGATCCCCAAATCCAGGTGTGAAAGACTTGTTGCATCTTTCCCAAAAAGACTCCTGGCTGTATTAGATCAAAAGGGGGCTTCTACTAAATACTAAGCAAAGGGTCTGAATACTTAGGACCATGTGATATTTCAGTTTTACTTTTTTAATAAATCTGCAACAATGTCAACAATTCTGTGTTTTTCTGTCAGTATGGGGTGCTATGTGTACATTCATGAGGAAGAAGAATGAACTCAAATGGCTGCAATATAACAAAGAGTGAAACATTTAAGGGGGTCTGAATACTTTCCGTACCCACTGTACATATTGGCCTAAACTGATGAAGAGATTCGATTTTTTAAATTTTTTTTATTGGGTATGTTTTATAGCAGAACATAAAAAATATTGTTTTTTTTTTTTTTTTTTTCAACATTCTCTGTCTTTTTAATTTATAGTGCAAAAAATAAAAACTGCAGAGGTAATCAAATCACACCAAAAGAAAGCTCTATTTGTGGGAAAAAAAGGACATTTGTTTTATTTGGATACAGTGTCGTATGATCGTGCAATTGTCAGTTCAAGTAACGCAGTGCCGTATCCCAAAAAATGGCCTGGTCTTGAAGGGGAGTAAACCTGAAGCTGAAGTGGTTAATGCATTTTATGCATTAAGGTAAAAAAACATTCTGTGCTCCAGGAGCCCCCCAACCCCCATCCTTACCTGAGCCCAATCCGATTCAGCAATGTGCACTAGAGCAGCGGCCCTCGCCTCTGTCTCCCTCCTAATTGGGCAGAATTATAACAGCGGCAGCCATTGGCTCCCTCTGCTATCAATCACATGCTGTGATGACGGAGTGGAGGGCAGGGCACGCCAAATCACTCGGTCTGTGTCAATAGATGCAGACTGGGTGGTTTGGGAGTGAACACACACAGGTTTCCCCCCGGAAAAGTGGTTTTCCCTGGGGCACTGGCCAAAGAGAAGGGGCCTGGAGCGCAGGCAGGGGCCCCTAGAAAAGAAGGACCGGAGCTGCTCAGTCTAAAACCATTGCACAGAGCAGGTAAGTATAAGCGCCGGTTCACACTGGCGCGACGCTACTTTCAGGGGCGACCTCCGAGATCGCGGTGCGAGCAGCGCGCCGCGACCTCGGAGCGGCCGCCACAGACTTCATAACATTGAAGTCTATGGCGGTCACCTCCTGGTCGCCCCAAAGAAGCTCCGGACCCTTTTACTAGGTCGGAGCGACTTGTGTCGCTCCTATTAGAACGGGTCCGTAGCTTCCCTATGGGAGGCGACCTGTGAGGCTAGTGTGAACCAGGGCTTACACGTTTGTTTTTTATTTGTTATTTTAGTTAAAAAACAAAAAACATAGGTTTAATATCACATTCAGTGCCGGTTCACATATGTGCGGCTGCGGCGATCGAATGCGCACTGCTCCTTTATTACATGCGATCGGCTGTGCGGTGCGAGTTCAGCCACACACTTTGTATGGCTGAAATTCGCACTGCACCCACAGCAAAGACGCACAGGACCCTTTTTTGCAGCCGCATCAGGATCGGATCGCACAGTGGTTCACACTTGTGCGATCCGATCCTGTGCGAACTGTAAGATCGCACTGCGATATGCGATCAAACTGGGGGTGTCGTTAACATTTCATTGACACCCCCAGCGTATCGCATATGACAGTGTGAACTGCCAGGGGTGCGTTTGCAGTGCTCACCTCACTCACCTTCAATATACTCAAGGTAATTTTAAACGGGTGTGGTTTATTTGTGTAAAGAGTGGGCGAGGTATTATACCACTCAATTCAGTGAATAAAGAATTAGGGCCCTTTCACACGGGCGCTCCGTATGTCCGCAAATCATCCTTTTTTTTGCGGATGATTTGCGGACATAATGTAAGTCAATGGCATTGCGGATGTCAGCGGAATACCATCCGCTGACATCCGATTTTCTTCCTATCAGTTCTGTTCCGTTTTTTGCTGACATCCGCAATGCCCATAGACTTACATTATGTCCGTATATCATCCGCAAACGGATGGGATGATATGCGAACATACGGAGCGGATGACACAAGTGTCATCCGCTCCGTGAAAAAAAAAAAAAAAGAAGTGCCGGAGCGGATCACAATGCGGTCCGCTCCGTGTGAAAGAGCCCTAACTCCAGAAGGATTACCAAACTAGCTGCTCCTGTGTTTGTAGGGGAAACCCCAAAACTTATGGGTTTCAGTAACATTTTGACTGTTGAAGCCAAGTTGAAAATTATATTTATTTAGACAAACATGTATGTCAGGGGTGTCAAACTCAATTTTATCGTGGGCCGCATCAGCATTATGGTTGCCCTCAAAGGGCCGGTTATATCTGTAGGATTAGATATCCAGAGCACCCCATGCCCCCCTTACACCCTTACATGGGATGTCAAGAACCCCCCCACCATCAGAAGTCAAGAGTCACCCACCCTTCCTTACATCACAATGCACCCCCTTACCTTGTGCTGCTGCCAGGAAGAAGATGTGGGTGGATCTGGGAGGAAGTGCAGAATCTGGGGGAGAACCGGAGGAGGACTGGAGTCAGCTTCCAGAGTCTGCTGAACGCTGAGACCAGGGGAGGCAAAGTCATGGTGTTTCGGCTGCACAGAGAGGTGCAGGAGGAGTTCTGCCCTCCTCTCTGCTGAGAAGGGGGGTGGGCAAAGATGAGCCTTTCTGCAGCTGCACAGAGAAGCACAGGATCTGGCAAAGGAGTTCTGTCCTCTCTGCTACCGACTACAGAGACAAGGTGGGGGCAGAAACAAGGGAGGTGCCGCAGCTGCAGGAGAGGTGCGAGGGCCACATGAAATGGCCTGGGGGGCCGCATTTGGCCCGCGGGCCTTGTGTTTGACACCTGTGATGTAGGTAGAGCTGGCTAGGGCCCCTAATACAATTTATACATTCTGAAGTGGGTGGCACCTAGCTAACTAACGTTTCTTTGAAGTTACATCTGAGTCTTTGGTGACATTCTTTGATATGCGGATGGCCATTTCACATAGATGTGTCACTTCCAAAGTTCGTTAGCTGAACAGGTCTTCAAAGGTCAAGCTAGATAGCAATCTAACAGCTGGAGCTGTTAATGGCTTTTGAATAATATGACTTCTCACAACATATACATCCAATATATCTGCTTAATCATAAATACATGTTTGATAATCATAAATAAATGTATGATAAATAAAATGGCTGCTTCCCTTTTCCTCACCAGGGGTGAGCTACAGACAGTTTTTGCGACAGGCGTAAAGAGAAACATTTTAACCATGGAGAGCTGGTTGGGAGTCACTAAAAACACGGTTCAACTTTTTTTAACACCTCTTCAGTTGCTGGCCTAAACCCGGGTACACATGGGCCGAATATCAGAAGACAATGGCCAGTTAAGGCTGGCTTCTGTTGGACGTGCATGCTAGATAACCAGCATCTGATCAACTCTCGATCAGCGCTCTGAGCCAATGCCAGAGAGCACTGATCAGAGTGTTCTGGCTGGGGGCCGCCCCCCTATCAGTACACAACAGCTCAGCGGGGTAGATCGCTGAACTAACCTTGCATGGTTAGTACAGCAGCTCCGACCAGGGCTGATATTTTTACTAATGTGTACCCGGCTTAAATGAGGCCTAAGGGTCTTTTCACACAGGTGTCATCAGTTTGTACATCTGTATTCTGTTCAGTTCAGTTTACATGTTAGTTCAGGTTACAGTTCAGGTTTCTTGCCTAAAAACAGATGACTTTGGTTTACATCCAATAAGATCTGTCTACATGGAAAAGGGTGCAGCCTTGTTTTGTTAAAAAAAAAAAACAGACCTGAATGGACAAGAATGTGTGACAGAGGTGTGGGTGGAACAGAGCACACGCAGAGAGCAGGAGTGTTCACAAGGTTCTTTATTGAGAGATTAAGCTGGCAGGGAGTTGAGCAAGGATAGGTTTACAAGGGTCGTGCAGGCACAGGCAGGAAATTTGGGCAATCTGGCACAACAAGGTTTATGTCCAGTGACTGAGGTTGGTAACCTGGGCACAGCAGGGTAGGCAGCAATGTGGCAAAACGGCCTACAGCAACCTTAGCCAAGGGCATTTGGGTAGAGTGACAGGGAGAGGAGCTCCAGAGGGCAGAGGTCCTTCACAGGCTAAATGTGGGTCCTCCGAGGGATGTGTGTCCTGGCCGCAGCATCAGGACCACACAGACAGCAGTTGTGAGAAGGAGTGGAGACACGGCAGGGAAAAATAGTCCAAGCAGTGCATTGTGGAACCACGAGGGTAAATAGGTCACAGGGCAGTAAGCAGAGCCAAAATGGAACTGCAAGTCCCAGCAGTCCCAGTGTCCAGAGATTAGCACACAGTCCATGCAGGAGGCAGTCCTGAAAACCTTTTAGTCTCTTTCCAGTGGAACCTCCAGACATGAGTTCCTCTGTGTCTGTCACTGGGGAAAGTTCAGAATAGTCTGACCCTCTTCTCCTGGCAAAGGAATGTTATCTCTTAATTTGAATTCAGCCGAGAGTTCAGCCCCAAAATTGCTGGTGCCAAAGTGTCTGGTTCCATCCTGGTACAGGATACAATAACTTCTGTGCTACTTGCTGAGAGGGGCTTCATCTCATACCTCTTTTGGGGGTCACAGGAACTCCCATAATAAATTATTGAGATAAGCTGACTTTTTTTTTTACACACTACCTCTAGACTAGAGGCCCTTCACAAAAAAAAAAAAAAAAAAATGTTTTCAGACCACATTACACCCGTCCATAGACATTCATTGTGGTTCAGTCTGAAAAATTGAGAGACAGACCCAGATTGAACACCCATGTGAAAGGACCCTAAAAGGACCCTAAAGGCTCCTCTACACCAACAAGGTGCACTGATCACTCATCTCAGCTACTACTGTGCAACGGATAGAAACAGTGTTGATGCAACCGATCATGGCACATCTGGCTGTTTACCGTGTTTTTCATGAGAACTTAATTGAAATGTCACAAGGGACTTTTCATTTAGGCTGAATTCACAATGACGTGATAAAATTCAGGGAAAATGGATGCACATTTCCATCCGTTTTGTGTGCGCTTAAAACCATGTTGGCTTGCGTTGAGCTACATTTTAGGGTACTTGTAAAATGCAGGTCAATGCTTAAACACATAAAAAACAATTGTTTTTTGCGGAGACCTGCATTTTACAATGGGCTAAAATGCATATTAATGCAAGCCAATGCGCATTAAACACATATAAATTAGTATGGAAATATACATCCATTTTTCCTGAATTTTATCAACAAGTTAATATGAATTCAGCCTAAGTTCTATTGCCAGCAGCACGGTGGGAGGTGATGGATTGTGTCACACGACGATATGTTGAAGAAAAGTATTGCAGTACTTTTTCAGGGCACTCGACTGCAACACAGTACCCTTATAGGGATTAGGACTTTTTTTGCCTTGGATTGCGTTAACACTGCACACGTGTGAATGAGTCTTAAAGTGGAACTATTGAATTATGACATATATATATATATATATATATATATATATATATATATATATATATATATATATATATATATTGTTATTTTTTTTTATTTCTCCTCTTTTTTGGAAAGGGGGGGGGGGAAGCATGTACCTAGTTTTGAGAGGTACCCGCTTCCACTTCTACTCCTAGGCGGTACTATGTGTCTGAATATATATACTATATATATATATATATATATATATATATGTATACAGTATATATATATATATATATATATATATATATATATATCATCCAACCAAAAATTATACAGAACCAAGATATCAGCACCAGAAGGACCTATGGGTGTCTGCTGTTTTTCCTATCTTTAACAATATTGTACAACCAGAAGTGAGAGGAAGATTGTCTTATTGGAAGATTCTCTTTACTCCTGTTCGGATGACAATAATATTTTGCATTCTCCTTCATTTTCTATCCTAATGATAGTGGCCCTCGGGGCACATTGTATTGGCAGAATTCCCTGCAAGTTCCTTTTGGAGACATGATGACAAACAGGAAGTCTGATTTACTGAGCAAAGACGTAGCATGAATGTAAGCCATAATAGGTCTAACCACATGCAGTGTATGCAAAACAACCTCTTTGGGATTGACTGGTGTCGGACTGAATGAAGATAGCACTTCCTCAATGAGATAGAAAGAAGAAGCAACCTTCATCAGGAACTAAAGTATCAGCCTTAGTACTCATGTCTCAGAATGCATGTGCTCATGAAGTATGAGAAAAGGAGGCTCGTTTGAAAAAATTGCTACCTCCAAAACTCTGTTTGCCAAGATTGACCCTTGTGAACAGCAAGGTAATATCCCAAATACTCTAAAATAGCAGCTTCTGAAAAACTGTGGAAGACCTGTTGCATGAGAGGCGGTCTGACAGGGGGAGTGACATGGGTAGCCCACCTGTATAACCCTCTGTGACATGTGTAACCCCCCTTCACTGGTTCATTTTCTTCTGATGAAAGGATAGGCTAGCTCTGCTGAGAGAAGCTTACCTTCCTACCATGAAGATTTTTTCTCTGTGTCTCTTTCTCTGGATCATTTTTTCCAAAAAGGATTTCTTCATCACACAGCTGTATCATAGCCATTGTAAATTTTTATTCAGCTTCCAGATTGGTGGGCTCCTCAGCAGAGCCTTGGGGGACAGTACCTAAATCCTAACCGAAGATGCATGGCCAGCATGCAATGGCATGGCATACAATGTACTGGATCCTGATATGGGTGTCCCCTATGCACATGCAGAATGTGGAATTAGCTGCAGTTACAGAGCCATGGTCTGTCTGGTGCATAGTGTCACATACCTGAAGGGAGATTAAAATTATGAGGGCAGCCCCTCCAAACCAGGACCCACTGAAAGTGAAACAGGGGGTGCATAGGGACAGGAGGAAAACAAGTGCCTGCAGGTGTAGACCCAGGGACATGCAGCGGTAGATGTGATTCTTGTTGCAGAGTGCGATCACTGGGTGCAGCGGAGTCCATTCAGATCAGACATTGTGCAGTAAACAGGAACTGGCTTCTTTTATTGGAACATAATCACAGATATCAAAGATGTCACTTTCTCATTGAAATAAGAACACAGACAGGAAGAGATAACCAACAAGTACAGTGCAGTGTACAGGAAATACACATCATAGAAAATGCATAGCATATCACTTAGCATTAGCGACATCTACTGTCCTATTTGTGAACTGCAGTTAATCTATAATAGGCTAAGCTTTAAAGTTGTTGTATCTCCAACACCCTTTCTCAACAGCTAAGGCTTAGTCTATTAAACCCATCTTCTTTGTAAGCCTTGAGTGTCTTTCAGCGGTCAGAGGCTTTGTAAGGATATCTGCTGTCATATCCTCGGTTGGGCAATAAAGTAACTCATGAAGACCTTGCTCTTGAAGATCCCTAAGAAAGTGGAACTTCACATCAATGTGCTTGGTTCTTGAATTAACTCCTTCCATGCGTGCAAGTGCGAGGCATCCTTGATTGTCCTCATAGATTTCTGTTGGTCCCAACTGTGGTTGACCCAAATCTGTTAATAGCTGTCTCAGCCATATAACTTCTTGACTTGCCTGCGCTGCAGCAACGTATTCTGCTTCAGTAGACAACAGTGAAACAGAGAGTTGCTTTTTACTAGTCCAACTGATGGCACCTCCTGACAGAAAAAATAAGTATCCACTGGTAGATTTCCTGTCGCTGGTGTCTCCTGCCCAATCAGCATCCACATATCCTGTTAAGGTGCTTTCATCACTTGCTGGTAACTTTAGCTTGTAGCGTGAAGTCCCTTTAAGATAGCGAATGATTCGCTTTACAGCATTCCAGTCCTTTTGACTTGGCATCGAAACCTTTCTGCATAGGATTCCAACAGTTGCTGCAATGTCCGGCCTTGTAGCAGTGGTAAGATACAGCAATTTCCCTATTGCCTTCCTGTATTCAGTATTAGTAGGTAATGAGTTATCTTGGCAATTCATCTCCTTTAGGTAGTTTGTTTCCATAGGAGACTTTACTGGTTTGGCGTCTTCCATTCCAAATGTTTCAATTATTTCTTGTATTTTGTGTCTTTGGTTCAGAAGAAAGCTGCCATCTTCCTCTCTCTCGATCTGGATGCCGAGGTAATTATTTATGTTGCCAAGATCTTTGGTGTTAAAGTTCTGATTTAGTTTTTCTAGGATTTCTGCTTCATCCCCTTCTTGCTCAAAGCAAATCAGGATATCATCCACATAAATAAGCATATAGACCCATCTGTCTCCCAATTTCTTTGTGTATAAGCAGGGGTCTGCTTTACTCCTCAGAAAGTTTTGATGTGTAAGCACTTCATTTATTTTTATATTCCACGCTCTGGCTGCTTGCTTTAGACCATATATACTCCTGCGAAGTTTGCAAACTAGGTCTGGCCTTTGTTCATCTTTGCACCCTGGCGGCTGTTCCATGTAAATTTCTTCTGTTAGATCGCCATGTAGAAACGCGGTTTTCACATCAAAATGTTTCACTTGCATTTTCCTTGTGACGGCTACTGTCAGTAAAGTCCGTATTGTAGTGTGCTTGACTACTGGTGCAAATGTCTCGTCATAGTCCTCTCCGTATTTTTGAGAATAGCCCTTGGCTACTAGCCTTGCTTTGTATCGCTCAATTGTGCCATCTGCATTGTATTTCACTTTAAAAGTCAATTTACAACCTATGGCTTTCCTTCCGGGTGGTAGTTCTGTAAGTGTCCATGTTTAAGTATCATGCATGGATTTTATCTCTTCATCAGCAGCCTTTATCCATTTACTTGCTTCTTGTTCTGAAAGCTGAGATATGTCTTCCCAGGTTGCAGGTTCGTTGATACTGGCAGTACTTGCTTTGTATGAGAGACGTACAGGGGGTTTACCTTTGTTTTCTCTTGTTGAACGTCTCGGTTTTGTGTCTGAGCCTTCTTGTGTCTGCTCTTCAGTACTGGTAGAGTCTGCACTCACTTTAACTGTTTGTTCAGAAGTTACAGAGATGAGCTGGTCAATGTCAGTTTTCCCTTCTATTTTTGCTTCTACTGTTGTCATTACATTGTCTCTGAAATCTTCAACAAAAGTTATGCTGTTGCTAATGGTAACCTTGTCTGTTTTGGGATTAAGGATTCTATAACCTTTGACATTGTCACTGTATCCAACAAAGATACCTTCAAATGCTCTGTTTTGGAGTTTGGTGCGTTTTTCTTCAGGTATGTAGATGAATGCTTTGCATCCAAAAACTCTTAGGTGTTTTACATTTGGCTTCTCATTGTGCCAAAGTTCATATGGAGTTTTCTCTATTGTTCTGGAAAGTAGTCTGTTCTGCAAATATGTAGCTGTCATAGCTGCTTCACCCCAGTATTTTTGTGGTAGTCCAGAGTCTGTCAGCATACATCTGATCATTTCAGTCAGAGTTCTGTTCTTTCTTTCAGCTACTCCATTTTGTTCTGGTGTATATGGGACTGTCTTTTGATGTTCTATTCCATTCTCTTTTAAGTACTCTTGTATCTTATATCCTGTGAATTCACCTCCATTGTCACTCCGAAGTATGAGAGGCTTCCTCTGAAACTTGTTACTGGTCTTTAATATATAGTCTTGTAATTTGTCAAAAACTTCACTCTTGTGTTGCATTAGGTAGGTGACTGTGTATCTTGAATAGTCGTCTATGAAAGTCACTATGTACCTTTTGCCTCCAGGTGTAGGTGGGTTTAGGGGACCACACACGTCACTGTGAACTAAGTCAAGTGGTCTTGAAGCTCTCTTCTGACTGATTTTGGGAAGTGTTGCTCTTGTAGCTTTGGATTTAATGCAACATTCACACTTAACAGTAACTGGACAAGGGGATATTGTTAGATCCCTTGTCAGATTCCTCCTCTGTAGTTCCTGTATGCATTCTGGGTGTCTGTGACCTAGACGTCTGTGCCATATATGTATACAGTCATTGTGCTTGTGTGTGCATAGTCTCGCCTTTTCCTTCACTGTGTCAAGGTGATATAGATGATCATCCAGCTTGGCACTTGCTACTGTCTGGTTGCCGTTTAGGATTGAACACTTGTCACCTTGGAATTTTACAGTTAGTCCTCTGGCTGTCAGACGCTTCACAGATAACAGTCCTCCTTCTAGATTAGGAACATAAAGCACATCTTTCACTGGTATGGTTAGGTTGTGTCCCACATCATCAGGGCATACAAGGGTTCCATGCCCATATCCTTCTGCATGTATTTTGCTTCCATCTGCAAGATAAATAGTTTCTTTGTTGTTCAGATCAAGTTCTGTGAAAAAACTTCTATCACTTGTCATGTGACTGGTTGCCCCCGAATCGATGCACCAGCCTTGACATTTATTGTTGCCTGTCACTTTAAATGTGGCATTCCAGTTTCCTTCCCATGGATCATTGATTATGGCTTTGACCTTTTGTTTAGCATAAGATGGACGCTGTCTTCTTTGCTCTGCTTTCCATATAGTACAGTCTTTCTTTATGTGTCCCTGTTTGTGACATCTGAAACACACCCTGGTCTCTTTCCTGTGAAACCTTGCGTCTGTAGCTTTAAGAGCGGTTCTAGTGTCGGTTTCTGTGGAGTCATACACTAATTCCTTTCTTCTCTGATACTCATCTATGAGCCTGGTTTTTACAAATGTTAGCGTCAGATCTGTCTCAGGTCGTGTCTCCAGTGCATTGATCAGTGCAGTATATGTATCGGGCAAACTGCATAACAACATAGCTGCTGCGTGGCTGTCTGTCATATTCTCCCCGTTTGATCTGAGTTGTGCAATCACTTCCAGCATTGCGTTTATGTGCTCCTGCATGTCCTGTTCTCATTCTGTAAAGTTTCCGCAGTAGAAACAGCTTGCTGTTTAAACTAGATCTTTCATGTAGTCTTCTTAGTATGTCCCACATGCCTTTCGCTGTGTCCTCATGGCGTATATGTATGAGCTGATCATCCTCCACTAGTAAGCTTATGGTGGCCCGTGCCTGTCTGTTTTTCTTGTCCCAGTCCTGATTACTGTCCTGTGGCCTCTCTGTGGTGGTAACCTCCCACAAGTCATCTCTAGATAATAGCATTTCCACTTTAAACTTCCATAGCTGATAATTGTCATTGTTCAGCTTGGCCACTGAGAGTTTAAGTTCTGAGTTTCCAGCCATTTTTCCCTCCTTTATATATAAACAGTCTTACTTGTCTATAGGAGATGTCACTGTAAACCTTCCTTATGTCAATCTTTATCCGGATCCTGGGCCCATAACCTGTTGCAGAGTGCGATCACTGGGTGCAGCGGAGTCCATTCAGATCAGACATTGTGCAGTAAACAGGAACTGGCTTCTTTTATTGGAACATAATCACAGATATCAAAGATGTCACTTTCTCATTGTAATAAGAACACAGACAGGAAGAGATAACCAACAAGTACAGTGCAGTGTACAGGAAATACACATCATAGAAAATGCATAGCATATCACTTAGCATTAGCGACATCTACTGTCCTATTTGTGAACTGCAGTTAATCTATAATAGGCTAAGCTTTAAAGTTGTTGTATCTCCAACAATTCTAAAGAGACAGGAGAACCATCAGATCAGGAGCAGTAGCCATGCACCATAGTTCAGCTGAGGTTAATTAAGCACTCCGCTTGCACTGCAGGAACAGAGCGTGTGGCATGTCTGAGCTTTCAGCAGCCTTGTAGCAGAAACGCACAACGGGTCGCAGAACTGTGATCGCAGACAGCCAGGCAGACACTTGAACAAGTTGGGAAGCCAGGATCGAAGGAGCAGAGCCAAAGTCTGGAAGGAGCCGGGTCAGGAATTATGACAAGGCAAAAAGGATCCGAGATAAGGTCAGGAGTAAGCAGAGTCAGCAACCGTGGAAACACACTGGAAGTACACAGAACACAGGGCATTAGAGCACAGGCAGAGGCATCCTTAAATAGTCTGCCTGGCGCCAACATACATTGTGTGCGCGCCTGTTTGCGTGCATGCATTCCTGCGCTCATTCCTAATAGCCCTTCTTTGAAGAGGCTATTAGGAATGTGCGCAGGAATTCCCTGACATATAGTCTGACCTCTTAGAGGGTATGCCCACAGATGAAAGCGAGAAACCAGGAAGGCGTTAAATCTCCCTATTCCTTCCACTGATGTAGAATGTACCTGCTTGAACCAGGTACTACTGCACCTGTGCAGCCAAAAAGCACTTAGTGCAGAGGTACCTTCTTGCTACAAGGGAGGTTTCTGCATGTGCACACTTTGTCTTTTTTTCTATGCATTTAGGACACCAGACAAGCAACATCTCCTGGTTCTATAACTTAAGCTTACACTAATAGCAGCTTATTAATAACAGTTTATGCTTACTGATCCTGGGTTGTGACAAGTTACAGGCGTTTGCACTGGGGCATCCCTTCTTCACTACTGCTGTGGAGGTTGTAAAATCCCAATCTGAGACATTTTAGTCACACACACAGTGGACTAGAGGTAGAAAGATAAGGGGTCTGATGTTGGACACAAATTGTCCTAAACCTTTCTGCCTTGTGACAAACTTCTTTCACTGTATTTTCATGCCAGGGCCCTTTGGGCCCATAGAAGGCCCTCAGTTCATGCATGCAGGAGGGCCTTGAGTCTAATGGTTTCTTCCTTTGAGACAGTGCTATATGCAACTCAACATTCTGGCCACATGGGACAAGCAGACTCAGTCCTTGAACCACCGGACCTGGCGAAGTTTGGGAAACCTTTCCCTCCACAGTCATGGACAGTTCTCCTGACTGATTCCAGCCTGTCAGGCTAAATAGCTGCCTCGAACAACTTCCTAGTACAGGGGACTTGGTAGTCAGAGAAGGTTCGCCTTCCAATCAACATTCTGGAACTCAGGGCTCTTTGCTTTTCACCCAAAAAGGCTTACTCATAGAGATCTCCATCCTGCTTTTCAGTCGCAGGATCGAGTAGGAGGGAAATCCAGTGATCCTCTTTGAACTGATTTGACCCAAAATAACATGGTTTTCCAACATTCTCAAGCTTCTTCCATACACTCTTCCAGATCACCCAGACATCTGGTCCAAAAGCCTAGTTTTAGGTCTTGCTTTTTAAATTAAGGCTTTAACTGCATGTTGTTAACGCCACAGTCCTGAGGAACAGAGTTTTTTTGTTTTTTAGATTCTGTTATCCCTACCCCACTGAATGCTAAGAATCTTTGAAAAGCCTATGATTGCAGCTGGAGGACCTACTTTGCTTGGTGTCAAGGAACTTTCCTCTTGTGGAATGTATCCTGAGCAGCTCACATCTCTCCCCATTTTCGTGTTATCTGTATCTCCCTGGGATCTCATTCTACTGCTCTCAGCTCCTCAGAAACTGTCCTTTTAGGGATTTTCCCTTTTTTGATTTTACCCATAGGATCTGTGAGGAGAGTCTCTAAGTTGGCAGCCTCATCCTACAAGGAGCCCTTCTAAGTGTTGAACAAGGACAAAAATTGTCTTGAGGTCTAAAGCCTTTTTTCTCCCAAAAGCAGTCTCTGCTTTCCACCTTGATCTGGATGTTGTCCTTCCTACCTTTATGTCCTGCGCCAAAGCATCCTAAGGAAATTTCGCTCTACTGTCTGATTGTGGTGTGTGGTTTGAGAAATTTCCCTGCCTCTCCCGCCATCTTCCTCCATCATTGCTAGGTGGATCAGACAATTTATGATTTGAGCCTATAGTCTGAAGGATAGGGTTCTTAACTTCCCAGGTAAAACACATTCTACTTGATCTGTTAGTGCTTTTTCAGCATCAGCCATCTGTTTATCAGATTTGCAAGGCTACCACTTGGTCTTCTGTTTACACGTTTGTTAAGTTTTACCAGGTGGATAAAGCCTTCTCTGATGACACTTTTGGCCATAAGTTGCTAAAAACTGCTCTTTTAGACTGTCGAACTTTACTTTACTTTACTTGACTTGTTATTATGTGGGCCTGTCAGCATTGTTTGCTTTGTTTCCCACCCCTTAGTTGGAAGAAGCCATGTGCTATTCAGTTGGTAACATAAGATTTTGTAATCCATTTCCTGGAGAACAGTACAGGACACAGGAGCCTCTATCTCTTCGGTCCTATGATCTTGCTACAAAATTGAGGTGTTTGTTTGCTACAAAACTGAGGCTTGCTGGGAATAGGGGGATATAGGGGGGATGTCCCTGCGGCCTTTCTTTTCCAGTCACGTGAAGGTAAAGATATAAAGATATAATGAAGCACATTTTTCTTCTAATGCTGAAGTTTAGTACTTTTTTTACATGGAAATAAAGCACCAATCAGTTACCTGCAGAGATGTATAGTAACGAAGTAGAACTACTTAAGTACTGTACTTAAGTACCGAAATGCGGTATCTGTACTTTCCTAGAGTATAATTTTTTTCTCCTACTTCTACTTTTACTTCACTACATTTTTTCGATGATTTCGATACTTCTACTCAAGTATTTTTTTTTGTGCTGCATAGTTACTCGTTACTTTTAAAAAAATTACCACTGCCAGAACAGTAGATGGCAGGTTGCATAAAGCTCAAAAAAATGTGTATAATGTCATTTGTAAATCAGCGCATACGAAAATAAAGTCTGTGTATAATAAAAGCTGCTATACCAAATCTTTCCAATAAAAAGAAAATATGAAACAAACAAATAAATGGTGCTACAGCGCTTAAAGTGCATCAAGAAACTACTAACAAACACAGGTTAATCATTTGAATAAATCATTTGAAATAATAAAAACAATATGATGTTCAAACTTTTGACTTATTTCTTTAATAACTACATAACACAGTACTTCTACTTCTACTTGAGTAGAATTTTTTTTTCAAAACTACTGGTACTTTTTACTTTTAGTACTTAAGTAGCAAATTTTTTGAAAAAACTACTTGCAATACTTAAGTAAAAAAAATGTTGAATACTTTAGTACTTCTACTTAAGTAACTTTTTCTGCGAGCACTTCCACTTCTACTCAAGTAATTTTTTGATCGAGCACTTGTACTTTTACTCAAGTAGAAATTTCGAGTACTTTATACAAGTCTGGTTACCTGTAATGGTTCCATGTTCTAAAGGCTGCGGTTGAATTAAATATCCTTTCTACATACCACCAGGCACTGTGTGGTGATCTTCCAATGTCTCAGGATTTATCAGCAGCGGTTGCAAATGTAAGGCCTCCTTCACATGGCCAGATAGGTGCCATATATTTGCCAGATATTTTTTGGATTCCTGCGGCAGATTCTTGCAGATGGAATAACCGGGTCATGTAGATAGCAGCGGGCGCTCAGCTTTTCGCATGTGTAGCGCTTACCCCAGAAGCGCCGTTTTGAATATACCAGGTTCTACCAAAGTAGTACAGGGGCTGCCTGCCATAGACACAGTTACATGCACTCCGGCAATACAGGCTCAATATATCAATCAATATACATAAACATTAAAGGGCATAAATAACATAAGGCACTTCGCATAAACATGAAGCGCTTTAAAAAAAATCCAAATTGTCTTCTGCCATGCTTTCAGGGATAAAACCAAGTGCTCAGTGTCCTTAATCCTTCAATCAATGCGTTATTGTGAAAAAAATAATCACCCACGTGCCATTACCTCCATATAAGAAAACTCAGCGGACAATCCTGACTCCTTTTTTTTTACATATAGGTCATTGGGCGCGTTTCCCCTTTTAAGGAGGTGATCCCCTGAACCACTGCTGCTGTCTCTCCTCTCAATCTACTCCACACATAGGGATGGATACCACCATTAAAAAGGAAAAGCCCATATAGTGTCAAACCTTTTTATTGGAACCAAACCACTAAAAACAACAAATTTGCCACACACACATTATATTGTGCATGACCTTGCACCAGGATTGCATCGCTTAAGCATGTAACGCTTAGGGTCTGCCATTACAGTTCTGCTAACAGCCCAAGCCTGCTTACTCCCAGGACTTCTAGATGTACCTCGACTTTCGAGTGCATGTAGCGGGATTTCGTCACTTCCTATGGGCCCAACCCGACGAGGCATTTTGTCCTGTTGAAGTCTTCAGGGGTATCTATCTTTAATCCATCTCTTGAAGGATTAAAGACACTGAGCACTTGGTTTCATCCCTGAAAGCATCGCACAAGACAATGGACTTTTTTAAAGCGCTTTATTTTTATGCAAAGCACTTTATGTTATTTATGCACTTTAATGGATATGTATATTGATTGCTAGAGTAATTTTAATATATTTATGCATTCTGGATTTAGGCACGCATAGCCACGTCTGAAGAAACTATTGTGTTAACAAGTACACTGAAAGTATATAGAGTGGCCAGTACACTTCACTTCATCTAATAACTCTTTTTGGTAAAAACATTTGCATTACTGGGAGAGGGATCTCCAAAACATGCATCAGCTTCATGAAGATGGAATGTTTTAGAGTTTTTCCCAAATGTAACAGCGATATCAAATACCATCCACGTGGCATTTTAAATATATTTAGCTGCAACATGCAGCCTTATCCAAGTACGGATTACAAAATGTGTCATATGAGAATACGATGGCAGGAAAATTAATCCTACAAACCGAGAGCAGTAAATGAATATCTGACTATTAATCTGCAATCCCTCTGCTAAATTATATCAAAATAATAGGGTTTAAGCCAACTGTTATATAAAATTAAAAAACTGATATTTTTACTTTTTAACCACTTCTGGACCGGAAGGTTTTACCCCCTTAATGACCAGGCCATTCTTTACGATTAGGCACTGCGTTATGTTAAACTGCCAATTTTTGAGGTCGTGCGACACAGTACCCAAATAAAATGGATGTCCTTTTTTCCCCACAAATAGAGCTTTCTTTTGGTGGTATTTGATCACCTTTTTATTTTTATTTTTTGCGCTATAAACAAAAAAAGTGTGAAAATTCTGCAAACAAAAAAAAAAAAAAAAATATTTTTCACTTTCTGCTATATAACATTCCCAATAAAAAAAATGTAAAATGTAATTTTTTCATCATTTTAGGCCAATTTGTATATTTATTGGTTTGCGCAAAAGTTATAGCGTCTACAAACTATGGTGTATATACTGGAATTTACGCAACTTTTACTTTCTGACTTCCAATCTCATTTCTTGAAGTGCTATAATGGCAGGGCAGTACAAACCCCTCCCCCAAATTACCCCTTTTTTTGAAAGTAGACACCCCAAGGAATTTCCTGAAAGGCATGTTGAGCCCATTGAATATTTAATTTTTTTGTCACAGGGGTTTGAAAACATCTTTTTACACAAAGTTGTCATTGAAATGTTATATGCAAAATGACACCCCAAAATAATTCTGCTGCTTCTCCTGAGTACAGGGATACCACGTGTGTGAGATTTTTTGGCAGTCTAGACGTCTACAGGACCCTGAAAACCAATCACCGCCTTCAGGCTTTCTAAGGGCGTAAATTGTTGATTTCACTCCTCACTACCTATCACAGTTTCGGAAGCCATAAAATGCCAAGATTGCACAAAATGCCCCCAAATTACCCTCTTTCAGAAAAGAGACACCCTAAGCTATTTGCTGAGAGGCATTTTGAGTATTTTGCAGATCTCACTTTTTTATCACAAAGTTTTGAAAATTGAAAAAAGAAAAAAAAATTACATTTCCCTTTTCTTTCTTCATTTTCCAAAACAAATGAGAGCTGAAAAATACTCATCATGCCTCTTAGCAAATACCTTGGGGTGTCTACTTTCCGAAAAGGGGTCATTTGGGGGGGGGGGGGGGTTGTGCTATCTTGGCATTTCATGGCCTCCGAAACTGTGATAGGTAGTGAGGAGTGAAAACAATTTACGCCCTTAGAAAGCCTGTATGCGGCTAGACTGCCAAAAAGTCTCACACATGTGATATCCTTGTACTCAGGAGAAGCAGCAGAATGTATTTTGGAGTGTCATTTCACATACAACCATATGTGGGGTGTAATTCCACATATACCCATGGCATGTGTGAGCAATATATAATTTAGTGACAACTTTGTGTAAAAAAAAAAATTGTAATTTTCCCAAAACATGTGGCAAGATATAAAATATTCCATGGACTCAACATGCCTCTCAGCAAATAGCTTGGGGTGTCTACTTTCCAAAAAGGGGTCATTTGGGGGGGTGTTTGAACTGTCCTGGCATTTTATGCCCAATATTAGAAGCTTATACCACACATTACCCATTCTTCTAACCACTTGAAGACCAAGCCTTTTCTGACACTTTTTGTTTACATGAAAAACTATTTTTTTTACTAGAAAATTACTTTAAACCCCCAAACATTATATATATTTTTTAAAGCCCTACAGAGCAAAATGGTGGGTGTTGCAATTTTTTTGACACATGGTATTTGCGTAGAGATTTTCCAATCACAATTTTTTGGGAAAAAAACACTTTTTAAATTTAATGCACAAATACACTATATATTGCCCAATTGTTTGGTAAAATATAAAAGATGATCTTATGCCGAGTACATAGATACCAAATATGACATGCTTTAAAATTGTGCATGCTTGTGCAATGGCGACAAACTACATACATTTTTAAAAGCCTTTAAAAGCCTTTATTTACATATGACACCAGACCAATGCTTACGTTCGTCTTTGCGAGCATACACGGGGGGACAGGGGTGCTTGAATTTTTTTTTTTATTATTATTTATTTTGCTTTTTTATTTTATTTTGACACCTTCCTGTTCATTTATTAAAATTTTTTTAAATCATTTTTATTGTTATCACAGGGAATTTAAATACCCCCTATGATAGCAATAAGTAGTGACAGGTACTCTTTTTTTTTTAGAAAAATTGGGGTCTATTAGACTATAGATCTCTCCTCAGCCCTTAAAGCATTTAACCACACCAAGATTGGTGTGATAAGATGCTTTCCCAATTTCCCAATGGCGCTGTTTTAGCTGGCGAAATCAAAGTCATGAAATGCTCGTAGCTTCCGCAGTCTTCGGCCATAGAGATGATTGGAGCCATTGTAGTCTCCAATCAGTTCTATGGTCAGCTGACAGAACCACCGGCTGCAGTCTCGGGTTACCCAGTGGGACATGAGAGCCCGAGAAAACCGTAGAGGATGGCGGGAGGGGGTTGTTCCCTTCCACTGCTTGTAAAAGCAGTCTAGTGGCTAATTATCTGCTAGGATTGCTTTTACATGAAAGCCAACCGCTGGCTGTAAAAAAACTATTCCAGAAAGTGTGTGGAATGCCCACCATTAGACCTCCAAGCATCCACCCACTTCTAATGATGGACATGCATGCAACGTTCTTTATTTGTTAAACGAAAAAAAAGAACATAGTAGATTCCTCCATTCGCATCGATCGATGTGTATGAAGAAATCCCTGGCAAAAAAAGTGTTAAAAAAATATGCGAAGCATAGGGGAGTGTCCACCCCATCCCATATGCTTCGCCATATATGCTCTTTTTTTTAACTGTGGTGGTGAAATTAACTCCTACAGCGCTGCAATCATTGATTTACATATATGCTGAGAGCACACGCTGTTGCTGTCAGAATAAACAAATCAGTGCTACAGCTGATGGGCGTACCTGCAAAGCAAACGATGGTTAACAATAAAACACAGTAACAATAAAACATTACAATAAAATAGTATACAGTGCAGTAAAACAGAATGGTGGTATCTGCAAAGAAAACTATGGTTAACAATCAAAAACACAGCAATAATAAAACGATACATTATTGTAGCATATAGTACAGTAGAATGGTGGTATCTGCAAAGAAAACTTTGGCTAACAATGAAAAACAGTAACAATAAAATATTACAGTATAACAGAATAAGTAGAAAGAGTGGAAAAGTCCAATAAGAACAGAAAATTAACTCAATAAAACGACAACTATTTTTGGCTTTTTTATTATTTAATTGCATTTTTTTAAATTTTTTGTTTTTTTTTTTGTAACTTTTTTTGTAACTGTAAAAAACAATTCCAGGCTAGGGTCTCTCAAAATGTGAAAGCCATCTAACATCTTTCTACAGAGACAACATCTTCTTTGTGGTGTTCTTTGGGTAGGGGTACCAGGGAGAACAAAATCTGAAAATGCCTCTAATGCAGCTGGCTCACTGCATCTGGATTGTGAATTTGAGCCACAGCACCTTCTGGACAGAAGGGCTGTGATGATTTCTTCCTGGAATTATAGGAAGGATCCACTTCATCCTGACGCTTTGTAAAGCACATAAGCGTTCAGCAGAGTCAATTGGAATAAGTATACAGACACTTTTTTGTACCAGCGTCTGGCCTTACGGGCAATTAAGTACGGAGCCGTCATCTAGTTGTTGAAGTCCACCCCTCCCATATTAAGGCTGTATTTGTGGATTCAGAGGGGCTTCACAACAACACCAGTCACTGTTGCAATTTGGACTGTCGTATCTGCGTGAATGGAGGACAGAACAAAAACATTCCGTGTATCCCTCCACTTCACTGCAAGCAATTTATTACACTTCAAGCAGGCTCTCTCCCTCCATCTAATTTGGGAATCTACAAGCCGTTGGGGGAAGCCCCGGCGATTAGGTCGCACAGTGCCACATGCGCCAATTCCAAAATAAAAAGGTGACTAAAAAGTGGCATGCTTGCCACTGCTCCACATGTGGCCTGGGCAGTTGGGAGGCTCCACATTGCTATCCCTCGTAAATCTGGAAACTACATGAATAGCCTGTTGCCATGTCAAAGAGCTTATACATCTTGACCCTGTATCTGGCACGCTTGCTGGGGAGAAACTGAAAGCAAGGCAGCCAGGAAATGTAATCAGGGACTCATCAACGCAGACAGCTTGTTGGGTCTACACAAGGCTGCAAACTTCTGGTTGAAGTGGCTTACAAAGGGCCGTATTTTGTGGAGCCGGTCATTTCCAGGGTCACCCCAAGGACAACAGAGTTCATTGTCACTGTAGAGCATGAACCACAAGATTTGCTCGTATCTAGTCCTGGCCATGGCAGCAGAAAACACGGCCATATGATGAATTGGACAAAAAAAAAAAAAAACAACTGTAGAAGAGCACTAAAAACCACCAGCATATGAAGGGTAAAAACAACACAGCAAAAGGGGAGAGGGAGGTGGGGGATGGGAAATACCTTAAAGAAGGGACTTATTTATATACACCAAGTGTCCCTGAATAAAGTCCCACAATCAGGATGTCCAGACATACAGAGATATATATGTGTATACATGATTCACTTCTATTTTTTTCCTATCTCCACTTTATTCCTATTTTTTCATTTTTAATATTTTTTTTTATATTTCTTTTTCATTTTTTGCTAATTTTGTTATTATTATTTAATATTATTATTATTATTATTTTATGTTCACTATTATTATTATTTTTAATTCATATTTATTTTATTTTTATATTTATTTTCATTTTTTTATTATTTATAGTATTATTATTATTATTATTATTATTATTATTATTATTATTATTTTTCTTCATTTTCTCTCTTTTTGTTTTACACACACATATGTATTGATCATTTCCATTTTATATTGATTGCCTGTTTGTGTGTTTTAGGTGAGGAACATTTGTTTACTGTTTATTTTTCATGAAGTGAGGCTGTTTTGGGTTTAATTTCATTCAACACATTTTTACCATCTTATGCATATTTATATATTATATATTGGATGCTTTTAATCTTCTACTGCAGTTAGACATTCAGGTCCTTTTGTCTGTCCATTACTACCAAAGGATTGAGCTACTTGTCAGCTGTGCTTCTTTCTGTTAGTCTACATATGATTGACATTTTGCTCTTTTATTTAAACTCTCTGAATACTACGGCCCTCCAGCACCTAATGAAAGAGCGCACATGTCCGATCGGGACATGCGCGATATGCGCTCAGAAACGCGTTGTGCATTCCATTCATTCCAAGCATTCTACAGCTTCCTGGTGACATGGCCGCATCTCCTCTCTCATCTCCACACAACAGTCTCTGCTCCGGACGCCGCCAGAGACAGCCGGCACCCTCCCTCCTGTGACGGATGGACTTATTGTATACTGCCTGAAGCGTGGATAGATGGCACCACCTAGAGGAGCTTTATTCACTTCCTGATGTATTAAAGCCTGAATACTGTGGCATCTTGTGAGTTGCTACAGTTATTGTTTATTATTTACAATAAATTTGTCTGCACTTAGAGCACTTTTCTTTCAGTTTTTTTATATGATGAATTGGGTCAGTGGACCAATATGACAGCAACTCATTCTTTTTAATAATGCCCATGAGGAGGGATAGGCCCAGAAAGGTTAAGTTCTCTGGCAAGGGTCAAAATTGGATTTGCGGCGATAAATTGATCGGCATATAAATTGCTTTGGTCCACAATAGATCTGTACATAAAAAACAGCTCATAAAAACCAAGGGGAGTAAAATCGGCTGTTTCCACCTGAATTCTGGGTTGGCGCTGCAGAAGTGGTGGACTCCCAATCAGGATTTGCAAGCGTATCTGGAAGTACACTATGGGCTCTATGGGCCTGTCTTTGAATTATTAGTGGCTGTGGGACACTAGTGCTAGCCCCAGCATCAGCTTGAACTGCACTTATGGGACTCGCCATGTCACCGAGTGTTACTGCAGTACTGGTTTAACTATGACCAGGATGTACTAGTATCCTGGTGCTTGCCAGTTCACCAGAAGGTTGAGCGGCACTAGTAATGACACTGCTGCATATGAGAACCCTGCGCAACAGAAGCACGGGGTCGGGTACACCTGACCTTAGCAGGGACCACTATTCTGTCATCAGAGTTATCTGTCAGGGTTCCACTGCTCTCTACAGGTTCGAATACTGAGCCTGATTCTGACAGTGAGGCTTTCCCATCGCTCTCTTCTGTCATGCTCAGCATCACGTAGGCCTCTTCACTAGTGTACCTCTGTTTGGACAACTTGGCCATAAAATGTATAGGCACCTAGTGTGACTGCCAGGAAAAATACACCTGGTTGTCAAGGACTGTTTGAACTGCTACCAAAAAATGTAACTGCTAGTGCTAGCAGAGATCAGGCCTGACTCTGAATCATGCCTGCAATTTAGTGTGTTGTGTATTGGAAGTGACAGTAATCTGCTGATTTTGCACTTCTTGGGGTGGACGGAGGGGCTAAACGCAGGTGCTGGCAGGTGTCGGGGCTGATCCTGCTAATGCTGCGTTTTGGGAACACTATACTAAACTATTGGGGAGGCTAGTATGGTTCTGATCAGATCAAAGATATTGATCCATTCAGACACTATATTAGTAATGGAGGTGTTTAGTGTGTGCGTGTGTCACTGGCAATCAAAGGGTTAAAATGCATTACTAAATATGCGGTGGGCAATCTGACGCTATCATGTATTGACGCTAACTAACGTTAACACTAACTGTTGTCACCTGTGACACTAATAATAATACAGTGATCAGAAAAAAGATCTGTATAGTATAATAGTGACACTGTGACAGGGCAATGAAGGGGTTAACTGGGGGTGATCAGGGGGTTAAATCTTTATTAGGGGATATATGGCGGGTACCCTAAACCTATCTGGGACTCCCTCTAACTACCACTAACTGTCTATCACACTAACTGAAGTCACAAGTGACACTAATACAGTGATCAGTAAATTATCTGTATACTGTATATAGTGTACACTGTAACAGGGAGTGAAAGGCTTAACTGGGGGTCATTAGGGGGTTAAATGTGTGCCTATGTGTACTGTCAGTGTAGTGCTTGTGTACTCACAGTAGATGTTCTCTTCTCTCACGCTGGAACCGAAAAGGGCTCCAGGAGAGAAGATTGCATCATTTCCTGTGCCTATGTTTACATTACACAGGCACAGGACGTTCTGCAATTGGTCAGAACCGATCACCAGGTCCAGGCCAAAAATCATTAGCCTGGACCGGATGACTGATTAGTTCTGAACCGAATCAGAAAATCACGGGGCCTGCGGACGTGTGTGTGTGCGCCCCCCTAGCCCGTGTGCGAACAACGTACAGTTACGTCGATTCGCACATCTGAGCCACCTTGCCGCAGTAAATCTGCGGCCAGTGGTTGACAACAGGTTAAAATTAACCTTTGTTTTGCCAGCCAAAGCAACAGGTTCGCTTCAATACCAGCCTCCATAGCTGCTCCAACTGTAAATTCCCTTTATCATTTTTAGATGCAAGAGAAAATGTCTGGTTTGTGAACTTGTAACATGGCATGTACACAAAGCTGAGGATTTCTCCCTGCCTTCATGTGAGAGTGCTGGATGTTTGAGAAGCTAAGCACCAGCACTGCCACTTGGGATGAAGTGGAGTCACCATATGCTGCCCCATATCTGGAAATTCTGGGTATTTAGAAACATAGAAACATAGAAAAGTGATGGCAGAAAAAGACCAAGTAGTCCATCGATTCTGCCCATTTCTTTTTTGTTTTGTTTTGTGCTTGGTGATTTTTTGTTTATTTTTTCTTTTTTGTTTTGATTTTTTTTTTTTAGTTAACTTTATTGTCTGAGTATTATCTAAGTATTTCTCTCCGGTGAACACCCGAATTTGCGGGTCGCCTCGGCAGGATGTTCGCACACTACATGCTGCACAGTGCATTCTAAGCTCTGATTGGGCAAAGCTTTGCTCAATCAGGGCACATTAGCTGGTTGTTAATGAGCGGGCTGGGAAGCCACCCGCGGAATCCTTAACAATAGATGAGTCATTAGCTGTCAACAGGCTTCCCTGCTGACAGCTGAATGAAAGAAAAAATAATTGACAGCAATAGAAGATTGTTAAAAAAATGGCCAAAAAAAATGACATGGGATCCCCCTCAAAATCCATACCAGATCCTTATCCGAGCATGCAGGCTGAGAAAGGGGGGAAGATAAGCGAGCAGCCCTTCCTCTTGAACCATACCAGGCCACATGCCCTCAACATGAGGGGGGGGTGCTTTGGGGTGGGGAGGGCTCTGCCCTTCCCACCCAAAAACACCTTGAGCACATGTTGATGGGGACAAAGTCCTCTTCCCCACAACCCTGGTCTGTGGTTGTGAGGATTTGTGGGCAGGGGGCTTATCAGAAACTGGCAGCCCCCTTTAACAAGCGGGCCCTCAGATCTCGCCCCCCATGTGAATGAGTATGGGGTACAATTTTACTCCTTCACAGCAGTGTCCTCAGCCCACCTTCACATCACACCGCCCTCCATTCACAGCAGTTCCCTCAGCCCCTCTTCATGTCACCCCCCATAGCAATGTCCTCTGTCCCTTGTTGACATTAACCCCCCACAGTGGTGTCCCCTGTCCCCCCTTCACATTATCCCCCGGATGTCCTCTGTCCCTATTCACTTAACCCTCCCCCCCCACAGCGATATCATCTGTCCCCCTTCACATTACTGCCCCCACAGCGATTTCCCCTGTCCCCCCTTTACATTACACCCCACAGCGATTTTCTCTGTCCCCCCCTTCACATTACCTCCCACAGGAGTATCCTCTCTTCCCCTATCACATTACCCCCCACAGCGATGTTCTCTGTCCCCCCCTTTACATTCCACTCACAGGAATTTCCTCTGTCCCTCCCCTTCACATTACTCCCCACAGCGGTGTCCTCTGCCCCCCTTGCTTTGCTGACCCCACAGCAATGTTCTCTGTCCCCCCTTCACATTACCCCCCTCAGCAATTTCCTCTGTCACCCCTTCACATTACCCCCCACAGCTGTGTCCTCTGTCCCCCCTTCACATTACCTCCCACAGCGGTGTTCTCTGTCCCCCCCCTTCACATTACTGTCCCACAGCAATGTTCTCTGTCCCCCCTTCACATTTCCCGCTCCACACCGTCTGTCCCCCTTCATATTATTGTCCGCACAGCGATGTTCTCCCCCCCTTCGCATTGATTCCCCAAAAGCAGTGTCCTCTGTCCCCCCCTTCACATTACTGCCCCCACAGTGATGTCCTTTGCCCCCCTTCACATTAACTCCCCACATTGATGTCCTTTGTCCCCACCTTCACATTAACCTGCCACAGTGATGTCCTCTGTCCCCCCTTCACATTTACCCCCAACAGCAGTATCCATCCTCCTGTCCCCCTTCACATGACTGCCCCCACAGTGGTGTTCTTTCTTAAATTTCCACCCTCACAGTGGTGTCCTCCCCCCCATCACAGCGATCGCTTCTGCCCATTTGCTCTTCTGCTTACACAGAGGTGAGCGGGAGCTGCAAACAGGAGTTGGCTTTTCCCCAAAGCTTCGGCCACTGTCATTCTCAGGAAAGTTAAGAGCGGCAGGCTATACAGTTCTGAACGGCCGGAGTTAACTTTTCTTCTTAACAAGCTAATAAATGGTTGCTAATACCACCCTGGGTCCTATAAACCAATTACCTGCTGGATACTTTGAAAAGTTAACTACAGCAGCTTCCCCGCCCACCATTTAGAACTGTAAAGCTTGCCGCTCTTCACTCTGCTGAGAAAGACAGTGGCTGAAGCTTGGGGGAAAAGCCGGCTCCTAAATGGTGGGACTGCGTTGGTCCGGATAGAACAGCAACTAGAGAGAAGTTGGGTGACAAATGCAATGCATTTCCCTAGATTGGCTGGACACAATGAGATGCTTGTTAACTGTTTCTATCTCACTGTTCACTGTGTGTAGACTAGTGTTAATTTTGTTGACGAAAATATTTTCGTCATAATTTTCATCAGCTGCATGTTTCCAGTGACAAAAACTAAATGAAAATTGCTAGGAATTTTCCTTAATTGATGAAATATATGACAAAAATCAATTCCATTTTTCGTCAAAGTATGAAAAAGGTATGAAAATGAGAGAGAGGGATGTTTACCTATGTGAACTTCTGGTTTCCTAGGTACTCCACCTGTAAAGTCCGTGAGTGTTTTCCCTCCCAGCAAGCAAGGTAGCGACCGTAGTGTGCTTAGTGGCATGGTGTCCTTAGCACTGTACAGCATTACAGGTCTCCTCAGACAACTGTCCAGAGCACTGTGTGTGCCATTACAGGCCTCCCCAGACAGCCGTCCAGAGCACTGTGTGCATTACAGGCCTCCTCAGACCACTGTCCAGAGCACTGTGTGTGTACCACCCTCTAGTGTGCTACTAGTGTGAGAGTAGGTAAACCATATCTTGACTCAAATTTAACTAGTGGATCTGTAATTGGGTCAAGGCTATTAGAGTTCAGGGCAGTATTACTTATACAGACAGCTCTCTGGTGCCTCCCCCTGGTTCTAGAAAGTTGGAGAACATTTTAGAGACTAGAGGGTGGAGACTAGGAGGGCTGTTCTGCATTATTAGGGGCCCTTAGCCAATCCCCAGGAGGTGGGCCTGGCAGGGGACTAGGTGAGACCTTAAATAGGTATTAATAATGCTGGGAGGGTAGTCGGTGGAAGAGGCAGACTGTCGTGGCCCTTAAAGGGACCCCTGCCTGGGAGGGGCTCTGCCTTTGGCTGGGGCTTAGGTAGCTGGCCTGGAAGGATCCTACCACAGGAGAAGTTGGAAGGAGGCTTTCCTGAGAGGTAGCGGTATCAAGAAAAGGACAGAGTGAGTACATCAGCACGGTTTCAGGGACTGACAAGGGGAGAGACTGCCACGTGTAGCAGGTCTCTCTTGAAGACAGCTGTGTGCTTAGGTCTTCTATAAGCCTTGCCCTGGGAGATCTCCAAAGTGTCAGTCGAATAGATTGGTGAAGAAGTTCTTAGCTTGTAAGGGGCTGTTGCTAAATCTAACAGAGACTGTTAGCTTGTACAAAAAGGAATCAATCGGAGCTGTGCAAAGAATCAAGCAAAGTTGAGCAGGAGGATCAAGTGGAGCTGAAATAGGGAGGAAATTGTCCCTGGTTTTTACCACTTTTTAAGTTTGGCATTCCATAATTCTCCTATCCAAGTTATTTTCCCCTAATAAAACATAAAACCAAAGCTCAAGGACTGTTCACTGACTCTGGATGTACGCTGAAAATAGTATTGCTTGTGCAGCAGTGGGGAACCTTGTGACCTGCAACCCCTACGGGGGTAGTGCTACATGTGCATTACAGGCCTCCTCAATCTAACCACCATCCAGAGCACTGTGTAATGCATTACAGACCTCAATTTCTGCATGCTTCATTGTTTGTGGAATGCGTATGTGAGGTCTGCACTAGACAAGCGCAAAACTAAAAAAATGTGTTTTGTTTTGTTTTGGATGGATTCATTACGTTAAAAATGTAATTCAGTTACATTCAGTATGTTAGAATGACTCCTTTTCATAACTACTTTCATTGTTGTTTTCATTTATTCATTTTCTGTTGATTTTTTTTGTCTGTATTCCAATCCAATTTGATGCAAATTAAGTTGTATAGGTAAGTTTTCACAACAAAAGAGCCTCCATTATGGGCCCAACAGAATGCATAACATGAAATTATAGGTAAGTTATCATTATAATTTATAAAAATTGTTGAACTACAATAGTATCAACACATGCTGTGCCCCAAACACCTTGATGCTATTCATGATATACCACGAAATTCTTCCAATGGAAACTATGGCAGCAACTTTATGTGCTGTATAAAAATGTAATTACTTACATGAAACTCACGTGATCAAAATTACTATCCTTTTGTATACCTTAAGACACACATTCATAACAATTCAGTTGAGTACAGTCATTACAAGCATGTTATGCCTTCACTTGTGCACACCATCCACTGCTTCCAGAATAGGGTTAGGGGGGAACCAGGAGCATTACAATGAGTATACTATACATATGCAATGCCATTTAAGAAGATCCAAAGAGTAAAATAATGGTAATGGTAATGGATTGGATTCAGTATGTACTGTACAATAGATTCCTATTTTATATTTGGTACAATTTATGCACAGCAGATCCATTCCACTGCATTTAAAGGCAGCTCACCTTCTCATCATGAATAAAGATGGCAGTTTTATAAAGTAAGTTAAGGCAAGAGCTAAGATGAGCATACAAAGTGCTGTAATAGTAGCCCATGCCAAATCATTATATTCATTTTTTAGTAGAGATAGATAAGTGGAAGGTTATTTCAGGTTGAATATTATGAAACAGGAATACCTTTAATTTGTATATTATTACTGGTTCTTGCCATATTCAGATATGTTCCAAAAACAGAATGTTTTTTGGTGATTATACAAAAGCTGAGTTGAAAATGTCACATTTGGCAAAAATTTGCAAAATTTGGTCTTCTTAACCATGTATGATCATAACTATGGAATGGTAAGTCGACCCTGTAACAAATTTGGCCATCATTAATGGAGCCTACACATTATATGATGATCGGAGGGAAAAATACGTATTCGGAACGATTATAAGATATAATCATATAGTGTATACACAAATTTCAAGAGACAATTCAGACCTTCCATGAGAAAATTACTAAAGGAGAAAACTGCACAATTTTTCTAGTTACTGAACAGATTATGATTTTTGTGTAATGTGTACTGGTTTCGTACAATAAAACATTGCATGAGAAATATTGTGCATGATCGCAAATGCTTTTCAAGAAATGTAAATCTCCAATCCAGCCACAAGATGGTGCTGTGGATGTAGGAAGTATGTGATCTGCAGCACCAATAGGATAAATAAATAGCTCCTGGGATGCTGGAATTCTAGACTTTCTTAGCTGATCTTCCCATTGAGATCTTCCCAATGACTCATATGCCAACAAATACAGTAATTATTCTGGTTTTTGGGTTTGCCAAAGGAAGCACATTTCCCATTGAGGGAGATCTCAGCAAGTTACAAAACATTTTTTACTAAAATATAATTCCACATATTTCCAACACGGTCATGCAAATCTAAACACGTGTATTACTCTTTTTTCTCTGAATCTGGAGTTCTTTGAGTTTGTAGAGGGAATATGACCAACTGCGTTTGTGCGTTCAGTCAGCAGTAGATGCTGAGTGTTTATAGAGTAACAGGTGTACTTTTCCCATAATGTTCTCTATGAGTTTATTAATATATTTTTTATTCAGTGGAAGAAGATATCCTGTAAATATATATTTTTTAAAATCTGCTGCTAGCTGTGACTTTACCTTTAAAGGAGAAGTATGGCCAAAGCTTTTTTTTGCCATACTTCTCTTATGGATTGCAGGAGTGCAGTTCGTTCTGCACTCCTGTTACCCATTTTCAGCCGACAGCGGGCTAAAGTTCAGCCGTTCTAGACTCATTAAAGATCCCGACCACATGGTTGGGATCCACCTAGATGCCTGGATCGGCACCTGGCTTAGCCTCTCAGAACACTGCTGAGAGCTTGAGCCAGCCACTCTGGCCCCTCCACAGCCCAGCGCTGGAAGCGAGAGCAGAGAGCCGGTGACTGACAGTCATGGCTCTCTGCTTAGAGCAGAAGTGAGAACTGAGCGATCAGTAGTGTTTGATTGCTCAGTTCTATTTGCAGAGCTGGTGGGGGACAGGTACAGCATCGGATCGATGCTGAAACCACCTAGGTGAGTAGAAATGTTTGTTTTTTAAAAAACCTGATCATTTCTTTTAATATGATTTTCCCTTCTATTGGTTCTTCCAAGCTTTTGGGTTTTGTCTTTGTATACCAAGATATTTTTTTTCCTCCATTTTTTCCTCCGGGATGTGAATTGCAACTTCCCTCCCCATTTGATGACCAGTTCCTGAGTCTCAACTGGTGCCAGTGATTTTCAACCACAAACATCAATGGCAAACATTAGCTTTTGGCAGGCTTTAGCAAGTATGCTGGATGTCATCCTGTCATATTTGCCTGCTTGTGTACAATGAGAATATCTTCAGCTGATAAAACTAGAAGGGCTTAAGGAGGTATGTCAATGTATAGGGCGGTGCTTGAAACAGCTGTGACTAATATTTTAAAAGCACCTGCGCCAATATACTGTATTTCAGTATGCAGCAACTGTCCCAAAACAATATATATAAACCATAAATAACACACAAATTTTGTGCTAAAACAGCGCTTGCAAAAATGAATCACCATAAATAATACTGTGATAAATATTTGCTATGCTGATAAATATCAATTAATGTGCTCAGTCCTAGTAGTACTGTGTCTGAATCCAAAGTAAAAGGTCCATTCAATAAAATGGAATGTGGCACAGCGGAATGGTGTGCTGTGCCATATCACCAAAATCGTGCACCCTGGTACTACTGTGTCACCATGTGCTCAAGTGAAGGTCCGCACTCACCAGATGGTGTTGACCCCTTTGTTAAATAACAAAAAAGGTCACTTTCACTTGTTGGTCACCCAGGGACCAGAGGGTATCTGCCGGCTGTTGCCTGGTATCCTCTCCTCGTGGTGATATGGTTCGATAGTTCCAATGGTAGACAGTTGATTAAAAGGGGGAAAGAAGAAAGGCCTCTCATAGCGTAAAAAAGTCTTGTGTTTATTGTTTTAAAAAAAAAAAAAGTTTGTTGCATACACAAACACTATAAGAACTCCAAACATATGTGCCCACACTTTCTGTTCCTGTAGGAAGCTGAGTTACACATGACGTGTTTCGTCATCACGTGACGTCCTCTTTGGAAGCTGTTTATTGTTAAAAAAAAAAATTGTTGCATACACAAACACTATAAGAACTCCAAACATATGTGCCCACACTTTCTGTTCCTGTAGGAAGCTGAGTTACACATGACGTGTTTCGTCATCACGTGACGTCGTCTTTGGAAGCTGTTTATTGTTAAAAAAAAAAAAAGTTTGTTGCTTACACAAACACTATAAGAACTCCAAACATATGTGCCCACACTTTCCGTTCCTGTAGGAAGCTGAGTTAAACATGACGTGTTTCCTCATCACGTGACGTCGTCTTTGGAAGCTAAAAGTCTCGGTGCGTGCCTCCGTCCTATATACGGGGCCCAAACCCTGCAGACCCACCCATTCCACAATAATATGAGTGCTTGAAACAGAACACATGTACTTGGTTTCAACTTGTACATAATTTGTGTAGCACCAGATATTTACTCCAAAATATATCCAACAAAGTCCACCATTTAAAAAAATAATATTACATAAGTGTGATTTCTATATATCATAGTGGAATGGTAAAGATCAAAGTGAATGTTTGCATTTTACCCTTTGGAGAATTTCCCCTTTCAATGCTGCAATGAGATGCACAGAGGAAAAAATAATCTGTTCTGTAATCTATTGAAGGAGAAGTTTAGGGTTTATAATAAAAAACAAACGTCCATACTCACCTCTATGCTGCAGCATCGCAGCGGGGCAGTACACTGATTAGTCATCCGCTGTGTCCGGTGGTGGCTGCACGAGGCGTTTTCTCAAGAGGATGTCATATGACGTCCTCCGAAAAACATTTAGGTTCCTGCCTGAACATAATTTTACAATGACCCAGGTGGGAAGCGGACATTTAGGTTATACTGCGGGTTATACTGCTGTCTTTAGGTGGTTGGGACACTGGAAAAAAAAAAGTTTTTGTTTTTTTTATTGGCCTGTGCAAAATCATTGAAGCCATCTGCCTGCAGAGGCTCTAAGAGCGCTCCAGCACCAGCCATGACGGAATATAATGCAAAATTGTTGAAGCCATCTGCATGCAGAGGCTCTAAGAGCACTCCAGCACCAGCCATGACAGAATCTAATTCTGACTCAACTGCAGCTCCACAGGTAAAAGTGTCTGGGGATCTGTCACCTACCTGGTGATGGAGCCTGACATGAAGAAGAAGGAGATCTCTTACACCTCTGATAAGGTAACAGGAGGTACCCCTGATAAGGTAACAGGAGGTACAAAAGCCTTGAGCGGCACGAGTACTTGGCAGTTCTGGTGATAACGGTTGCAGATGAGAGGTCTGTGCGCACTTGGATGCAGGCTGGATCGTGATGCAAGGCAGTTGGCACAGTAGGCTGGAAGACAGTCAGTAGGCACTTGGCAGCTAGCAGGTCACAGGCACCGGGCAGGTCGGCTGTCAGGGACTCAGACGCCGCTGTGCAGCCTACAATCCATCATGATGCACATTGTACCAACCCAGCCTCCTCTTAAGGATCACTCACCCTCTCATCCAGTGCTGGATTATCGTCAGCTTCCTGTTTCCTGTTGCCTGTTTCCTGTTTCCTGTTGTGACCTCGGCTTGCTCCACGAACCTGCTTCTGCCTGACAACCTGTGTACCGATCCCGGCTTGCTCCACGGACGTGCTTCTGCCTGATAACCTGTGTACCGACCCCGGCTTGCTCCACGGACGTGCTTCTGCCTGATTACCTGTGTACCGACCCCGGCTTGCTCCACGGACGTGCTTCTGCCTGATAACCTGTGTACTGACCCCGGCTTGCTCCACGGACGTGCTTCTGCCTGATAACCTGTGTACCGACCCCGGCTTGCTGTTACTTGGACTGACCACATGTGTATGACCCCCGGCCTGGCATTTACCACTGCACTGTTTGCTTTCACTGGAGCTTCTCAGAAGGGACCCGGATATCCCTCTCAGCCATCCACCTGCACCACCACAAGCATCCAGTGCTACTTGGGTCGCGTCACCTCCTGTCTCACTTCCAGGGGTGATTCGCACCGAGCTGCAAGGGAAGCCCTCTCAGCACTTCGGCCTCCACCCAGTGATCTGACATCGGCAGGTGTCAGACAGCAGGTACTTGGCAAGCTGCAGGGGTAGGGATGGCCTCCACAGGCTGGACACAGAGCAGAGTCAGGCAAGCTGGGTCAGTGACTAGCAGGCACGCTAGGTATGGAGCAGCAGGTAAAAGCATAGTCAGGTTCAGGCTGCAGTTGGGAACTGTAAGAAGAGAGGCAGAAGGATCAGGCAGGGATGTGGTCAAAAAGAAAACCAGGGGGTGGGTCAAGCAGAGTTCAACTGTGGTCAGATGAATAACAGAATGACAACAGGAGATCAAGCACAGGAACAGGTAACAAGTAGCAGAACGTTGTAGACCATAAGGCAAGTCCTAGTGGATCAGAGGTGTTTAATTAGCCCACTTGGCGCCAATCTAGTGGTAAGCATACACACCCATTCGCGCATGCGCGTTTGCACAAGTGCGGCTCTGGCTAATAGGAATATGCTGTTCATGCACATTTATGCACCTATGCACATTTGGTCTTTGACTATAGGTATGGCTAATAGGAATTTCCTGTCTGTGCATAACTATGCGCCTGAGTATATTTTGTCTTTTCTGACAGGCTCCTATTACTATCTCTGATTCAGATTTAGAGTCATCACAGTCTTCTACTGTAGAGACTGTATTTCAGCAAATTCCATATGATTCGACATTTTTCAGCAAGGCCCCCCTAAATTTATATGGGGCCCATCGAAGCCAAGGATTAGCAGACCATGTACTGATAAAAACCATACGGGGGCTGAATCAGCAGCAAATATAGGGCTTCTTGCTCTCCTAAATGCCCACTATGAAATTTCCTTGTGTGTTTCCCTAGAGTAGTGAAATCCCTTCCCAATTTTATATCCTTGGCTTCCTTGGCTTCCAACCCATTTAAGGCCTAAACCATTAGGCCCTATCCTCTCTCATACCTTGAGGATTTGGGGCTCTATAAAAGAGTTGGGCAAGTTGATATCACCCCAGCTTCCCCTTTTATCTTTATTGAGGTACTGTCTGGATGCTGTCCACAATAAATGCTCACAAAGACCAGGAAATCGGGTGGGGAAAGTGGGGTCCCCCAAGGTTCTGTCCTGGGGCCAATCCTGTTTAATTTATTCATAAATGATCTAGAGGAGGGGATGTCGAGTACAATCTCAGTATTTGCGGATGATACTAAACTAAACATGCCAATATCTTCTATGCAGGATGTGGAAACCTTACAAGCGGATCTAACGGGGTGGGCAACTACATGGCAGATGAGGTTTAATGTTGAAAAATGTAAAGTAATGCACTTGGGTGCCAGAAACCAGAAAGCAAGCTACTCACTGGGGGGGAAACCTCTGGGTGAGTCTAGGATGGAAAAGGACCTGGGGGTACTGGTAGACAACAGGCTTGGCAGTGGCATGCAATGCCAAGTTGCTGCAAGCAAAGCCAACAGAATACTGGGATGTATAAAAAAGTGGATTCACTCCAGAAATAAAGAGATTATTCTCCCACTCTACAAGACTCTGGTCCGGCCACATCTAGAGTATGCTGTCCAGTTCTGGGCACCGGTCCTCAGGAAGGATGTGCTGGAACTGGAGAGAGTCCAGAGAAGGGCAACAAAAATAATTAGGGGAATGGAGGGCATTGGATATGAGGAAAGACTACAAGCACTGAACTTATTCTCTCTGGAGAAGAGACGATTGAGGGGGATATGATATCAATGTACAAATACTGTACTGGCGACCCTAGCATAAGGAACAAACTATTCAGAGAAAGGAAATACAATAAGACACGTGGCCACTCACTAAAACTAGAGGAAAAACGGTTTAACCTTAAAATACGCAAGGGGTTCTTCACTGTCAGAGCAGTAAGGATGCGGAATTCTCTTCCACAAGCAGTAGTATCAGCAGGGAGCATTGATAGTTTAAAAAAACTATTGGATGGGCACCTTAAAGACCACAAGATACAGGGGTATACAATGTATGGTTAACATCAAACACACACACATCATAGGTTGAACTGGATGGACTGATGTCTTTTTTCAACCTCACAAACTATGTAAGTCCTCCCAGTATTCTACATGGCCGCCGGAATGCGTGAGGATGTGCACTGGCACACACGCCCTCATCCCGGATTTGCGCCAAATGGCCTTTATAAGTGAGTTAGCCGCCTCCAGAGATTGCTGGTTGATTTCTGACTCTACAGTGCGCTTGTTCCTGAGAACCTTGTATCTGTGGATTTCCCATTACCCACTCGGCTTGCTCCTGGACCTGTCTTCTGCCTGCCCTCTGGTTTGACCCGGCTTGCTTAACAGGTTTGTTTATTCTGCTCTCCTGTGTATCGCTCTGGCTTACCCTTCTGACCATGCTTGTGTAGCACCCTCCTAGGTGGGTGCTAGGAAAAAGCATATTGTGGCCATGTCTGCTTATCAGGGGGGGCCTGATCATTCAGCTAGGCTGTCATGTGTTTCCAGGTGTGTCTGTTGAGTCTGGGGAGTCTCCACACTGTGTCCAATGAGGGCTCTTATTGGACAGTGGAGGAAACCTGGCCAAGCACACCAGGGCTTGTATCTATCCCAGAGGGCGGAGTCTGCCGCAATGCAGCCTGGGATGGGGTATAAGTCTGAGGGGAGCACATGACAGAGCGTCTTTGGCGGGAAGCAGAGTCCCAGGAGGAGGCTGACAGCTGTCACTCCTCCTGTCAGAGGAAGCAAGTGTGTCCTGGGTGGTCGGCCTAGAGGACCAGAGGTTGAGCTGGGCTGCAGGAAGGGATCAGGAGTGCTGTGGACTGAGTGGAGCTGCTGGACAGAAGTTTCCAGGAAAAACAGTGTTGTGAGTACTCAAAACTGCCCAGGGGTCTGCCTAGGATAGGGGACCACTCCAGAAGGTCAAAGGGATCTGGGAGCCAGCTAACCAGTAGAAAGGTTTAGAGAAAAGGGGTGCCTGTGTCTAAACCCTGAAGAGAAGTGAGAGAAAAGGGGGTGCCGGTGTGGGCCCTGAAGTGTTCAACAGTGCAGCAGTGTATACAAATAGCTACCTCAGCAAGGAGTGCTTAAGGGAGCTTAAAGACGACTTCTTTATTCAGAAAAGCAGTCACAAGTCAGTTCAGCGTTAACAGGCATCAGGCCAGTGTTAACCAGCGTTAACTGGTGTTGACCGGCATCCTGCCAGTGTCAAGTCAGCGCAAATGGGCATTTTTCTAGTGTCTCTGCCAAGTTGTACATAGTTGAGCCAAAGGAGTATCCCACTTATACCTTCTCCTATCCAAGTTACAAAATAAATACAAAAACCCAATGATACTGGACTGGTCATTATCTCAGAGCTCACACTTGGAGAAACATGCTCAAAGGGACTTTTGTTGCACCCGGTGCCCCAGGGGGACCCATATCTAGCAAAACGGCTGAGAATTGTGCTACACTTGTGTATGTCCACACCTGGTATCTGACCTAGGCTTTGAACCAGCTACTCTTGTGGCTTCCACTCTGATTCCACTCTGTCACTGATTCAGTGCCTCGGCTGACTACCTGTACGTCTTACCCGACAACGCTCCATTCAGGAACATCCTTGCAAACAGTTCCAGCAGGTAACCCATACTCCTTTGAGCCTAGTACCTCCTGTTCTCACCTTCAAGGGTGCCTGGAGCTTAGCTGCACAGGAAGCCCTCTCAGTATTTGGCCTCCAACCAGGTATGTGATAGATACCCATTTTTTTTCCATGTTAAGAAAATTCCCAACAATTCCTTTGGTGTCACTCCACTGATTGCTGGGATTCATTGTCTTAAATCCTTTTCCAAAATGCAAACATCTCATACTCCCCAGACAGCATTTTTTCACTATTTCGGATTGTGGCATTATGATCAAAAACCATAATCCTCCATTTTCACTTACTCCCTTTTAAAGTTAAGTTCACATTTCGCAAAAAACATGCCTACGCAGAAAAAGGGCATCTGTAGATAAAAACAAATTGTGCAGCTTTCACTAAAGTTGAATGATGCCCTTACTATAGGTGTTGGCCATTTATGTACCTCATATAGCCTGACCTGAAAACTCCCAGGACATTGCTAAGATGTTGCTAAATGAGGCCTAGCTATTGCTGTTCACCTTCATCATCACAGGAGTGAGCTTTCAAACACTGAGCTCAGAGCTACTGCATCATAGTTGCCCACAGTCCCAATTTTTCCGGGACAATACTGGAAATCAGACCAATGTCCCAGTCTGAGAATGTCCCAGGCAAAATCTCCAAATTCTGCCTCTGTCACAGACATCGGGACTAAGGCAGTGTGGGCAGGGCGTTGTGGATGCAGGAGCATGTAGAGAGGCAGCCCAGCCAGTAAAGTGGGAGCCAGCAGCTTGCTGAGCCCATGGATGGTAAACGGAGCTTGGCTGGTATGGATAGGACCAGGTTGGTCCTTCTCACCAGGATGGTAACTACTCTGATGAGACTGCACTGACTGCTTTGATGAGACTGCACTGACTGCACTGATGAGACTGCACTAACTGCTCTGATGAGGCTGCACTGACTGCCCTGATGAGACTGCACTGATGACACTGCACTGACTGCTCTGATGACACTGCACTGACTGTTTTGATGAGGCTGCACTGACTGCCTTGATGAGACTGCACTGACTGCACTGATGAGGTTGAACTGACTGCTCTGATGAGGCTGCACTGACTGCCCTGATGAGACTGCACTGATGAGACTGCACTGACCGCTCTGATAAGACTGTACTGATGAGACTGCTCAGACTGCACTAATCTGATTGCTCATTGCACTGATGACAATGCTCTTATAGACTGCACTGATGAGACTGCTGTGATAGGCCACACTGATGAGACTGCACTGATGAGATGGCACTGATGAGACGGCTGACTACTCTAAAGAGGCTGCACTGGCGGGGGCATGCCATGGCATGTGCAGGTGCACATGGAGAGGAAGCTTGGCTGATAGAATGGGAGCAGGCAGCTTGATGAGCCCATGGATGGTGAGTGGAGCTTGGCTGGCATGGCTAGGACCAGGTAGGTCCATCTCACCAAGACAGTGACTGCTCTGATGAGGCTGCACTAACTGCCCCGATGAGACTGCACTGACTGCTCTGATGAGACTGCACTGACTGCTCTGATGAGACTGCACTGACTGCTTGATGAGACTGATCTGACTGCTCTGATGAGACTGCACTGACTGCTTGATGAGACTGATCTGACTGCTCTGATGGGACTGCACTGACTGCTCTGATGAGGCTTCACTGACTGCCCTGATGAGACTGCACTGACTGCAGTGATGAGACTGCACTGAATGCTCTGATGAGATTGCACTGACTGTTTTGATGAGGCTGCACTGATGAGACTGCCCTGGTGAGACTGCACTGACTTCACTGATGAGGCTGAACTGACTGCTCTGATGAGGCTGCACTGACTGCCCTGATGAGACTGCACTGACTGCACTGATGAGACTTCACTGATGAGACTGCACTGACTGCTTTGATGAGACTGCTCTGATAGACTGCACTGATAACACTGCTCTTATAGACTGCACTGATGAGACTGCTGTGATAGACCACACTGATGAGATGGCACTGATGAGACAGCTGACTACTCTTATGAGGCTGCGCTGACGGGGGCATGCCACGGCAGGTGCACGTGGAGAGGAAGGTTGGCCGATAAAGTGGGAGCGCAGGCAGCTTGATGAGCCCGCAGATGGTGAGTGGAGCTTGGTTGGTGTGGCTAGGACCAGGTAGGTCCTTCTCACCAGGACAGTGACTGCTCTGATGAGACTGCATTACCTGCATTGATGAGACTGCACTGACTGCATTGATGAGACTGCACTGACTGCTCTGATGAGACTGCACTGACTGCTTGATGAGGCTTCACTGACTGCCCTGATAAGACTGCGCTGACAGCAGTCATGAGACAGTACTGACTGCTCTGACCACTCTAAAGAGACTACACTGACAAGACTGCACTGACTGCTCTGACGAGACTGCTCTGATAGACTGCACTGATCTGAGTGCTCTGGTAGACTGCACTGATCTGATTGCTCTGATGAGACTGCTCTGACAGAGATCGCAATGATGAGATTGCGCTGATGGACTGTACTGATGGGACGGCACTGATGGGACGGCTCTGAATAATTTGATGAGGCTGCACTGGCAGACACAGAAACATGTGGAGAGGCAGCCCAGCCAATAGAGTGGGAGCCAGCAGCTTGCTGAGCCCGCAAATGGTGAGTGGAGCATGGCTGGCGTGGCTAGGACCAGGTAAATCCTTCTTACCAGGATGGTGACTGCTCTGATGAGATGGCACTGATTGCACTGATGATACTGCACTGACTGCTGTGATGAGACTTCACTGACTGCTCTGATAAGACTGCAGTGGTGAGACTGCACTGACTACTCTGATTAGACTGCACTCACTACTCTGATGAGGCTGCACTGATGAGACTGCACTGATGAGCTGGCTCTAATGAGACTGCACTGAAGAGACTGCACTGACTGCTCTGATGAGACTGCACTTACTGCTCTGATGACGCTGCACTGACAAGACTGCTCTGACTCTGATAGACTGTACTGATCTGATTGCTCTGATAGACTGCACCAATGAGACTGCTCTGATAGACTGCACTGATGAGACAGCACTGATGAGATGCCTCTGATGAGACAGCTCTGATGAGACTGCACTGATTGGGCTGCACCAATGGCACTGATGAGGCTGCATCGATGGGCACTGATGAGGCTGCTCTGATGGGCACTGATGAGGCTGCTCTGATAGGCTGCTCTGATGGGCACTGATGAGACTGTACTCATGGCAAGTGAGGGCTCTAAAGGTAAAGGGGAATTTAAAGGTAAAGTTTTTTTTCATCCAGTAGTCAAAGTTGGTATCTCCTGTTTTCATGTAGCACTGTCCTGACTGTGAGAAGTCACAGGGGGAGGGAAAGCACATGTGAGGGGTTTGAAAGAGCTCACTCCTGTGATGATGAAGGTGAACAGTAATAGCTAGGTCTTGCTTAGCAACATCCTAATAAGGTTCTGGAAGTTTTCAGGTCAGGCTTCATGAAGTACATAAATGGCCTACACCTATAGCGAGGGCATAATTTACTTTTACTAAAAGCCGCACAGTTTGTTTTTATCTGCAGTATTGGTAAAGTAGAACTAAACCTTTAAAATGCAGACCTACTCCCCACTCACCAGGCCTCAACTTCCTCTATCCATTTCTTTTGCTGCCAGAGCCGTTTTTACCTTTTTTTTGCACACATGTTAGAATTTACATTTAGATATGAAGACTATTTAAAAACTCCAGACTTTATATATTTTCTAAAGGCAGAGACTTGTAATAAAATAAAATGATAGTTGCTATTTATTTATGTCATGTGATATTAGTGCAACCATTTATTAAACCCATATTTTCAGTAAAAATATCCTAAAGACATATTTAATGCACAGAAACACAATATATCACCCAATTTGTTGAAGTATAAAAGATGGGGTTGCGTTGAGTAAATAGATACCAAACATGTCAAGTCTTAAAACTGTGTGTGCTTGTGAAATAGAAAAAAAAAAATGGTTCCCAAAATTGTCCATATTGCTTTCACTTCAGCGTGTGTGGCAATCCCTAATATGTGTACAACAATCATTTTTGTATGTGGGTGCACCCTCCACATGCGTTTATGTTTGTATGTACTGTACATCGGGCGGTGGTAGTTAAAAAAAAAAAAATGTTTTTGTGACACGTTGCCACACATGTGAAGAATCACTTCTACAAGAAAGCCAACAATCCATTGAATAAGTAAACATTCCTGGCTGCTACAGGAGCCAGGAGTGCATGTAAAGGCCACCACTGGGAAAATAAGACCTATCCAGAGGTACTTTGCTATATCAGACTAAGGCTGCATTCACATGTCAGCGTATGGATCACGGGCAGAATCGCCGCGATTCCGCCCGCGATCTGGAGATTATTGCAAATCGCGGGACGCCTGTGCATTGCCCGTGATTTGCAATTGCACCCCAAACGCTGAGCGATGTTGCCGCGATTTCCGCCTGCCAAATCGCGGTAACATCGCGCAAAAAAAATTGCGGGACGCAATAGGCTCCAAAGAAGCTCTTGTACTTTTTTGGGCGTAATGCGTCCCGCGATTTTTTTTTGCGCGATGTTACCGCGATTCGGCAGGCGGAAATCGCGGCAACATCGCTCAGCGTTTGGGGTGCTATTGCAAATCACGGGCAACGCCCAGGCGTCCCGCGATTTGCAATAATCTCCGGATCGCGGGCGGAATCGCGGCGATTCTGCCCACGATCCATACGCTGACATGTGAATGCAGCCTAAATGGGCTGAAGAACTTGGGGATCTCTGTTTGACGGATGAGAATTGAACAGATATTTAGTTAGTAATTGCTTACAGCTCTAACAATTCTTAATTTATAAGATATACTTGCTCTGTAAAATCCAAAGTGCTATTACATTGGTACTATACCCAGTGCTGTATTTTGGCCTAGGCCGACAAGGCCCAGGCCTAGGGCGGCACTTTGCAGGGGGGCGTCAAAAAAGCTTCCCCCCTCCACCTTAGACTCTATTGGCCACTGATTGCTAGAGCTGCCTCTCTCACCCCCTCCCCCCACTCTCTCTCTCTCTCTCTCTCTCTCTCTCACCTCTCTCTCTTTCACCTCCCCTTTCTCTCTCTCCCTCTCTCTCTCTCACCCCTCCTCTCTCTCTCAGAACCTCCCTCTCTCTCTCACCCCGTCTCTCTCTCTCTCACCCCCCTCTCTCTCTCTTTCATCCCCCCTCTCTCTCACCCGCTCTCCCTCACATCCCCCTCTTTTTCTCTATCTCTCATCCCCCCTGTTTCTCTCTCCCACCCCCCGCTCTCTTTGTCTCTAATCCCCTCTCGTATCCCCCCTCTCTCTCACCCCCCTTCTCTCTCTCACCCACCCTCTCTCTCACCCCCTCCCTCACCCACCCCCTCTCTCTCATCCCTCCTCTCTCTCTCTCCCTCTCTCCCTCCCTCACCCACCCCCTCTCTCTCATCCCTCCTCTCTCTCTCTCCCTCCCTCCTTCCCTCCCTCACCCACTCCCCTCTCTCTCTCCCACCCCCTCTCACCCCCCTCTCATGAGATCTCAGGGGTTCATGCTGGGACTTGTAGTCCTTCAATTTTGGAGGGAGTCACATCCATTAAAAAGGAAGATGTAGGGCAAATTTACATAGGAGGGGGAGGGGGGCGCCCAATTTTTGTCTTGCCTAGGGCAGCACAAAACCAAAATACACCACTGACTATACCCCAGCTCATTTATCCAAAATCAAACTGTCCTATCCTGCCAACTGTTTCAGAGGATGCACCCAATTGGGCACCATGGCCCACATCTGGTGGACCTCCCCCTGAGTTCAGAGAATTAGATCAATTAATTAACTCTGTACTTTTGTGTAAAAAACTTAAAGTGATGCAAAACTTTCAGATTTTTTTAAAATAACAAACATGTCATACTTACCTGCTCTGTGCAATAATTTTGCAAAGAACAGCCCGATCCTCCTCTCCTGGGGTCCTTCGCTGGTGCTCCTGACTCCTTCTCTTTGGCAAGTGCCCCCCCTTCCTTGGGGGGCACTAGTGCGGACTCTATCACGAGCTGCGCCGCTGGCTGCATCCATTGGCACAGTCAGATGTGGCTCAACCCTGCCTCCCACTCCCTCCTTACTGGATTTGATTGACAGCAGCAGGAGCAAATAGTTCCTGCTCCTGCCTCTCTATCATGTGAGGAGGAAGGGAATTGAGAGCCCCGCTGCTCTTGGGCACAGCGCTGGATCGAGATCAGGCTCAGATAAATTTAAGGGGGGGCCGAGGGGGGATCCTGTTCACAGGTTTTTTTTACCTTAAATCGGAAGTATCGTTGCTTTTTTACCTTTTACCTACTGGTGAGCCTATAATAAGGCTTTCCTGTAGGTAAAATTAATATCTCCTAAACCTGCAAGATTTAGGAGATATTCGCCCTGCATGCAGCCGCTGAAGCCAGCGGACCTTCAGAGCTATTTGCCTGCTCCTTGCTGGAAAGTGACTCCCGCACACATGCCACTCACAGAGCCGGAGCCGCCGAACCCGGAAGAGACGCAGAGGGAACATGACAGCTCCCTCAGCGGTGTCTGGGTGACCGTGTCGGGGCTTCGCTTTAAGGTAAATATTTCATAATGAGCTAGTATGCGATGCATACTAGCTCACTATGCCTTTGTCCTGCAGGGTTTTTTTTTTTTTTTCGATGAGGTTACAACCGCTTTAATGCAAAGAATGCATTAATGTGGTATTAAACATTTTTCTTAAATTAAATAATAAACATGTCATACTTACCTGCTCTGTGCAATGGTTTTGCACAGAGCTGCCCAGATCCTCTTCTTCTGGGGTCCCCCACAGGTGCTCCAGGCCCCTCCTCTTCGGCAGGTGCCCATCAGTGTGTGCTTGCTCCTGGGTCCCGCTGTTGGGTCTATTGACACAGACAGTGGGACGCAGCCCTGCCACCCACACCTGTGTCACAGCTTTTGATTGACAGGAGCGGGAGCTAATGGCTTCTGCTGCTATCAATCAGTGTAATGAGGAGGCTCGTGCACATCACTGTAACGGGCTCAGGTAAGAAAAAAGGGGGGAGGGGGGCTTGGAGAGAGCCGCAGCACAGAAGGTTTTACACCCTAATGCATAGAATGCATTACGGTGAAAAACCTTAAGGCTTTGGAACCACTTTAAGGTAAAAAAAAATCTTAAAGCGGGGCTCCACTCATTTTTTTGTTTATTCTAAAAAACACCCCTGTGATAGTCGCAGAATATCTAATTTAATCTGGTGTAGCACTGTCCCCGTAGGGCTTGCTGTGTAATGACTTCTTGGGCCTCATCTGATTACCTGCAGACAGTCACTTAGGAACAGTTCACATATCCATCCTTATTTCCAGTTGCTCGTTACTCAATAAACAGTCGTATCCATACTCCATTAGGAGAGAAGAAAAGCGCACTAAATGCAGTATGACTCGGTATTTATTAAAAATTAACCATACTGGGTACTCACAATATACAAGAAGTTAAAACATGGTGGATGTGTACTCAAGGGATCGGTTAGTCCAATGCCTGGGCGAGAAGAGGCTGATGTGCTCAGAAGATCCGTGTCTAACCGTGGGAATCGGCGATATCCGGACCCAGGGGACACCTACAGCGCTTCCGGCGGCGCTTTTAGGCCACTCATAGCCATATTGTATCCCTTTATATATTCACCATCATTCATGATCGATTACCAGTTTATACTACCGTTCAGGTGTCCTCAGTTAGGTATCCAGTACATTGGACTCTCTCTAGGACCCTGCGTTAGCCGAGTGTTCTTTCCCTATATAATGCCCCTCTTCAAGATGGCGGGTCTAGAGGCCTGAGGAAGGAGCGCATGCTCCTACAACGCATCGCCTACGTCACGCTCTACGCTCCACGCCCAACCCGGAAGTCCGCCGCCGGAAGCGCTGTAGGTGTCCCCTGGGTCCGGATATCGCCGATTCCCACGGTTAGACACGGATCTTCGGAGCACATCAGTCTCTTCTCGCCCAGGCATTGGACTAACCGATTGCTTGAGTACACATCCACCATGTTTTAACTTCTTGTATATTGTGAGTACCCAGTATGGTTAATTTTTAATAAATACCGAGTCATACTGCACTTAGAGTGGCGCTTGTCTTCTCTCCTAGTATCCTGCAAGTTCTTCTTCTCTACTTGTGATCAAGCTGCCTTCAAGTGTGCACAGACCTGTCGTATTTATGGACTTCATGGACTTTTCTGATATCATTCAGGTCCGTCACTGTCCCACATGTTCCTATAGTAGGTTTATTGAGGTTCACCTCTGAGTCCTTGTTGCGCCAGTTCACTCTGTTTGGTTGTATCCATACTCCATGGTCACCTTCCTTAGGACAAGGCGTTGAAAACGTGAGAACCTGGGAAGTTTTTTTTTCCTATCTCCTCTCCCAGGTAGGGTGTAAGGGATCTCCACTTTCTTGATTAGTTTGGAGTAGGCGTTGTTCTGTGCTCGAGTATAGGTGCGAGATGGGGATAGATCTGGGATCCTAGTGGCATAGGCCTCACAGAACCCCAGGTTCCTTGTACACTTCATCCAAACAACCACTGCCTCTGTCTCTTCACTGAATGAACTGGAACTTGCAGGACTTCTTCTTCCTTCAGTTCCCCAGTCCCACTCAGCCTACACTTCTGATCCCTAGTCATCCATTCCCTCTTCCAGGGATCCATAACGATACTCGAAACTAGGTGACTCCTGTCTCCTCTTCACTGGACGAACTGGAGGACTTAAGCTTCTGGGCCCATTGACACCCCTCTGCCTCTTTAAGAGCTGGACTGCTGGTTGCTGTAACTGTCACCAATGCACCTTGCGACCGCTGCTCGGCTCTTATAACTTGTGTGCATTGCACCTCTGAGATGTGGGTCTTCTTGGTTTAGCAGATGATTGTGCAGGTTTGCACTACTGGTCCCATCCACAGCAGTACTCTCGGCACTCCCCATCCTCTCTGATAAGGAGCGGCCACTATAGGTGTCAACAGTTCAGAAGTTGTTCCTACTTCCCAGTTCACATACAATCTTCTGGGCTGACAATCACTCTGCTCCAACTTCAGCAACATGTCACCGCAGTGCCCACACTGGCCCCACGCTCGCAGCTGTAGGACACATTCAGGCATCTGCCACATACCAGTCCAAGGTGTTCCGTGTCCCCTCCACTGCACAAGGCCAGATTTCCCTTGGGCATCAATTCGACCTCTGTGTCCAATGGGGTCGGATTCTGCAATTTAGTCCGCTCTTCAGGTTCTCCGCCAACACGTTGGATAGCCCCTGCGCTCCGGCTCACTCCGGCTACTGCTATCTTGCTCCTCCACACATGTGTCTGCTCCTCAGCTACACTCGACGGAAGCTCCCTTCCTCCATTTGGATTGGCGGTCCATTGATGGTGACTCCGCCCATGGCCCCAGACTTGCTGACTCCCTGGCGGTGGCTCCTCCTGCAAGGTAGATCTCTTTGGCGCGCTCTTTCCCATGAGGTGCAGTAACCCCTTCGCTGCTGCCATAACGCTGTCCAGCTTGCACGAATGTTACTGCAATGCAGATTGTGTTCCCTGCCACAGATACACATACATCTGCCTCTTCTGTCTTGACTTGAGCTCCAGTTGGACTTTTCCATTCGCAAGCCAACCAAACTCCCTCACCGCTGTTAGAAATTGTCCTGCTGTTACTGACTGCACGGCAGACATTTTCTTCTGCAGAACATGTACTGACACAACCCCTGACGTGCCAAACCCTGCGTCCCGGGTCACTGCTTTCTTGACCATAACTTGAAGGCACACTTGCACTGATTACTATAAAGCAGACATGATTTTCTCCTAAATACAGCACATCCTTTCTCCACCGACAATCTAGCACTTTATTTGAGAAGACATGGTGTTTCTTGGGTAAATGTCTGGTCGTTTCCGGTAGAAACCACTACTGTGACTATGACTTGAAAGCACACTTGCACTGGTCACTGTAAAGCAGACATTACTTTTTCCTACAATACAGCACATCTTTCCTCCACCGACACTCCAGCACTTTTCATGAGAAAACAGCGTTACTTGAGCAAATATCTGGCCATTGCTGGTAGCAACCACTGCTGTAACTCAGAGGATGAGCCCCCAAATGTAGCACTGTCCTTGTAGGGCTTGCTGTGTAATGACTTCTTGAGCCTCCTCTGATTACCTGCAGACTGTCACTTAGGGACAGTTTACACATCCTTACTCCCATATAGAGAAATAAACGTATGCGCTATATTGAGGTAAGCGACCCGATGAATGCTACAAGTAGGGAACTAGTAATGGACTTGGAACTCCTCCAAGTAAGCAGCTGATTTTGATAGTGTCCCCACGTATCACAGTGATATAAAGAATTAAAAATCAGTGCTAAACTCTGAGTGAGGGGGACCACTCTCTCTACCTTCAGTAAACAATGTTAGATGGTCTCAAACAGCTAACGATCAGGTTTTCCCCTTTGAGAAAGCTACGGGTGTTCGTAGCACAACGCGTCAGGGACAAGCCGTATTGACGTCACTTCCGGTCTTCGGCCGAGACCGGAAGCTTCGGATCTCACCGCATCGGCGGATGCATTTGGAGACTGTCTGCACTTTTTGATCTTCTTATTTGTAAGTAGTCTGTAACTTTGGCATTAATAAAGTATACCCGACGTACCACACCATGAGAGCCTCTCTTGTTTGAGCACTAGACACAGGGATTAAGTGTTACCTGCGTGGATCGAGTTTAAACCACCTAATCCATAACAGCGGGAGGATAATATACATATGTCGGAAGATTGAGGAGAGGAGCTTGGAGATATATACCTAACGCTCTTTTTGAGTGTTGTGGAGGTGAGCGGCCACTGCACTCGGTGTTGGATTGCGAGCTCACCGGGACACACTCACCTTGCTGTGTTTGGAAGTTTAACCTCACCTTTAGATTGCACTGGAAGATATCACTATTTTTTGGCACCCTGCACTTTAATTATTACATTGGACTGTTATTTATTTAAGAGTGATTTTGTGGACAATTTATGCACTTTCAACTTGGCACTGCTGCACTTTTTGAATTGTTTACTTCAACATCACCTCATATTGTTATTTGCACATCTATATACTGCTTATTGTTGTTTATTATTTATAAGATTTGCATCATTGACTGCTAGTCACTTGTGATTTTATATGAGCACTTAGACCTTGATTCAGCAGATCGTCCACTATTTGATGTTCATTTGAGAATATTGCATTTGATTTTTCCACCATTTTTATATATTTTTTTCTTCTTTTCACATTTTTTCGTTTGTTATTCACCTATACATTTATACATATTTATCTATCACCTGATCATTGTGATCGTTAGCTGTTTGAGACCATCTAACATTGTTTACTGAAGGTAGAGAGAGTGGTCCCCCTCACAAAAGAGTTTAGCGCTGATTTTTAATTCTTTACATCCTTACTCCCAGTTGCTCGTTACTCAAAAGAAAATACAGGGGTTTTGTGTTTTTGGTATTTATTGTGGAATTTGCATGGGAGAAGGGACTCTCACTTGGCCTCACCAGGTAATTTGTGGAAGTAGTTACACTGCTTTAATCATACTGCCACTTGTATGGAAGGATTAAGTCTTCTTGCTCAGTCCAGCAGCAGACTTGATGCAACTATATTATCTTCAGGACACTCTCTAGCATCCCCTTGACTGACACCCATCCTCTGACTCTTCTAGCTGAAGGGTTGGACCTCTCAGGACATGCCCCACGACACAGATCTGTACTATATGCAGAATCAAATTTTTTCCAGTGTCTCCCTTCCATACAGCTCTAAAGGACCTCTGGGTTCAGCTCTTCTCTGACTCTCAGGCCCTCAGGCCCACCACCTGAGGCACATGGCAACTTGTACAGAGGATGGGAAGCCACCCCCTCCCTCTGGTACCCCGCTGTCCAGCTGAAAGACCCGGAGCACACGTGCCCTTGGCATTTATACAGTATCCCAGCATGCACTGATACACTTTCCTCTGCCAATCACCAAGGCTTTACTAAATTCCTGTGCAATACATTTGTTAAGTTTCCTCCCACTGTCCAATATGCCCCCCTATTGGACCAGTGTGAAACATTTCAGACAAACTGAGCTGCACCTGAGCACCATGAGCAGACCTCACTAGCAGATCCTGCTCTCTGGTAGACAGAGAACAATATAGATTTACCTGGCAAACTTTCTGGTAAGCATTAAAGATCCAGAACTATACTCTCTCTCTAGCACCTACCTAGGAGGGTGCTACACTGGCATATGCTGTATATGTACTCTTTTTTGTTTTTTAGTTATTTACTCACTGTAGCTTCTGTGACATTCAAGCTCCCATCTTCATTGTGGGCATCTAAATTAATCTGAGTTTCTTCTGGGATACGGTGCTGCTGTCAACCCAGCATGCAACCCCGGATCTCGTGCTTGTACAGTGTGTACAAAGTGCGGCACGCTCATTGTATTGCAGGGTTGCCATAGCAATGGCGGCATCAGAGGTGGTTCCGGTTTGAAAATACCACAATGCTGGAATGCTTGACTTGAGCTCCAGTTGGACATTCCCATTCACAAGCCAACCAAACTCCCTCACCGCTGTTAGAAATTGTCCTGCCATTAGCTCCTAGGATTGATGACACTTATATCTCAGGAGCCAATGGGCTGCAGGACATGACGTACCTTGCAGCGATGAGGTACAACAGAAATGGGGATCTATATTTAGCCTACAGGTAGTATGCTTTGAAAAAAAAACAAACATTCATTGTATTGCGATCAGCAACGCCCAGGGCTTAACATAAAAAAAAGGGTGGAACTCCGCTTTAAGCCTTTAGAACCACTTTAAGAAGGAAGTAAACTCTGCTTTTTTTCTCCTTTTTTCTTACCTGCAAAAGGCAGAATGTGCTAGTATGTATCGCATACTAGGACATTATGTGACACTTACCTGGCAACTAAGCCCTCATTGTCCCCGCTGGAGACCGAATCCATCTTCGCCAGTCTTCCTTCTGGGTCCATGGACTCCGGGTGTGAAGATGGCTGGAGCCGTGTGACGTTACTCCCACGCATGTGCACAGGAGCCCCTGGTCATGGCACAGGGCTCTGAAGAAACAGCCTGGGCCGCTGTTCCTCCAGAACGGTGCGAGTTTAGGGGATAGTTACAGTACCTATAGGTAAGCCTTATTATAGGCTTACCTATAGGTACAAACATTGGAGGGAAGTTTACTTCCTCTTTAAGAACCCATGGCAAGCCCTGTTACAGAAAACCTATACAGAACATAACAAAACACCAGAAATTCCAGCTCACGTACATCTTCATGGCTACAAAACAAACTGTTGCGAGATTATAGAAAATCCCAATCTTCCATTTTATTGAGGTAAAACAAGGAATTACAGGGAGAATGTGAATGAAAAGTTGCTGGCAATTTAGCAGGATTCTCATAACACATTTCTGCAAATTTGGCAACAAACGGTATCTTATTGTGGGCCTCAGAGGTTTGATGTCCTACTAGTGACCTGCTGATTTATTTAAGCCCCCGCCTAAGGACTCTTCTCTTTTCATTTTCTTTTTTATTCCCTTACTACTTGTCATCTTAAACTGGCCATTGTGACTAGAGAGAATTGAGAAGCAGCAGACTGATGATCTCTCTATCACTCTGCTCTTTCCTCGTTTCAGCATGTTCCCTGTAGGCACCAAAGCACAGCAGCACACCTTATTGGTTTCTTGTGCTGCTTCTTCCTTTACCAGTCTGATCGCTGTTGTATAGGGATTGCAAGGATGATTCCAAATCAGATGCAGCTAGTTACTGTGCTTGCATGTAAAATTCAACTCTGGTAAATACAAGAGGCATGGTAAATACAAGAGGCATGCATATTCTTAATTGAATCTTGTGTGCTTTGTGTATTTCTTCCAAATCTGTGCAGTAATCCGGCGTAAAACTTGTGGAAGAATTTTGAAAGAAGAGAACTTCCAAAAAAACTCCAAAAAATTCTGGCGGCAGCAGATTTTTATTTCATACAAAACTACAAACAACTTTGTTTTATATCGTAGAGGTTTTTTTTTTTATCTACTTATAGTTATACACTCACTTAGGTCTAGGAAAATTGATAGCAGTAAATGTTAGGGTTTTTGCCATATTTTCTTCTTTCAGATGGTTAAAGCTGAAAAATGAATATTCTACTATTGATTACATGGCATTACAAACTTCTTGAATTGTACATCCCTAAGTTATATTCATAACTCTCAACTGTCCCTCATTTAAAGGGACTTTCTGCATTTTGGAACACAATTCCTCTGTCCCTTCTACCTTTTCAGCAATTCCTCTTTTTGGTCTGATTCAAAGACATCCATGAATTAATATAAAATGTACATATAAATGTACATATTAATGAATGACATACTATGGTAATGCACTGGGGGAGGTTTACTAAAACTGGTGCACAAAGAATCTACAGTAGTGCAGTTGTGCATTGTAACCAATCAGCTTCTAGGTTTTATTGTCCAAGCTTAAAGTGGAACTAGGTTCATTGAAGTTTAACCGCTTGCTGCCCTCGCTATAGCCAAAAAACAGCTACAGCGTGGGCTTCCAATGGCAGGAGGGCATTCATGGACCCCCTCCTGTGATCGTGCTGCCTGCGTGCCCCCAGCGGTGTGCAGGTGGCACACTCTGTGATCGCCAAGTCCTTTGGACTCCTCTGATCACAGATCAGGGTAAAGGGCCAATCACAGCGGCCCTTTACCATGTGACAGCTGGTCATAGGATGTAAACACAAGACGGTTATCGAAGAAGAGCCAGTAACCTGCTTGTGTTAGGGACATATACACTGATAATCAGGGCACTGATTATCAGTGTCCTGATTATCAGTTCACTCCAAAAAAGTGCCCACCAGTGCTGCCAATTTGTGCTCACCAGTAGTGCCAAACTGTGCCCATCACTGCTGCCAATCAGTGCCCACCAGTGCTGCCAGTCAGTTCCCAACAGTGCTGCCAATCAGAGCCCACCAATGCCACTTATCAGTGCCCATCAGTGCGGCCTACTAGTGCCTATCAGTGCCCATCAGTGCAGCCTATCAGTGCCTCTTCATCAGTGTCACCTATCGGTCCTGCCTACGTTTCACCTCTCAGTGCCCTTCAGTGCAAACTATCAGTGCAGCCTCATCAGTGAAACTTCGTCAGTGCCCACCAGTTTAGCTTCATCAGTGCCCATCAATGAAGGAGAAAAATTACCTGTTTGCAAAATCTTTTAACAAACTATGAAAATTATTTTTTTTTTCAAAATTTTTGGTCATTTTTCGCTTGTTTAGCAAAAAAAAAAAACCCAGTGGCAATTAAATACCACTAAAAGAAACCGCTATTTACGTGAAAAAAATGATTAAAATGTTTTATATGGGTACAGTGCCCATCAGTGCAGCCTATCAGTGCCCACCAGTGCAGCCTCATCATTGCACATTAGTGAAGGAGAAAAATTACCTGTTTGCAAAATCTTATAACAAACTATGAAAATTATTTATTTATTTTTTTTCAATTTTTTTGGTCATTTTTTGCTTGTTTAGCAAAAAATAAAAAAAAACCCAGTGGCAATTAAATACCACTAAAAGAAACCGCTATTTACGTGAAAAAAATGATTAAAATGTTTTATATGGGTACAGTGTTGAATGTCCGCGCAATTGACATTCAAAGTGTGACAGTGCTGAAAGCTGTAAATTGGCCTAGGCAGAAAGAGGGTAAAAGTGGCCAGTAGGCAAGTGGTTAAAAAAACAGTTACATTCCAGCATGTGCTAGGAATGTAACTGCCAAACAATTAAATGGCCGTTGTCATAACTGATCACATGTGCAGCATTATTAGTTAAGGATCAAACAAAAACTAATGGCAGCTTGCTTGGCTGAGAACGACAGGAAGGTTTAGTTCCGTTTTAATTGAACAAGCTGAAGTTAGAAGCTGATTAGTTACTATGCACAATTGCACCAGATTCTGTGTGCACCAGTTTTAGTAAATCATCCCCACAGTCTTTTGAATTCAAAAACTAATGTTCGCCATCTTGCTTTCTTTTCACAGAAAGTTGTGTTTCATACTGCTGCTAATCTCTCCAAAAACATAGCGGCCACCACTGGTGGAGACAGTTGTCAGAGCAAGGTCAACCGGAATTCAACCCTCTAGCAGCAAGGCAATGATGTGACATTTCACAAAGACTCTGCTCCTTTGACCAGCCACGGCCAAGCGCGGTAAAGAACATTGCTCTGTCCACTCACAATGCTACTTTGCGTCATCCCCTACAACAAGTAACTGGACAGCCATCTTTACCATGGGCACGTCAGTCTCTAAAGAAAACGTCCAGTGATGCTTATACACCTAGGCTATTCTGATACAGCTCTGGAAACTAGCTGATATTATGTGTACCAGTTTTAGTAAATCATCCACACTGTGTATCATAAACAATTACCTTTTTTTTGCATCTTTTGCTGCATCTTAGGGCTGTTGATCTCCTGCAAACTATTTTCAGGCACTTTCTGTCTACATGCACTCCAGCGATGACTACATGGCATTTCTCAGAGCAGGTTCCTGATAATGGGAACAGTGGACCATGAATGTGTAGACTACATGGCATTTCTCAGAGCAGGTTCCTGATAATGAGAACAGTGGACCATGAATGTGTAATGTATGTGGACCAGTTAATATTTCTGTGTTAATTTAATTATGGTCCAGTAACCGGAGGTGTGTTTCCTTTATGTACATACCTTGTAAAGCAGCTTATAAGGGTGCATAACTAAAATTTCAACTTCCCCTTCGAGCTGAATAAAGGTTCATTCAGACAATGATGACAACCATTCAGAAATCAAAATGTTTTTATTGGTGTGTTTCTTTCACTCCACAAGTTGCGATATTCATTTTTTTTTTTTTTTTTTCAACATCATTTTTTCTGCCTTTTTTTTGTGTAATTTTTTTTTCTACGTACGACATGGTTTCAGTCTTTCGTACAATTTTTTTGTTTTGTTCGCTTGTAGAATGGCGTTCGACCCATTTCTGGTTTTGGCATATGAAAAAGAAAATGAAGGAAGGAGAGAGAGAGGAGAGGAGGGGGCGGAGGTATTTAACCCTTTGCTCTTGTCAGAATCCATGGGGTTCGGTGGTGGTTGACAGAAAACAACATAAAACAAAAAGGGAACAGACACACAACTTAAATAAGCGCTATAGATGTGCTGGGCCTGAGAACAAGTGCCTAACGGAGGAATTTTTCTTCTTGCCCATTGCAGACCAACCTCATCCTCATTGGTTGTGGCTGGGTACTGTGGGCAACAAGAGTAGATCCTTTTTTTCCAAAAGTCCAGTCTACCTCTTGCTGATATTGTGAAAGAAGATTCCAAGGATGTAAGGTTCTTTTAATCTTAACTCTCAAGCCATCATAGCTTCTCCATCAAGGAGACATAGTGGCATGTTGAGTCTCGTATTATATACTGGTCTTCAGCATTTAAGGATCCTATGTCAATATCTTATAGGGAGTTCTTTAAAATTATTTTAAAAGGGATTTTACATAAATATTCATTCTGTATACATATATCCTTTGAAATACAAGCTTGACAAAAATAGTCTTTGAAAGTGCTGAGTTCTGTTTGGGGCAACATGCAAATTATTTACTTAAGCCATTTTGAAGATCAGTGGAATTTCACACAGTGTTAGCAGTACAAAAAATATATACGACAGCCACCATTAGTCCCTCTGTAGCAGTAATATCACTGCAAATAATATAATAGTTTCTGGATGTAGCTACATAGTAATACAGTCTTGTCCCTAAAATGGTACAATGGCAGCCATTTTGTAAGTGTACAACATGTAAGTAATATTTTTGAGAAAGCAGGTCAATTGCATACTGGAAACTAACTGCACTGTCTTATTGATATGAATAGGATTAGGCCCAGATTTTATAGGCAAGCCTCGTAGTTTCAGACATAAGGTACTAAAGCTGTTAAAGATGAATCCTGTGCCTTGCCACTGACCAGCCAGTGTCTGCAGCTTTGAGGTATAGGGAACTACAGGCTCAACTACCTACACTTTCAATTGTTCACCACTCACTAGTAATATAGTGGTGGAGAACAGGCAGAACCAGGGGCCTAACACCTGCCTCTGTTCGCAAGGCCATGCTGCAAACTGTGCAAGGAGCCATTTAAAGTTCCAAGGGATACTTCAATAGTTTCCAGTGGACCGACAGGTTGAATGTTAAAGAAGCCCACAAACTAGGCCAGATGTATCATCATATCAGTACTAAGAACCGGATTTCCTTTCCTACTAGCACCAATCAGGTTCAATCCTGTCCTGAATGTTTGAAAATGACTGCTTTCTCCATTAGGTAACAAAAAACCCTAAAGCACAATGAGAAAACTGTGTTGTTTAATAAACGAGAAAACACATTGAGGTTCTTTAAACTGTCCACGCGATTTCTTCCTAATGACTAGGCCACAATTAAAATGTTGCCAGTTTATTGACCACAGGAGATGAAACTTGTGTCTGAAGATGGACAGAGAATTGCACATCCACATTTGCACATGAATGCAAAATGCAGATCAACCTGAATATTGGCAGTTAGGAAAATGTAAGAGGTTAATGACTGAGGAAATAACATATGAACAGAAAGTAAAAAAAACTATACGCCTTGCAGCTCTTTTACATTAAGATCTACACCTCTGTACCTACTACCCCTCCATATGGCAAATATTTACACTTCATAGATCTATGTAAATATGTTAAGATCCAATCATTTAGAGATGCATAGACCTGTACAGGGCGAACATAAAGCTGATATATGCCAGTAAATAGGTTTTGGCTTTAGCTGTGTGCAGAAACCACAGGGGAAATGCTATGACCTAGGAAAACCTGTGGTAAGACAAAATAGCAGACACCATGCTTGACTTCTCATTGAGGCAGCATGGGGCTTGTTAAAGTGATTGTTTAAAGTGACCCCATGTTTATTGCCTTATTGCACTGTTCCCTAGAATTCATGGCCTTTATTTAGCAGCAGAGGGCTGGTTAATGGGTATTCGTATTTTAAAAAATCCTATGGGACTATACTGTATATATATATATATCTATATATATATATATCTATATATATCTATATATATATATATATATATATATATATATATATATATATATATATATATAGTATATTTTGTAGATTTATAATATTTAGTTGTGACATCCATTCTGTTCTTTGACCAAGTCATTAATGTATATATACGTATATATGTTTTTTTTTTTTTTTTTATAAAATCTCGATCTTTTTTCTTGTTTTTCTTCAGGCAGGTAGATGACCAAATATATGACGAACCTGTACAATTCTGTATCTCTACATGCAGAAAAATAATAAATACATTAAAAAAACAAAGGTGTTTAGGAACTCAAACAAGGTAGCTGACAACACAAAGGCGGAATCTTTGGGACTGGTGAAGATCATTCATGATTCTGTAGTGGAATGAACAGAATACGGCACAGTGGCGATTTTGGACAGGAAGAGACACTGCTGAAGGCAGACACAAATAAATAAAAAAAAATGCCCCCTACTGACCATTTCAACACCTCTGATATTCATCTGGAGAGGGGTATAGGAATCTCCCCTCATCTCTCCCTTCCCCCCCTTTAGAAGTCCGTTATTTACAGCAGTCGGAAAAGACACTCGCTTCCCCCATTGATAAAGTTCAGATGATCCTCTGTTAACAGAGGTGGGGGATGTTTTGTGCTTAAATAAAGAATATGCAGGGCAGCTGGTCCTTTTCACCCCAGCCTTTATCTTTTAAGTGGTGTTACCACCTTCCTGGCAGCGGTTCCTGTCTCCCTGGTAGCTTCCTCTTCCTTTCTTTTACGCACAAACCATGCTCTTCTGAACCGGGCATAAAAAAAAGTCTGATTTCATCGTTGAGGCAGACAGTGGGGTTTGGGCGTAGAGAGAAGATGGCACCAAGGACTTTGTTAGAAAGACCCAAGGAAAAAGTTCAATGGTGAATGAAAGTGGCTTTTTTCTGGATATATAACTTTCTGAAAACTCCTTTTCAGTTTGCATTTCCTCTATTTTTCTATGGGAATGCAAATCGTAAGCTGTGACATTTCAAAAATACAAAGGTAAATTTCACTATCTTAGGCAATTTATGTCCTCTACCTTCTTATTACTCAGCAAGCCCATGGGTTGTTTGGCACCTCTTACTGAGTGCATGAAATGAATTCCTGACCGTGAATAAATTAACAGTTTCACTGTTTGTATCCTTTGATTGCACCTGGCGTTGCTAACACAGAGGGGACGACTATAGTTACTGTTGGCTATTCACTAGCTCTGCCTGTAACTTTTCATTTTAGTTTACATTGGCTTTGCAGCAATACTGTAAATGTCAGCACCAAACTGGTGGTTGTATCATTGTATCAGTAGCTCTTGTTGGTCTTGTTGGGGCAGATAGTTATGTTGCAGCAGCTTATTTGGCACCCAAACCCCTACCTGTTTGTGCCCCTCACAAGAAATATACATCATTTTCAGATGGATGTTGGCAATCAAGAGGAAGTCCAAACAGACAGAACCCATATAATACCTGCCATCAACACTAGTAGTCCATCGACCAAGGCAGTATTGTGTCCTCACCCCTACTCCACTGAAATAGCCCCTTAGTTAAATACCACTTCCTTCCACCATATGACCCTGCTTTCTTCTGAGATGGAGAGGGAAGGCAGTATCTCTCATTTTCTTTTTGTAGGGGAGTAATGGAGTTGGTGCCAGGGGTGGACGAGTAAGTTCAGAGGCTGGTGATGAGCTGCATCTGCCCGTCACCCTCGGGTACTGACCCTTCTAGACCCAGAAACCCTTGAGGCATCTGGTAGAAGGCTTGCAACTGCCCTCTGGGCACTGAACCCAGCCGGCCAGGGAAGTACATAGCATCTGCCGCTGTAGGCGGGGGGACCCCTTGGTGGCACGGCAACATTTCCCCAGAAGATGGCAGGCCTGGTTCAGGGCTGCTGTCTGGGTAGGGTGAGTCTCTGAGGTTGGTCATGCTTGTGTAAAGAGAGTCGCGGTTGGGTGAGTCACGAGGGGCGGGTTCGGCTTCAGACTCCTCTAGGTCACTCTGGTACAAGATGGACTGAGCTCTCTGTAAGAGAAGGGGTTCTTCTAAAGCTTTATACATGCGTTCCATCTCCAGAGTGGGGACTTCTCCACCTTCTGCAATTGCCCCAGATGTTACCTCCTCATCTCCAGTGTCTGTTGTCCCCTGGTGGGATTTTCCCCTCAGGTTGCTGTGTACCAGCTCAGAAATTATCATCTTTTCAAAGGCTGCAGCATCCGTAATATTACGACGTCCCCCATCTCCCAGTTTGGAAGGGTCAGGTGGGAAGTCTCCAGCTCTAAGGGAATAGCTGTTGTTAAAATTACCATTGAGCGGAAGGGGAGGAAGGGCATCCTTTCCACATGGATCTCGGCTTAAGGTGTGTTCTGTGAAATATAGAATAGGAACAATGAAAATCTTGCAATAATCAACCTCGGCAAATATATCGGTTCTATATTTCCTGATATATTCACTTGCAGGAGCTAAAAACTTACACCTGCATGGTTTATAGGATCCACCGTGTTAAAAAAAGATCTAAATACACACAAAATTACTGATGAAACAATTCACTAGTACAGTTCCTAACAATATTTGTGCTGCTAATATGACCCATTCTGTCAGTGCTGTTGGCATAATTCTAGATTTGTTTAATTTGCATTCATTAGGGTATGAAATTGCACGGTATCACATTCACTATAAAGAAGCACACATTTAGAAAAAAAAAGTAAAGGCTTTATTTAGGCTTTAAACAGTGAATGCAGGGCTGCTTTAACCATTAAAAAATAGGCCAGTTACCCATGCTCACCAGATTGGTGGAGACACACCACCAGACCTCCGAACAGTCCTGGATTATATAGCCATGGGCCGCTATGCTTTGCATAAGTCCAGCAGGACTCTTCCTCACAAACTTTGCCTATACAGTGGCGTTAATAGAGTTTGAGATTAAGGATATCTCTGTGCCAATTACAAAAACAGTCAGAAGGATGTATGCAGAGCAAAGCAGGCTATGTCCCCTGAATCTGGGACCGCTATGGGGCTGGTGGTCATTTTTAGAATTGTTTGTTCACCCATTTTGTAAAACAGCCCTGGCTGGCTGGATTTATTTTCCAAATGATCCTATATGGCCACTTTTGAAATGATCATAAAGAACTGTATGCAGCTGCTGATATATTCTTGCCAACTCCTAATGCTGTTTTTCTGTTTAAAACGGACATGCTCCTTAGGAGTTTAAAAATTAAAACATATGCCAAGGCAATAAGAAAAAAAAAAAAAAAAAACAAGCAATATATCTTTGCAATACATGTACATTTCTTCTCGTTCATTGGTTCTTGCCTTTAAAGAACGTATACGTGCAGTAAATACCTATTGATCAGCTTTAAGCTGTATTGTAAGCTCACACAACACACAGCATTTTGTGGAGTATGTCAGCCCTGTCCAGTGTCTTTCCTAAACTACTAAGCCACTCACATTCTCAGATCTCTACAACATAAAGGCTAATCATTCTGTATCCCAAGATATTAAATAAAAGGTTTTAACAGACTTTTTGAGATAATACAGGAAGTATACACAAGAGATACCACTGATATTCTGCAAAGACAAATGGGTTCTTTTTTTAATAAATACAATTAATGCTTCCAATGGATTATTAAAAAGAACAAAAGGTCACAAATAATAAAAATTCATAGTTATGATTTATAAACACTTTAAAGTAATATTAAACCCTTACATTTTTATTATTTTTGTAAACAGGAGGGCAAAACTTTGAATAATGATTGTTCTTTTTTATTTAAAACGTTCACTTTTATTGTCTTTGGGCTGATTCCCAAACGACTGGCCCCCTGCTTATTTGGGGGTGCTTTCTTCACTTATCTGTGTGCGACTATAGACATACACAGCAACTGGCAAGCCACACTCGGCTTCCTCCTCCAACCAACTTGCCTATGGCTCTGCTGTTCTCAGAATCTGGAGGATCGGGGAACAGTGTGAATGGGTACAGGAGAGTATAGAAGGTATTGTTTTTTTTTTGGTTTTTATACTTTAATGCAGAGAAAGCATTAAAGTAAAGAAAAAAGCCTAGCATTAAGTACCAAGATTACTGCAGATATGTGCAGGTTGTCAATTGCCTCTGTGACTCGTGACTTCACGGACCAACAGGATGATCTGGTAGTAGGGCCAAATCCAAAGTTAGCCATAGACAGCTCGAATTTCAGCAAATTGCTTCTAAATCATCCATAATTCGAGTCATGGGTGGCTCTGCAAGCACCACCTGGCCAAACAAAAGTATATTCAAAAGTTTAATTGAGTTAGCTGGAAAGTTATTGGCCAACCAGTGACTGCATCCTATCAGCTGTGGTTGCTGAATACAATAGCCAGAAGTAGAGATTTCTCCATCCATGCTGTTTAGATGGGGGAATCGAATGATTCTGGCTAGCTGTGCTTCTATTTACAGGAAGAGTTGAGGTCTGCATTTAACTCTACCTGTCAAATAGCTAGATATAGTGATGTTTTTTACATATGTTTTTTTCTGAAGGGGAGCTCTGCTTACACATCTTTGCTCATATTTTCTATTTGAATTGGCCAGCTATGTTTAAATGATAACTAAAGTAAAAGTACAGTTATTTTTATAAAGTAAAGGAGACTTTCTTTTAAGATTAACTGATTTGTTGTTTTGAACTTTTTTTTTTTTTTGCTGTGCATTATTAAACTTGCATTCTTTATTATAAAAATATTTCCCCTTTTATTTTAATGTAATATTAGTAAAAGTATGCCTGTTCATTGAAGTACATGTTGACAAATAGAGGAAGTGAGCATTGGTCCAGTGGTGGCAAGTGAGTAAATGCGTGTTGGTGATGAGTGAAGAAATAGGTGTGGTCCAGTAAAAGGCAAAAAGAAGGAAGTGCATGTCGGTACAAAAGGGGTGAATGTGGAAGTGCGTGTGGGGAGAGTTTGTGTCAGTGCAGAGCTGCTGAGTGAGCAAACAGGATGAATACTGAATTGCCTAAATACTGAAAAACTTAAAAAATTACTACTGGTCTGCAATCTGGGGTAATGTAGTTTATAGTACAGCGTACAAATATTTTTGGCAAATTGCTTACCATTACATTAGCATTGAGGAAGTGTTTGAGTGTAGCGGGAGTCAGCAAAGTAGTGCATTGGTGATGTGCTGGTCAGTGGAGTAGTCCATCCATGTAGAAGTAATCAGTGAAATAATGCATTTGTGTAATGGTGGTCAGTGGAGTAGTGCATTGGTGTAGTGGTAGTGGAATAATGCTTTGGTGTAATGGCGGTCAGTGGAGTAGTGCATTGCTGTAGTGGTAGTTGGTGGAATAATGCATTGGTGTAGTGGTGGTCAGTGGAGTAGTGCATTGCTGTAGTGGTAGTGGAATAATGCTTTGGTGTAGTGGTGGTCAGTGGAGTAGTTCATTAGTGTAGTGGCGGTCAGTGGAGTAGTGCATTGCTGTAGTGGTAGTCAGTGGAATAATGCATTGGTGTAGTGGTGGTCAGTGGAGTAGCTCATTAGTGTAGTGGTGGTCAGTGGAGTAGTTCATAAGTGTAGTGGTGGTCAGTGGAGTAGTGCATTGGTGTGGTGGTAGTGGAATAATGCTTTGGTGCAGTGGTGGTCAGTGGAGTAGTTCATTAGTGTAGTGGCGGTCAGTGGAGGAGTGCATTGCTGTAGTGGTAGTCAGTGGAATAATGCATTGGTGTAGTGGTGGTCAGTGGAGTAGTTCATTGCTGTAGTGGTAGTCGGTGGAATAATGCATTGGTGTAGTGGTGGTCAGTGGAGTAGTTCATTGCTGTAGTGGTAGTCGGTGGAATAATGCATTGGTGTAGTGGTGGTCAGTGGAGTAGTTCATTGCTGTAGTGGTAGTCGGTGGAATAATGCATTGGTGTAGTGGTAGTCAGTGGAGTAGCTCAACAGTTTGTTGTTTACCGGGCGCCCGAGTTCGGCACATCGCAGATCTGGCAGACAGATTGATGTGGGGGGCTGGGGATGACCCAGCGGTCATGGTGCATGTGGGCACTAATGACAAAGTTAAAGGTAGGTGGAGGATCCTTAAGAACGATTTCAGGGACTTAGGTAATAGATTGAGGAAAAGGACCTCCAAGGTGGTTTTCTCTGAAATACTGCCTGTACCTCGAGCCACACAGGAGAGGCAGAAGGAGATTAGGGAACTTAACAAGTGGCTGAGGAATTGGTGTAGGAAGGAGGGGTTTGGGTTCCTGGAGAACTGGGCTGACTTCTCAGTCGGCTACCAGCTCTTTAGTAAGGATGGGCTGCACCTTAATGGGGACGGTACAGCTCTTTTGGGGAGAAAGATGGCCACCAAGTTGGAGGGGCTTTTAAACTAGGAGACGGGGGGGAGGGCTCAGAAGTAGAGTCAGTCAGGAGGGAGCAGAGGACAGAAGGCAGCTGTAGTGTCAGCAGCGACAGTAGGTCCACAATGTCAATTGGCAGGTCTGTGCGGGAAAATCTCAGACCAAACAGGAATAAACATAACCGCCAATTGCGCTTAACTTCCGTAAAACTAAGAGGGGTATATGCTAATGCCAGGAGCCTAGCTAATAAAATGGATGAGTTGGAAATGTTAGTACATGAGGAGGACATAGACCTTGTGGGAATAACGGAGACTTGGTTCGACCCCTCACATGACTGGCTGGCCAATATCCAAGGGTATTCGGTGTACCGGAAGGACAGGGTAGGAAAAAGAGGGGGAGGGGTATGTCTCTATGTCAAGAACAATATAAAGGTGATAGAAAGGAGTGACATTACGGATGGGATGAGCATGGATTTAGAATCTGTGTGGGTTGAACTCCATAGGGAAGGAGAAAAGGGGAAAGTAATTGTGGGGGTTTGCTATAGGCCACCTAACCAAGGGGAGGAGGTAGAGCTGGAATTTTTAGCACTAATGGGTAAAGTGGCAAAATTGGGATCAGTCATCGTATTGGGGGACTTCAATTATCCCGACATTGACTGGGAAGAGGGGACTGCACACTCACAGAAGGCCCGTCTATTCACGGAAACCTTACAGGATAATTACATGTCACAGTTGGTGGATTCCCCTACCAGAGAAAACGCAGTCCTGGATCTATTGCTCACTAATGACCCAGACATAATCTCGGAGGTAGGAGTCCAGGACAACCTGGGCTCTAGCGATCACAGGATGATCACATTTAGTGTAAATAACAATATAACAAGGCAAGTGGGGAACATAAGAACCCTAAACTTCAGAAGGGCAAACTTTCCAAAATTATACTCCTTGATGGAAAGGGTAAACTGGGACCAAACCCTGGGATCCCTGACCACAGAGGAAAAATGGGAATGCTTTAGGAACATATTAGGCAAAGGCATCTTGCAGTGCATTCCTATGGGAAATAAATTTAGAAGAGACAAAGCCAAACCTGGCTGGCTAAACTGTAGCGTCAAAAAACTTATTAGGGGGAAAAAATTGGCCTTCAAGAAGTATAAATCAGAGGGCACAGTATCGGCTTTCGAGCAATACAAGGAGGCAAATAAGAAAAGTAAACAAGAAATCAAGATGGCTAAAATCAACTTTGAGAGACAAATAGCAGAGGATAGTAAAAAAAAAACCCAAAGAAATTCTTTAAATATATCAACAGCAAAAAAACTAAGGCAGAGCATATTGCACACATAATTAACAATGATGGGGGGATGGTTACAGAGGACACTGAAAAAGCAACCGTGCTGAATGCTTTTTTCTCGTCAGTCTTTACACAGGAAAAGGAGGGGTACACTGACCATTATTGTATGGTTAGTAGTAATACACAGGACTTGCCACTATGGCTAACAGAGGGGGAAATCAGGGAAAGGCTGGATAAACTTAACACAAACAAATCACCAGGACCGGATGGCGTACATCCGAGAGTACTCAAGGAACTCAGTAAAGTTATATCGAGACCACTGTTCCTGTTCTTTGCTGACAGTATTAGGACAGGAGATGTACCAGGGGATTGGAAGAAAGCTAACGTGATTCCAATATTCAAAAAGGGCCAGAGGCTTATCCCGGGAAATTATAGGCCTGTCAGTTTGACATCAGTAGTATGTAAACTTCTGGAGGGGATGATAAGGGACTATATCGTAGAGTTTGCTAAAGGGTTTACAAATGGGCGTTCTTGTCAAACCAATCTCCTAACATTCTACGAGGAGGTGAGCTGTGAGCTAGATAGGGGGAGACCAGTGGATGTGGTGTACTTGGATTTCGCTAAGGCGTTTGATACAGTTCCCCACAAGCGCTTAATTTATAAAATAAGGTCTGCAGGTATCGATAGCAGGGTTTGCTCTTGGATACGGAACTGGCTAAAAAGGCGTGTCCAAAGGGTAGTAATAAACAGCGCATACTCAGACTGGTCTGAGGTGGTAAGCGGGGTCCCCCAAGGCTCAGTCTTGGGACCAACCTTGTTCAATTTATTCATAAACAACATTGAGGTCGGGATCAGTAGTTCGATATCAGTTTTTGCAGATGACACAAAATTGGGAAGGGCAATAACTTCACAACATGAAGCAGATATCCTACAGAATGACCTGGACAAAATAACGGAGTGGGCAACGACATGGCAAATGAGGTTTAACGTGGAGAAGTGTAAGGTTTTGCACTTGGGGACTAAAAACATAAAAACACAATACACGTTAGGAGGGGAGCCCTTGGGGGAATCAAAAATGGAGAAGGATCTGGGAGTCTTGGTTGATGATAGATTAGGAAACAGCATGCAATGTCAAGCGGCAGCTGCCAAAGCCAGCAGAACATTAGCATGCATAAAGAAAGGGATGCATTCCAGAGATAAGACTATAATCCTTCCACTTTATAAAACTCTGGTCCGACCGCATCTGGAGTATTCCGTCCAGTTCTGGTCCCCAGTCCTCAGGAGGGATGTGTTGGAGCTGGAGAGAGTCCAGAGAAGGGCAACTAAACTAATTAGGGGATTGGAGGACCTTGACTATGAAGAGCGTCTACAATCGCTCGATTTATTCTCCCTGGAGAAGAGACGTCTGAGGGGGGACATGATAGCAATTTATAAATATCTTAATGGGTATCCCAGCTTAGAAAAAAAGCTGTTCATTCGAAGGGATTGCATGAGGACTCGAGGGCATACAATGCGATTAGAGGAGAAGCGTTTTAACCTCAGGCAACGCGGGGGGTTCTTTACTGTTAGGGCAACAAGATTGTGGAATTCTCTACCACAAGAGGTGGTTTCTGCGGGTAGTATGGTGGCTTTCAAAAGACTCTTAGACTTACATCTCAAGGATCAGAACATTCAGGGGTATGAGAGATGATTACAGCCACACACACCTACACAGGTTGAACTAGATGGACTATTGTCTTTATTCAACCTCACCTACTATGTAACTATGTAACTATATGTGTAGTGGTGGTCAGTGGAGTAGTTCATAAGTGTAGTGGTGGTCAGTGGAGTAGTGCATTGGTGTGGTGACACCCTATGGCTCCTGTCTGGAGCACAAGTGCTAATTGCATTTGTTATAAACTATTAGCAGTAGCAGAATATTAGGAAGGTTAAATGAGGCACTTACTGGGATCTCTGAATGTTCCTGTATTCCCACCACAGAAGAACCGAGAAAGTCAGGTAAGAAAGACAGACAGAGATACATCGTTAGTTTGAAGGTACAGAGATATAATGATGTAGAAAAGAAAAGAGGAAACTATATGTCAAAATGTGACGAGGGGTAAGAGAAACATAAATAATATATGTTATGCTGGCCATACACTATACGAAAAATCGTTCAAACTCATTTTAGAAAAAAAGAACACTTGGCTGTGAGAGCAGACAATCGTGCCATCTATGTAATGACTGAATTTTGATCAATAAATCGTTCAATGGGCATAAATGAATCCGTTTTCTTTCATTTTGTCACATATGCCTAGTGCAAACAGCTTGGCGAGAAACACAATAACCTTTCAATTGATCGTTTGTTTGGCAGAATTTTCCAAACTGTTCCTTTGATTTTTCAGCTCTGAAAAGTTAAAAAAACGATTTTCTATTTGTGCCCATTAACTGAATGAAAAACGAACGAACGAATGGACCAAATGACGAATGATTTTTAGGCTAGTGTATGGTCAGCATTAGTGAAGGAAAAGAAGGAAGATGGTGCTGGCAACATGATAGGAGACAATTAAAGCTGAGCTCATTATATTGCTATTGTACTTGCATTTTAATGCAACCAATATTTTGGCTCTAAACATACTGCTCTACATAACTTTTGAACTACAGGGTGAAAGATAGGGCTCTGTTGATAGTACACAAGGTATCAAACATTGTTCTCTAAGAATATTATGACTAAATATTAATATACTGGCCACCACATATGGTCCTTTAGATCTGCAGGATAAATTGTGTACATCTGTATTATGAATGAACATCAGATATGGCTGTAGCTCAATCTTGCAATTTTGGATTGGGAATCAACTGCATAACTTTTTTCTATACTAAATTCTGTGACCACAACAGACAGCCCCTGGTTGAGGAATCTATGAGAAACCTGATCATCTAAAAAAATAATTTTCTGGATGATCACTGTTGTTCCCCAAGGTAAAGCTGGCAACAGGTGTGTCTTCCTGGTGCATAATTAGGCAGACTCCACAGGAACTATTGTGAATGCTCATGCCTCAATTGCTCCACAGATTGATTGTATGGTTGTTAAATTTATTTCCACAAGCTCACATCTATGGCTAGGCTGAAAATTGGCTCTGCAGGAGAAATGACATACGCTATATGGCCATAAGTATTTTTAGGTTTTTCTTGTGAAGGGTACTGTTGAAGCTACAGCTTACAAATTCATTAAATACATCTGTGCACTTCCAATCAGGTGGAAAGTGTTTGGTGAAGGCCTTTGTTGCTGTATGATTGTGCTTCAGTGCACAATTTCAGGTCCATAATGACAAGGTTTGACGGATTTGGTGGTGAGGACCTTGAGTGACCTTGAGAGTCCTGACCTCAACCCTACTCAACACCTTTGGAATGAAGTGCAGACAGCAAGCCATGTCCTCTTGTCCAACGTTAGTACCTGACCTATTGTGGCTGAATGAGTACAAATTCCAAAAGATACACTCTAAAACAGGGGTCTTCAAACTATGGCCCTCCAGCTGTTCAGGAACTACAATTCCCATCATGCCTAGTCATGTCTGTGAATGTCAGGGTTTTACAGTGCCCCATGGGATGTGTAGTTCTGCAACAGCTGGAGGGCCGTAGTTTGAGGATCCCTGCTCTAAAATCTTGTCCCTCCAGAAGAGTGGAGTCTGTTATAGCCCCTTTAGGAATAAGGTGGAGGAGACAACTCCATATAAATGCCCATTGTTAGATTGTGACATCCAACAAGCTCAAATAGGTGTGATGAACAAGTATCCACAAACTTATGGCTATATAGTGCACACATGTTTGGTAAAATGATATGACTTTGCAGAATGAATTAATGGTTTCTGCATATTACACTGGGTATCAAATATGGCTTTGCTGCTGAGTTAATGGAAAACTCTAATTTGATTGAAATAGACATAAACAACTTTATTGAAAAAGTGGGCTGATTTCATTTTTGAAGTAGGGCGTAATCAAAATGGGCTATTAAAATTTACAAAAAAATTAGCAATTCTTATAAGCAATTCAGTTTTAGTTTTGGTAGAATTTGTTTGTACAATGGCCACTGAGAACCTTGATTCTAAGTTAGGGTAAACTTTTGTTCATCTTAACTCCTAAAATGACGGGACATCTGTAAAGAAGGCACTTAAGGCATCTGCATGTATGGTCACATGCCTTTTAGAGAACCTCAGGATCTCCAATACCCAGAGAAAGAAAATTAAGAGCTACAATTGCTATTGCATATTAAAGCTTCATGGGTTTGGGGAATCTTGGGATGTTCTAGGAGGTATATAACTATACATTTTCTGCATTTAGGTCAACCTACATTTTAGGAGATTCACTTATACACAGGTAAGTATTAGCCTCTATAGAAATCCATGTTGGCTTTTATACACATATTACTTTGTTTTATATATAAATATATATATATATATTTCTCTCCAATATATAACAATATATATGTCTCACCAGTGGTGTTGTATCCAGGGGAGGATGGACTAAAGCCCACAGACTCTGTGATAAGTGTGTTATACGGGCTGGTGCCTACACGGCTTTGCAGCACAGGATTCGTCAGTAAGTGGTTACCCATTGTGCCTTGGAGGACAGTAAACAAGAGTCAGGTTGTCTATTAAGAGTCAGGCCCTGTTTTTAATTGAAATTCAAAGCATATCTTCAAATACAATCACCAAGTTCAACTTTCTGACAAATTGAATATTGCAAGTCAGGGCAGTGAATCCATCAGATATACAGATTAATATTTACTATGAATTTTTTACCTTTACACAATTTCTTGGTATGCACAGTGTTTTCTAGGAAATGTTCTAATATTATATAGGTTAGTGTAGACACAGCTGTATTTGTAGAAGGTAACTTTTCCTATAGTCAGAACGAAAAAGGTGAGGTTTCCAATGGAGCACCTAGGATGCTAAAGAGTATGATCAATTGATAAATTCACTGCCCTGCCTCACAAAACATCAATGTGTCAGATAAAAAAAGTTGTGCCCTAAATTCTTCAACTGAATATGTCTTTGACTTTGAGTGGTTGTACACACCTCTGTTTAGAGTCGGGGTGCTATTTAGGTCTCCAGCAATAAAGGAGGATTCTGTCTGTTTTCTGACAGTGTCATTCCACATCCGGCGAATACGGCTCTGGGTGTAGTATCGACTGTTGACTGTCGATTTCAAGGTTCCGTGTTCTGCTCCTGGACCCCTCACACAACAGTATGAATGTCTCAGACATTTGCTGTATTCCTTATGTACCTGTGGAGACAGGGCACAATGAAGGCTGTTTAAACTGTAGTTGTAATCCTTCTGACCAGAGCAGCCATTTTGAATTCAAACCCTACTCACTCACTGACCTGTGCCCTGACACTTCCACCTGCAACATCAAGACAGTAAATAAAAACAACCACACCCCTCTCAACCACTTCCACATTTCACAACATTACATGTTTTTGCTACAAGGGGCAACTTCAAAATGTCACCTCCACCAAAGCACAAGTTATATCACCTATGCTTTACCTCACCCCATTTTTGCTAGCATGGGCATTGGGGAAGAGTGAAAAAGCACCTACCCCTTACTTGCCAAATGTACCCAATTTGTTACAGGAATTTCGATTTTGCCGATTTAGTGTAAGTTCACACTATGGCGACACGACTTCGGGGCGACTTAATGAAGTCGCCGTGCATCGCGACTTCCACTGACTTCACATAATGGAAGTCAATGCAAGTCGCTCCGACTTCGGCCAAAAGTAGTGCAGGAACCTTTTTCTAAGTCGGAGCGACTTGAGTCGCTCCTATTAGAACGGTTCCAATTGCACAGAATGGAGCACGACTTGTCAGGCGACCAAGTCGCCTGACAAGTCGGAAGAGTGTGAACTGGCACTTAGAGAAGGCTAAGAGCAGGAACCTTTCTGAGTTAAGAATACATACTTTAATAAAATGTTTTTTTTTCTACACCAGAGTTTAGTGTCACTTTAGGTGTCAGTGTGCATGAAATTCTTAAGAGGACCTATTTCATGTGTACGTTAACATGTGCTAGGTCATTTGGAATTTTCGTTGTGCCACCATCCATCTTTTTGGAATTACTGAACATCAGTAATGAGCTGGAGCAAGTATAAGCCAACCTGGAGCGATACTCTGTTTTATTTAAACTACTGTAAATGTGTGTATTTATTCAAGTAATATTTAGATGGTAGTTAACAAAAACGAGATCTTTGCTTACCTGTACTGTCACTATCTCTAGCTTATCATGAATAAATTTAGGCTAAATATCAGTTCATTCACAGACTGACTTCATCCTCTCTCTGAGTTTGAGGGGCTTTAAAGATTGATAACATTTATGGTAAGAATATATATTCAAGCGTCATTGGTTACTGAGGACTCCTACACATCCAACTTTTATCTGTTTTATGCTTCATTTTTCTGTAGTTTTGTAAGAATTGAAGATTGATTGCAATAAAAGTGGACAAAAGGACACACTAAGATTCTCCCCTTACAGCTAAACACATTTTTATATTTAATTTGAAGACCCTGGGTGAAAAAAATGGGTAGAAGAATCCACCGCTCCTCCACTCTTTTCTATGCTTTAAGGCCTCATTTACACAAGTGTTGATAAAGAACACCTTGTCGAGTGCTTTTTAAACGCTAGAAGCATCAGTATACATTTCAAAACTGTGACCTCCGAAGCTTTGCTCATGATTCTAAGCAGCCTTAAACCCAGCATATAATGCTTTGCAAGCACTTGTTAAAACCTACATAGGTGCATAATGAGTATTTAAAATCACATTCTACTGGAACTGCATTTGTCACGTTTTGGTAACTGACAACACCCAATAAACCATGGAAGCAATGCTTTTTTACATTACCAAATACAAATGCCCTCCATATACCCTGCTAACTAATTGGACACAGTAATCAAAATTGGGAAGAGTTTGGTGAGCATCCCTTAAGCTAGAAAAGCCCTCGTCAAACACCTTTTTCTGATGCCTTTGTAAACTAGGTCTTATACAACAACCCCTTAATACACTATACTTTTTGAGAAATTATGGAAGGTTTTGGAAAAAAACAAAAACAAATCTGGTTGAGGTCTATTCAGTAACATGAGGGTAGCCCTACCTCATCATGTGAAAACAAAAAAATCCATTAATTGTTCACACATTTAAAGTATAGCTGATGAGCTACAGTGGTGCTTACAGAGGAGGATAGTTAAGAGCAACTTTTCTCAACTAGGGATCCTCCTGAAGATGCTGGGGGTTCCTTGATCATAGGAAGGCTGATAATTAAATTCCTCTGACTACCAATTTAATGGATCAATCTTAAGCCCCATACACATGCACCGATTGTTGGCCGACCGATCGGCCGTCTTTTGTCCAGTGTTGTTGTGTTGGTTGAAATGTGCTCTAGACTGCACACGAATTTTGTCGGCCAACAACAACCAACTGCAGAAGTGATGTCATGTTCTGGTCTACTTTTCGTGTGTTTTTTCTTCTCTGAGCATGCCCAGTCTTGGTCATCTGAATTTTGTCAGCCAAAATCTCTACTGACTGATGAACAATCGGCCGTTCTGGTGACGGCCAACAAAAATTTTATAGCATACACACCAGATTTTGTTCGGCCGAAAAGTCGCAGTCGGTTGTCGGCATCATACTAACAAGCCGAGAATCGGCCGATCGGACGTTGGCTGAAAATTTATGGCCAACAATCGGTGCGTGTGTACGGGGCTTTACACTGATCACTAATGTTGGATGACGTTAACATTTTTACTGTCTGTATTTCCTTTCATCAACCCATATTAACTGCATTTCAAGATTATATTTGAAAATAATCTTGTGGTATCCTGCTGGTGGTGTTCAAAAAATATCCGTCCTGGGTGTCAAATACTTTAGAAACATCACATTCTTTATTTTCCTATTTAAAACGTTCTACAACTTACTGATTATGCATATGTACCATAAACTGTGGATATAACCATTTTTAGCAGGGGTTCTTGGAAAACAGGAAATTATTTTAAGGATTCCTCCATGACGAAAAGGTTGAGAAAGGCTGGTATAGAGTATAGGCACACTGCATTACCAGATATTATAAGCAGGTGGCACACTAGGTGAAGTCTAAATTAATACCTTTAAGTCTCACTACAACCTAAGTTTCATGGACATTTTCTTTAACCAGGAGGTGTACATAAACACAAGATCAGCAAAAGATGTGCTCACACTGCGAAGCACGCCTAAAAAAACTGATTAAAATATTATTACAATTATGTGTTTGGAAATCATTTAGAATGTAAACCACTGCAGACTCAGTAAAGCATTGCTTGATAGCTATTGCACTGTTTTTTTTTTTTCTTTATGGCAGGAAAGATTTTAGATTAGTCGTATTACAGTAAAAATGAAAAGCAAATATTAGCACGCAAAGGTTAAATGATGTTGCAATTAGCACGAGAATATTTATTAGATTTGATATTAGCTCCGTTTTCCCATAATGTGATATGGGCAGCCTACTGTTTTGTGGGAGAAGCGGATAGATTCCAAATCTAATTTACATACGTAGAATAATAAGTTAATGTACTGTAGAAAATATGCTTTTTTTCAGCTTGAGACCATGTTCTTACATTTAAAAAAAAAAAAAAAAACATTTTATGTGTAATTATAGGGGAAATGAGAAAAATGGGGCCGGGTAACGAAGAGACAATTTACAGTGACTGACAGGCCTTCTGCGGGGAGTCATAGAGAAACACTGGCACTAGCACAATGTTCTTGATGTATTAGAGACAGACAGAAAGCACCAGATATTTAATCATGAAAGGTGCCATTCTGAAACAAAGTTTTGTATAATAATGTGTATCGTGACTTAAATATACATCAGATTTTGCCTGGTATTGTCTTTGTGGTGGAGTCAGGAATGTTCAATTCCTGTGTAGCAATGCATACTGGGGTTGAGCACTGCTGTGTCAAGCTCTGACAAGATGTTGCTTTGTGTTGAGAAGCTCTACAGGAGATGATGAAGTGCATAGAGGTCAATGATTTCCCTGTGTAGGTGTTCTCTAGATTTCAACAGAGCATAATTGCAGTGGTGTAGCCTTCCGCTAGGCCTCTGTTATTTGTGAGACTCGCGGCATGACACGCTACCAAATCTACGGGTTGCATGCTAACCTTCTTCTGGAGAGCACAGTGGAAGATGAAGATGAAGAGGCCCTGCAAGGCATTGAAGGTCGTAAAGAGATACGCCAGGACCAAAGACTCTTTATTGATAAACAGGAGGCCAAAAGCCCAGGTGAGACCGAGGAGGAAGAGGAGGGTAACTGCCCCTAAGGCCCATGACCTGAAATGGGAACAAATAAATTCATCATTAAACATCAGAAAACTTACACTTACATTTTTTTTTTTTTTTTGACTATAAACGTTTATTAATATTGAATATAGAAAATTATACAACGTCATTTTCACAGTGAACTTTAAAAGTACAGTGTAAGAATTATACAATATATAACAATGGAAATTGCACATGTAAACTACCAGAGTATAATCTTTCATTTCTTATTTTATCTTCTTGAGAGGTGATCTTTACTTATCTGGAGTTTAAACTCAAATAGGAGTCTTACCTAATCATGTATGCGTAACCGGACAACCGGAGTGAAATCTAACATGACAAACATGGATATGTGGGGGGTAAAAAATTGAACTATTCTATTGGACACCCTCTAGAGGGGGCGTCCATATTGTCTACTACTTGGGAATGATTTATTTGTTCTTTGAGGTGCTTGATGGGATCCATCTAGTTTTACTCCACATACGGGAATCTAATAATGGTTTTTGCTTAGGTTATCTGGGCACACTTTTACAGGAACCAAGGGGTCCATTTCTGGTCGTATATTTTTTTAGTATATGTTATAGTGTGATGATATCCTTCCGTATATCTGATGTCCTCAATTCTGTGAGTGACCAGTGGGAATGGTACATGTGGTTCTTTCCACTGCCTAGTAATTGCCCATAGCATTGCTACGCAAATTGTATGAGTTAAACGGGTCAGTTGTATGGAGAGATCTGGTATGCCTTTGAACAATAAACAATGTGTTATTGATAGAGTGAGATTCTTTCCTGTAACCTTCTCAATTAGGCCCAAGACCTCAACACCTACACTTACATTTTAAGGTAGAACACAGTACCTGAAGAGCCCAAGAACATAATTCATCCCTCAAGTTAAAAAAAAAAAAAAACAGAAAATTTATGGCCATTTTAATTTAATTTCCTTAGTTTGCCATACTCAAGAAAAAAAATCAGTGGACTTTACTAATCAGCAATACATCTGAAAGTTTTGCAATTTAGTTAAAAGTCAAGAATATGACAGATGCAGGGTATGCTATAGCAAATCATAGAGTAAATAACTGTCCTTATATACTGTATGTGATGATGGGGATTAGGGTGTTACTGGAAATCCTTACTTGATGTTCTCCAAGCGGCTGGAGTCTGGCTTCAGAACAGAGGAGGAGCGAAGCATCTTATGGAGAGTGACTAGGAGGATAAGTAGGTTCACCTAGAAATACAGATAAGGAAAGAAAAAAGAATATGTATTAGGGGGTTTCAAAATCGATTGGATACCCAAGACATTGTTCTGTACTCCATCACATCATCTTTGGATGATTCTTGTATCACTATTCTTCTGCAATTTGCTCAATTCACCTTATTTTGTTTCTGTGTTTTATTATCTTGTTTTACTTTAATATTTAATCATCAATGGGTTTTTTAATGCAGTAAAGTTCTTATTTTATACCTTATACCTTTAAAAAAGGTATTTTGACTGTAAAAGTCAGTTTAGGCTGGAGATAACTGTAAGGCATCTACTGTATCAGGGGTGTAAAAAGATAAGTCTGGGATGATAATAAAATAATACTTTATCAATATTGGCAACAACTCTGCTTTTGTTTCCATTTTCTGTTTTCCAGTTTTGTGTACAGTAAACCCCCGCTCCATCACGGTTCAGTTTTCGCGGTCCCGGTATATTGCGTTTTTTTCTGTAATGTTATTTTACTATATAAATCATTAAAAATTAAATATTTTTGTGTTTTTCATAGATCTTGCTATGTCTCTCAGTATCTTTTATGTGTTTAAATGAGTTTCTATTGTTTTAAAAGTGTGTTTAAAGACCTTAAAATGCTTTTAAAAGTACATTAAAAAGTAAAAAAAAAACATGCCTACAGTGTATTTTAATAGGGTTTTTCTGTTTCGCAGACTTTCACTTTTCGCGGCTGGGTCCGGAACGTAACCCCCGCAATGGAGGGGGGTTTACTGTAAATAGACTCCTAAGCCCCGGTTTCCTGTCTAGTAGAAGGGGGCTGCTGAACAGTAAGACCGAACAAAGCATATCCCTCTATAGTGTTTACTTTACTCAATTAGGAGCACTAAGTGCCATTTCCGTCTGCTGCTTTGTCCCTCTGCTATCGCTCCTGACAAGTTTTCCTGACACCAAGAGATAAAAGGTGACATGTGAGGAGCTCCAGCTGATAGACCGCCTCAGCTCTGTTCCCGTGTGCTGTGTGAAGGAGGGTGTGTCTCTTCCCTCCAATCATCTCTCAGAACTCTCCACACTGAGCTCTGCAGGGTGTAACGTTAGCTCTCCATCCCCTTTTTATGACAGCTCAGACAAGCTTTAGAAAATTCTGCACTTTGAACAGGTGTAGAGATGGAAACAATGCAGATAAACAGGTACAACCTATTTAGAAGGATTTTTTATTCTCTGTGTATCAGCTGAGAATAGCCACTTCACTGGGAATATGTAAGGGTTTACAACCTCTTTAACCTATGGACACGCTGGACCAAGTCTCTGAACTATAAGTTTATAATTCCCTAACCCTAAACAGCAGTCTTCTGCTCTTCCTGACAATATATAAGTATTTTGATTGTGTGTTTAGCTCTTTGTATAGAGTTCTTTGTTAAACATTTTTAGGTGAGAAACGTATCAAAGGATGTGTTTGTTAGACTTGGGGTCTTTGTTAGACTTGGGGTCTTTGTCCTTAAACTGCATACTATAGAATGTGAATGCATTTTTTTGTTATGCAGAGGAATTTGTGTAGCTAACATTAAACAACAAGGCATTTTGTGGGTTAGTCTGTTTACTAGGGATTGGTTTATGAAAGGATCACATTGATAAGTTGTATTTTGAATTATTCTCATAATTGCATGAAGCTGGCTATAGACGGTTCGAATCTCGGCCAGCTCAGCAGGGACGGGCTGAGATTCAAGCCATGTATGGGCAGACTGATTGTATCCAAGTTGATCGATTGATCAACTTGGGTACAAACAGCATGTTGGATTTTTTATGAGATTTGTCATGAGATAATTTCCAGTAGCTACAGCGGCTAGCGATAATCACTGTGTATTCCTCCAACCTGGGACAGCTCCCCGCCAGGAGAACAAAATTGCTCCGTAAGAAGCATTCACCATCAACACTGACAGTGTTGATGGGGGGGGGGGGGGAACAATGGATTTTTTTCACGGGTTGCAGGAAACAAAGTCTCATCATTTATGGATTTATGGCCGGTTTAACTTATCCAATATTCAGATTAGGGACATAACAACTCTGCGTAAGTTTTAAGTATGCTTCTAGTGCTGCTTGCATCTAATACAGTATAGAACTGTAGGAGATTATCCCAGAAGTGCATATGGTATTTTACAGGAGCTGCCAGTACTGGGCCAAAGAGAAGATTTTAGCATAAAAGGATGAACATCTGCATTAGGCACCATTAAGTCCCAAATACCATAGGTGTCTACTGTATAGTGCTAGTTTTGTCCATTTATGTGTTCATTGTAAACAAAATCATATAACTCCATTCCTCCAGAAACACAATATTTGTGATTTGTGTGCACTTGGATAAGTATCCAGGGGCTTGGATCAGCTATTAGCAAAAAGATCCCTTAATCATTAAAAGCGTGCTTATACATTACTCTCTTTATTATGACTGAATAGTATGTCGATCTGTGAGATCATTTGTACCCAATAGAGCATCTGGTAGGGCAGCTTAAGGGTCAGCTTGATGACAGCCAGTAATATTTGCAAAAATTCCATCACTGCGGGAAATTTGCTGGTAATTTCCTTAGAACATGGTGTCAGTGTTTTACCCAAGAATTGGTTCTACTAAAGGAGAAATTCTTGACTGTTCAAAATCTTGCAACTCATGAAAATGAATGTGATACACTGGGTTGGTCACCCACAGTCACTCATTGGTGTCATACCCTACCCTATGAAAGATTGAAAGTGTATTGAACACTCTTATGCAGTCTTTCTCAACCTTTGTAACGTCCAGGAACCCTTGAAATAATGTTTTGGCCTCAGGGAATCCCTGCTAATAATTACTTTATCTACAGTTCACAGTACATGAACTATGATGGTCAATGGGAAGAATGCTCCCTTCATTTGTGGTCTTCATTTGTGGTCATTAAGAATTCTCCCTACAGATAGCTGAAAAAAAAAAAAATCATTGGTTTTAGCGGTTACCTATCTTAGGACCCTTTCACATGGGTGTGCCGATCAGGTCCGTCTGTCAGTTTTTTATGTGGACCCAATTGGACTATCCATTGTTCCCTATGGACATGACATGTGTCCGTTGACATCTGCCGACATCCACTCCCATCCTATCCGCTAAAAACAGATGGATGGGGGATCCGTTCCTTAACCGTCTAGCGCAGGGGTGGGGAACCTACGGCCCGGGGCCGTATGCGGCCCTCAAAGCCATTTGGTCCGGCCCCCCGTGCTGCTGAGTCTGTGTCTCTCAGCTGATCTGTCAGAAGAAATCTGATGCTTCCTGTATTGTTCCGGCACCGTTCTGACAGTCTGAATGAGTCAAAGGCAGAGTGATATCAAATGCACTCCGCCTGTGACCAATACAGGAAACATCACCTCTTCCTCCAGCGCAGAGCTGGAGTCAGACTGACCGACGCAAACCTGGAAAACCAGTTGCGAGTAGCAACATCATCAATACCAGCTAACATCACACACCTCACCAAAGAGAAGCAGTTGCAGCCATCACATTAGGGGTGAGTTAAATGTTTGACCAAATATAACAGGCCCATTTTTAAGTTGATAATTTTGTACGGCCCCCGAATGATTTTATAAATACCCAAATGGCCCTTGGCAGAAAAAGTGTTCCCCACCCCTGGTCTAGCGGATCGGATGGCTGTCCGGTGTAGACACGCAGTCCATTTACATCCAACTGCCCATAGAGGACAGTCTGCATAAGTGGAGCGGACACGGACAAGCCATTTGCAATCTCATCGGCGGATGGATTCCCCTATGAGCAGGCGGGCTTCTGGTGAAGTTTGCCCAATGTAAAAATGGCCTAAGAGGCAGACATTGCTCATTATTTAAGGAACCCTAACAACTTCTGAAGGAATACTGGGGTTCCATGCACTAATGTATCTGGATAACTCCCTGCTGAACTGTCCCTGTCTTTTGTGTTATCACCCCTTTCACTCCAAATTTCCATAGTTCATGCTCTCTCATAATCACAACACTCCATAAGATAAACCAACTTTCTTTCCTTTATAATTTAAACACAGAATCTCATTTTTTTTTCTCTTGCAACGGGCAAAACTATTGTTCTCCTTTCCTCAGCCAGTACCTTTATCTCCTCCAGCTATCTGCTGTTCCCCGATCACCCACCTCTCAGGTTTATTAAACCGTGAGACCAGCTTAATGGAAAGCACATTTTTAGAGAACATCTTGATTTGAAATTTCTTGTAAAATGTCATAATTTCTTTCTTGATTCTAGACATAAAAACCCCTTGAATCCACAATAAAATGTTATAAATGGCAGGTTATCTTTGTGATTCTCTGCGTTTCAATCTAACACATCTTCCACCGTCTAAAGACAATCAGCTTGGACTCATCAAACTTGATTATAAATTACTGGCCTTAAATGTGTTGCTAGCTTAGGCTGTACTAAGTACACTTCCCTTGCAGCTTTTAGACTAGCAGTCTGTCCACTGGTATAGTCGAAAGAAATACCGCAAAGGAAGGTGTGCACTTAACCACTTAAGCCCCGGAAGATTTTACCCCCTTCCTGACCAGGGCCTATTTTGCGATTCGGCACTGCGTGACTTTAACGGACAATTGCGCGACGCTGTACCTAAACAAATTTGACGTCCTTTTTTCCCCACAAACAGAGCTTTCTTTTGGTGGTATTTGATCACCTTTGCGATTTTTTGATCATGCGCTATAAACAAAAAAAGAGTGACAATTTTGCAAAAATAACAATATTTTTCACATTTTTTTATATGAAATTCCCCAAAAAAATGTAAAAATCAAAATTTTTTAACATTGGCCAATTTGTTTTCTGCTACATATGCTTGGTAAGATAAAATCACAATAAGCGTATTTTGATCGGTTTGCGCAAAAGTTATTGCGTTTACTAACTAAGGGAAAGATTTTTGTTGTTTTTTTTGTAACGATGGCGGCGATCTGCGATTTTTTTTGCGGGACTTCGACATTGCGGCGGACAGATCGGATCCTTGACTGACATTTTTGACACTTTTGGGGGTACCAGTGACATTACTCCAGTAATCAGTGCTATAAATATGCACTGTTACTGTAAAAATGACACTGGCAGGGAAGGGGTTAGCTTTATTGGGGAAGGAGGGGTTAAGTATGTCCCTAGGGGCGTGTTTCTAACTGTGATTGGACATGGCTACTGGTGTAAGAACTGAGATCAACGGTCATACATAGTAGAACCATGTGATCTCCATTTTTACACAGGGGAGAATGACAGGTGGCTTTGTTTACATTAGCCACCTGCCTTTCTCCCTTCACAGCGAACAATTGCGAGTGACCGGCAGACATCGGGTCCGCCAGTCACACGCACTGACTTGTTAGGGAATGAGCCGGGGCGGGCGCGCGCCCGCTATTGGCTCACAAGCTAGTGACAGGCTAGTGACGTACCGGTACGTCACTTTGCCTGGCCGGGGCTGACCGCCGCAGTATATGTACTTGCGGCGGTCGGCAATCGGTTAATATTGGCAGTATGGAGTTGTTTATTGAAGGAGCTAGTACACTATCAAGCCATGACCACAAGAGGCTGCAAAGCCACAGAATACTTGGAACTGAGTTACAACTTTGCTGGGTTGTGTGTATATTAACCAGGGCTTCTTTCTCAGAGAATAGGTGCAGATACTCCTCTCTTTTGAATCACCCTTGTCTCTGCCCCTCAGAAACAATAGATCCCCTGCAACAAAATTCTCCCTCAGCAGCAACATATCCCCCAGCAATAATAGAGTGCCTGCAACAAAACGTCCTCCACAGCAATCGATCCCCCAAGCAACAAGCAACAATAGATTCCCTGCAACAGATTACCCTCCCCACGAACAATAGATCCACCCCAGGAACAGCTGACCCCCGCCAGCAACAACAGATTGTCCAGCAGCTAGCAATGATAGACCCTCCAGCAGCTAGAAACAACACCCCCAGTGACAATAGATCCCCTCAGCAGTCAGAATCCATGGACCCTCCAGCACACCTTTCCATTAGATACATTCAGTGCTGGAGGTGCCGGAACTGTGACCCCCCCCCCCCCCCCACATTTTCCTGCTGAAAAAAAGGCCTGATAAGAACTTTATCAAATTGAAAACAAAGTTCCACTTTTAGAATGAAAATATGGACACATGGGAGGTGATTTGTTAAAAGCAAAAAGATTGTTCACTTTGCAAGGGAAGTTGTCCTTTGCATGGGAAGTTGAATGAGTGAAGCTCTCTTGATAACCATCATCCAATCATGAGCAAGCAAAAATTCATATTTTTGTTTCCTTGAACATGATTGCATATTCTTTGCATAGTGAAATTTCATACATACACTGGGAAAATTGCAGTTTCCCTTGCAAAGTGAACAACCTACAGTGCCTTGCGAAAGTATTCGGCCCCCTTGAACTTTGCGACCTTTTGCCACATTTCAGGCTTCAAACATAAAGATATAAAACTGTATTTTTTTGTGAAGAATCAACAACAAGTGGGACACAATCATGAAGTGGAATGAAATTTATTGGATATTTCAAACTTTGTTAACAAATAAAAAACAGAAAAATTCACCCACTAGTGTCAGTGGTTTTTATTTTTTTGGTAGTTTAATTGTATTATTTTTATAATTTGTTTACATTTTTTTTTTTTACAATGTCACTGACTATGACTATGTCCATTCAGAAAAGGAAAGAGCTGGTAAATTACATATTTAACGACCAGTTCCAGGTTCTCTATTGTGACATAACCCCTGCAGCAGCCAGCAGGAGAGGGAAGGGAGCACAGTGGGGAAGAGGGGGGGGGTGGACCAGGGGAGCACAGAGGGGCCCAGAGACAGCAGAACACAAGTGAACTGGATAGGAGGAGTGGCGGGGGCAGCATACAGAGGAACCAATCTTCTCCATTTTCCTCCTGCAGCTGCAGGAGGAAAAAGGAGGACAGTGATTTCTCTACATGCTGCCCCCGCTGCCCCTCCTATCCAGGTGTACAGGGGAGCCGCACAGGCCCCCTGGAGCATGGGGCCCGGTTGCATTGCAACCCCTGCAACCCCTGTAGTTACGCCCCTGCCTTTGGACAACAGTATTATTATACCTCGTGTAGGGTACTGTTGGGGGTACTAGCAGATTTAGAACAAATTGAAGCTGAACTCCAGCTAACACTTTATAAGCAGTTACAGCAGCATTTTATTCTCTTTTGGGAGAGAGGTTTTACATAAATAAATAAAAGTTGATCACTGTAAGCCCCTTTGTCAATAGTAAATGGTTTGTCTCAAGCCTGTAAATGCTACATCTGCAGGACAGATTGTTCTGTTAAAAAAAAACAATTTGCTTGCCAGATCACCAGGTCAAAATAAAGGAAAGGAAGCTTAAATTGCAAACTAACACAGCCATCACATCTATAATTGATAAACTGCAAAATAAATGTTTGCTTTTGGGCTTAAAACTGCTTAGTCTATAAACGTCTTGCATAAGCTAAGTTGAAATTGCATGTTACCATGGCTGCGCTTGGAAGTTAGGAAGAGAGGGAGATAGATGTGACAGGTACCGCTGTTTTCCAGGGAACAGAAATGGCATTTGGGAAACATAGAGAGAGAGCGAGGGGGACCGGAACTGTGAAGGGTTGCCCCAAAAAAGGCAGTCCTCGGTATTAAAACAGAAGAACATTGGGCGCCACCATCTAAGTGTAGATTTATTATAAACAGTAAAACACTATTAAAATTGCACCCACAATTTGTAAAATTATAAAAGAATCACAAACCCTCTGTCTGCAGAGCAGATCTCTGCGGGAGTCTGCAAAGAGAGCTCTGCCAGCCACCTGCTCTGCATACACAGCCCAGCTGCTTTCTGGCGCGACTCTGTGTGTTGTCTTGTATTTTTGAACTCTCAGTCCCCAATATTGCCTGTAGACTCTGTGCAGTTCATCTTTTACCCATACTGACTTACAATGCCTTGTTCTACCTGTCTCTTTGTGGAAGCGGCCATCTTGGTAGAGGCAGGGCTTTATTTCCTCTAGTCAGCCCCCCTGATGAATGATGTGTCAGAAGAGGTGGAGGAAGCACAGATCCACAGACTGCAAAGTGTTCTGTGAATGGAAGAGGGTGGATAAATGACAGGATCTCCCCTCCATCATTCACAGAATGTTTTGCTTCTGGGAAAATAGTACAGGAAGCTTTGTGAATGGATGAGATATGAGAAAGGGGAGGATGAGTGGAATGATCCTTCACTTTTACAGCGACTGCTATTAACCCCCACAGCGCCAGAAGATCACCGCTGTTGGCAAGATTCAGATTCACTGTACGATTTTTAAAGTCACTGGCAGCCAGCAGGACATAGAGTACACTTCACTAATATTAAACAGGATTTATATAGCGCATTAAAAGTGTAGTTTTGAGCAGTGCTTTACACACTGGGGGGGGGGGGGGGAGGCATTACAGTTAGAATACAATTCAATACAAGAGGGATCACAGGGCCCTGTTCATGAGAGCTTACAATCTAAAAGTGATTAGAGGTAAATTACAGTAGGTATAGAAAAGAATGGCCCCCTCTAAAATACATTTTGTTGGTTTGCAACCTGAAATGAAGACAGACAGTTTTTTACATCCAGTAGTATTTACTCAGGGAAACTTATAACACCCACATTTTTTTAAAAACAGGAGTACTGAGTTGGAAAAAGGATCACCCCCCTTATGTCAGTATTTTGTTTAACCACCGTTTGCTTTAATTACAGCCTTTAGTCTGTTGGGATAGGTCTCTACTAACTTTGTACATTTAGACTTTGCAATATTTGCCCACTCTTCTTTGTAGAACTGCTCAAGTTCAGTTAAATTTGATGGTGACTGTTTGTGGACTGCAGTCTTCATGTTATTCCACAGATTTTCAATGGGGTTTAAGTCTGGGCTCTGACTAGGCCATGCAAGGGCCTTTTACTCCTTCAACCACTGTGTGGTCATTTTTTCATTTACCCTTGGTCATTGTCATGTTGGAAGGTAAACTTTCTTCCCATTAAAAACTTTCTGGCAGAGGGTAACAGATTTTCCTCTAGAATTTGATGGTATTTTGCCCCATCTATTCTTCCTTCTATCCTGACAAGTGCTCCAGTTCCTGCTGCAAAGAAACACCCCCATACCAGGATATTACCACCTCTGTGCTTTACTGTAGGAATTATGGTATTTGGTAGGTGAGCTATATTGGATTTCCACCAGACATATCATTTGGTGTTGAGGCCAAAAAATTCAAGTTTAGTCTCATCTGGCAATAACACCTTTTTCCATGTTGCCTCAGAATCTGGAAGGTGTGTTTTGGTAAAACTCAGTCATGACTGCATGCGGTTTTTCTTGAGGAGTGGATTTTTTCTTGCAACCCTCCCATACAATCCACATTTGTGGAGAATTTGTGAAATTGTTTTCACATTCACACAATGACCACTCATTGTCATAAATTCCTGCAACAGAGTTGCTGTAGACCTCTTGGTAGTCTCTCTGACCAGTTTCCTCCTGGCTTTTTCATCCAGTTTTTAGCGACGTCCTGACCCAGGTATATTCTGTGTTGTACCAAATACCTTCCACCTCTTAACCACTTGCTGACCGCCGCACGACTATTTACTGCGGCGGTCAGCCCCTAATGGGCAAAACGACATAGTACTACGCCGCTCACCCATGAGCCTCTAGGCGCGCTCCCGTCCCCGCTCGGTCACTAACATCCCGCGCGAGTGACTGGCGGCTCCGATGTCCGCCGGCCACTCGCGATCTCCCGCTGGAGAGGGAGAAAGGCAGGCAGCTAATGTAAACAAAGCCGCCTGTCATTCTCCTTGGTGTAACTGCAGAGATCATACGATCCTGCTATGTAGGATTGTATGTCTCTGTGGTTACATCACAAGCCACGCCCCCCCACAGTTATAATCACGCCCCTAGGGATACATTTAACCCACTGATCACCAATAAAGTTAGCCCCTTCCCTGCCAGTGTCATTTTTACAGTAACAGTGCATATTTATAGCACTAAATACTGTAGTAATGTCACTGGTATTCCCAAAAGTGTCAAAAATGTCAGTCAAGGGTCCGATCTGTCCGCCGAAATGTCGCAGTCCTGCAAAAAAAGAAAATCGCAGATCGCCGCCATTACTAGTTAAATAAAAAACAATAAAAATTACATAAATCTTTCTCGTAGTTAGTAAACGCAATAACTTTTGCGCAAACCAATCAAAATACGCTTATTGCGTTTTTTTCACCAAAAATATGTAGCAGAAAACAAATTGGCCGAAAATATTAAAAAATGTTGATTTTTTACATTTTTTGGGGGGAAATTTTATATAAAAAAAATTTGAAAAATATTGTTATTTTTTCAAAATTTTCGCTCTTTTTTTGTTTATAGCGCAAAAAGTAAAAATTGCACAGGTGATCAAATACCACCAAAAGAAAGCTCTGTTTGTGGGAAAAAAAGGACGTCCATTTCATTTGGATACAGCGTCGCACGACCGCGCAATTGTCTGTTAAATTCACACAGTGCCGAATCTCAAAATAGGCCCTGGTCTTTGAGCAGCCAAATCCTCCGGGGCTTAAGTGGTTAATAATTGACTGTGCTTCCAGACAATGATAAAGCCTTTGAAATTTTTTTGTATCCATCTCCTGACTTGTGCCTGTCCACAACTTTATCCCAGAAATCCCAGTGACAGTGTCTTGCAACCCATAGTTGATTGTTTGCTCCACTTGCACTACCAGGGACTAAAATGCTCAGAAACAGTTAAGGCAAATGGCTTTGTAAAGGTGAGTAGCTACACCTGATTCATGTCATTTTTAGGAGGGGAGCTCAGTGATTCTGTTTTTTAATTTCTTAAATTCTTTTTCTGACATGTTGGTGTTATATCTTTCATTTGGATGTAAATACTGCTGGATAAAACAATAACTGTGTCTGTCTTTTTTTCAGGCTGCAAAGCAACAAAATGTGATTATTTTTCTTTTCTTTACCCACTGTGACCAGTGCTGTAACGCACCAGAAATGTTTACTAGACTTTTAACCATTTTTTACTATATCTACAATTTCGGCTTTAGATATACATTAAAGTCACCCTGCTAAAATACATGAAAATCTTGACGACAGACGGCATGAACTGAGTATAGCAATGCAAATGCTAAAACTCATCCAGTTCTGCAAGACTTCTCCTGGCATACAGAAAGCACGACTTCTGAGAAAATGGAAGACTATTTTCGTTCGGCTCTTAAAGACATTACAGAAAGGCAGGTAATACATTTTATTAACAAACATAACTGTTTCACTGCCTTAAAGAGTAACAATGAATTTGTCAGATGTTCAGAGAAAAGTGGTGTTGCACTTTAAAGTGTATGTCATTATATATGCATCTATTCAAACCTCACATATTACAAGCGCAAATGCTCCGTTAATAGATTTGCAGCACTTTCCCTTCGTCACTACGGAGCTCATGTTTTACCATATTAATTCTCCATTAAAGGCTGTTACCTTTGATGAGATAAGTAACACACTGTACATTGTTTCCTCTTTCTGCTGAACTGTGTTAAAAGACATTTCACTTTACATTTCAATTAAAGTGAAATAAAGCGTGCCAGTCACCTCCATAAGCAGAAACAGCCATTTTGTGAAAAAAGAGTTATTGATTACGGTGAAGGTTACAGAAGTGATCCTGTTGTCATGGGGCACCTCCCTCTCCCCCTGCACTATTCTTCCCTTCTCTGCTGATCAGGGTTTAGACTTGGAGGTACTTTAAAGCCCAGTTTAAATGGGATAGATACAATCCAAGTGCATAAAAACAAAAGATGTTAGCTCAGACCTACAGCGTTGGATGAGAGAGAGCACATGTGTTAGGTTTTAATGCTCCTTTTGTCTAGGTGTGTCTACCTTTAAATGCAGTTTTACTTATTTTCCTAATCTGTGCAACCAGTTTCGCTGGTTCCCTTGTGTTGTCATCACATACAATGCAAGACAAGCAGTCCTGCATTGTGCTAAAAATGCTAAGGGTCCTTTCACATCCCAGAGCATCAGAGAGGAGAGCTGTGGCTGCTAGGGAAGCGAGGGATACAGTAAGTAAAACAGGAACATTCTTCCTACTAACCACTAATATAAGGAAAATTCCTCCCACTGACCACTTATGTAAGGAACATTCTTCCCACTGACCACTAAGGTAAGGAACATTTTTCCCATGGACCACTAATGTAAGGAACATTCTTCCCACTGATCACTAATATAAGAAACATTCTACCCCTGGACCACTAAGGTAAGGAACATTCTTCCCATGGACCACTTTATGTAAGGAACATTCTTCCCACTGATCACTAATATAAGGAACATTCTTCCCACAGACCACTAATGTAAGGAACATTCTTCCCACTAATCACTAATATAAGGAACATTCTTCCCACTGACCACTAATGTAAGGAACATTCTTCCCACTGACCACCAATGTAAGGAACATTCTTCCCACTGACCACTAATGTAAGGAACGTTCTTCCCACTGACCACTAATGTAAGGAACGTTCTTCCCACTGACCACTAAGGTAAGGAACATTCTTCCCATGGACCACTAATGTAAGGAACATTCTTCCCACTGACCACTAATGTAAGTAACATTCTTCCCACTGACCACTAATGTAAGGAACGTTCTTCCCACTGACCACTAATGTAAGGAACGTTCTTCACACTGACCACTAATGTAAGCAACATTCTTCCTACAGACCACTAAGACAAGCAGTCCTGCATTGTGCTAAAAATGCTAAGGGTCCTTTCACATCCCAGAGCATCAGAGAGGAGAGCTGTGGCTGCTAGGGAAGCGAGGGATACAGTAAGTAAAACAGGAACATTCTTCCTACTAACCACTAATATAAGGAACATTCCTCCCACTGACCACTTATGTAAGGAACATTCTTCCCACTGACCACTAAGGTAAGGAACATTTTTCCCATGGACCACTAATGTAAGGAACATTCTTCCCACTGATCACTAATATAAGAAACATTCTACCCCTGGACCACTAAGGTAAGGAACATTCTTCCCATGGACCACTTTATGTAAGGAACATTCTTCCCACTGATCACTAATATAAGGAACATTCTTCCCACAGACCACTAATGTAAGGAACATTCTTCCCACTAATCACTAATATAAGGAACATTCTTCCCACTGACCACTAATGTAAGGAACATTCTTCCCACTGACCACCAATGTAAGGAACATTCTTCCCACTGACCACTAATGTAAGGAACGTTCTTCCCACTGACCACTAAGGTAAGGAACATTCTTCCCATTGACCACTAATGTAAGGAACGTTCTTCCCACTGACCACTAAGGTAAGGAACATTCTTCCCATGGACCACTAATGTAAGGAACATTCTTCCCACTGATCACTAATATAAGAAACATTCTTCCCCTGGACCACTAAGGTAAGGAACATTCTTCCCACTGACCACCAATGTAAGGAACATTCTTCCCACTGACCACTAATGTAAGGAACGTTCTTCCCACTGACCACTAATGTAAGGAACATTCTTCCCGCTGACCACTAATGTAAGGAACATTCTTCCCGCTGACCACTAATGTAAGGAACATTCTTCCCACTGTCCACCAATGTAAGGAACATTCTTCCCACTGACCACTAATGTAAGTAACATTCTTCCCACTGACCACTAATGTAAGGAACGTTCTTCCCACTGACCACTAATGTAAGGAACGTTCTTCACACTGACCACTAATGTAAGCAACATTCTTCCTACAGACCACTAATGTAAGGAACATTCTTCCCACTGACTACTTATGCAAGGAGCATTCTTCCCATTTACCACTTATAGCAATCTCCTAGGTAGGTGCCAGAGAGAGTATAGTTTTGAATCCTTTCTGCTTAGGATAGGGATTGCAGGTAAATCTATATTGGTCTTTCACCTACCAGAGAGCAGGATCCGCTAGTGAGATCTGCTCAATGTGCTCAGGTGCAACTCAGCCTGTCTGAAGACTGTTTCACACTGGTCCAATATGGACGCATATTGGACTGTGGGAGGAAACCCGAATGAGTGCACAGGCATTTGATACAGTCCTGGTGATTTGGCAGAGGAAAATGCATTGGTGCATGCTGGGATAATGTATAAATGCCAGGAAGATAAAGTAGATTACCAAGTCTATTGCTGGAGAAGGAGCAAGGAGACTTAACCCTTTCCATACATGCGGCAGTATGGTTTAAGCAGTGAGACTGCTTCCACAAGCAACCTGGTGAGGTCAAGTGAGAGTTGTCCTTATCCAATGTATATGGTTTCAGTCCGAGTATCCCACTATTCCCTTCTCCCGTCCAAGTTCCACAATAAATACTAAAAACCAAAACCCCTGTACTTTTTTTGAGCAATGAGCCATTGGGAGTAAGGATGAATGTGTGAACTGTACCCTAAGCGACTGTTTGCTGGTAATCAGAGGAGGCCCACTAAGTCATCATATAGCAAGCTCCTCGGGGACAGTGCTACATTTGGGGGCGTCATCCAGGATTTCCTCTGAATTTCAGCAGCGGTTGCTACCGGCATTGGCTGAGTATTTGCCCAAGTAACGCTATGTCTTCTCAAGCAATGTGCTGGAGTGTCAGTGGAGAAAGTAATGTCTGCTCCACAGTGATCAGTGTAAGTATGCTTCCAAGTCATGGTCACGGCAGTGGTGGCTATTGGCAACGACTGGACATTTACCCAGGAAACACTATGTCTTCTCATGTAAAGTGCTAGAGTGTCCATGGAGAAAGGGTGAGCTGTAGCGTAGGAGAAAATTGTGTCTGCTTTACAGTAACCTGTGCAAGTGTGCTTTCAAGTTATGGTCAAGAAAGCAGTGACTCGGGATGGAGGGATCGGTGTGTCAGGGATTGTGTCTGTACATGTGCTGTGGAGGAAAATGTCTGCTGTGCAGCCGGTTACAGCGGGACAATTTTTAACAGCAGTGATGGAGTTCGGTTGGCTTGTGAATAGAAAAGTGCAACTGAAGCTCAAGTACAGACAGAAGAGGCAGATGTATGTGAATCTTTGGCAGGGAACACAATCTGCATTGCAGTACTATACCTGCAGGCTGAGCAGCATTATGGCAGAAGCAAAGGGGTTACTGCACCACGTGGGAGAGAAGGTGCCAAAGAGATCTGCATTGTAGGAGGAGCCACCGCCGGAGAGTCAGCTAGTCTGGGGCCGTGGGCAGAGTCGCCATCCGCGGGCCACCAATCTGAGATATGTGAACGAAGTAGGAGCCACTCATGAACTGCTGACATCTAGAGTGGCTATCCCTTTTGGAAGAGGACGGGGAATGCCCAGAGTATCGCTGAGGCCGAGATCAGTGATGCAAACCTGCACTACCATTTGCCAAAACCAGGGAGACCTACATCTCAGTGGTGCAATACATACAAGTAATGAGAGCTGAGCAGCGGCCGAAAGATGCATTGGTGACAGTGGCAACAAAGAAGTGCTAATGTGTTATTTAGTTTGATTGTCAGCAACTGTTCTGTTTTGTCTATCACAGGTGCACAACAGAGCGACGAGTCAAGCATGCCCTTAGGGGGCCGGCAGTACTGGAGATCTCTTTGGGAATGTTAAAGTCAGAGATTCTGCAGGTGAGAAGGTCAAATTCGCCTCTATTGAGAGGGCAGTCTCACAGTATGTAGGATGTTCAAGTTGCTATGTACAGAATTTCAACATGGCACCTCATGTCACCTCATGGCAAAGAACTCTCTGAGGATCTGAAAAAAGAATTGTTGCTCTACATAAAGATGGACTAGGCTATAAGAAGATTGCCAAGACCCTGAAACTGAGCTGCAACATGGTGACCAAGACCATACAGCAGTTTAACAGGACAGGTTGCACTCAGAACAAGCCTCACCATGGTTGACCAAAGAAGTTGAGTGCACGTGCTCAGCATCATATCCAGAGATTTTCTTTTGGAAATAGACGTATGAGTGCTGCCAGCATTGCTGCAGGGGGTGAAAGGGTGGAAGGGTCAGCCTGTCAGTGCTCAGACCATAGGCCGCACACTGCATCAAATTGGTCTGCATGGCTGTCGTCCCAGAAGGAAGCCTCTTCTAAAGATGATGCACAAGAAAGCCTGCAAACAGTTTGCTGAAGACAAGCATACTAAGGACATTGATTACTGGAGCCATGTCCTGTGGTCCGATGAGACCAAAATAAACTTATTTGGTTCAGATGGTGCCAAGCATGCATGGCGGCAACCAGGTGAGAGGTACAAAGACAAGTGTGTCTTGCCTACAGTCAAGCATGGTGGTGGGAGTGTCATAGTCTAGGGCTGCATGAGTGCTGCAAACACTAGGGAGCTACAGTTCATTGAGGGAACCATGAGTGCCAACATGTACTGTGACATACTGAAGCAGAGCATGATCCCCTCCCTTCGGAGACTGGGCCACAGGGAAGTATTCCAACATGATAATGACCCTAAACACACCTGCAAGTCAGCCGCTGCCTTGCTAAAGAAGCTGAGGGTAAAGCTGATGGAATGGCCAAGCATGCCTCCAGACCTAAGGCCTATTGAGCATCTGTGGGGCATCCTCAAACGGAAGGTGGAGGAGCGCAAGGTCTCTAACATCCATCAGCTCCGTGATGTCATCATGGAGGAGTGGAAGAGGACTCCAGTGGCAACCTGTGAAGCTCTGGTGAACTCCACGCCCAATAGAGTTAAGACAGTGCTGAAGAATAATGGTGGCTACACAAAATATTAACACTTTGGGTCCAATTTGGACATTTTGACTTAGGGGTGTACTCACTTTTGTTGCTAGCGGTTTAGACATTAATGGCTGTGTTGAGTTATTTTGAGGGGGGACAGCAAATTTACACTGTTATACAAGCTGTACACTCACTACTTTACATTGTAGCAAAGTGCCATTTTTTCAGTGTTGTCACATGAAAAGATAAAATAAAATATTTACACAAATGTGAGGGGTGTACTCACTTTTGTTAGATGCTGTACCACCAAAAACCTGCTTGAATGCCAAGCTTGCTTGCATTAACTATGAGGGGAAAAAGGGACACCCAAACACCTCAGAAAGATGGTAATCCCACATAGATGGATTACAGATTTAAGTGGAATTAAAGGTGTGCTAACCCTTACAGATGAAAGTAGGGCGGCACTTTGTGGGATACTCTCATCTGTCAGGTTTAGCACACCTTAATCCCATTTATATCTGTAATCCATCCATGTGGGATTACCATCTTTCTGAGTTGTTGGGGCATCCTTTTTTCCCTCATAGTTAATGCAAGCAAGCTTCCAAGTTTTTGGTGTTACATATCGCGGTCCTCCTGTGGATTTGATCCTGTGGTCAGGGGCGTAACTACAGGGGTTGCAGGGGTTGCAATCGCAACCGGGCCCCATGCTCCAGGGGGCCCATGCAGCTCCCCTGTACACCTGGATAGGAGGGGAGGCAGGGGCAGCATGTTGAGGAATCACTGTCCTCCTTTTTTCTCCTGTAGCTGCAGGAGGAGAATGGAGGAGATTGGTTCCTCTGTATGCTGCCCCCGCCACTCCTCCTATCCAGTTCACTTGTGTTCTGCTGTCTTTGGACCCCTGTGTGCTTCCTTGGACTCCCTCCCCTCTCCTGCTGGCTGCTGAAAGGGATGGTTCACAATAGAGAACCAGGTAGGGGTCGGTAAATATCTCATTTACCAGCTCCTTCCTTTTCTGAATGGACAGAGTCATAGTCAGTGACATTGTAAAAAAATAAAATAAAATGATAAAAAATAATACAATTATAATACCAAAAAATAAAAACTACTGACACCAGTGGGTGAACTTCCAGGATCGCAAAGGTAAAATCTGCGACCGGGGCCCTGGCATTCCACCACTATTGGGAGGCCCCAAGATGGCAGGAAGGGGGCCCAGTGCAGAACTTGTGAAAGGGCCCCGAAATGAAAGTAAAGGGCCCCAGGATCAGTGGGAAGAGCCCCAGGCTTGAAGGGAAGGGCCCCGGCCAGGGGTCCGGGGGGCCCTTCATGATTTCTTGCACCAGGGCCCTGAAGGTTCTAGTTACGCTTCTGCCTGTGGTGGATATAATTTCTTTTTTTTTTTAAGATAGATTCTGTCGTTCAGGTGGCTCTATTTAGACCATTGATCTTGTCTGTATATGGGGCATCCTGTTAATTGTGTATACCCCCCGTTTAGGACTATCACTTTTGGCCAATACTGCAAGGACACATCTACCTGACAGAAATTTAGGATTTTAATTTGTTCTCTGGTTCATTTGGTTCCCTTGTGTCCGCCCCAACCTGAGCATTTGTTTTGAGTGTTTTTGAGAAGAGGCAATCCATTAAGTACTCGTACCTATGTAATTAATAAAATATAATTTTTTTTACTTTTGTGTACATATCTGTCTCATGTATGTGCCCTTAAAGTCCACCTTCTACAGATGTTTATATACAGCTGTTATTCCAACTATTGTTATTTAGGATTATGGCATGCTCATGATAGCTCCCATTCTCTCTTTTTTTGTAAGTGTAATTTTTAAACAGGGTTTTAATAAAGAGTTGTTACGGTAGTACATTGTGTCTGTCCTTTCTGCCTTGTTATACACAATTCGTGGGGAGCTGTGAGGATGGAAGTTTATATTCCATCGAGGAGGAGAGGAGATATTGGTCCAGGTTAAGAAGAAAAGCTGTTTTACTTGTATGGAGGTGAGCAGGCACTTCGTTTGGTGATGGATATTCACAGTGCATGAAGAGATTAGGCACGGGGTGCTTTGAAGTAGATGTGCACATATCCACGGAGGATTTAACCTGCATTGTTTTGTTTTTCATTTCACAATATATTCACAGTTTGGATGTGAATGCTATCACATCTTTATGGGACTTTTTGGACTGTTTTATAATTATATTTGTGCGCTACATCGATTTACTTTTTGTTTATTTATTAGAGGTGTTGTGAAATCACGTACACACTGTTCAGCTAGGCAGCAGTTTCATTTCAATTGTTGTGAATTGGTTTAATGTGTTTTATAGTTTTTTGGCGCTGATTGCCATCACTACTTTTAATGGTTCAATACAAGAAATAAGGGTTTTAGATATTTTTTTTCCGTTTTAAATAGCTATTTTATACCTGTTTTTTTTTTTACTATTATAATGAAATCTTTGTTTTACTTTGGGGCCCATTTACACTACTGCTGTAACGCATGCATTACATGCATTGCTGTGTTTTGGCACTATTCATGATGAATGCCACTACAGGCACTCAGGCAATGCGCTGCAACGCACGGCAAGACACAGGTGTGTTGCACTGTCATAAATGGTTCATGCTTTAAGACTATACAGTCCAATAGGAACCAGAGTTAAACCCATTGCTATCAGGATTGAGTACTCAGTAACAGACCTGGTCTGACACTCCCTCCTCAATACAAGTCTAACAGACACACTTATGCTGAGGGATGTGATTGTTGTAATTGAGCTCTGCCAGCATAGAGTACTGGAGTGTGAGGTATTTTAACACCAGGGACAAATCATAACGTCTGGGATACAGGACTATAGCACCCTCCTAGGTAGGTGCTAATAGAGAGTATAGTTTTTGGGTTTTTCTGCTTAGCTGGAAGATTGCCAGGCAAATTTAGAGTGCTCTCTGCCTACCAGGAAGCAGGATCTATTGATAGGCTCTGCTCATGATGCTCAGGTGCAGCTCAGCTTGTCTAAATGTTTCACACTGGTCCAATAGGGAGGCATATTGGACAGTGGGAGGAAAGAAGTGAGGACACAGGCATTGCTACAGACCTGGCGATTGGCAGAGAAAAGTGCCTCAGTGCATTCTGGGTGACTGTATAAATGCCAAGGGCACATGTGCTCGTAGTCTTCAGCCTAAGAGCGGGGTCCCGGAGGGAGGGTGTGGCTGCTCCTCCTCTGTAGAAGTAGCCATGTGGCCTTGGGTAGTTGACCTGAGGGCCTGAAAGTCAGAGAGATGCTGAACCCAGAGGTCCTGCAGAGCTGACTAGAAGGGAGACACCAGGGAGGATCTTATTCTGCGTACTGTGAGTACAGATATGTGTCATGGGGCCTGTCCTGTGAGGGCCATCCCTTCAAGTAGAAGAGTCAGTGGATGGGTGTCAGTCAAGGGGATACTAGAGAGTGTCCTGGAGATAAAGTAGTTGCATCAAGTCTGCTGCTAGAGAGAGCGAGAAGACATAATTCTTCCATACAAGTGGCAGTATGGTAAAATCTGTGTTTCTGCTTCCACAAGTAATCAGGTGAGGCCAAGTGAGAGTTGTCATTATCTACTGTGGATAGTTCAGTTGGAGTATCCCACTATTCCCTTCTCCCATCCAAGTTCCACAATAAATACTAAACCAAATTTCCTGGACTGTTTATTGAGTAACGAGAAAACAGGAGTAAGGGGGGATTTGTGAAAAAACCCAGCAACTGTATGAAGGTAATCAGAGGGAGGCCTAAGAAGTCCACAGGGACAGTGCTACAAGGACTATAAGTACATAAAGCTACATGAGACTTAAACTAGGCTTTGAAGTTACTGTATATTCAACCAAAAGGTGGAAGCTTCAGGTGGACACCTGTAGATAAATCTCTCAACAGCAACTTGCATCCGAGTTCAGAGGTAAAATCTACAGGGATCACAGCATGCTTGGTCCTTCTCACAGTGTTATAACGATATGTCAATCCCAACTAGTTTCCCTGTAATATATCTATTCTACATACAGAGAAACCCCTTGATAAGTAGGGGGTATCACCCACTTCTTTTAATAATGGCTATGGCATTTGGTTGGAAGTGGGAAACCTACCAGAGATATCTCGCTACTGTAGCCTTTAAAAGATATAAGAAACCTGTAAAATAATTGTATTTGCCAAGAAGCACATCAATTAGAACACTTCTAGGCAGAGCTGGACTTTAAGAGATTTAAACTGAAACCTAAAAAAAGATTAAAGAATAAATTCTCATCCCTCCGCCTTATTTGTGAGTTGTACTGTAAACTCCTGGGCCACATTTTAATGAAAAGCGACTCAGCTGACAAAATGGCCGCCCGCACTGTATGGGACCGAGATATTTGCATTAAAAACAACACCATTCTATCCTCATTTTTTTTTTTTTTTTACATTTCCTCTTTGTAAGTGTCTAATGGCAATATTTAGAGATGAAATAATAAAATTCTTTCTATAGGACTTTAACTCTTTTCATTGGAAGGCATCACTAAGACTGCATGCAGCGCTCACAAATTTTTGCTTCTTAACATAATCCCATTACCTCCTCCCAGAGACTTCCCGTCAATCTTATTCATGTGCGATAATCCTCTCACAATATATGCTTGTATGCAGCATAATGGCAAGGGATAAGTATGGCATAATTCTAGTGGGTTATGTTGAATTTGTGGGTTGCGGCCAGGCAGTTTTATACCCAGATTTAAGGAAAGTAAAAAGTGGATTCATTTGTAGGTTTAAATACGAAATGTACTCTTAGTTACTGACATCAGGTGGAACAGACGGTAAACTAAACATATACGTTTTATTACTAGCAGATCTATTTATAGCTTTAACATATATATAGCAATTTTCCTATTTAATGATGCACAGTGGTTTGGTGGTTAGCACTTCTGCTTTGCACCACTGGGGTTCTCAGCTTAAATCCCAGCCAGGATATTATCTACATGGAGTTTGCATGTTCCCTTTATGCTTGCGTGGGTTTTTTTCCCACACTACAAAGATTTGCTGGTAGGAGAAATGGCACTTGTATGCATATGTATGCATGTGAAATACAGACCCTACAATGTAAGCTTCTTAAGTGCAGAGGATGATTTGAATGAATAGCATGAAAAGCGCTGTGTAAATTCAAGGTGCTATATGAATGCCTGTGATAAATCACTAAGAAGCTGTAAACCCTATTAAAACCTGAAAATAAAATCCTCACAGTTCCTCTACTGTAGCCCCCCTGCCCACTGGGGGGTGTCTAGATCATCAAAAAAGAGACCATCAAACAATTCTAGGTGGATGACTCAGAAATGCTAAAAACCTGGCTGCAACTCCCAAAACTGCACCTCTTATTTTGTATTTGAATTAAAAATAGAGAACACACTAAATTACATAGGTTTTTATATAAACATACAAATATTTTAATCGCATCAATTCAACAATAGAAAAAAAAAAGACTACAAAACTTTGGTTTTTAAAAATAACACCACCCACACACAGTACACCTGGTCTTATAAATTGCCCCTAATATATTTCTAAAGCAAAAAATCCATACAATAACATACATCGAGATATCTATACTTGGGTCAATCCAGTCTGAAAGTATAATGCAAAAGGAATCTCCTTCAGTTTATTCACTTGTCTCTTAAAATGTCATAATAGGTCATACTCTACTGTTGGGTCTGGAACCCAATCATAGCTTATACACAATGAAGGAGTGCTTGTAGATCCTTAAAGATAGAACTGCTGTATCTTTAAATGTCCCTTGCGCAATGCACATATATATTGTATATCTTATGCACTTAATTTCAAATATTAGGGGTCTCCAAAATGTTTAAAGGATCAGTTGACTGTCCCTCAGACTTTAGGGGGGCCAGACTGTGCCAACTGGGAGTTAATAATGCCCATTTTTGTTCAGTGGAAGGAATTATGCCTCATCATTGGTGTCAGTGGAAGGAATAATGCCTAAAGTGCCAGATAAAGGCAAGCAAAGGGCTGCAGTTTGAATACCACTGCCATATATTTTGGATGGAGGAATCAATCTGTGATGGAACAACTTCCAAAAATGCCTCTCCCAAATTGTATTTCCACAAAAGGGATGCAATCCTATATCACAGCGAGTCTTCAAACATGAATTATTTCCAATGTACTGACCAGAACACTGCAACAAAGCAGGACTGGCTCTGCATCTGGAAATGTGCACATGTCCTGCATGGTATAAACAATATGACATCTCCGCATGTCATATTCTAGTGATGGTATCAGGCATAGCGTCCCCCGGGTAAAAGGTAAAAATTCATCCATCCTAAGTTGTGGAGCAAAGACCACTCCATAAGCCACTTTATCACTCCATAGGTAGGAGGCCATCAGGAACCTGTAGATTTGTGAAAGATGCCTTACCGGTTTTGCCTGTATTAAACCAGCTGCATTAGAGGTTCTAGAGCAGCTGCCTCAAATACCAGTAAAACCAGTCAGGCATCTTTCACTAACCTACAGCTGCTGATGGCCCCCTGCCTATACACTGAGGACGTTATGGAATTATAAGCATTTGGGTGTTATTTATCCATTTTGCCAAGGCTTACATAGTAATCTATATTCTGCAATTTAGGATGGATGGTCATTGTATCTAACCTGGGGCTTCTGGTTGCTATGATTGGGTTTCAGTCCCAACAGTGAAGTATGACCTATCATGAAAGTTTGGAGACAAGTGAATGAATTGAAAAAGACTTCACATGCCTGATGAAGGGGTCCTGCGTGGCTCTGAAACGCTGTACTTATCCCGTTGTGATGTGATATTTCTGCAATAAAAGTTTTGGACTGGAAGACAAGATAAATGGTGTGCTGGCGAACGTGTGTTGAACTAAGAGATTCCATTTGCAAATTACATTCAGACTGGATTGACCCATGTATAGAAATCCGGATTTTTACATTTTTTTTGATGTATGGCTTTTTTACTTTAGGAATATATTAGGGGAAATTTGTATTACCAGGTGTAGGTAGTAGTGTTGTTTTCTTAAACATATTCTTGGACAAGCTTTTTCAGTCATTTTTTTATATTGTTGAATTGATGTGAATAAAATATTGGTATGTCTATATAACAACCTAAGCACTTTGGTGAGTTCTCTATTTTTATTTCTAACACAAAATAGAAGGTGGAGTTTTGTGAGTTGCAGCCAGGTTTTTACCATTTCTGTGGTAAGATGTAAACCCTAATTGAATGACACTTAGGACTCATTTACCCTTCTGAAGAGTGACCCATGCTGCGCGTTATGCTTTAATACCTAAAAGCCACAGCACAGCAGCCTTGTGTGTTGCAAATGGTTGCCGGACGGTTGTGGCGCAACCCCTTCACCTAAATGGGAATGCAACAGGGGGTTTATTTCTTGCAATGAAGCAAAGCATCATGGCCATGGCATGTGTACACCCCTGTCCGCTGACTTTAAGCTTTATAGAGAAGCTCTGAAATAAAAAGAAATAAGCCTTCATACTCAGCTAGGTGCATGCAACATCAGTTTGGTGCTGCATCTGTCCCCTGCCGCCTCTAAGACCGAGAACAAAGCAAGGAAAGACTGCTGAGTTCTCGGTTTTCAGTGAGCAGAGAGTTGGTGACTGTAAGTCACTGGTTCTGTATTCTGTCCCTCCAGCACTCACTGGAGCTCTGAACTGTGGAGGGGGCGGGAGCAGCTGGCTCAGTCTCCAAGTGGCTAGCTGAAAGGCTGAGCCAGCTTCCGCTCAGGAATCTGGGTGGATCTCGACTTTAAAGTTGGGATTCATCCAGAGGCTGGACTGGCTCAGTGACTTCAGCAGACAACTTGGCTGAAAATGGGCCACAGGAGTGCAGAATGAAGTGCATTCCTGTGATCCATAGGAGAAGTAGGGCCAAAGAGCTTTGGGGTGGGGGGGGACACAAGCTCAACTGCTCTGCACCTTTTTGTAGCCACTTCCTGGCTATATGCATGCGCTCTTCTGATGGCTGCATGGCATTTCTCAGGAGAGGTTTCCTGATGGTGACAACAGTGGACCATACTGGTGTAATGTGTGTTACAATGGCTACTTGTGACTTCTATTGGAAGCCCATGTGACAGGGTGACAACAAAAGAAGCTCAGTTAGGAGACAGGGACAGAGCATTGTCACCCTCTAACAGAAAGTGTCTGAAGAAAGACCTCATGGAAGTATCAACAGGCAATATTTGAATGTAAGCTTTAGATGTAATAATATTGAAAGCTTCTTTTAAAATCATTATAATGGGTTAAATATTATAAGATTTTAGTGACTGGGTTGACGTACTTTAACAACTAAAAGCATTTTGCTGTAGATGTTATTTTCAACCTCTAAATTGCATTGCATTTCTTATTTTCACATGCTAATATAAAGGGGAAAATGGTGGTAAAAAAGCAGCAACGTGTTTAATTGACTTGTATTTGTTGCAGTATCCCTTTCTGTTGATGCTGAGCCTAGTACATTCTTTACAAATACATGACAACGTGTCTTTTCCTCATTAATTCTTCATGAGGTGCATGACCTGAGGTGTGGTAAGGTCACATCTCAGCCTTCCCTTGCTGCGTGCTGGTTGCTGGTCAATGAGGTATTGAGGTGAGACGCAGCCAGGCAATTAATGTTTTCAGAAAGAGGTCATCAATTGCAGCCCCTGTTCACACATTTTCTTTAAAGAGAACGAATACTAAATGCACTTTTGTGAGACTCAAAAAGTTCAGTCTTATTCTGGAATAAGTAACCTAGTTACTGTAGATTATGATCATTTTTTATTTGTCCTTATACTTTCTTAGTATAACTTAATTTGTCTGAGTCTAATAAAAAAAAAGAAAACATTAAAATAGATACCTGCAAAGGAAGATTCCTAAAAATACTTACCTCTTAAGTGGGTGGTGAATACAAACTTCACTCTCTTTAAGAACTACCACCTCGAGGCGAATCTTCAGCAAAAGACACGTCAAGGTATACTGAATGCCTGCATCTCCCACTGCATGCTGTGGTTCCATCCGCCACCCTACATCAATATAGGACACAGTAATAACATAGGGTCCAGGGGAAGGAACCACAGTGCATAGCAGGGAGACCAGGCTGTAGCTCAAGTTCAAGAGATTCACCACCCAACGAAGAGGTAAGAATAAAGAGTCTAATTTTGCAAGCACCCTTTTTTTTAAGACTTGTTTTTGCACATAATAGAGCCACTTTCAGCTTGTGCCAGGGGTTTAGAGGTCAATGAAAGTCTTAGGCTGGCCATACTCAGCTCAATTTTCATTTGATTCCTGCTGAAGTAACTGAAATTTGAGCTGTTGGCACCACCCGGCTCAACAAACATCGACTGAAAAATGTAAGCATTTTTGCCAGAAAACGGTCAAACAGTGACTGCAGCTAATTAGATGCAGTCACTAATTCAGGTGTTCCACAAGTGCTGCGACTATCTGAATACAACAGCCAGCAGGGAAGATTCCTCCATCCACGCTATTTAGCCTGGATGGAGGGATCAAGTGATTTCTTCTGTTTAGCCCCTGTATGGGTCTGAGGGAGGGAGAACAACTAGGCATAGACAGATGCCTAAAGTGAAATCACCCCCCCCCCCTTTAAAAAAAAAAGAAAAAATTAAAAATTCTTACCTGCCTGCTTAAAAACTTTCAGCAGGTGTCCGGTGCGTCCCTGTTCACCATTTCAGGTACGATTTCAGTCTGAATTTTTGGCTAAATTCGGACCTGAAATGGACCAGAAGACCCATAGGACTCCTATGCTATTCGCACCAGAGCTGCCCTGGATATATGTGAACGGGCTCCATAGAGACCCGGCAACAATCTCATGACATGCGAATTGGATGCGGGTAAACATGCATCCAATTCCTAATAGTAGGAACCCGTCCTTATTGTCTAGGGTCTCTGCTAAAAATATATATATATTGTTTGGGGGTTCTAAGTAATTTTCTAGCAAAAAATAATGAGTTTATCTTGTCAGCAACACGTGCCAGAAAAAGGCTTAGGCTCCAAGGGGTTAATTCAGTTTAATTATGTTGTTTTAACTCTTATAGGATTTGAGATCTCTGCCTTTGAATTCCCAGGTCTGTACAGCAGCTTTTGCCATTAGGGGGGGGGGGGGGGTACCCATTCTTTACTTTCTAGAACACAGGTGGGCAAGACCACCCAAAACTCCCAAGTGGAATGAAATACCGTAGTCAGCAATTATGTCAGAGAGGTATCACTGTTGGAGCATCTAGGACTAATAAGAAGGCAGGAGCACACCCACCACTGTACAAAAAAGTGCCAACCACCCCCATCTATAACTGGTCTTTGCAGCAAGGTGCACTACAAAAAAGTACCAACCACCCCCATCTATAACTGGTCTTTGCAGCAAGGTGCACATGGAAGGGAAATGCACATAACAAACATACAAAATATTTCCTAGCATACTTACCAACCAGCTGGCAAAACAACCGAATTGGCCCTGTTTAACATGTTTTTAACGTAAACTGTTAGAAAGGGCCAATTCAGTTGTTTTCAGGCTGGTCGGTAAGTGTGCTGGCAAATCTTTTTTTTTTTTTCTGGGGGGGGGTATTCCTTTGGTTGGTATGTGGCCCATTCACCTCTACCTTTGATTAAATGATCACTTTTGGTGGTGTCCACCAGGTCCACCACTTGGTGGGCTGGGAATTTTAGTTACAGCAGATCCTTACCCACGATAAGCACTTTATTTCTTTTGCCTCCTCCCCTTCCTCTTGCACAGCTGGATTTTTTTTTACATAAAATACCTTTTTTTTTTTTATTTCTCAATGAATGCACTTCCTGAAACCAAGCCTAAGTTAGGCTATCACAACCCATGGGACAATATTTCTGGTTTACGTGCGAGATCGCACACATGTGCAGACCCACAGCCACAGGTCTCTGCCAGTGAATGGGTATGGGCAGAGAACTGCAGCATGTCTGCACATGCATGGAATCTCGTTCCAAAATGGCAACATGGGAGCAGAGATACAAAGAAGAGTTTGGGTTGGAAGGAAGTCAATGCTGGACTCCATGGAGTAGTAAAAAGAAGAGAATAACTGCGCTAACTACTCAGACCAAGCAGCAACTTAAATTGTGACAAGCAACTAGATAACATAAAGATAAGTAAGTTGCGCTAAATTGTGATAATGTGACAAAGAATGTCAAAAACACAAATAGTTGATGATGTGACCATAAATGAATAGTAATGAACACAAATAAATGTCCACATAAATTGTCCAAAAAATGAATTGTCCAAATATCAAAGGTAATCCAAAAATCCGGAATCCCCAAATCAAAGGTAGGATACGCCACCAGATAAGTAGTCTCCTTACCAGATAGATGAAAGGAATTGACCCAAAAGTCACGGGAGTGTGTTGGATCCAACTCCATGGAGTAGTACCTATGTTTTTATATACATACAGGGACAATTATCAGGAATTAGAAATAAAGTTTTAGCCAGGTAGAAGAAGTTGCTCTTTTGAAAAGCCCAGCTAACAGAATTTAAGAATTCAGTTTACAATGTGGTTTACAGAACTGTGATAAAAATAGGGGCAGAGGGAGAAGAAACCCTCAAAACAAGAGAATGTCCCTGGAAATTAAGACGGGCGATATAAGAATTAATATCAAGTGGGCTGCACTGATCAAAGATACATTCCTTTCTGCCAGACTTACGCAGCACAGCTTTTTCCTGATTTACATGTATGATTACCTTCGGAAGCTCTCAAAGACTATGAAAGGCCAAGGACAACATTTTTTAGATCTCCAAGCGGTCCTACCTACGTAGAATTTTAACAATCTGTTTCCACACATTCACAAAACCTTTGTCACAGCAAGTCTTTGTCTTAGCACAAAACATATAGAGAATGAGACTTATAAAGCTGCAGGCTGCTCCACCATCAAAGTTATGCTCCATTGGAATCAGCCTGCCGCGACTTTAAAATATAAAACCCTTAAGCTGTATTGAAAATGGTATATTAATTAAAATACCTAATTGGTCCTGGGAGAAACATACTGTTATTTTCAGCCTCTTATTTCCAATTTTTATTACAAGCATCATTTGGTTAAGACATGATGGTGAAATGAATTAGTTGAAAGAATGAGAAAAAAAATTAGACAGCGGTGACTGCGATGCTACTTATATTTTCCCAAGACGCAGAGATCAGCGCAGAGTAATCAGAGATCTGACACTAAATTCCTTCATGGCTGGGGGTATTTCATGCTGCCTTGACTGGAGTCATTCTGGTCTGAAGGCTTTGAAGATAATTATTATTATTTTTTCCTAAGAAAAAAATACGATGGGCATTTTGAGACGTGCCTTAAAATGTAAGTAAACCCTAAATCTATTTTATAGTATGTTTGCCATTATTTAGTTATTATAGGTACTTATAAAGCTCCGTCAATTTACAAAGCCTTTTTACATATATATTGTACATTCACATCAGTCCCTGCCCTCAAGGAGCTTACAATCTAAGGTCCCTAGCTCCTAAAAATGTACTAGGGCCAATTTACCTACCAGTATGTCTTTGGAGTGTGGGAAGAAACCAGAGTACCCAGAGGAAAGCCACCAGGGCACAGGGAGAACATGCAAAGTCCTTGCAGGTTAAGCCGTGGTTGGGATTCAAACCGACGACCCTAGTGCTGCTAGGCAGAAGTGCTAACCACTTAGTCACCCTGTCTTACTATATAAGCAATTTTTTTTTTTTATTAACCATTTTGGTTAATAAAGGATTATTAACCAAAGGAGGATTTTGCTGTCTTACGTCCAGGCCACTTTTTGCGATTCGGCACTGTGCGACTTTAACTGACAATTGCGTGGTCGTGCGATGCCGTACCCAAACGAAATTTACGTCCTTTTTTTCCCACAAACAGAGCTTTCTTTTGGTGGTATTTGATCACCTGTGCGATTTTTACTTTTTGCGCTATAAACACAAAAAAGAGCGTAAATTTTGAAAAAATAACAATATTATTCAAGTTTTTTTTATATGAAATTCCCCCCCAAAAAAATGTAAAAATCAAATTTTTTTAAAATTTTTGGCCAATTTGTTTTCTGCTACATATTTTTGGTAAAAAAAAATCGCAATAAGTGTATTTTGATTGGTTTGCGCAAAAGTTATTGCGTTTACTTACTAAGGGAAAGATTTCTGTCATTTTTGGTGTTTTTTTTTTTAACGAGTAATGGCGGCGATCTGCGATTTTTTTTGCGGGACTGCGACATTGCGGCGGACAGATCGGACCCTTGACTGACATTTTTGACACTTTTGGGGGTACCAGTGACATTACTACAGTAATCAGTGCTATAAATATGCACTGTTACTGTAAAAATGACACTGGCAGAGAAGGGGTTAATTTTATTGGAGAGGGAGGGGTTAATGTATGCCTGGTGCTTACTAACATGTGTGGGGGGAGGTGACTGAGTGACACAGGGACAGATCGCAGGTTCAGCTATGCTGAACCCTGCAATCTGACCCTGTCTGTCACTTAGGAGATCCGCCCGCTTTGTTTACAAAGCCCAGACTCGATTCCCTGACAATTGGGGAAGAGCAGCGGCAATCGCCGCTGCTCCTCCCCTGGCCCGACTCCCGCTGTGACTGAACACAGCGGGAGCGAGCCTCCGGCGGCACGTGCGCGCCGCCCACAAGGGGAGGAGTCCAGCGACGTAGGTCTACGTTGCTGGACGATAACGAGCCACATTGCTGCAGTAGCAGCAATGTGAGCAGACGGAAAGTGGTTAAACTGTTGCAAAGTCTAATACCTGGAGATCCTGCCAGATACAGCACTTTCTGTTGCAGGCTGACAATGGTCAGCCAGTCGTTTTAATTCAAAAACAGTTAAAGAACAAAATTTCCCTTGAGGTAAAATTCCAGCTAAAGCCTAACTAGTCTTAAAAATGATCCCTCCCCTCTCCTTACACCTATACTAACTAATCTGTGTAAGAAATATGTGTATACTTACCTGTTTTCAGGCTGCTCTAGTCAAGTGATCCAGCTTCCCCAGCCGGTGTTGGCTGCAGGAGGGGAGGAAGGAACGGCCAACAACAACTGCACCATGGGATCCTATGGGTGACTTCATTACTCTCGGCTTTCACTGCCATTGTTGAGCACCCTCTCCATTCTCCTGCAGCCGTCGCTGGCTGAAACAGGGGGTCACCTGACCAGATCAGAGCGGGTACACATATACATCTTTCTTACACAAGTTAGTCAGCATAGGTGTTAGGAGGGGGCTGAAAGCATATTTAAGACTAGTTAGGCTTTAGCTGGAATTCTACTTTAAGCTTTTCAAAATTCACTCAGTGGGTGGCCTTGTCTGCTGCCTCCTGCCCAAGATCTCTAGACTTAAAACTCATAGGAGCCAGGTGGGGAAATTGTCAGCCAAACAGCGACTGGATCCAATCAGATGTAGCCACTGTTCTGGTGGGGGCCAGCTGTAAAAATACACAGTAGGAGATTTGTTTATCCATGATGTATCTGTATGGATGGAGCTGAATGAAAAAAACTATAAGTTTATGGCCAGCATTGGTGTCACTAACCTGTCATACCTACTATAAAGCTTAACCCTTCCCTGTCTGAGCCCCAACCCCTAACCTAAACCTTAAAAACAAACCCTTAATTCTTAACTCCAAAGTTAAGTTTGTCTACAAAGACATATAGTACTTATGGGAAACACTATAAAATAGGGTGCTCTTTGGCCTAAACTTTGCTAACCAAGTTCCAGTATTGACGTCTTCTCTACAAACCTGCTCATGGCTTCTTCTTGCTGGTAAAGTGTAAAGGGGGGGGGGGGGGGTCAATTAGAAAACTGGGAAACAGAACAACCTGTTTTTTATTTTACAATATCTGCTATTTGTATGGCAGGTAATGTCAAAACTCTTCCTCTTCCTTTGTTTTTCCACACAGTCTAATTTTCCCTATGAAATACACTGCCTGGCCAAAAAATAAGTCGCCACCTGGAATTAACTAAGCAACTAACTAAACTAAGCATATGGTAACTATTGGATAGTTACTGCATATGTCCAAATAATGAGATCAGCTGACTACCTGAATATACTGATTGACCAGGTTATTCCATTAATGGATTTTTTCTTCCCTGATGGCACGGGCATATTCCAAGATACCAATGCCAGAATTCATCGGGCTCAAATTGTAAGAGTGGTTCAGGGAGCATGAGACACACACCTTCTTTATTAATTGGTTCTGTGCTCTGCATTCTGCACCTCACCTTCTACTTTTCAAATATTATCCTACCAGTCATTAAATCACTGGTCATCAGGGGACCACCTCTGACATGAAGAAGGAAGGCCCTGCTCCTCTTCCAAGATGGCTGCCTTAATACAGAAGCATAGTGCAAAACAAAGTATGGTAAGTCCATTTCAAGGTAAAGATCAGCTGCATGGAGCCTACAGATAATACTGTTGACTTATTTAGTCTACTGTCTTGCACTTGCCTTTTTTGGGCTCAGATTCCAAAGTTTAGGTCCTTCCTAAACTGGCCATACACATTACAACCTTATTGTACATCAGTACATTTCCCTCCAGATTTGCCAAAGATATGTAATGCATGGACTCATGTACATGTATGGCCAGCTTATGAATTGTAATTACAGTGTAGATCAGAGTGTTGTGGAGAACAGAAAACACCAAGATCCAGTACAAAGTGTGGTAGCAGTAGGGGTAGTAGTAGCATTGGTGGTAGTGGCAGGACAGAGGAAAACTTTATGATAACTGGACACAGAAGGGGTTGCTGCTTACAGCAACCAATCAGACCTCTTATGCCCCGTACACACGCATCGATTATTGGCCGGGAATTTTCGGCCAACGTCCGATCGGTGATTTTCGGCTTGTTAGTATGATGCTTTCGACAACCGACTCCGACTTTTCGGCCGAAAAAAATCTGGTGTGCAGGCTATAACATTTTTGTTGGCCGTCAACACAACGGCCGATTTTCCGTCAGTCAGTACAGATTTCGGCAGACAAAAATCTGATGAGCAAGACTGGGCATGCTCAGAGAAGAAAAAACACACGGAAAGTCAACCAGCACATGACATCACCTCTGAAGTTGGTTTTTGTTGGCCAACAAAAGTCCAGTGCAAGTCTAGAGCACATTTCAACCAACAAACAACACTGGACAAAAGACGGCCGATCGGTTGGCCAACAATCTGTGCGTGTGTACGGGGCTTTAAGCCCCGTACACACGTACCGATTGTCGGCTGTAAAGATTTGGCCGACGACCGATCGGCCGATTGTAGGCTTGTTAGTATGATGCTTCCGACAGCCCACAGCGCACTTTCGGCCGAAAAGAATCTGTCGTGCAGGCATTAAAATTTTTGTTGGCCAACACCAGAACGGCCGATTGTTTGCCAGTCAGTACAGAATTCGGCCGACAATCAGCAGATTTGCAAGACTGGGCATGCTCAGAGAAGAAAAAACACAGGGAAAGTTAACCATCACATGACATCACTTCTGCAGTCGGCAGACAAAATTCTTGTGCAGTCTTTTGCACTTTTCAGCGGACAGGACAGCCCTGGACAAAAGACGGCCAATCGGTCGGCCGACGATCGGTACGTGTGTACGAGGCATTAGAGTAAAATTAATCACAGATCTGATTGGTGGATATACTGTAGGTAATTGATCTACCTTTACTCCAGTTTTCTTGCCTCTGCTTTTATAACCCAGCTGCAGCCGGAAAATAGTGCAGCAGCTCAACATCAGAGCGCACATGGGACAGAGCAGAGACGTGGGGGGAGAATTAGACAGTGACTTAAAGAGAAGGAGAAAGCTGAAGACAAAAATATCATCACTCACCACAACAACAAGGGAAACCGGGCCAATAAAACTCCAGATGAAATAATTATCAACCCGCAGCCAGCAACTGTGATAGAGAGAGAAATGGAAAAACAGTCAGAGGCACTGATAGAAGAGCAGAGACACAGTCACATCCAGATAGCTGGCTAATGAGAGATAAACACACTTCCCCAAAGTCAGCGAGAGAGACAGAGAAAGAGGTATATGACTATAGATTGTATCAGACACAAAGACAGAGAAAAAGAAAGATACATAAATGTTAGAGAACAGAGAGCCCATAGTCAGACACTGATTACAAAGAAGAAAGTTGGCACTTAGTGCTAAACTATATCAGACAGTCAATAAACTACATAAGATAATCAAGAGGGAACATAGACTATTGCACTTTTAGACTGAGGAAAGCAGGTAAACATTGGTGAGAAAGTTCGCACTGCATGGAGAACTCAACTTATACAAAAAAAATAAAATAAAACAGACATATTATACACAATTTTAACACAAGAAATGTTGTACTTTATTGCTATAAAGAATAATTCCAGGCATCAGCATGTTATACATAGTTACATTGGTCCTGCTTGGACCATTGTAAATATGTATATGGCATACCTGGCAGATGCCGCTGGAAGCTGGAAATCGCTGAAGCAAACATTGCTACCCCAGTGATCTCCACTCTCTTCTGGATCCCATGCTGAACAGACAGTCTGATGCCTTATGAATATAGGATGTCGGCTGCTCAGCACGGGTGCCATTTAGAGAATGCTTTGCATTTTCTAAATGAATGCAAAGCATTCTCTGATTGGCCAAGGTGGAGAGTGTGAAGCCACTGCCCCACCTCTCCACCACATCTAATCAGGGAAAGCTTTGCATTCATTTAGAGCAGAGATCCTCAAACTATGGCCCTCCAGCTGTTGCAGGACTACACATCCCATGAGGCATTGCAAAACTCTGACATTCACAGACATGACTATGCATGATGGGAATTGTAGTTCCTGAACCACTGGAAGGCCATAGTTTGAAGACCCCTGATTTAGAGGATGCAAAGCATTCCCCGAATGTTGACTGTGCCGACCTCCTGTGTTCAAAATGCAGCAAAGCAACTGATTGGCATGGGACTCAGAGGCAAGCAGAGAACAGCTTCCAGTCACATCAGCCTGGTATGTCATATACTGTACATAGTTTCAAGCTGGACCAACGTAATACTTAGGTATTTTGGTCCAAGCTAGACCATGCAATTATATGTAACATGCTGATGCCTGAAATGATTCTCTCCTCCTCTTCTCAGGTACCCAGCAGTGCTCCTCCTCTCTGTCCAGTGTCCCCACAGGAAACCACTTCCCATGGGGGCACTTATGAATGCTCGCTCCCGAGCCACGCTGCAATGTCCATTAACATAGACATCAGGATTCGGCCCCGCCCCCTCATTACTGGCTTTGATTGGCAGCACTGAGAGCTCCAGGATAGACAGCGAGACCCTGAAGTGAGGGGAGAGAAGAGCTGCAGACATGCACAGCGCTGGATCGAATAAGGGCTCAGGTAAGTATAAAGGAATGCATTAAGGCAGTGGTCTCCCAACTGTGGCCCGAGGGCCAGATGCGGCCCTTTGCTTGCTTTTATCCGTTCTTGGGGCACTATTCTTCCAACTGACATCAATAATGGCCCATAATTCCTCTCACTGACACAAACAATGGGGCACTATTTCTCCCCATGATTTCATAGATGGCGCAGTATTCCTCCCCCTAATACTAAATGTGGCCATGTTAACTCCTGCTGATGCCAGGAAAATGTCCACTCCTGCTGACTATAGTCCGGCCCCTCTAAAGTCTGAAGGACAATAAACCGGCCCTTTGTTTAAAAAGTTTGGAGACCCCTACATTAGGGTAAAAAATATTTAGGCTTTAGAACCACTTTAAGTAATACATACTGTATCTCACAAAAGTGAGTACACCCCTCACATTTGTGTAAATATTTTATTATACCTTTTCATTTGACAACACTTAAGAAATTACACTTTGCTACAATGTAAAGTAGTAAATATACAGCTTGTATAACAGTGTAAATTTTCTGTCCCCTCAAAATAAGTCAACACACAGCCATTAATGTCTAAACATTTGGCAACAAAAGTGAGTACACCCCTAAGTGAAAATGTCCAAATAAGTGCCCAATTAACTATTTTCCATCCCCGGTGACATATGACTCATTAGTGTTACAAGGACTCAGGTGTGAATGGGGAGTGTTAAATTTGGTGTTATCACTCTCACTCTCTCATACTGGTCACTGGAAGTTCAACATGGCACCTCATGGCAAAGAACTCTGAGGATCTGAAAAAAAGAATTGTTGCTCTACATAAAGATGGCCTAGGCTATAAGAATATTGTCAGGACCCTGAAACTGAGCTGCAACATGGTGGCCAAGACCATACAGTGGTTTATCAGGACAGGTTCCACTCAGAACAGGCCTCGCCATGGTCGATCAAAGAAGTTGAGTGCATATGCTCAGCATCATATCCAGAAGTTGTCTTTGTGAAATAGACGTATGAGTGCTGCCAGCATTGCTGCAGAGGTTGAAGGGGTGGGGGGTCAGTCTGTCAGTGCTCAGACCATATGCCGCACACTGCATCAAATTGGTCTGCATGGCTGTTGTCCCAGATGGAAGCCTCTTCTAAAGATGATGCACAAGAAAGCCCACAAACAGTTTGCTGAAGACAGGCAGACTAAGGACATGGATTACTGGAACCATGTCCTGTGGTCTGATGAGACCAAGATAAACCTATTTGGTTCAGATGGTGTTAGGCGTGTGTGGCAGCAACCAGATGAAAAGTACAAAGACAAGTGTGTCTTGCCTACAGTCAAGCATGGTGATGGGAGTGTCATGGTCTGGGGCTGCATGAGTGCTGCCGGCACTGGGGAGCTACAGTTCATTGAGGGAACCATGAATGCCAACATGTACTGTGACATACTGAAGCAGAGCATGATCCCCTCCCTTCAGAGACTGAGCCGCAGGGCAGTATTCCAACATGATAACGACCCCAAACACACCTCCAAGATGACCACTGCCTTGTTAAAGAAGCTTAGGGTAAAGGTGATGGACTAGACAAGTCTCCAGACCTAAACCCTATTGAGCATCTGTGGGGCATCCTCAAACAGAAGGTAGAGGAGCGCAAGGTCTTTAACCTCCACCAGCTTCATGATGTTGTTATTGAGGAGTGGAAGAGGACTCCAGTGGCAACCTGTGAAGCTCTGGTGAACTCCATGCCCAAAAGGGTTAAGGCAGTGCTGGAAAATAACGGTGGCCACACAAAATATTCACACTTTGGGCCCAATTTGGACCTTTCCACTTAGGGGGTGTACTCACTTGTGTTGCCAGCGGGTTAGACATTATTGGCTGTGTGTTGAGTTATTTTGAGGGGACAGCAAATTTACACTGTTATACAAGCTGTACACTCACTACTTTACATTGTAGCAAAGTGTAATTTCTTCAGTGTTGTCACATGAAAAGTTATAATAAAATATTTACAAAAATGTGAGAGGTTTTTCTCACTTTTGTGAGATACTGTATAAGTCTTGTCCCCATCCTCAGCCTGTGACTGGACAGTGAAATGAGAAGTAGCAGACTGATGAGCTCATCTCTTTGTCACTTTGTTCTCTCTTCCTGCAGCACATCTAATTGGCTGTTTCTCCCTCTCCCAGTTTGAGCTGTGCTATACAGGAAATCGCAGGACCCTAAAACCAAATCAAATTCAAGTACTTACATTTGTTGGTTTTTAAAAATACAGTCTATTTATTAAAAAAGCTTTTTGCGAATGCCTCAAGCATTCGCGCAGCCATCACAAAAAATTACCGTAATGTAATGAAATATGTTTATTTCCTATCGTTGTCGGCTCTGTTTTGTGGCTATAATATGGCATTTTCCTGAAATACCTCGATCAATTATGGCTACTGGATGAAGCTGGAGATCATAGGAAATAAACATATTATACAAATTACAGGGATTGTTCATTATGACTGTATGAATCCTTGAGACATTTGCACAGCAATTTTTTTTATAAAAAGACCCCCTAGTGATTTTTGTTTTATTAAAAACACATATCTGCAATCATTTTGTATTTGCCTGGCGTTCAACAAAGGAAAAGTACATGTCATAAGACAAATGGAAGAAAGTGCACTGCACATAGTGCAGTCTATTAGACAGAAAACATAAAACCATTTTATATAGTTTTAGACTTAGATTATTGAAAACATCAGGCAGATATGAGAAAATAGTGGGGCACTATATTTGTCAGATAGTAGAAGGTACACTTTTGTACAACTGTTAAACAGTAAGAAAAGGAGGAACCTAGCTGGCTACTATTTATCAGATAGACCCAATTTTAGAAAGACAGCAGTCCACTCACGCTTTATCTGTGCCGTAGCTTCTGTAATCTACAGCTGCTGAAATCCCCACCACGAGGGCTGGGAAGACGTAGCCACAGAGGTAGTAGTACTTTCGACGAGAGTGTTCTGTTTCAAACACTTCCACTAGCATAAGATAAAGCTGCACGCCCTCTAGACAAAGCCAGGAGAAGGCTGACAGACTGAAGAAATGTAAGAGACCAGCCAAGATGGGGCACACCACCTGAAAGAGACGGTATGACAACAAATAAGCAACAGGACAATGTTTAAACAGCCTTGTTCTTTTAGCAGGAGTGAGAATTAAGCTAATAGAAAGAAGATGCATACCTGATACTGGGTTTTGTCAATACCGGTGAGAAAGAGAAGCTCGACAAGGAAAAGGCTGATGCACAGGTTCTTGTGGATGGTATTCCTGTCAGTCTGAAGACCTCTTAGGAAGCAGAAGGTGGAGATACAGATTCCCAGACAGACCAGAGAGATCACAATTCCCACCCATGAGATGACAGAGAGCAGCAAATCATTTATATGACCTGGGTACTGAGAAACACAAGTAGGCAAAAGCACACTGTTAGATATGAGATTGGTGATGCTGTAGAACCATCAAGAAAAGACCTACTGATGCTACAGATATGACAGTAGTGGGGACAGAAGCAGAAGTCAACAATTTATGCTGGGAAATGGCGAAGATAAGATTCAGACAATCAGAAAAAATGAAAATGAATAAGAGTAATACACCAAATACAATAACTTCATAAGACAGTTAAAATGCACTCAGTTCATTAGCATAATTAATGACAATCATGGAACTCTCACCATATCCCTCTGAGCCATTAGCACAGCAAAGTTGGTGAGGTGGTTGCATGCACAGGTTGTGTGAGTCCTGTTGGTATGGACCAAACGGCAGCCCTGGGTCGACCAGTACCCCAACATGGAGCGCTCCGAATAATTCCAGAATGTGCAGTTGGCATTAAAGTGGTTTTTAGACTGAAAGACAAATGAAAAGAGGCAATGGTACAATTTGCTTCCTCTATCTTCCAGCTATGAGAGATGTACACTGACCACTGAATTTACTAAAAAACTCAGAGGAGAAGCAATAACTTCCTGTGTCTTGGTAGAGGCATCTCTAGGCATTCATTTAAACTTATCCCTACCCCATACATTACATACTGGAGACCTACTAGAAGCTAGTAAAACAGGTCACCCTTCTGTCCACCACAGCTGTGAGAGCCTCAGATTGGAGCAGTGTTGGGGGTAACGAGTTACAAAGTAACTGATTACAGGAACTACATTACTTTTTTTTTGATAACGAAGTAACGTAACTAGTTACAATACTAATATTGGTAACTACACTACTTTACTAGGCTATAGGAGGTATAGGAGGTAACTACACTACTTTACTAGGCTATAGGAACGCGCTTTCCTGCGTTACCCAAGCCGTGCGATACAATCATTATTTTGAAGAATAGAGAGGGATGAAGTTTATGACTTTTTGTTGCACTTTATGTTTTATTCTGTTTTTTTCAGGTTTTGTTCTCATGTTTCCCAAAGCCTGTGTTTATACAATAAACTCTATGCAGAAAGAGTGTCATGTATCTTCTTCTTTTAAGAAAGAGGTCATTTAAGAAAGAGGAAAGTAAAGTAATAGGTAGTGAAGTTACTTTTCAAATGCAGTGACTAGTAAAGTAATCTCGTTACAAGTTACAGAAGTAACTAGTAACTAGTTACATTTTTTGAGTAACTACCCCAACACTGGATTGGAGATACTGCTTTGAACATCCAACAGATCTGAAACTGTCAACCTTCAATGAAAGTGGTTAGAGGCACTCATAGCAATCCTGCCATGATTCTGGCTTTAGGAAGGTGTATAAATGGGGGCAAAGGTTGGCAATAGAAGTTAGGTAGTGGATTTTGTATCCATACTTAAACCATTATAACTATTTCTATCCCAGAGAAAGATCCGGTTACCAAAACATCCTTCATTCTACTCTTCTAATCGGATCTTCAACTACCTATTTTCTATTCTACTCAGCTTGAACCACCTTGCACTTCATTCTACTCAACTAAATATATTAGTATATAAGTATATCTTGCAAGTCAAACATTAAAACTGCCCCTCTGAACAGGAAACAACGCCCCAACCTATATGGATTACTCACTGATATTAAATCTACTTCTAATCTATAAAGTGTGCTAAATATTGAAATGCATATGCAATTCCACCCACACTCTTCTGTACCACCACACGTACGGAATAATATATTCGTGCAATCATTTTTGTGGATGAACATACCATTTGACAATATTATGTCCTAACTTGAAAAGAAAGATAGACTTTCACTCTGTGCATAATTTATGATTCCCAAGCAAATGTGAGGCTTACTTCACTTATACTCTATCCTCCTCACTTCATAAGTAGGATCTAATGTACCATTGTAGCGTATCTTCCATACATCATATCCTTCTCCACCATGCAATCTTTTTACAAAATTTTCAGCAGAACAAGTATACTTGAATAACCTTAAATATATTAAATGGTGGGTTATTTTTAGAACGATAGGATCAAAATCAGATCTTAAATAATAAATGGATGAACCTGAAGGACATGTATCTTTTTTCATCTAAACTTGGTCAGTGAACGTGGACCTTTGCCCTGCTTTTGTGAAACTGCAATGATATCATCTGATCACAATGTCTTTTTTGCTATTTATTATATAGACCTTGGCATTTTATAATAAGTAGTTTAGCTTGTGTTAGGTGCAGTTCTCTTTTTGCTTGTGTCTTTGCTATTACCTGTAGGTGAGGTAAGGTAAAGATAACTGGTTCCACCAAGAATACTCTGCTAGATTCCTTATTCATTGAAGCAGCAATTATCTGTGAGTTTACGACCAGCGAGTGTCCAGTGCTCTCTCCCCCAAAACGTACAGTAGAATTTTCCGTTGACAAGAAGAGACCAAGATTGTTATAGAGGATAAATACCACCTTCACCACTCCTGGAGAAAAGACGAACAGTACAATCATGTCAGAAGATACAATAAACTCACCTACCGCAAATAACAGTACCCATTTTTGAGACATTACATCAGGGCTTTACAAATCCCAGAAGTCAAACAACCCATGCTTCTGATAATTGCATTTGCTCCCAACTTTGTAAAGCCTTTTCTATTGCTACAAGTGGAAGCATATGTTCTCTTTCTCCTTAGAAACGCCTCCTGGCTTCTAGACTGAACTGACCAGCTCCTCCAACCTACTTGCATGTTTAATGAATCACGTTTTTGTTCTGCTGATCTGCATTTCCTTTTCAAGCCAATTAATTTGGGTCATTTCATTCATTTAATTTATTCAATGATCAGTCCACCCGAAACAGATACATTAGCTTTTGGTAGATGTTAATCAGTTGAATCACATGCTTTTTTTTTTAAACATCTTAGAAACTTTGGTAGTGAGATCTCTCAGCTGTAGTTTGGCTCTTGTGCTTTGACATCTCACTCTTCCTTCTAAATTCTAAAAAATGTACCATGAATAGAGTGTATCTAAACCTAAGAACAAAAATGAAATATATTGCAGCTCACCAGTTTTTAAATGTTGTGACTGCACTCGATCTCTTTGTTCAGGTTTTTCGATCTTTATTTTCAACAGAATATTCAGTAAAACAATTCCTGTCCTAGGGTGACAAAGCTCTCCAAAGGTCTCCAAACTTTCTAAACAAAGGGCCAATTTACTGTCCTTTAGATTTCAGAGGGGGCAGACTGTTAGGAGTAGAAAATGTTCTAGCATCCGTGGTAGAAAACAATGCGATCTTTGGTATTAGGGTGAGGAGTATTGCACTCCATTGTTGTCAGTGAACGGGATGGTGCCCCATTGCTGGTGTCAGTGGAAGGAATAGTACCCCATCTTTGGTCTGGCATCAGTGGGAGGAATAGTGCCCCATCATTGGTGTCAGTGGGAGGAAAAGTGTCTCATTATTGGTGTGGAATAGTGACCCATCATTGGTGTCAGTAGGAGGAATAGTGCCCTATTGTTGATGTCATTGGGAGGAATAGTGTCCTATTGCTGGTGTCAGTGGAAGAAATAGTGCCCCATTGTTGGTGTCAGTGGAAGGAATAGTGCCCCATTGTTGGTGTCAGTGGAAGGAATAGTGCCCCATCTTTGGTGTGGCATCAGTGGGAGGAATAGTGCCCCATCATTGGTGTCAGTGGGAGGAAAAGTGTCCCATTATTGGTGTGGAATAGTGCCCCATTATTGGTGTCAGTAGGAGGAATAGTGCCCTATTGTTGATGTCATTGGGAGGAATAGTGTCCTATTGCTGGTGTCAGTGGAAGAAATAGTGTCCCATTGTTGGTGTCAGTGGGAGGAGTAGTGTCCCACTGTTGGCTTCAGTGGGAGGAATAATGCCCCAAGGGCCTGATAAAGACAAGCAAATAATAACATCTGGATCTCGGGCCAGTTTGGAGACCACTGCTATAGAGTACTCCTAGGACATAAATTGTGTTACAGCTACAGACCACCCATCTCTATAGAAAAGTTAGAGGCATTCTGCAGTTCACAGAGGTGCACTGGGCAGATATAAAACCACTGCTTGGGATTTAACAGCAGGAATTTACAAGCTCAATGCATTTCTAGCTGGATCAAATGGTATTTTTTGAACAAATATAACAAAAATGCTTTCAATTGGACATTTAGCATACCACAAGGGAGAAAAGGAAAGAAAATCATTGTTAGGGTTTACATACATTTAAATAAATAATAATCCAATGGGAAGTCTAAGAAGGGATCTCACCATTGCGACTGTTCTGCTTAATAGAGTTGGCCGAAAGCTGGATGGAGCTCACACTGTGATTGTCCTGGGGGAAAACCAGCTCAGAGACAGGACCCTCTGTGTTCACTACTGACACCTCGAGCACTAAGAGAAGAGACAGAGAGAAGTGTAGATAAGGCATAAACATCACCAACATTAGGAGAGGGGACAGTGCTATAGAGATTACGCAGACAACAGAGACGTCTGCCATTATGTGAGAGTTTTATGTCACAGAGACCTCCATCAGTGAAAGACAAGCCATCTATTATGGCCAGAAACCCTTTCAAGAGAGGAGATAGAACATTCAATTTGCGGATTAGTGCAGGAAGCGGAGATTGCTGAGAGGAGTGATTTCTTTTTTTTGGGGGGGGGGGGGGATTTGTGCTAGGGGAAGAGGATTTGTGCTTGAGGGTAGATTTGTCCTAGGAGGAGGGATTTGGGGGAGAAGAGGATTTGTGCTCCTTTTTGAAGATTGGGGGTGAGAGATGATTCGTCTAGAGGGAATTTGGGGGAGGGAAGAATTAGTCCTGAAAAGGGGGTTCGGGGGTAATTTGTGCTGTGGAGGATTTTTTTGGGGGGGATTTGTGTTTCGGAAGGGGGGATTTGGGGTGGGTAGAGGATCAGAGTTGGAGGGGATATGGGGGCGGGGGGGGGGGGTTTATGCTGGGAAGGGGGATTTGAGGAGGGAGAATGTTTTGTAGTAGGAGAGGGAATTGGGGGGAGAAGGATTTGTTCTGTGAGGGGGGATTGGGGAGAGGACAAAGATTTGTGATGGGTGGTGGATTCCAGCAGTGGGAGATTTGTTGTACTGGGGGGAGGTGGGAATTTTTGCATTTATGTTCGAGCATTTGCCTGATTCCTGCACTTCCTTCATTTTGTTCATTGCCTCAAGAATTGCTGCTCACTAAGCTGTCCCTGACTATTCCTATGAAATTATCCTTTAAGGTAGGCTCAGACAAATTGTTAGGTCTTTGTCTATTTTCAGCATACAGAAGTATGTTAAATGGAAACCTTTCATTTTATAAAACGATTGTATTAAGGTTTAAACATGTCTGTGAGACTTTTGCTTGTAACAAAGCAATCATAAATTAATTTTTTGCTACAAGGAGACTCGGGTTTTATTTAACCATGACCCTTTAAGCCTTTTTCACTGTTAAAGCAATCACTACTCTACTTGGGGTTCCGAAAGGTTCCCAGGTCTTTTACAATCCCATCAATGCACCTGCAGAGGATATTGAGTGTTACAGAGGGAATCTGCAGTCTTCAGTACTTTTCAACCTGAATCCATAGTATCCTGTATGTGTATTTAACAACTTATAGACGTTCCATTTTTTTAGATATCACTGAGGTCAGTTTAAAATAATAGTTATAGATCCAGAGAAATCCAATATGTCCTATAGAAAAGTTCTAAAGCTTTCTGGAGTTCTGTGGCCTTCTTATCTTCTGTCTCTGGGAAAATAATCAACTGGAATTCTTTTTTTTTGCTTAAAGTGGAGTTCCACCCATTTTTGGAACTTTAGATCTATGTAATCCCCTTTAAAATGGCTTTTACCAATGGAAACTTTTTTTTTTTTTTTTTGCTAGTAAATACCTTAATTTCGGCTTTATTCCTCCTCTCCTCACTTCCTGGTCCGATCGGCGATGACGTCATTCGGCGATCCGCAGTGTCTGCTGGGATGTATTCTATTCAGAAATCTCGCAGTAGCTGTATCTGTACTGAGCCGTGCCTGCCCCGCCTCCGCCCTGCCTCCTCTCATTGAGTTGCATTGTATGAATGTATTAAGGCTGTTCTCTGCCCCGCCTCCGCCCCGCCTCCTCTCATTGAGTTGCATTGTATGAATGTATTAAGGCTGTTCTCTGCCCCGCCTCCGCCCCGCCTCCTCTCATTGAGTTGTATTGCAATACAAATCAATGAGAGGAGGCGGGGCGGAGGCGGGGCGGAGGCGGGGCAGAGAACGGCCTTAATACATTCATACAATGCAACTCAATGAGAGGAGGCAGGGCGGAGGCGGGGCGGAGGCGGGGCAGGCACGGCTCAGTACAGATACAGCTACTGCGAGATTTCTGGAATAGAATACATCCCAGCAGACACTGCGGATCGCCGAATGACGTCATCGCCGATCGGACCAGGAAGTGAGGAGAGGAGGAATAAAGCCGAAATTAAGGTATTTACTAGCAAAAAAAAAAAAAAAAAAAATTTCCATTGGTAAAAGTCGTTTTAAAAGGGATTACATAGATCTATGTATTCCAACCTATTAAAAATGGGTGGAACTCCGCTTTAACTCATTTTTCAAGAACTTTTATCACTCCTGTTCTTAAACAAATTGTTTTTCCCAACTTGTCTGCATTGGATGAATTATGCTAGTAAACTGAATCATGATTTCTAGCAAAAGTTCAAACGTTTTAAAGATATGCCCCAGAGGAGGAAGAATCAGAAATATAGGGTTTGCAAAGACTTATCCAACACCAAGGAAATTTATAGCAATCACCAAGACACATCCAGAATTGAGAGGGAGAAAGAAATTCAGAAATACACAAAGACATCTCCAGCACAAAGAGACAAGCTAAAGAGTTTACAGATATACTTCCATCAATGAGAGAGACAGCATACAAAGATATAAAGGTCAGGAGAAAACATGTGGCTTAACATTCCACACTAATGGTAACTTACACATACAGTGTATCAGTGTTGAATGAATGCCAATTCCCAAATCAATAGTATGAGAGCCGGTTCACACTGATGCGGCTGCGGCGATTGCATGTAATGTCGGAGCGCACTGCTCCTTCATTACATGCGATCGGCTGTGCGGTGCGAGTTTAGCCATACACTTTGTATGGCTAAATTCGCACCGCACCCGCAGCAAAGACGCACAGGGACCCTTTTTTGCAGCCGCATCAGGATCGGATCGCACAGCGGTTCACACTTGTGCGATCCGATCCTGTGCGAACTGCAAGATCGCACTGCGATATGCGATCAAACTGGGGGTGTCGTTAAGATTACATTGACACCCCCAGTGTATCGCATATGGCAGTGTGAACTGCCAGGGGTGCGTTTGCGATGCGGGAACAGGCTGCGAATTCGCAGCCTTCCCGCATCGCATAAGTGTGAACCGGCACTCAACAAACATGGAAATGGTATGATGCAATTTCGCTAAACATATACTTTATTTTATCATGTGATACAGAAACTTAAGTGTAAATTACTTTCCAAAATAATCTCCAATCATAGACATAAAAAAAAGATGTTGTCAACTGTCATGAACACAATGTAACCTACACTCTACCTAATATAATATACAGTATGAGCAGCACAGTGGTTTAGTGGTATAGCACTACTACCCTGCAGCACTAGGGGCCTTAATTAGAATCTCAACCATGACACTACCTGCATGTTCCCCATGAGCTTGTGTGGGTTTCCTCCCATGCTTCAAAGACATGCTGGTAGGGTAAGTGGCTCCTGCCTAAATTATTTGTAGTATGTGTATGCATGTGGATTAGGGACCTTAAATCACAAGTTCCTTGAAGAAAAGAACTGATGTGAATGTACATGATAGTAAAGTGTTGAAAAAAAAAACAAAACAAACAACACTATTTTTTACATTCTGCTATATAAGATTCCCAGAAAATTTGGGCAATTTGTATTCTGCTACATATTTTTGGTAAAAAAAAAATCCCAATATGCGCATTTTGATTGGTTTGCGCAAAAGTTATCGCATCTACAAACTACGGAAAAGATTTACAGTATCTCACAAAAGTGCGTACACCTCTCACATTTTTGTAAATATTTTATTATATCTTTTCATGTGACAACACTGAAGAAATGACACTTTGCTACAATGTAAAGTAGTGAGTGTACAGCTTGTATAACAGTGTAAATTTGCTGACCCCTTAAAATAACTCAACAAACAGCCATTATTGTCTAAACCGCTGGCAACAAAAGTGAGTACACCCCTAAGTGAAAATGTCCAAATTGGGCCCAATTAGCCATTTTCCCTCCCCGTGTCATGTGACTCGTTTGTGTTACAAGGTCTCAGGTGTGAATGGGGAGCAGGTGTGTTCAATTTGGTGTTATCGCTCTCTCTCTCTCATACTGGTCACTGGAAGTTTAACATGGCACCTCATGGCAAAGAACTCCATTGCCAAGACCCTAAAAAACTGAGCTGCAGCATGGTGGCAAAGACCATACCGCGGTTTAGCAGCACAGGTTCCACTCAGAACAGGCTTCGCTATGGTCGACCAAAGAAGTGCACATGCTCAGTGTCATATCTAGAGGTTGTCTTTGGGAAATAGATGTATGAGTGCTGCCAGCATTGCTACAAAGGTTGAAGGGGCGGAGGGGTCAGCCTGTCAGTGTTCAGACCATTTGCCGCACACTGCATCAAATTGGTCTGCACTTTACATTGTAGCAAAGTGTCATGTCTTCAGTGTTGTCACATGAAAAGATATAATAAAAGATTTACTAAAATGTGAGAGATGTACTCACTTTTGTGAGATACTGTAACAGCCAATATAGTTTTCAATCTTTTATTTATTTATTTTTTTATATTTTAAAGTTGCACTTCTGTTTGTCAAAAAGCAATATATTTATTTGTTTATGGTACTGGAGATTTTAGTCCACTAAAATACGACTATAAAGAGAAAACAATTCAGATGACTAAAATACGACTAAAACTAATGTGGCATTTTAGTCAAAAGACTATGACTAAAACTAAATTGAAATTTGAGGTCAAAAAGCAATATTCTTATTTTATTTATAAAGAGGTTACTTAATACTTGTTTTCATTATTAAGAGAGACCTGTTAAAGTTTTTATATTCAGGTAATATGTGCAATGACATTACGGCCAATACGGCTTAATACATTTTTTTTGTTTCTTTTTTATATTTTAACCACTTCCTGCCCGCCCTATAACAGATTGACGGCGGGATTGTGGTTGTATTATCCTGACCGGACGTCATATGACGGTGGCAGGATAATACAGCTCTGCGCGCCCCCTGGGGGCGCGCAGGGCGGCGATCGGTGATGCGAGGTGTCAGCCTGACACCCTGCATCTCCGTTCTCGGTAAAGAGCCTCTGACGTAGGCTCTTTACCATGTGATCAGCCGTGTCCAATCACGGCTGGTCACATAGTAAACAGGAACAGCCATTGATCGGCTTTCCTTAGTTCGTGCCTGACAGGCACGAGTAAAGGAGCGCCGATCGCTGGCTCCCCTGACAGGCCCCAGGGATGCCCCTATGACCCCAGGGATGCCCGCTATGGCCACCAGGGATGGCAATCAGGGCTCAGGGAGCCCCCCATCAGTGCTGCCCACCAGTGCCCTCCCTATCAGTGCTGCCCACAAGTGCCCATCATTGCCATCTTTCAGTGTCGCCCACCAGTGCCCATTATTGCCCACCAGTGCCACCTATCAGTGCCCATTAGTGCCCATCAGTTCCGCCCGTCAGAGCCGATCAGTGCCGCCCATCAGTGCCCACCAGTGCCTCCTATCAGTGCCCATTAGTGCCAATCAGTGCCACCTATCAGTGCCCATCAGTGCCACCTATCAGTGCCCATCAATGCCGCCTATCAGTGCCTAGCAGTGCCGCCTATCAGTGCCCACCAATACTGCATATCTGTGCTACCTATCAGTGCCACATATCAGTGCCTATCAGTGCTGCCTATCAGTGCCGCCTATCAGTGCCACCCCATCAGTGCCACCCCATCAGTGCCTCCTCATCAGTGCCTGTCAGTGCAGTCTCATCAGTGCTCATCAGTGCAGGAAAAAACTTATTTATTTACAAAATTGTATAACATAAACAAAAAAACTTTTTTTTTTTTTCAAACTTTTTGGTATTTTTTTTATTGGTTTAGCAAAAAGGAAAAAACCCAGAGGTGATCAAATACCACCAAAAGAAAGCTCTATTTGTGGGGGGAAAATGACATAAATTTGGTGTAGGTACAATGTTGCATGACCGCACAATTGTCATTCAAAATGCAACAGCGCTAAAAGCTGAAAATTGGCCTGGGCAGGAAGGGAGGGAAGTGCCCTGTATTGAAGTGGTTAAAGTTTCATTTCTGTTTGTCAAAAAGCAATATTTTCTATTTGTTTATGATACTGGAGATTTTAGTCAACTAAAATCTGACTAAAACTTAAACAATTCAGATGACTAAAATACGACTATAACTAAAATGGCTTCAAAAGATAATGACTAAAACCAAATCGAACTTTGAAGTCAAAATGAACACTGGTCATTACTCAGGAAGGCACAAAGGCAGCAATGCAAATTTTGAAAGGGACTCTAATCCTTACTCTTTCAAAAGATAAAAAAAAAAGGTTAGTCTTTAGATACACTAATAAATGCTTTGTAGTCTAGAACAACATGGAGTACAACCAAAGAGTGTCCCAAAGAGACAGAAAAATATAGAATGAAAACAGGAAATAATGATATATATATAACTGAGAAATGGAAGTATGTGCAACAACAAATTTGTCAGAAAAAAATCTTAAATAATAATTTTGGGCTTTGAGCAGGCTTACCGACATTAGTCCGAGCGGTCTGAAAGCGGGCAGGCTCTTTGACATTGTCAGCTACTAGAAAAGCTCCTTCTTCCAATATGTCCAGTAACATGGTAGCAGCATGCTCCTGCTCAGTGGCATTCATATCTCGCCATGAGGGTAACGCTTCTGGGCGCAACAGGTTATCTACTGTTTCCACCACCGCCTTTAAACAAAAAACATACGCAAGCTAAGTATGACTGGTTGTACAAGACTCGCAAGCTCCATAGAAAATACACACACACAAAATATAACTGCATATAACAATGAACACCAGAGATAATGAAAACTCATACAGTATAAGAAATGCACCAAATACATCGGTTTACATATCAAACAACTATAAGGGGCCATTCACACCAGATTCGTTGGCACATTGTTTTTCAATGCATGAAATTGCAAGGACCTGTAAAAAAGGGCAGCAGGTCACATTGGTGAGTTGCACTGATATGTGCTGGTTTGCGGTGGGAAAAAAAAGTAGAGCAAGCCCTACTTTTTCAGTACAACATGACACAATGCATGATAATGCCTATCAGCACTGTGCAACGTGCATCAATACACAGAAAAAACAGAAGGCCAGCACACGTTTGGCTCCTTTGCCATGTCATTCAGGGATTTGCAAACTTTGGTTCTCCAGATGTTGCAGAACTACAAGTCCCATGAGGCATATCAAGACTCTGACAGCCACAAGCATGACATCCAGAGGCAGAGGCATGATGGGACTTGTAGTTTTGCAACAGCTGGAGGGCCACAGTTTGCATATCCCTATCATAGACCTTTTGCAGGAGAACACAACGCACCGCAGATAAGCATGCCAATGTACGTCCACGCACAAAGAAACCAGTTCTATATCAGGTACATACACCAGCTACATTTAGAAAAATGTATGTAATGATTTATTAGTAAATATATAAGGCTCTTTTATCTCTGCCTGGTGTTTAGATTTAATGCAGCAAACACATGCATAGAATAAAACTGTTTAAGGCTCGGTTCCCACTACTGCGATCTGAAAGTCGCACGACTTAACGGTGTGACTTTGCCTGGTGACTTCCTGGCCATTTGCTGGTGACTTGATGTGACTTGAGTAATACTTTGTTGCCCCATGAAGCAACTTTCAAGGGACTTTTAGGGAATGCCTGGGTAATCTTGCTGTAATGTTGGATCCAAATCACATCAATATAGATGATGATCCGACTTGGAGGCAGCTTCCATTAAAGTATATGGGCACAAGTCAGATAGAAATCACCTTGAAGTAGTTCAGGAACCGTTTCTAAAGTTGGAAAGACTTCAGTAGTGCTAATTCAGACTCTCATTGACTCTCTTTGACTAACATGGGATTTGACATGTATTGTGACTTGGGGGTCTCACAAATCTGATCACAAGTCGCGGCAGTTTGAACCGAGCCTAATTGTCTCCAAATAAGCTTCTCTAAAGAGAAAAAGGGCTCATGAGTAGAGGCAATTTTCACTCTAATTTTCATCCATCTATAGCAGTGGAACTGTAGAGGTTGGGTGATGCACATGTTGCAGTCATAAGGCTTTTTTTGGCTCAAGTCATCACCTCTATCTCTGCGGGCTTTTCAGTGGCACATCCAGAGATGTTGCTAAGTTCCATAAAACTCTGGGCACCTCTGAGCAGTTAGACTAAAATAATGCGGGGCTTGTAGCATATCATAGGGTTTTGACTTTTCTATCATCCCAGCTCCAATGTTTTTGTGCATAGTTGAGTTGCTTAGCCTTGTTTCCAAATCCTGAGCATGAAAACATAGGAACTGGGGTGCAGAAAAATGGCAGCAGGTGCTCAAGACTGATGAGTCAAAATTTTAAATATTTGGCTGTAGCAGGAGACAATTCGTTTGCGAAGGGTGTGAGAGCGGTACAATATTGAGCTTCTGCAGGCAACAGTGAACCATGGTGGAGGTTCCTTGTGAGTTTGGGGCTGCATTTCAGCAATTGGAGTTGGGTATTTGGCCAGGATTAATGGTGCCCTCAATTCTGAGAAATACAGGCAGCTACTTATCCATCATCTCATACTATCAGGGAGGCCTGTGATTGGCCCTAAAATTATTCTGCAGCAGGACAACGACCCCAAACATACAGCCAATGTCATTAAGAACTATCTTCATTGTAAAAAAGAACAAGAAGTCTTGGAAGTGATGGTTTGGCCCCCACAGAGCCCTGATCTCAGCATCATCGAGTCTGTCTGGGATTACATGAGGCAGCCTTCATTCACGGAAGATCTGTGGTTAGTTCTCCAAGATGTTTGGAACAACCTACCTGCCGAGTTCCTTTAAAAACTGTGTGCAAGTGTACCTAGAAGAATTGATTCTGTTTTGAAGGCAAAGGGTGATCACACCAAATACTGATTTGATTTGGATTTCTTTTCTGTTCATTTACTTTCCCTTTTGTTAATTGATTAAAAAAAAATAAACTATTAACACCTCTATTTCTGAAAGCATTTTCAATTTACAGCACTTTTTCACACCTGCACCTGCCTAAAACTTTTGCACAGTACTGTGTATATATATATATATATATATATATATATACAGTATATAATTTTTAGGTGGCAGGGAGGGGTTCTGCAGTTACCTTTATATAGTCCTTACAGGTCCTTTCTCTCTTGTGCATCTGTAAAACAAACAAACAGGGTCAGCAGTGGCAGACAGCCCTTCCAAACCTGTAACTCACGAAGCTGCCAATGACAATCATAAAGCTAGATGTGGATCGGTAAAATCTATATGGCTCTGCTCAAAGCTAGCTGTTGCCATGATACTGAACTTCACTCAGAGCTAATGGACTTAATAGGCATAATCATCATTGCTACAGGACTGAGCTTGTCACAGACCCTACTGCGCTCCCATTGTGTTACTAAGCTCACACACTGTCGAGAAGATACTTGAGCCCCCTGTAAGTGACACAAGTTGTAAGAATCTTAAGCTGGCCATAGTTACTAGATTTAGCACGGAGGGGCCTCTGCAATACAAAGGTTAAGCAAACCTATTGTTAGATCTGTATAGACACGCTCCCTAGTATCATGGAAGTGTGCAATTGATGGACCTAGCAGGCACCTTCTGCGTGAAGGAAACAGTGGCGACCACTTCGGAAAAACCAACACGGCTAAAAGACTGATTAGCCAAGTTTCATGCTGATATTTTTAAGAATCTCTTTAGAATTTAATTCAAAATCAACACAATTGGTTTACAATCAGCCAGAGAACTATGGCAGGGGTCCTCAAACTATGGCCCTCCAGTTGTTCAGGAACTACAATTCCCATCATGCCTAGCCATGTCTGTGAATGTCAGAGTTTTACAATGCTTCATGGGACAGCTGGAGGGCCTTAAAGCGGAGTTCCGGGCACAGATCTCATTTTTTGCTGAACATACCCCCGGGACAGTCAGGGCTAGCACATTCCACAATGGCTAGCCTCTGATCTGTCCCGGTTCGCACTTACCTGCAAGAAGAAATACTTACTTTGAAAATTTCTTCCACAGCGTTTCCATCTCTCTTGTGGGCAGCTGAAGCCGGCGCGGTCCTCTTCGGTGTCTTCTTCCGCATCTTCTTCTCCCAGAATGCGCCGCACCGGCCCCTCTCGTCACTTCCGGTGCGGCGCCGCATTCCTAAACAGCTTCTGGGCATGCCCAGAAGCTGTTTAGCAGGGGAATGCGGCGTCGCCCGGAAGTGACGTGCGGGGCCGGTGCCGTCGCATTGATTCCTGGGAGCGATGACGTTCAGCTCCCAGGAATCATCGCGAGGCAGGAAGTGACGGGGTGAGCCGCGGCGCTGGAGGAGGAAGTACCCTGAGGTGAGTATTTACGATCTTCGATTACAAGGTGAGTGTACAAAAAAAAAAAAAATAACTATCCAATTCCTTTTCAGGTTATGTGTAGCTAGCGGAGGGGCACAAAAAAAAAATACCGATTTTGTGCCCGGAACTCCGCTTTAAGCCTAGTACACTTGCAACGATTATCGGCCGACCGATCGTCCGTCTTTTGTCCAGAGTTGTGTTTTGTTGGTTGGAATGTGCCTAGACTGCACACGAATTTTCTCGCCCGACAAATTCTACTTCAGAAGTGATGTCATGTGTTGGTTTGCTTTCTTTGTGTTCTTTCTTCTCTGAGCATGCCCAGTCTTGCTCATAAGATTTTTCCCTGTCGAAATCTGTACTGACTGCACGAAAATCGGCCGTGTTTTGACGGCGGACAAAAATTTTATAGCCTGCACACCAGATTTTTTTCGGCCGAAAAGTCGGAGTTGGTTGTCGGAAGCATCATACTAACAAGCCGAAAATCGGCAGAGAGGTCGTCGGACAAAAATTCCCTGCCGAATTTCGACGTGTGTGTACGAGGCTTTAGTTTGAAGATCCCTGAAATATGGGTTCCTTAACATACAAATGCTAGTGCTGTACCTTTAGTATTTGTTATCCCTTGTCTCCTAAAGTGGAACTTCACTCTCTCAATCAACAATGGCTATATTTAATCCTTATGCTGCTAGCATTAGTATAGAGTAGGGATGTAACGATATTGACGATATCGCGATATCGTATAGTCGTGGTCGTCTCGATATCGTCGTGGTCGTGTCTCGATATCGTCGTGGTTGGGTTACAATAATAAAAGGACAGGTGTCCATCAAAAAGCAAGAGGAATAAACACAGTCCCGCGGAACAAATCATTGTTAACTACATAGACCAGAGTTTAAGGATTTTTTTTACTGTTTTTTTTTTTCTTGCAATGTAGATATTTTGATCTTTCTGATGAAAAACGTGAACATAAGCTAAATGATAGGTCAGTGTTTTTTTTAAAGGCTTTTTGACTGACTATTTTATTTAAGTTTAAGTTATGTTCCTAAATACCAGTTTTAAAAGGCTGCCTTTATTTGCCTTGCACATTTAAACCTGACTTAACTTGATCTTTGTTTGCACTTAAAGGAAATTGCCTATTGTTAGTTTACAATTGTTCTAGCTGCTTCTTAACTTGAACATTGCACAGAAGAATCAGTTATGCAACCAAATATTACTATACAGAATATTGATGTTCCTGACTACAACTTGCACTTTAAGGTCCGGTTCACACTTATGCGAGTGCGGGAAGGCTGCGAATCTGCAGCCTGTTCCCGCATCGCACACGCACCCCCGGCAGTTCACACTGCCATATGCGATACGCTGGGGGTGTCAATGTAATGTTAACGACACCCCCAGTTTGATTGCATATCGCAGTGCGATCGTGCAGTTCGCACAGGATCGGATCGCACAAGTGTGTACCGCTGTGCGATCCGATCCTGATGCGGCTGCCAAAAAGGGTCCCTGTGCGTGTTTGCTGCGGGTGCGGTGCGAATTTAGCCATACAAACTGTATGGCTAAACTTGCACCGCACAGCCGATCGCATGTAATGTCGGAACAGTGCGCTCCGACATTACATGCGAACCCCGCAAACGCACAAGTGTGAACCGGGGCTCAAAGCACTATGTGATCAGTGTTTTATGTTGTCATGGATCCATAAATACAACAATAAATTGCCTGTTGATTGGCAAAAGCAGAATAAATGTCGGTATTTTTTCGCTATTATCATCACAAACACTATCTTGAGCTATTTAACAATACCGTGAGCTTTTCCACAATATCGCAATAAATATCGTACCGTGAGGTCAATATCGAAATTGTATCGTACCGTGAGATTTTGATATCGTTACATCCCTAGTATAGAGATAGGATATTATTTTATATTTGCTTGTTTTAAACTTTTTTTTTTTTTTCCATTTCATCAGTTCCTGGTTTCCAGGCCTAGGCAAATAGTGTCATACATCCCAAGAGTCTTCGGGAGTAGAGGAGGTTTTTTAAGTTAATCACACTATCCTGTCTGCATGCCTGAGCTAAGAGCAGATGGTTTCCAGGAAATAAATGCTACATTAATCATCTGCCCTTAATCAAGATGGTCACGGCCAGAAATGCTAGGGGAGTGTTTATTAAAGTGCTTTCTCAGCAAAATAAAGCATTGAGACATGGATGGATCGGGAGTTTGCTTTGAATTTTAAAAATGAAATAAATATTTTTGGTTTGATGTGCTTAGATGTAATGTACTTCTGATTTAAGAATAGGGCTGCACTGGCAATTAAACCTTTCTGATACTCAGAAATCTAAAATGGAACCAAAGTACCCTATCCTTTACAGCCAAGGAAGCCTCTGTTTGATCAGCAGTTGCCATGGTGCTGCACATCTGATCAGTGATGACACCAGTCATTGGAAGGCTTGATAGTTCAGTTGAGATCAGCTGTTACAGTTATTATTTACAGCATGCCTTGACTGTATCTGTTTTGGGAAGCCATTCAATTTATTGGGTTTAGTTCCACTTTAGGTTTTTGTTGACAGTTATCCTTTTAGAATCACTTTGATTTCAGTTTGTGCTGTTTCCCTTCACTCCACCTTGGGCAGCTACCTCCTCCCTTCTGACTTGCGTTCCAGGGTGGAAAGCAGATCGGAGCTGCATGCGCGTTGTCAGCGTGATGACGTGTGAAGCTGGCGGGGGACCGATGATTGATGCCGCTTCACATTGATGAGACCAGCCTCCTCATTGACTTGGTGCCATCAGCCAGCTGCAGCCACTGGTCTGCACTAACTGCTCATTAAGGTATATAACCAGGACACCAAGTGGCCATTAGGTGCTACATGGAGCATGCTGTTTGGTGACAGACAATTCTCTTCTACATACAGGTATACATTTTTGTACTCTGTGATGGCTGAATGCTCTGTAGGTTTCAGGGATGGCTCCATTGCATTACTATATGGGCTTTTCCATTGTCACTATGATACACTTTCATTTTCTAAAGCACTTTTACAAATAACAATAATTTAAGTACTATGCATTGCTCATTTACTCTATCACAGATCACCATTTGGATTGATTGGCACCATTTGGTGCTATCTTGCCCCTACTCTGGTCCCTGTGTATGTGCATTTGGGCGGTACAGATCTGACTTGTTTATATGTTCATTATGGGGCTCATTTCCATCCTATGGCACCCACCAGAAATTACATGTTTTTACTGATATCTTATATTCTGAACAAATTGTTGTAAGTATATACAATAACCTGTATGCCATAAAATAATTTAATACTATATCTATATTACATTGTTGCAGGCATACACATTCATTGGTTGTATTGTGTGTTAATATAATGTGCATTTGCATTTTAGAAACATAATACCCAATGTATAACCCCTGAGGAAGAACTGTAACTAGTTTGAAACATGTCGGGTTTCATCCAATTGGTCACAAGAGCTAGCCCGGAGCTACATATGGGTAACTCTTTGGATGGCAGATCTTTTGTGTTATGGGTATCTCATGTTGTAACATATCAATGTTTGACTATGTTGTATATACAAGCCTACTGTGCTAATTTATCTTTCTTTTGTATCGATATAAATGTTAAAATAAAAATATATTTTTTTACTTCATAATACGAGTCTGCCTCACAGTCTATGTGGGGTCCAATATGCATCTATGCACTTTATTTTGTACATAACTTATAGTGGACAGGGGCAGTCTCTTTCTTGGTACATTCCATTCTTCCTTACAAATTTAACTTTGATTTCAGTTTGCAGACAATTAGATTATAGCCAACAAGTGGAGATGTCTTTTAGTGGGAAAGAAACTTAATCACCTACGTAGCTCTAACCCTAACTCCTAAGTGACTTGCTTGATGTTGGGTTGAGGGGCTTACACCGTAGTCAGGGAACATGAGTTGGTAATGACAAACATGGTCAATCAGAGTTGATCTTCTAACAACTGAAGAAAGTTGGGCCACATTCACTGGATGATATTAGATCAAAATTGGGTAATCTTACCCGGTTGTAATTCTTTCCTGCACTCTCTCTTTCTATTGGGCGCAGTGCTTGTAACTGAGCATCCAGAATATCCACAAGTTGTTCCAAAAGTCGAACAGTTGATGTGACATCCCCGGCATAGATCTGTCCACGGGTGTGACGAGCTAGTTCCCCAGCAATGTTAGCTGCATTCTCCCCACTCTTAATCTGAAGTGGACAATACGGATGCCAATGTTGAAAGAACCATTACAAATGCAAAAGTGGAAGATTTAGAGCAAAAGAGACACTTAGAAACTCAACATTATTAACAACATTAACAACATATTTAACATTATCTAAAACACAATGCAACTCGTATAAGAAAATCACTGTGTAACAAACTCTTTGTGCAAGTAACAACACTATAGACCTCACCTTCTGTGCCACCTGATTGACCCAAGGAGAAGTACAGTTACTGAGGTCAGGGCCCCGAGGGTTCCAAATGGCCACTGTTGGCATACACAGGAATGAAGCAATGCCTGAGAAGAAAATATATGGACAAGACTTTAAAAAAACAGGTTAATAAAAAATGATTGACATATTTTTGTGGCCATCAGATGTTTTATAGCTCCTACCTAGAAACAGACCTTGTATTCCAAGCAATGGTTTCTAGTTAAGATTTGGTAAGACAGTTGTGTGGACTGAAAAATGATTACCCTTATGTCTGGACTACTTCAACTAAACTTGAAGTGTATACATTAGATAATCAATATATTGAGGCCATGTTCTCATGGTGTAAAAGCCTATTACAGGACCCACCCCAGTTTGTGATTGTGATTGGACTATATAAGAGCAGCTGCACACTGACAATGAGCTCATCCTCAAAGCTTTCCTTTAACAGGAGACCAATATCAAGTCAGATTCAGATATTTATGGTAGTCATATATGAAAAACATTTTATGGAGAATACATAGCAGGGTTAAAATGTTTTTTTAGATTTGCCTCGAGATCAGTTTTAAAGAACATATATTGCTATACATAAACATATAAATAAACAAAACTATTTGTTTTAAATTAGGGTGGATGCTCATGGGCATTTCCACATGCTGCCTTTCTGACTGTTGCTGAGCTGTGTTCTTTCATGTTTCAGCAGAAAACTGCTAATTTTTTGAAGCTAGACTTTGCTGAATTTTATTCTTGTTAGCCAAAATGTGGCAGTTTCACAAACATGGCAGATGCTTGTCTGTATACAGTACATCCTACAATGACAACTGAGATTTTTTTCAAGAAATGATCTGTCACATCAACATACTTTAACAATAACTATACTGGGCCTGCCTTAAAATATGTATTTGAATTATATATAGTCATGTAGACCCCACAATTCACAGTCGTTGGCAAATTTTGTTGACCTGACATATTAAAACTCAGGTGAAAGCCATAGGTAGCAAGCACAGGGCCATGCACACAGTGACTGGCAATCACATGGTGCATCCAAGACCCACAATGTTTGTCTCATGCCCCATACACACGTGCAGATTATCTGCAGACTTTTGTCTGCAGACTTACCTTTTCTATGTAGTGCAAGGGCCTGCCGGATTGCATACAAATTGAAAGTGTTTAGGTTTGACCTCATATTATATGGTTTTGGTAAGTCTGCAGACAAAAGTCTGCAGATAATCTGCACGTGTGTACGGGGCATTACACTTAAAAGTGTTGCAATTTTGACATGATGTCAGTGATGAGTACACCAAGGGCCCTGGTCATCTCAACAAAATCTGTGATGCAGTGTATATTGGACTTGATGCTTCAAATGTGTGGTGTCAATGAAAATGATAATGGCATACAGTTTGGTCAGCAATTAATGCTAGCCATGCAAATATTTAAAGTGGTAATAAACCCATCGATTTAACCGGTTGCCGACCGCCGCAAGTACATATACTGCGGCGGTCAGCCCCGGCCAGGCAAAGTGATGTATATATACGTCACTAGCCTGTCAGTTGCTTGTGAGCCAATAGCGGGCAAGCGCGCGCCCGCGGAGGCGCGCGCCGTTCCCTGGGAAGTTTGTGCGTGTGACCGGCGGACCCGATGTCCGCCAGTCACTCGCGATCGTCCTCTGTGAAGGGAGAAAGGAAGGCGGCTGATGTAAACAAGCCGCCTGTCATTCTCCCCTGTGTAGGAATGGTGATCATACGGTTCTACTATGTAGGACCGTTGATCACTGTTCCTACACTAGTAGCCACAGCCAATCACAGTAAGAAGCACGCCCCTAGGGACACACTTAACCCCTCCTTCCCCAATAAAGTTAACCCCTTCCTGCCAGTGTCAACAGTGCATATGTATAGCACTGATTACTGCAGTAATGTCACTGGTAACCGCAAAAGTGTCAAAAATGTAAGTCAAGGGTCCGATCTGTCCGCCGCAATGTCGCCATTACGCGTTAAAAAAAAAAACACCAAAAAATTACAGAAATCTTTCCCTTAGTTAGTAAACGCAATAACTTTTGCGCAAACCAATCAAAATACGCTTTTTGTGATTTTTTTTTACGAAACATGTGTAGCAGAAAACAAATTGGCCAAAAATGTTAAAAAATTTTGATTTTTACATTTTTTTGGGGGGGAATTTCATATAAAAAAATGTGAAAAATATTGTTATTTTTGCAAAATTGACGCTCATTTTTTGTTTATAGCGCAAAAAGTAAAAATCGCACAGGTGACCAAATACCACCAAAAGAAAGCTCTGTTTGTGGGAAAAAAAAGGACGTCAAATTCGTTAAGGTACAGCGTCGCACGACCGGGCAATTGTCCGTTAAAGTCACGCAGTGCCGAAACGCAAAAAAAAACCCTGGTCGGAATGGGGGTAAAATCTTCCGGGGCTTAAGTGGTTAATAGTTTTAAAAAACTATTACATTCCCGGCATGCTGGAAATGCTGTCTGTCACATTGGTTGTGCCCTCAACCAAATTGTCAAATGATCCAATGGCTGGTGTCATAACTGATAATATGTGCAGCATCACAAGGCTGAAGATCAGTTGAAGAGCAAACAGAGGCCAAGATGGCAGCTTCCTTAGCTGAAGACGATGGAGGGTTTCCTTCTCTCTAATGTCATTGTCTGGTGACGTTAAAGTGGAGTTCCGCCTCCCCCTCCACCCCCTCCAAAAATTAAAAGTCGGCAACTACACATATTGTAGCTGCTGACTTTTAATATTAGGACACTTACCTATCCTGGAGTCTAACGATCTCGGCACCATCGGCTGTCGGGTGCTGCCGCCGCAATTGCCGGTAAGGGAACCCGGCAGTAAAGCCTTGCGGCTTCACGGGCGGGTCCCTACTGCGCATGCCACGCATTTAGATTGGCCTGGCGGTGGGGGAAGGAGGAGGGGGCCAAACTTCCAAGGGATGGAAGCAAAAGAGCGGAAGTTCCACTTTTGGGTGGAACTCCGCTTTAACAAAAGATGGATGGTGAAACCTATGATTGTGGACATTTTCATCCATATCACAGGCATTCTTAGCTCCTCTATAGGTTCCTATCTCCATTAAAACTAAAGAGAAGTTTGTTATATGTAATCATGGCCTTCAAATGTCCTCATACGGCATGAACAACAGCATATTTGAATAAAACAAACTTTTAAAGATGGAAATACACCAATACAGTGTGAATCATCAGAAACAGGCCTATACGTTATTTCTAAAGCTATTTTTTTGGAGAATGGCTAAAAGTTTTTTTTTCTGTTTTGTTTTTACTGTTTGTGTCCCACTGGGGAAATTTCCCTTCCGGTCCATAAGACACAACAGAAAGTGAGAGAAAATCTCCTCAAAGGGTGGAAATTCCTCCTACGACAACTGTCACTGAAACAAGTGTCCCCATTGGAATATGTAGTCTCTATTTTGTTCCTGTGATAACTGTAAAATATTGTTTTGATTTTCCATCGCTTTTTGTCCTGAACACCAAAACACCTAAAGAGGCTATATCTACAGACAGCAATAAAAACCCCAAAGTGGTTGTAACCACTCCCCACCCTATATCAAAACTAAAAAACTGAATTTTTGCTTTTGATCTACAATAATCCTCAGGCATTAAATGATAGTCGCCTGATCTGGCCTTTTTTGGCTGGGACCAAAGTCATTATTATCTACGGGACACCAGCAGTCAAGGCTTCTTACTGGAGGAAGCGATCAACAATGCTTCAAAACCTCCCTCCAGATGAAGGATCTGCAGCCTTGGATCCAGTGATCTTAATAAAAGCCTGACGGCAGCTAGGACATGTCTGCAGTGGCTCTGGGTCCAGTGCCAGCAGTTGTAATAAGTTCCATCCCCCCTCCCCCCGTTTGCTAGTTCTGTCATAAGTTTCAGTCATGTACATGTTTGGAAACACCTTACATAGTGTATTCTGTTTCAGGTGTAATCAGTTACCTACAAGATGTTATGGTTGAAATCTGCCATCACCTTACCATTTTAAAGTGAGTCTGCCAATTCAGGGCAAAGTAGGTCATTTTTTCAGACCAACCTTTTTCCGTGTTCCAACAAACACCTTTTTCATCTCCCAGAGCCCTGAGTCTAATCCTGGTGTAAGATCCATGTTGGAATTTACAAAGGGTTAATGACTTGCACCCTTCCCCCATGCACTGTTAATTTTGACGTCAAACTTCGATTTGGTGTTTTAGTGATAATCTTTTGTCTAAAATGGCATTTTAGTTTTAGTCATATTTTAGTCATCTGAATAGTTTTAAGTTTTAGTCAAATTTTGGTCGACTAAAATCTCCAGCACATTGTAATTGACTAAAATCTCTAGTACTCACCTGAACTTCCACTTCCCTTGGAGCTTTGCCTATCGGTTAAAGCCCCAGGCCCTTGACTCTATCGGTAAGCTGTATTAGCAGAGGGACGCAGGCTCCCTCTGTCTGCCTGCTGCCTGGGAGTTCTGGAACGTTGTCCTGCAAACCAGAGAAGAGGAACTCATCTGGTAGGTTAATGTCTGTCTGGATGTGAGAGGTGAATGTTTCCCCTCCCACCAAGGTAGCAGTGCTTAGCACTGTGTAAAATAACAGCCACCCCAGCCCTTCCAATTATCTGCCCTGTGCACTCCCTCACTCCCATTTACTTCCCCATCCCACTTGTAATATATTTTAATGTTGCACTTCTGTTTGTCAAACAGCAATATTTTTCTTTGTTTATGAAACTTGGTTTTATTGATAACGACATTATATATCACAACGGCTAAATCTGTGTCTCTAGTACATGTTCATACCTTAATACCGTAAATAATAACATGTTATTCGATTTTTAATCCAGGAGTATATAATGAGTTTGGAAATTGTAGAGAAATGCTTAAGTAATGCATTACAATTTAACGAAAACCCATTCGATTTTAGTCGACTATAATGTACTGGAGATTTTAGTAAATTAAAATTTAAATAGATTTTCGTCATAGTTTTCGTCAATTGACGAAATTACCACTGCCCCATGTGACAGAATTTGGGTCTGATGAATGGCCACTTAGGCCCAATCACTTCATTTATGGATAAAGGGGAGGTCAGATCTTCCACCATTCCTGAAAGCAATTGTGATTTCTGAAGAGTCTTTAAAGATGAATGGAGAAGCAGAGGAGTGCAGCAAAAGTGAGTATCAATAGGGGGAGAAAAGTGGTCAGTTATTAGGAGAACCTAAATGGGCAAAGTGAGTTGCCTGTGTTCATAAGGATTACATAAAAAGGCATCTCCAGTATGTTCACCCTATAGTCAGTGTGAAGTGAACAGAGCTGCTTCAGTGAAGAGGCCATCTGCCAGATTTAGCTGAATACACTCTTATGTTGCCTATACATTCTTCTGTTGTGTCAATTTAGAAGCTTTCTATCAGCTTTTAATAAAAAACAAAAAAAAAAAAACAAAAAAACAATCACATGGAATCTACTGCAATTTTCCATGCTAGACTATTTGCCAGGTTCAATCAAGTGATTGAAATTGGGGCAAAAAATGATTGAAAATGCCTTTCAGTTTTGATTGGTTTCCACCACAGTTTTGCAACTGAGAGATTGGAATTGGATGTATAATCTCCAAAATTGGCAAGTGTATGTCCAGCATAAAGCTTAAAATAGTAAATTTCAACAACTTTGAATCCACTGGAAGTCACAATTATGATTGAAAGTAATCAACAGTAACTAATCAATTTGCCCCCAGGTTCATGAAAAACTAGAAACGTGTTTCAAACCTGGCAATTATAGATAGCTATATTTCTTTTTACTGATTAGATTGAATTGAAATAGTAAAAAAACTACAAAAATCTTGTTGAAAAATTTTGATCCATTCTACTTGTAGTCGGTTGACACCATATTATGACTTATATTACTTTGTGACTTTGATAAACAATGGAATCAAATGTGCAATCAAACTGTCTCATATGTGGCAAGCTTTAGACTGAGTCACGCAACATTATTTTTGCTAAACTTAGACTTTCATACCATAGGCTTGACTATATAGAAAGTTTTACAATAGTACAGACTGTGTTGTTACTTTGTGAATATTTATGTGAATTAATGCAATTTTCTGCAAAAACACTTTGGTTAAAGCTGAATCGGAATCTGAAAATCAAGAATCAAAATAAGAATAAATTATATCCTTTTCATGCAACGGTGCACATAAGATGAGAACGTTTGGAACACGGCTCATGATAGCATCGGCTTAATCTCTTTTTGGCTAACATTGTTTGATATGTTTTTCATGATCTCCAGTGTCTGCCTGGCTTAATTACTCAACTGACCTTTACATTATGACTTTAACCCTGAAACTTGGAGTACATTCTGTAAATGGTTGGAGAGGTCAGAATTGTGTGACATGCTAAACTTAAAGCCAACAGAATTTAACATCAAAGTTTGGCCTGGGAGCTGGTGAGGATATAGTTTAGGCAGTGCGATCTTGTAATAATATACCAGCATTCATTGCACATTCTGCTGATTTCTAGACTGAGAAAGCAAATGTGAAGGGAGACCATACAACAGCCCTTCCTGGGGAGAAAAGGTTGTAAATGGAGAACCAACAACAGTATAATTATTGAACAAACTTTATTGTAAAAATACATATGCAAACAAAAATTCATGTAGTCGAAAACAGGAATCCAAGGATCCCCAAGCATCCCATATACTAAAAAACCAATGTGGACAACGTTGTCTCACACACACAGATTAAAGTAGGGCCCCACACTCACTCCCATGCATACCATGTACTCCTGTAAATACGTCTTATGAATGGGACCCTGTGGATCTGGCTAATGAGGCAGTCCAACGACAATTGAAATAACGCCTGGGATCATGTGTGGTAGGCAAATCTCTTCCTAAACTATAATGTCTCTAGATCCATATGATCCTAGACCAATTGAGAGACTGGGCTGAAGATAAAGCCTCTGAAAGCTGGCTCACTGTATTAAATAGTCCAATAAATGAATCAGCGGGAATACATCACCGTGTGGAGTAGAACAACTACCATAGGTAATTGCAACCTTGGAAAATAGATGGTCTCATGGCTCTGTAAAACCCCAAAATGTTATTGGTGTGCTTGCCCCAACTGGATAGTATAGTTGGTTGTGGGTAAAGTTCCATCCACCACATCCAAAATGATCTGTGGGTCAAGGCTCCTACTAGAAATCACGGTCACATTGATGCATATAGCTAAATGCAAAACTGGAGATGAAAGGGTGCCCGGAGGCTCTCACCACTCTGTGGCACCGAATTCTTCCCTGTTGCTCTTTCTATGTGACAATATGTGGACGCCTCCAATAGCCAGCCACCTGTGTAGAGCTATCCAGGGTATAGATGCAGAGGACCGCTGATGGTTTATTTCCTGCTTGAGCAGAGCTTTACTCAGAGGCTTCGGCATGTGTCAATGCCGGCTCGTGAACACACCGGAACTTCCGCCTTGGTGGAGATAGAACGCATTGTGAGACGCAGGCCCAAACTGCACTGCCTACATTGAGTAAAGCTCCACTCAAGCAGGGAGTAAACCATCAGTGGTCCACTGCATCTTTAGATGGTGCCACGGAGTGGTGAGAGCCTCCAGACACCCTTTCATCTCTAGTTTTGCATTCAGCTATATGGATCAATGTGACGGTGATTTCTAGTATGAGTCTTGACCCACGGGTCATTTTGGTTGTGCTGGATGGAATTTTACCTACAACCACCTATATTATCCAGTTGGAGCAAGCACACCAATAACATTGTGGGGTTTAACAAAGCCATGAGACCATCTCTTTTCCAAAGTTTTAATTACCTATGATAGTTGTTCCACCCCACACAGTGATGTATTCCCAATAATTCATTTGGTGGACTATTCTATACAGTGGGCCAGCTTTCGGAGGCTTTATCTTCAGCCCAGTCTCTCAATTGGTCTAGGACCATATGGATCTAGGGACATTAAAGTTTAGGAAAAGATTTGCCTACCATACATGATCCTGGGCGTTATTTCAATTGGCGTTGGACTGCCTCAATAGCCTGATCCACATTGTCCCATTTATGAAACGTATTTACAGGAGTACATGGTATGCATGAGAGTGAGTGTGGATCCCTATTTTACTTTGTGTGTGTAAGACAATGTTGTTTATATTCGTTTTTAGTATATGGGATGCTTAGGGGTCCTTGGATTCCTGTTACATGCATTTTTGCATTTTGCATCGCATTTTTTTACCGTTGGACAAAACGCGTACGGGAGGTGGAGCCACACTACGTCACCCGCTGCTATCCTCGGTCAGCCGGCGGTTTTTGCTGCCTGATCGGATCGTCCATTTGGATTTACAATCCTTTATGCCGGTTTTGCTTTTATTCATGTGAGTGCAAGCTTTTGTTTATAATAAATTTTAACTCTTAAACGGAGAGCACTTAGATTTGTTTTTTATATTTATCCACATACTATTGAGCACTGGTTGTCCTTTATGGTGACTGGTTCAAGTCATCCCAGGAGGAATTCTGAGTCCTATCTTTATTCAGAAGTCTGGAACAGTTGGTGTCTGTTATTCTGATTCACCCATTTGGGAAAGCAAATTTGACCTGCTGGTAATACAGAAGTCATTGTTTCCAGGTGAGCACGGTGTGTTCTGGTGAAGGGTCTGTCACCTGGACACAATCAACTTCCATTTCTACACTTTAGTGGACCACTTGGATCCTCTGGTTCTTTCTGTGGACTTTTATTTTATAGATTTATTGCGCTGCACTGTTTATTTATTGTATTTAATAATTATACCGTTGTTGGTTCTCCATATACAACCTTTTCTCCTCTGGAAGGGTCGCCGTATGGTCTCCCTTCACATTTGTTTTCTGATTCTACACCAGTTGTGGAGGTACCCCGTCTAATGGATGAATATGGTGTGTAATTTACACATACAAATTCCAAGTGTTAAGGCCCGTACACACGTACCAATCATCGGCCGAAAAGCTTCGGCCGACGACCGATCTGCTGATTGTAGGCTTGTTAGTATGATGCTTCCGACAGCCGACAGCGCACTTTCGGCCGAAAAGAATCTGTCTTGCAAGCATGAAAATTTTTGTATGCCGACACCAGAGCGGCCGATTATTCGCCAGTCAGTACAGAATTCGGCCGACAGACAGCAGATTTGCAAGACTGGGCATGCTCAGAAAAGAAAAAACACAGGGAAAGTTAACCATTACATGACATCACTTCTGCAGTCAGCTGTAGTCGGCGGACAAAATTCTTGTGCAGTCTTTTGCACTTTTCAACAGACAGCCCTGGACAAAAGACGGCCGATCGTTCGGCCGACAATCGGTACGTGTGTACGGGGCATTAGGCTAAGGTCACGTGTTGTTTTTGTTTTTATTTTAGTATTGCCATTCCTAGACTGGCTCTTGGTGGACTTCCCCTTTAAGGCATGGCAAAAGTCCATGGAATCCAATAAAGTTTTTATAGCATATGCTATAAAAAGCAGGAGTTATATTGCAAAATCTCCCCACCGGTATAGGTAAATCATGCCAAATGTGTACTGTTTCCTCTACGTTCACAAGAGCAAATGATAACTAAAGGCTACCTGGTATGTTGACAGTCTTGTATTATCTTGCTCCAAGAGGCTGGAACAGCTCAGCCAATAGTAATTTTTAGCCTATTCTTAGACATGAAAATGCCTATATTTTATTCAGTCAGCAACTCACCACGGGTGCCCTTTGGGCATGGTCTCTCCACTCGCATGCCTTGCTGAGTAGCTGGCCACTGGATTTTTCTCTCTTCACGGGCAGGACAGAAGACTTCAGGGTGTGAATGCTGGTTGGAAGGGGGAGGGCGACGAGTGCCCGGAGTAGGAGGGTCATGTCCCACTTGGTTTATAGCCCCCACAGGATGTGTGGTGATTTGAGGGCGGCGGACAGTAGTGGTAGCAGATGGTAGAGTGGTGACAGTCACTGGAGGGGGAGGTAGAGTAACTGTAACCACAGGTGGGGTCGGAGTAACTGGACCTAAAAGAAGAAAAACAGTAAAGATGATTAAAATCAAGTTTGTGATACGAAAACAAAGCTCATAACTACATAGTCAAACATTTAAGACATATTTTCCCTAATGGACTCAACCATTATATATTATAAAAAAATGGTCAAAATGTCCTCTAATTTGTAAGCTTGCCTTTCTTTTCAGAGTCTATAAATCCAGGCTGCCCTACCATTACAGATCAGTTGGGTAGTGTAGATTTTACTATATGTCATAATGATTCAAATTTTTCTATCTGCCATTAATGTACACAATTTATTTCAAATATTCAGATAATTTTTTATTAGCAATTTATTTAACACACACAGCTGATGCACAAGACATTTTTAAATATGATTATAAAAATTACCTTACGATTTCTTTCTGCGTCATTGTAAAAATTTACATTTTTCTTCCTTTCAACCATAACAACGGTTTTCAATCAAAATGCAAAAAAATCCCAGAATCCTAACCCCGCTCCTATAATTGGTTTCCTACTTTTTCATGAAAGTCTGGGCAGCCAGCCTGTTACATGGAACATAGAATCCAAGGCAATGTATAGTTTACAGCACTGTAAGTTTAAACTTGTATTTAGGTGTTTGTACAACAAAAGGAATTTGGTGGATATAACTCTTTGCTTGTAATGAAATGCTGGGTGCGAACATGAATAAAATAAAGGGAGAATGCCTCACTAAATTAAAGATTTAAAGTGGTTCTAAAGCCTAAACATTTTTACCCCAATGTGTTCCCTGCATTAAGATAAAAATTGTTTAAGTAACAGTATTGCCCCCCCCATACTTACCTGAGTCACCACTCCATCCAGCGCTGTGCCTGTCTGTAGCGGCTCGGTTGTCCTCTCTCCCCACTCTCACAGGCCCTGCTGTCTGTCGAATCCTGTGACAAGGGAGTGGGGGAAATTTCTCTTTAATCCCTGTCCCATTATGCTGCTCGGCTGTCATTCCAAGGAGCGGAGGGGACGCCCCCCCTCCCGCCGCCTTCCGTGGCTCGCCCGGGTCTCCCGCCCCACCGGGAGACCCGGGAATCCTACCTTCACCGCCGCCGTCTGACTCGGGACTCCATTTCTTTGAATTCTACATGACATCACTTCCGGGTACTGGCGGCGCCAAATTAAAAAAACTTACAGCATTCAAAACAGCCAATTTTGGCATTTTGAATGCTTTTAAGTGCAGAGGAGGGGTTTGGGGTCTTTTAGACCCCCAGATACCTCCACCACAGTACCTGTAGACATTAAAAAAAAAAATTTTAATGTCTGAAAATTTTGTCAGATATCGGCCGATACCGATATCCGATGACCAAAATATCAGTATCGGCGGTAAAAAAAACTATATCGGTCGATCACTAGTATAAATAAACCAATGTGAGTTTTTTTTTTTTTTTACCTTCTTCAACAGCTGTCCCCTTTGGAGGATTTTCTCTTACCCTGTTCTGGGGATTTTTCCTTCACTTGCTTTTTTGTGACCATAGTCACATGTACAAATAAAGAAGTGTTGTTATGGGGAGAAAAGCTGGAAAAACCAACCTTTAAATTCTATCCAAACTAAAAAAATATTTGAGATACATGTTTAAGTGCTAAGGCAAAACAACTTCATTTTGGATAGAGTAGGAAAGGCTTAAAAGCCCTGTTTGCTGTTTTTTTTCTCTTTGTGAAGATTTAACTACAAATTCCTGTCCTGGAGATGCAACAATCTGGTAGGTGTATGGTAAGCACGGTGTATAGAGACCTGGTTATGGTCCTAGACAAGGGGTGACAAACTCATTTTCATTGCGGGTCGCATCAGCATTATGGTTTCCCTCAAAGGGCTGGTTGCAACTTTAAGACTAGATGTCCAGAGCACCCCACCCCTCTTACATCAGATGTGAGGAGCCCTCCACCATCAGAAGTCAAGAGTCCTGACCCTCCCTTACATCATAGTGCACCCCCCTCTTACCTGTACTGCTGCTGGGAAGGACCTGGGGGCAGAGCTAGGAAGCAGAAAGTTCAGGGTCTGGAGGAGGACCAGAAGAGAGCTGGAGTCTGTTGAATAGTGAGACCAGGGGAGGCAGCGACATGGGGGTGCTGCGGCTGCACAGAGAGGCACAGGATCTGTAGGAGGAGTTCTGTCCTCCTCTCTGTTGCTGACTGCAGAGACAGGATGGCAGAGACGACCCCCTCCATAGCTGCATAAGGGGGGGGACCGCACCTGCAGGAGAGGTGCAAGGGCTGGATTCGGCCCGCGGGCCTTGTGTTTGACACATGTGTCATAGACTATTGCCTCTCTGATCACAGTAGATCAATTGTTTATCAGATGATGACTTCTTCAATGTGGAGATAGAAGCTCCTTGTAAAAATGGTCATCTAGCTTGGTAATTCATATAAAAAGTTTATTGCTTAAGAGCACCAAATACAAACTCAGGCTGTACTTGATAATCTTAAGCAATAAACATTTTATATGAACCACCAAGCTAAAAGATCCTATTTACTAGACACTTTTAAGCCTTCATCCTAGAGATGCAGCAAATAGTATGAGGAAAAAGTAAGCGGAATTCCTCTTTCAGACAGTTGTCATCAGAGAATGGGGTTGCCAATAGAATTTCCCCCACATTCTGTCCTGTTGACAAAGGTCACCATGATAAATAGGGTAACATTGCCCAGAAACGGGAACATTGCAGCAAAAAAAATGAAACTGGGGCTCCAACCTTTCCCTACTTTATTCAAAATGAAACAAAACAAAAATTGGGTATACAAATACTTTTACGAAGTTCACTTGTTTGCCCACTCTCAATATTGACTAAGGAGAAGCATTTAAGGATCTGCACTCAAAATGTAAAATCCTTGTAATGTAGATTGTAGAAGGCTTCAATGGATTTTTTGTAAAGTCTACCAAAAGCATATCTAAGAACCCCACCTCCCAGGCCCACTCTGCTGCCTCATAAAAAGCAGAAAAAAGCAGAAAAAAGATGTCTCTAGAAACCCTAGCTCTAGGGTCCCATTCCAGGCCTTACTTGTATATCTCCCTGAGAGGAACCATGTTGGCATTTTTTTTGCAAAGTATTTTATCTCTAGTGCTGCTTTTATAACTGTAAGGGTGCATGGTAGCAGGGTTCTTCTGGGGCTAAGCTAACACTTCAGAACATTAACTATATAAATTAATTTGTTTAAAAAGTCGACATCACAGCAGGATCTTAAAAATATATTACAATTGTTGGTCACATCAGGTCAAAATCCAAAAAACAGACCCACCAGCAGGTCTGTTTGTTGGATTTTGACCTGATGTGCCGATATATTGTTTTACATTTGGAAGATAATGCCATGGTGCCGACTTTCTTTGACAAATTATGCTGGATGGCCGACAGGGGCAATGGTCAGAGCATCTGCATTCTTCACCTGTGGAATTGGGTAAAGAGGTAGATTGTGGCTTATTTCGATATTGGTATTAAATGTATAAAGACTGACAATTCTGATAAGTCCTTTCATTGCCTACCTTGTAGCAGAAAGATAAGGGTTGATCAGTTTGCTCTGAATAAAATGAACTGCACTGCAGGGAAACACAGGTCCTACATAACACCTTACACATCTAGATAATATGAAAAGCAATCATAATAACTAGTCAGATTGTTCATTTCACCTGCACTGGAAAAACAAGGGTGATCAGACAGATTGTCATGGGTAATGCAAAAGATTATAAAGGTAAATGTGTCATAAATTAATAATTTCGCAGGCACACCTTATCTCAAATGATTATTATGTGTGTGGCCTACAACCCATTTTCCAATTACTAATTGGAATATTCAATAGCAAAACAAAAGATGGGTAGTAATGTGGGGGTCAATGACTCATTTAGAAGAAATGTATAGTCAGGACAAAAAAAAAAAATTGCATTTTAAAATGTTTGTTATGCAGCCTCGCTATTAGCAAGCAGGTGGAACTTTAGGTTCCTTTTCATTTTCATGTTCTCAAAAAGGATATCGGGGAACTGGAGAAAGTGCAGAGAAGAGCAACCAAAAGGATAAGAGGCATGGAGGAGCGCAGCTACGAAGAAAGATTCGAGGAACATAATTTATTCTCTCTTGAGAAGAGAAGATTGAGGGGGGATATGATCACCATGTATAAATACATAAGGGGTCCATATAGTGAACTTGGTGTTGAGTTAATCACTTTAAGGTCAACACAGAGGACAAGGGGCACTCTTTAAGTCTAGAGGAAGAGAGGTTTCATCTCCAAATACGGAAAGGTTTTTTCATAGTAAGAGCTGTGAAGACGTGGAATAGACTCCCTCCAGAGGTGGTTCTGGCCAGCTCAGTAGATTTCTTTAAAAAAGGCCTGGATTCTTTCCTACGTGTACATAATATACCTGGGTACTAATATTTACAGGTAAAGTTAATCCAGGTAATATTAAATTGCCTCTCAGGGGATCAGGAAGGAATTTTTTTCCCCTGCTGTAGCAAATTGGATCATGCTTTGATGGGGTTTTTCATCTTCCTCTGGATTAACTGCAGGTATAGGATTGTGTATATGGGATTGTATGGTTGTGTTTTCTGTTTTTTTTTATTTTATTGGTTGAGCTAGATGGATTTCTTTTTTTTTTCAACCTGACTAACTATGTAACTATGTTTTGTTGAAAAAAAAACTTTGTTTACAGATCTCTCTAGCTCAAGCTTAAATTTTCACACAAAACTTAATGAGTTAGAGCAGTGACTCATGTAGGTTGGGTGGTTGCATGGATGAAAGAACATCTTTTGGTTATCCTGCATGGGCAAAGACCGGGTTTATTTTAAATGTTTAGCTGTAAAACAAAGACAGACAGACAGATTTTACCAGAGGATTCACAGGCTTCCATTAATCAAGAGAAAGCAGCTAAAGAGAATTTAATCAAGAGTTCACCCTCGAAGGGTCTGGATAAGGTAGAAACTCAATTTAAAGGGGGCTCTGTGTACAAAAGCTTAAAGTAGAAGTAAAGGCAAACTTGTTTTCCATTTTGGGTAGTGTAAGGGAAGTTTCCTTCTAGCTTTCTTTTTGCCATCTGTGTTTCATTGGGGAGATTTCCCTTCACTTCCTGTCCCATAGGCAAAACAGAAAGTGAAAGGGAAATGTCCCCAAAGTGAGGGAATCCCTGGCTGTCACCAGAAATAATCTCCCAATAGAACATTTCTCCTCCATTATACTGTATGTTTTGAAGACAACCCAACATTTGGGATTTTCCTTTACTTTCATTCTCTGTAAAAATGGTCTCCAGGACAAATAGAGAGGGTGAATCTCCCTAACAGGGAGAACAGACACCAATAAAAACATGACAGGTGTTTGATTCCTTCTCCACTCCGTTAAAAACTAAAAAAAAATGTTTTGCCTTTCGTTTTTCTTTATTGTAAATAATTTTATGAAAGGGTGTTAATATTTGAACTCTTTGACAATTAAAAAATATAATTTTCACACATGCTAAAATGCACATTTACACATATAAATGTGAACATATACAATTTAACTTTTTTTGTGTGAGGAAACCTGATAGGTGTTGGTTTGTAGGCATTTACGTATGTAGGTGTATCTCAACTGTAAGGGCTGGTTCACACCTGAATTGCACAGAAACACAATCTGCGTTCCTGTGCGATTTAGTGCGGAAAGATTTCAGCCTATTCATTTGAATGGGCTGAAATCACACTGGATCGCACTAAAAGTAGTGCATACACTACTTTTAATAACTCACTGAAACTGGATCGCATGGTACTGTATGACCATGCAATCCGATACAGGCAATCTGTGTTTGGGGTGTCGTTAGGATCACTTTGACACCCACCCCAGATGGCACACCCAGTGCATTTTGAGCATGGTGTAGGAAATGCACATGGAACACCGCATTCCAGTGTGAACAAGCCTTAAGTGAATGCAAGTTGGGTCTTTTAATTTATATTTCATTGAATTTTATTTTCGTATGCGTTTTTTTTTTTTTTTTATTGCTATCTGAACTTTAAGGCAGGGTTCCCAATGCCGGTGCGTCCCTGTTCACCGCTTCAGGTCAGATTTCAGTCTGAATTTTTGGCGAAATTCGGACCTAAAATGGACCAGAAGACGCACAAGACTCCTGTGCAATTCGCACTGGAGCCACTACGAAGATATATGAACCGGCTCCATAGAGAGCCTGTCACAATCTCCTGACATGTGAATTAGATGCAGTGAAACTGCAATAGTGTGAACCCAGCCTTATGCTATCACAAGGAGGCTGACATGCCTTCTACATGGCAATACACAGGTAGTAAAAGCCGTCTGATGCCTCCTTGGCCTTCAGCCCATAAAAACTGGTGATGGAATATCTTGGATCTGCAGCCTAGTTGGCTGTTGTTGTTGGGATAGTGAGGCTCTGTACCTGGAGTAAAGCCTGGTACACACTAGTTTTTTTTTTTTCATTCAAACCAGTTCAGGAGGTGCCGCTGTACTAACAATCCAATGTTAGTACAGTGATCTCCCCTGCTGTTCTATTGTGTTCTGACAGGGGGATGCCCCCCTCCAGCCAGAACACTCCGGTCAATGCTCTCAGCCATTGGCTGAGAGTGCTGATAGGGAACTGATCAGCAGACCTTTTTCAGTCATTCCCCTTCGACAGAAGACCAACTGCAGTACACACAGACCGAATGTCAGCTGGTTTCTATTGAACCGGCCAATGCTGCCAGATATTACTATTATTATTATTCAGGATTTATATAGCGCCAGCAGTTTACGCAGTGCTTTACAATATAAAAGGGAGACAATACTGTTACAACACAATAAAATACAAGAGGATTAAAGCGGAGTTCCGGCCACAAAATTGACATAGTCGATTTTGGGCCATCCGCTTGCTTTTCGTGACCTGAAAAAAAAATGGATGGTTACGATTTTTTTTTGTTTACTTACCTTGTTATTGATGAAAATTATACTCACTTTCCTTCCACTTCCTCCCTCTGCGGCCCACGGCGTCACTTCCTCTTTGCACTGATTCCTGGGAGCTGAACGTCATCGCTCCCAGGAATCAATGCGCCTGCACCGGCCCCGCTCGTCAGTTGCGGTGCGGGCGCGTCATTCCCTTCTAAACAGCTTCTGGGCATGCCCAGAAGCTGTGGAGGGATGACGCGCCCGCACCGGAAGTGACGATCGGGGCAGGTGCAGGCGCATTCTGGGAGAAGAGGACACGGAAGAGGACGCAGAAGAGGACGCGCTGGCTTCAGCTGTCCACATCCGAGATGGCAGCGCTGGAGAAGAAATTTTCAAGGTAAGTATTTCTTCTAAGGGGGGCGTGGCCGGGATGTAGACGGCGCCGGACGTGTGTTAGCAGAGCTCTCCACCATCCTGACCTTATCCAGCTCCATCCACGGCCCCTGTGCCTCGGATCGCGGCGCTTTTGCCCTCCTCCGCATCGGGCACAGGTGGGGCACGGATGCCGGGGAGAAAATCCCGGGTTTCAGCACCGACCCCGCGGCCTAAACGAGTGGTCCCGCCGCGAGGCGCGAAAGCGGCCGCCGCCATCTTGCAGGTCCAGGCCTCATCTTCTTCCTCTGCAGCCGCAGGCGCCCAGGCCTTCTTGAAGTCGGGAAAGATGTCTGCGGGGGCCGGGAACCCTCCTCTGGCACAGCCTATGGACTCAGGTACCGAGGGGTCACTGCTGGGGACCGCTGGACAGACTGGGGGGTCGCATGGAGGGGGGGATATTACTGCTCCCATACTGGCTGCTATAGACGCCTCAAAAACTGCCCTGATGCTCCGGATTGACCACCTGGCCTCTGAATGTACCCTAATCCGCCATGATCTGGATAAAATCAGGGGGCGCCTGACTGAGACTGAGGGCCGGGTGTCTGAGGTGGAGGATGTTACCGCTTCCCATTCGGCACAAATCATTGCCATGCAGGCCCAGGTGAATGCTTTGGCGGACAAGATGGAGGATGCTGAGAACCGACAGCGTCGCAACAATATCAGGGTGGTCGGCTTGCCAGAGAAGGCTGAGGGATCTAATTCTACATTGTTTGCTGAGAAGTTCTTTTGTGATCTGCTCAAATTGCCTCCCCCTCCCCCGACATATGTGGTGGAAAGGGCCCATAGGGTTCCCACGGGACCTCGGCCACCCGGGGCCCCCCCGCGCCCGTTTCTGGTCCGCTTTTTGAACTTCCGTGACAGGGATCGTATCCTCTCTGAGGCCAGGAAACAGGAGGAATTGCAGTTTGAGAACAGCAAGATAATGTTATTTTCTGACTTCTCTGTGGAGACGCAGAAAAAACGCAGATCCTTTACTGAAGTGCGCAAACTCCTGAGAACCAAGGGCCTGAAATATGGCATGATGTACCCGAGCCGCTTGCGTGTGGATTACAAGGGATCTGTCCTTTTCTTCAATTCGGTGGGGGAGGCTGCTGACTGGTTGGAATCCATTTAATTTCCTCTGATGCACCTGCTCTCTTGGATGATATGGGGCTCTTGGGGCCCTGCTGCACTGTATTCCCTATTTGCAGCTCCTGTCTACGCACGGTCTGCCTCCTCAATTGCTGATGGGGGGACATCTATGGTTCCTGTATTGCTGATCCTGCCCTGAAGTTTCCTGGGTTGCCCTGGGCTGGATCCATGCTTCTATTCCTGGGGCTGTGGAATGGTCTACAGATCATTGGAGCTCTGTGTGCTACACGTTGTTGAACTGACAATTTTTTCTTTTTTGTTTTGACTCTATTTTTCCTCCCTTTAGGTTTTTTTTCCTTTTTTTGAGGAATGACTATCTAACGGCCCCCCCTTTTTTGGGGCTGCCTTTGGTGGACACGAGTAACGCCGGCTTCGGTTTTTATGTTGCAGCCATGCCTTTAAAATTTTTGCTGGGTTTTGGGATTAGGCTGGGTACCCTGTTGCACTTTTTTTTGTTCCAGGTTTGGGTATCACAGCAGGGATGTTTTTTTGTTCTTGGCTCCAGGCTCCATCCGGTGGTCACTGTTCTTTTTTACTTGTGTGTCTGTATTGCTGAATGTCTGGATGGAGTTGGGGGAACGGGTTGGTCCTCGGGCTGTGCTTGGTCCTCCGGCTCCCTCCTGCTATGTGTCCCTCTGCTGTTCTATGGCTGAGCTACTTAAAATCATGTCATGGAATGTGCGGGGTCTCAATGACAAGGTGAAACGCACAGCCATTTTTAGGTATATTAAATCTGTTCAACCGCATGTTATCCTCCTCCAGGAGACGCATTTGGATGGGAGCAGGGTGCTTGCCTTGAAGAGGCCTTGGATTCAGAGGATCTTCAATGCCACATACTCCACGTATGCCCGTGGGGTGTCTATTTTGCTGGGTAGAAATGCACCCTGCTCGATTCAAAAGGTAATTACGGATCCTGGCGGACGGTATGTTATTGTTCTCCTGGAGATTTTTCACCGGCAGGTGGTACTGGTGAGTGTCTACTTGCCTCCCCCGTTCCACTCTCAGATTCTGGTGGATCTCCTGGAGACCTTGGCACCTTATGTGCACCTTCCTCTAATTATGGCGGGGGATTTCAATGCTGTTCTGGACGGCGGGCTGGACTCCTCTAACCCGGGTAGACTGTCGTCTCCTGAACTGGTGTCCTGGTCTTCCGCGGCTCAGCTTACGGAGCTGTGGCGCTGGAAAAACCCTGGGGTACGTGGCTACTCCTGTTGGTCTGGGGTGCACAGAACGGCGTCCAGGATAGATCTGGCTTTTGCTACTGGGCCTTGTCTTGCTTTGGTCCAGGATGCTACATATTTGGCGGGTGGCCTCTCTGATCACAACCCACTGCTGCTGACTCTGCGGGTGGGAGCGGGTGGAACTAGGGGTGCATGGCGCCTTTCGCCGGGTTGGCTGCAAACTGACAAGGTGATGCAGCAGGTAGAGCCCCAGATGCCTGCATATTGGGAAGATAATGCCTCGTCCACGGCAGGGGTAGTCCTGTGGGATGCTTTCAAAGCGGTTATGCGGGGTCATTAAATCTCTGCGATTAAGGCATCTCGTAGGGAGGCTAATGCTGACAGAGAAGCTGTTCTGCTGGAGGTCCGTAGGTTGGAAGATGAATACTCGGCCGCTCCGGGACCGGCGGCCTATGCGGCCCTGGAGGAGGCCAGGAGGCGTTTGGCTTTGTTGGATACTGATTTTGCGCATGCCAACCTTAAACATAGAGCGGAGTCACTTTTTGAGAAGGGAGACAAGAATGGTAAGCTTTTGGCCTTTTTGGTGGCAGATCAGAGGGCTTCGGTAAGTGTTCCGTGCATCAAGTCTAGTTCAGGGGAACTGGTTAGGGACCCGGGGGAGATCTCCCGGGTCTTTATGGATTACTACTCTGACACCTATTCCCCCCTGCCTGCATATGACCTGGAGGAGTTGGAGCGCCTTTTATCTGGCTTGCCGGTTCAGGTCTTGGAGGGTGAGGACAGTGCGTGGCTGGACAATGACATCACGTTGAAGGAAATAGAGAGAGCCATCTCGTCCTTTCCCTCCAATAAATCGCCGGGCCCTGATGGGTTCCCGGTGGAGTGGTATCGGCAGTACTCAGACTCCCTGGCTCCCAGGCTCCAGGCATTGTATGCTGCGTGTTTCGATCAGGGGGCCCTGCCGGGTTCCATGCTCGAGGCGTATGTTGTTCTCCTGCCCAAGCCGGGGAAGGATCACACCCTGTGTTCCTCCTACCGCCCCATTGCCTTACTCAATGTGGATCTCAAGATACTCACGAAGGTCTTGGCTACTAGGCTGGCGGTGGTCTTGCCTTCCCTGGTGGACATTGATCAGACCGGGTTTATGCCGGGCAAGTCCACGGACACCAACCTTCGACGTCTGTTTACTCATTTGCAGGTGTCCCATGCCTCGGTTGGCACTAGGGTGGTGGTGTCCTTGGACATTGCCAAGGCCTTCGACACGGTGGATTGGGGGTACATGGGGGTGGTGCTGAGGCGCATGGGGTTTGGTCCTAAATTTTGCAAGTGGATTTCCCTCTTGTACTCCTCCCCGCGTATGGCGTTGAAGATTGGATCCTCCCTGTCTCCCTTTTTTGCAGTGGGTAGGGGGACTAGGCAGGGCTGCCCTCTTTCACCCTTTTTGTTCTCTCTGATGATTGAACCCTTGGCTATTGCATTGCGTGCATCTCCGGAGGTGGGGGCTCTGGAAGTGGGCTCCATTAAGGAGTGCCTGGCACTTTATGCGGATGATATGCTTTTATTTTTGAAGGATCCCAGTGCTTCCCTGCGGGCGGTATTCAATATCCTGGACACTTTTGCAAAGTTTTCCGGCCTAAGGGTAAATTGGGATAAATCCACTATGCTCCCTATTGATCCTGGTGCCATTGCTGCAGCTGATGGGGCGCTGCCATTGAAATGGGTGACTGAGTTCACCTACCTGGGAGTCAGGGTGTCGGCGAGGGTGGCGGATTATCTTACTCTGAATCTTAACCCATTGCTGGAGGTCTTTAAACGCAGGGCGGAGGTGTGGCGCGACTTACCTTTGTCAGTTCTGGGGCGCATTAACTTGGTGAAAATGAAACTTCTCCCTGTCTTTCTGTATTTCCTTAGAAATTCCCCGGTGTGGGTCCCGCGTTCTTTCTTCCGCCGCGTTCATGGCCTGATAGGTTCCTTTATTTGGGGTACCTCTCCTCCTAGAATTGGTCTGCGGGTGTTGCAGGAGCCCTGGGGTCAGGGGGGATTGGCTTTACCTGATCTTTATAAATATTTCCTGGCTGGGCAGGGAGTGGTGGCGCGACGCTGGCTTGCGGGGGACGATGGGGACTCCGCCACGGTGCTGGAGGCGGCTGTTTTGGGCTCCTACGAGAGTCTTCGCCTTTTACTGCATCGAGGGTCCAGGGCTGCATTTAAGCTGACAGGAACGATGCGTTCTACCATCAAAGCCTGGGAACAGATGCAGGTGCTGGTGGAGCCAGGAGCCACTGGTGTTTCCCTGGCCTCCCCATTGTGGTGGAAGTTTCCTCATTTTGCCTCGATCCCTGATCCTACCATCTGGGCCGTTAAGGGGGTGAAGTTGCTGGGGGATATTGTCTCTGGTGGGGAGCTGTGCACCTTTGATGCCCTGAAGGCGCGTTATGATCTTCCAAATGGGTATTTTTTTCGCTATCTTCAACTTCGCCATGCGTTTGTGGCACAATTCGGTTCCTCTCGGGTTGTGATTAAAGCTTCAGCTCTTGAAACGGCGATACAAGCGGCGGATATGCGGAAGCCTCTCTCAGAACTGTACAGGGAATTGTTCGCTATCACTCCACCTGCTGTACGTAGGTGTCGGGAACGCTGGGTGGAGGAGGTGCCTGACCTGGATGGTGATGACTGGGATGATATGTGGAGTTCACCCTTCGCCTACCTGGTCTCTGCGAGGGACCGTCTGATTCACTTTAAATTTCTGCATCGGATTTATTACACGCCGGCGAGGCTGGCACGTATTTATCAGACGGCCTCAGCGGAGTGCTGGCGTTGTTCCCATTCACCGGCGGACTTCAGTCACATCTTCTGGGGGTGCCCGGTGGTCAAGGACTATTGGGCATCCGTCTTAGCTTGTATTGTGGAGGTGGTTAAGATTCCGGTCCCCAGCTCCGTGGAGGTTTGCCTCTTGGGGTTGGTGGATGGCTTGGCCCCTGCGAGGGCCGTTCGTACTCTGGTCAGCTTACTGCTTTTCTATGCTCGCAAGGCTCTGCTCTTACACTGGAAGAGTCCCTTGGCTCCCACGATCCTTTTCTGGAAAGGCTTGGTTAATAAAGTGACTCCGCTCTATAAGGCCGCGTATCTCAGTAGGGGATGCCCCCGCAAGTTTGATAAAGTATGGAAAACATGGATAGACTCTCCGGCCTCGACCTCCGTTGATCAGCTTTAGTGTTCTGTGTGCTACTGTTCGGGATTGTCTGGGGGGGGGGATGGACATGCCGGTCGGTGATGTTTTCCTGTTCATTGTGTTCTCACTGCATGTATAGAAGTCTCTCTATTTTTTGACTAAGCCATGGGGTTGCTGCTTGTGGGCTCTGTGCTGGACTAATCTATATGTTCTATGACCTTACTACTGGATAATTGGAGCAGACTTGAGGGGTATCTTTATTACTGATGGAAGCTTTGTTTTTGCACTGGACATGCTGGATGGAGCCTGGAGTGGGGGGGGGGGTGGGTGGGGGGTGGTATGGGAGGGGTTTGACCTGTTGTCACTGTTTATGCTTGTTGCCCTGCGTGGCATTGTCTTGTCTGTTTTCTTGTGCAAAAATTCAATAAAAACAAATTTTCAAAAAAAAAAGTATTTCTTCTAAAAGGTAAGTGCGACCCGGGACAGTACAGAGGCTATCCATTGTGGAATGTACTAGCCCTGACTGTCCCGGGGGTATTTTTATTGAAAAAACTTTTTTCGTGGCCGGAACTCCGATTTAAGAGGGCCCTGCTCGGAAGAGTTTACAATCTAATAGGGTGGGGCAGGTGTTACAAGAGGTTGTAACAGTAGGGAATGAGCTGATGGAAGATTAGTTGGCGGTGTGACAGGCTTCCCCGAAGAGATGAGTTTTCAGGGATCGCCTGAAAGCAGCTAGAATAGGAGATAGCCGTACAGGTTGAGGTAGAGCGTTCCAGAGGATGGGAGAGGCCCTGGAGAAATCCTGGAGACAAGCATGGGAGGAGGAGACAAGGGAGCTTGAGAGTAGGAGGTCTTGAGAGGAGCGGAGAGGACGGTTTGGGTGATATTTGGAGACAAGATTGGTGATGTAGCTCGGGCCAGAGTTGTGAATGGCTTTGTATGTTGTGGTTAGTATATTAATTTAATTTGCTGGGCAATCCGGAGCCAGTGTAGGGATTGGCAGAGAGGGGAGGCAGACACTGAGTGGGTGGTAAGGTGGACAAGCCTGGCAGCAGCGTTCATGATAGACTGAAGAGGGGATAGCCTATGGAGTGGTAGGTCTAAGAGAAGGGAGTTGCAATAGTCGAGGCGAGAAATAACAAGGGAGTGAATGAGTAGCTTGGCGGTTTCAGTTGTTAAAAAGGGGTGAATTTTAGAGATGTCTACAAGCTTTTGACAATGATTGGATTTGGGGCTGAAAGGACAGGTCAGAGTCTAGGATTACACCTAGTACCCTGGCATGAGGGGAGGGATTGATGGTTGCATAACTAATCTTGATGGAAAAGTAATGGAGGGGGGCATGGGCAGGGGGGAATATTACCAGCTCAGTTTTAGAGATTTAAGTTTAAGGAAGTTATTCAGCCTGAGTGTTCTAGATACCAGATTGCCCACAGGCATACATGAGTAAACAAATGGTTTTACATCCTCCTGAATGACTTCTACTACATAGAAGAAATGCTAGATTGTCGTGACACATAGCAATTATTTAAGTATATTTAATTGGTCCTATTTACTCATTTCTCATGCAGGCCTTGTTTTCTGCTTAGTGCAGTTGCACAATGGTTGTTTTGCTGATTTTATCTTACTCCAAGTCTTCCAGACAGTGTTTTTCGGAAAGGAAAACAACAGACTCTCCAAAATCAATAATGATATAACCCACCCACATTGCTCCTGGCAGCAACATACCGTGTGTTCTAGGTTACCTAGGCTTTAGTTGCATAAGAGAGATCAATAGAAGTGTTTGGCAAAAAAGAAAAAAAATTTTCTATTCAAATAAAATAGTGTGAGTTAGTAAGATTTATTAAGATTGACATGTGCCTTCCTGATTCATGTGAAGTGTGAAAAGCCCAATCCCAGTTGTTGTGCCCGACCCTTCCCCAGCTAATGAAGTATTTTGAGTGTAACTAAAGGCCAAATTTTTTTTTTTTCATTTTGGATAGAGAAATGGAGGTGTAACCCCCGTTGGGTTTTTTTCCATCTGTGTCCCATTGGGGAGATTTCCCTTCACTTCTCGTCCCATAACCAAAACAGAAAGTGAGAGGAAATCCCACAAAGTGAGGGGATCTTGGGGTGGCACCAGGGTCACCAGAATTGGAAGATATCCCCTCTATTAGTGTTCTGATTTCAACCCAAACTTGAGAATTTCCTTTACTTTCACTTTCGATGATAACAGTAAAGAGGACAAATAGAGAAAAAAGTTTTGCCTTTATTTAAACTTCAACCACTTCAGCTCAGAAAGCTTTTACCCCCTTCATCACCAGGCAATTTTTTGCAATTTGGCACTGCACTGCTTTAACTGGTATTTACATGGTCATGCAACACTGTACTGACAAAATTTATATAATTTTTTCACAAAAATAGAGCTTTCTTTTGGTGGTATTTGATCACCACTGGGTTTTTTATTTTTTTGCAATATAAACGAAAAAAGACCAAAAATTTTGAGAAAAAACATTATTATTTACTTTCTGCTATAAAATATATCCAATGGAAAAAAATTTGAATTTCTTCATAAATTTGGGCCAGAATGTATTCTGCCACATGTCTTTGGTAAAAAAAATCCCAATAAGTGTATATTGATTGATTGGCGTGAAAGTTATAGCGTCTAAAAACTATGGAATATACTGTATACTGGAATTTTTATTTAAGGTTTTTTTTTTTACAGGCAATCCCCCAAGTACAAACAAGATAGGGTCTTGTAGGTTTGTTCTTAATATGAACTTCTTTGTATGTCAGAACAGGTACATTTTTTAAGTGTAGCTCAAGCCAAAAAAATTATTTTTGCGTTTTTTGGATAGCATAGGGATGGGTTACCACTCCTGTAATGTTTGTGATAAAGCTCCACCTTTTTCTCATGAGAACTCTTACAGCAGTGAATTTCCCTTCCTAGGGGTAGATTTCCTCTCACTTCCCGTTGTCTGCCTCCGTTTGTAAATATGATTCATTTGTAAGTTGGATGTGTGTAACCTGGGGACCGCCTGTACTAGTAATGGTGGTGATTAACGATTTATAGTGGGACTGTGATAGTGCAGCAGACAATCTGGCATTAACTGATGATGGGGGGAACTGATTAACTGCCACCGACATGAGTGATAATACTATGCACTGTCACTATACTAATGACACTGGCTGGGAAGGGGTTAACATCTAGGGCTATCAAAGGGTTAAACTTCGGCCTAACAATGTGTACTGGGCGCTGCTTCTACTAAGCAATGTTCCGGATGTTACTCCTTTGCAGAGAGAATAAAAAAATGGCACATCGCTGGTTACAGTAAAGGGTTCTGTGTTGTTCATCTGCTTAGGGCTCTCTTCTGTTATTCGCTCAGCCGATTGGCAGATTCCAGCCATAAATCAGTGGCCGGGACCCTCTGATCGGCTGTGCTGCAGTGAATGGTAGCACAACCAAAGTGGCACTCACTTCCCCACTACCCGGAATCCAAGTTCACATACATGTATGTGATCTAGTGCAGCTGGGCTGACCTGCCGCAGTAAGTACAGTGGGCAGTTCTGAAGGGGTTAATGATCACGCGTAGTGTAAATCTTGCAGAGTAAGGCTCAGTTTACACTACTGTGATGCCACTTTGATGCGATTTACAGTGCAATCATGTGGTGCAACTTTGATGTGACTTTGCATATTCTATGACGTCACTGTAAATTGCACAGAAGTAGTGCAGGAACCCTTCCCAAGATCACACCATTCTGAGTGGCATTGATTAGAATGGGAACCGATGAAAACAATGAGATATCCTTTGACCTAAATCGCATCAGAAGTCGCATTAGTGTGAACCAGGCCTTAATCTAGCAAGAGTAAATGTTGCATGGTCCAGTATGCCAACATCGGCTAAGCTTTACTTGCTGGTCTCTTACTGTTCCTGTCACTGCCCCTCTGACTGACATCATTACATATAATACACACAATGCAGGTCCACAGCCAATCACTGGTCCTGCAATGTAAATCTGGAGTGCCCACTCACATTCCAGACTGGAGCTGGTGGAAGGGGCAAAGGGAGCACAATTTTCACAATTTACCAACTGCCTGAAGTTCCGCTAATAAATGGTCTACTTCAGTGGTGCCCAAACTGTGGGCTGGATGCAGCCCTTTGCATGCAGTTAACTGGCTTGTGGCACAAATCCTGCCACAGACACCAACGATAGGCATAATTTTTCCCATTGACACCAATGATTTGGCATTATTCCTCCAACAGACAGCAACAATGAGACACTGTTCCCTCCATTAACACCAAAGATGGGGTACTATTCCTCCTCCACTAATACCAACAACGGGGCAGTATTCTTCCAATGACAACAACATTAAAAAAATAATTATCCAAACTTACATTGTACATGAAAAAGTAGGCGAGGCCTCTGAAACACGTTGTACACGTCCCCTTTTCCACATTTCGATGCTTACCCTGTTCATAGAGAATGGCAGTGGATGCCACCATTCTTCCATCCTCCAGGCGGGTCCGGCTCCCTATGCTTTGACAGCTGCTACCTCTCTGCAGCCTCTGCATTCCTTCTACACGCACACATGGTCTCCCTCTATGTCCAAGCAGCATTTTCTTTACCTCAATCTAAGTTTGAATAATCATTTTTTAAATAAATGTTATTCGGTTTTATTCAGCCCTGCGTTTGGATCAATTTATGTTTCTACATGTTGCAGAGGATCCTTCCCTGATCTGATGTGCCTTGCTGGAGAACCTCCTTATCCATCCACCCATCCATCCACTCGTCTATTCATCCTTGGGCGTCTCCCTGCACCAGTTGTTATCCATGGCTATGGACTGGAAAGCTCTTTACCCCGAACAATCAATATGTTGCATGAAAAGCCTTAGAGCATCTTCTCCAGGAATAGGTACAGTTTTTGGTCCATCCCATCTTTTTCTTTAATGCTGGCTTTCTTTGACTTTTTAGCCACCACTTCTTCACTAATAATGATTTTTGGACTCAAACTGAGTGCTTAGAGACTTATCATAAAGCAGCACATGTGCATAGGCATAATGTCCTGAATACAGATAGGATGCGATCACAACATTACGTATATGCGCATGCGCTACTTTATGCAATAGCAGCTCATGGCTGCTTACAGCTGCCTTCACCCTTTATGGGTGGCTGTATGCAATATCAGGACATCCCAGGCACCAGAAATATGCAGGGCATTTACACTGCACAGGGAAATATGTCCATGGGCGTGAAGCCCTAAAGGTGGGTATACACTATAAGAAAAACGGGTGAACCATCATAGTTTTTCTCAATGTTTCACAGCAAGTCGGAACCAAGGAAGGAAATAATGTAAAAAAATTCTCGTATGACAAAGGCTTTTTTTCTATTGTTTCTGATCCTGCGCAGTCTTTCGTATCTGATTTTTCTCATACGAAAACAGTACACCTTTAGTTTTATTTTTATTTTCACTTTCTATGTATTTCCACTACTTTTTAATTTAATTTTTTATTTACACCCATTTTTATTATTTATATTTATTTATTTTCATTTTCAATTTTTTTTTTTTGATTTTCAGAATTTCATAGTTACCATGGGCCCTTATATAACACACTCATATAGTAGCTCTTTTGCTCCTCTTTCTTTGGTCCTTATATTTATGGCACCTTAATCCCATTGATTTATTTCCATCATTAGTGATTTTCAATCATTTTTGATGCCGTTTAGGCTTTTCTAGTCTTTTTTTGCCCACTCCCCCTTTCTGTTCTTAAAAGTAGGTATTACACATTAATTAAATACGGCGTTAGATGCCAGAAGTGACGTTTCGGGCTTTTTCCAAAATGGCGCCAAAAACGGAAAGGACGTCAGTCTTTCCCTCTTTTAAGATTGAGGCACAGCGGAAATGACGTGCCGCCCGACTGGAAATTTATTTTCGGTATTAACCATGATATAGAGCTCGTATTTTAAACATTTCACATCCCCCCAGAGTAATTTTTAATTTCCAAACATGGGGGGTTGGTCTTTGACGATTAGTTAAATTACTCACTGTTAATTACTCACTAGCTAATTGTGACTGTTCACACAAAGTGCCTTCGGCCATGGTCGCCGCAGGCAATCGTGGACAGCCAACAGCCTATCAGTGTACTGTATGGGCTCGGCGGGTGCAGCTGTACACATTTAGCTGTCACTTTCAGCAGATTCCTGCTGCTGGGATTCACAGAGTGGCTAAATGCCTGTGCCAATACAGCCATAGCAGATAGGCAGAGACTGAAGCCACTTACTCCAATATATCCTAAACTTCTTTTTTTACTACATTTATAGAGTTCTTTTTTAAAGCCTCACTAAACACAAATTTCAAGGTGTTATATACATAAGAGCTTGTAAGAACATTCATGAATAAATATGCACTTTTTTTTTTTTTTTTCAAAAGCCCAGGAGAAATGAATATATTTCAAATGGAAGAAGGAACTGGAGAAAGCATATTTTTCCTGAGCAACCCTGATGTCTTGTGCAGTAGTTCGAGTGAAACAATTGTTTACCCCCTTTCACATTGGCGCCCTGCCCCTTCCGTCTAAGCAGGGGATCCTAGACTGATTTGGATCACAACGGAAAGGGATGTCATATATGTGACATCCGTGTCCATTCTGTTTCTTTATGTTCATTTAAGAATGGATCCAAGCAGGGCCACTGATAGGGGGGACCACTCGTCTTCTTGTATGGGGCACGAGCACACAGGTGGGGCCCACACAGGAAGAGGGATTACTGCAAATGACAATTGTGTCTCCCTTCCTCCAGCAGATGAAAGCTGATCTCTCCCTGCTGCCAGCTTTTATCCCCTGAGAAGGAGACAGTTGTCCCTCATTAATCCCCCTCCCTGCGTGCTCCCCCTCCCCTCCCAGCCCTGGCTCTAATGTTAGCTCTGCTCAAGAGTTTGTTATCTCTGTAACTTTGTTTCTCTCCCTGCAATTCTTCCTGTGCTCCTTGTCCCAGCCTATATATTTTTTTCATCTCTCTTCCCCATTGCTCTGTCTTCCTGACACAGTCACAGCTGATCAGCTGCATTCCCGTGGGGTGAAGAATTTACTGTTACACTGGTTCCATATCTGGTACTGTTATCTTGTCCCCGTGCAGTTTAGTGTGCTTTATGTAGCTGGGCTTCCCACGCCTCTCCCCCAGACTGCTTCCTGACCTATGCAACTTTGCTTCTTCTCCCATTCACTGTCTGTTCCCTCTGCATCCATGTATCAATGCCTTCTATTTAACTATCTACTAACTGATCTGGCAGTAGTAAACTCCATTTTTTATCTTTTTGAAGCAAAACAATGTGTTCAGACGGAGGTTTTGAAACCCCAAATGCTTGTAACAGCGTCTAAACGCGGTAACTCGCATTAATAAGCGTTTCCTTTATAGGTGTTTTCAATGGGAATACATTTCTGACTATTTTACAATGTAAAAACGCTTCTAAACGCAAACTCCGATAAACAGGCATAAACACGGCATGCAATTGCGGCATAATGGACGTTTTTAACCGGCGGTTACTAGCTGTCTCATAGTTCCAGCGTTCAGGAGAGGTTTTCAAACGTCCGGTGTACATGAAGCCTAAATGTAGCAGCCGATGATAGCACCAACGCATGATGGATGACATACCCTCCATTGAGAGAGTTGTGCTGTGACCATGACACCTGTGCGCATGCGTGTGAGTTACATCATCGCAGTTTGGCCAAACGACTGGAGCCCAAAAGACCAGATGAAGTTGGAATCCCTCTTAGTAGTGACAGCACATCACTGGAGAGATCTGCTTTTTAGGTTAGAAAAATATAATTAAGGGCTAATTTCCACAGGTACTCTGGCTGTGTGAAGGAGGTGTTTGGGCAGGAGCCACCTGTCATTCTATGGGGATGCAGCGCCTGTATGAACACAGCCGCAGGCCCTACTTAGACAGGTGTGCAGGTGAGTGGCCCCCAAATACACGCTGTCTGTGTTCTGGCTGTACACCTGCACCCCCACGCCTGCCAAATTAGGACCTGCTGCAGGTGGCTCAAGCCACATAAATGGATCACTGATTCACACACCACAGCACCCATGTGCATGAACCCCAACACCTCCCCTCACACACAGAGATTTATTTATCAACTTAGTTTAATCTTTTTAGATTTAGTGGGAATTCTGTGAGTTACTTTATGTTGTATTTGTGTCTGTGATTAATGATTTTATTGTATTGTTATCAAAATATAACGTTAATGTTTTCTTGGGGGGGGGTCTGTCAGGTAGTCTGTAAGGGGGCCCGCCATTTCTATCAGCAGCCCTGGATCCAAGTAATTCCCATGGGATATCCTTTCACGTCTGGCCAGGACGCAAACTTCTTGCATTCAGTCCAACAAACCTGAAAAAATTCGGACATAAACTGACATACGTCCCCTTAAATCCAGCCATCCAAAGAGATGCGAAGCATTCTGTTATTGATCCTTCTAAATGTGGGTCAAAAATGGACTGTGGGAACACACTTGAGTGAATAGGGACTTATGGCCTAAACAGGGTGACAACATGAAGCAATTTGCCACAGCCACTTAGTGTTCACACCAAAATGAGGTGCAGGAATCCTGCGTTCCGTATGCTCTTCCCGCACCACGCTCAAAATGCACGGGGTGCAAATTCGCTGTGCTGTGAACACTGGACTGCAAATTTTATTTGGTCCCATAGAATTCAATGGAGCTGAAATTCACACCACACCACAAAGAAGCTGCAAAGCAGGGACTAGGATCCATGTCTTCCTCTAGTACAAGCACTTCCCACACTGTAGTAAAACACTGGCTAGGCACACATTTAACCCTTTGATCGCCTCTGATGTTAACCCCTTTGCAGCCACTGTCATTAGTACAGTGACAGTGCATATTTTTAGAACTGATCACTGTATTGGTGTCACTGGTTCCCAAAAAGTGTCAAAAGTGTCAGTTAGGCTTCGTATCCATTAGAGCGACTTTGGACACATAAAGTCACATACAAGTCACAGCCCATGGATTTCAACGGCACCCATTCCAATCTTCGTGACCTAAAGTTGCAGCGACTTTGAAAAGGTGTCTGCACTACTTTGATGAGACTTTCGATGCGACTTTGAGTCAGAGAGTGTAAAGTCAGATCAAAATTGCACTCAAATTTGCATCAAAGTATCACTGCAAAGTCACACTCTAAATCACACAACTTTGGAGCTGCACTAGTGGAAATGTAGCCTAAGTGTCAGAATGTCCGTCGCAATATCACAGTCCCTTTATAAGTCGCCGATCGCTGTCATTACTAGTAAAAAAAATAAAAATCTCATAGTTTGTAGACGCTACAACTTTTACGCAAACCAATCCATAAACGCTTAGTGGGATTTTTTTTTTTTTTTTTTTTTTTTTACAAAATATGTAGTAGAATACATATTGGCCCTCTTTTTTTTTGAAGAAATTTTATTTTTTCATTTTTTTTATTGGATGTGTTTTATAGCAAATAGCAAATAATGTCTAAACATGGGTCAAAAATGGACTGTGGGAACACGCTTGAGTGATCAGGGACTTATGGCCTAAACAGGGTGACAACATGAAGCAATATGCTGCATGCCACAGCCACTTAGGGCCCGTTCATACCAAAACGAGGTGCAGGAATCCTGCATTTCATATGTGTTTTCCACGCCACGTTCAAAATGCACTGTGTGCAAATTGGCTGTGATCTGACCACTGAACTGCATATTCAATCCAGTCCCATAGAAGTCTATGGAGCTGAAATTTGCATCGCACTAAACTTGCACAGGACCGTTTTTTGAACTAGATCAAATTTGCACCACATATATGAACAGCCTTCATTTTAAATAATGCTTTTACAAGCATTATTATAATGCTTTTTTACATGACATGCACGTCTATGCTTTTAGGATCGCATCTGATCCGCATAAAATTTGCAGAAGTGTGAACCGGGAACTTAAAGGGTAACTCCACTTTTGTGGGGAAAAAAAATAGCAAAAAAAAAAACAATATAGTGTATACAGTTTCTATGCTGAGCATTTCCTCCCTATCACATCTGAGCAGCCCATGTGACTATAGAGTCACACATGGGGCATATACACAGTGGTAAATGACAGCCCACTCCTCCCTCCTCCATGTCCACTAACCAGCTAAACACAATAGGGGCGGGATATTACATGTAGATTAATGGATGCTTCACCTCCCTCTTATTCTAAGACACAGGCAGGAGGGGTGTGGCACAGCCTGCGACTGGCAGAAATCCACTCATACCATATTATTTTCACAAAATAATAAAGATTTAATTTCAAATTTACTGTATATTTGTATGTTAATTTAAAACAGTTTATTGATATAATTTTTTTTTTTACTCTGTATTCCAAAGCCTGTTTTTTTTTTTTGTGAACATGTGACCAGTAGCAGAAGACTAGAAGATCATCCTGCTTATGTTTGCCTGCAGACAGGCTGGGGAAGATCTGGGTCATGTGACAACGGTATATCGATTAGGAAAAAGGTAATTAGAAGTTTTATTTTATTAAAATAATTACAGTGCCATCATCCATATACAGAAATGGAAGGGACAATGTAAATTAAACAGTGTGTGTTTAGTATCACTATAATTATCTCCAAAAGCCCTCAAAGTGTAAGCAGGTAGCCATCAGTATCAGTAATATGAAATAAGAATAACAAGCCGATACTAAAATTTAAAAGGTGGATTCATAAGAGTACTCTACATATACCACCTATGGGAATGTTTTTCTGGTCCGCTATGTCGGATAACACAAACAAACTAGGATAAATAAAGTTCAGAAAATGGATACAAATACAATTCCTCTGTTGCCCTCTTAATGATGTCCCCCTAGGCTTGTGCCCAGTGGAAAATACATCCCAAATCTTTGGCACAGAACTGAGTGTCATTTGTAATTAATGCAATCTATAAGAGAAGCAAATAACTCCCAGCGACAGCGCCCGTGTAGCCTTTGGCACTTCTAATACGCTGGGAAGCCTCTCGTTCCCTGCCGCACAATAAAGAGAAGGACTGGAGTTTTATTGGTTTTGGAAAAAAAGCATTAGGAACAAATATAAGGCTCATGAATAATAAGAGAATTGTGAGCAGTGGTCAGTTATCTTAAGAGAAATAGTTCAGGTTTTATAGCAAGATACATTGGATTATTGACTTTTCACTATTATTAAAATGAATATACACTTCTATTCATAATAAGCAATAAACACACTTTTCATTACGTATATTATTATATTATATATTAAATTATATATAATTATATTATATAGATTATTCGAATTTACCGACCAATGAATTTAAGTGTATTATGTGTATTTTAAATGTATGTTACCTTGAAGGGCCACAAAAAAACAAATGGGTTTACATAAATAATGTACTGATCATATTACTAGATATTATATCGATGCATAATTTGCAGGAGGTTTTTAGCATAAACATCAGTATTATTTATATTTCCTTTAAATTGAACGCATAGCCAAAACTTTTAGGTAGTTTTGGATAAAGTACAGAAGGGCTTAAACCCCTGCCAGCCAGGTTTTGTTTGCTGACTATGCCATTGGGAAAGTTTCCCTTCACTATGCCATTGGGAAAGTTTCCCTTCATTTCCTGTCCTAGAATGGCAACAGGAAGTTGGAGGAAATCTGCTAAAGTCAGGGGAATTCTCCACTTACACAGATTTCTCCACAACATGTGTCACAAGTGAAAGATTTCCCCTCACCTCTTGTTCTGGGGACAACTTTAAAACTTTGGAATTCCCTTTACTTTCTTTCTCAGTGACCAGTACAAACTGAGAGAGTTTGGGGACACAGACTGCTATAACAACTTGGTAGAAGGCCTAACCCTTCCCCACTCTATTTAATTCTCAAAAAATGTTGCCTACACATACATTTTAAAGCCCAAAGCTGGGCTACATTTTTAAAGCTTAAAAAAAAAACAAAAAAAAAAAAAAAAAAACAGCTGCAAATCTCACTTTGGGGTTCTGCCCTGGAGTAATTTCCCCACAAGATGTCCTCAGTCATCTGGACTGAACCATTGAACGCATTGCACTAAGGACATGCTGTGAGTGCAGGATGTCATAGACCCTTCCCCTGAAGAGACATCTCTGCAGCATCCTTACCAGTGTTGGGGTAGTCCCCCCACCCAATCCATACCAGGCCCTTTGGGGCTTGGAGAGAGCCCATCCAAGTTAAACCCAGAAATAAAGCTAAAACAAAAGACATCCCTAGACAATTTATTCGAGCAAGTGGCAAAGATGAAAATGCGGTGTACCTGATTGTGTGTGCACTGAGTTTGGGGAAACGGGACCATCATAACCAGCAGCCCCCTTTAATCCTTGCCTCTGTTGCCCCATGCAAGACATGCTTTAGTGCCACCTGGCAAGCCCACTTTGATTAGGAATTCAATGAGACCTACAATTTGTTACATCTGAAATCAAAGCTGCTTAGTTTGTCTCTAGTGTCTGGCATACCTTTCCACTGCTTAACCTACTTATCGGTAGAATTTGTGGCATTGACTGCACCAGTGGACCCAATGTAATGCTGCAGCCCTCCTTTTTTTGGGTATGATCTTTCTATAAATAAGCCCAGATTATTGTAGGTGAAAGAAATGCTCCTCCTTTATTCTGGCCACTTGGTCACCCACAGGTCCCTCTTTACCTCTAGGTCACGAGGCCACTCATCTGCCCCCGCTCACTCATATATCTTATGTAGCGGGGTTAAACATGCCTAAAGACACTGTTTGATATGTGGGAAGGAACTAGGCTCCCTCTAGTGGTAGCTGCATGGAATTTCCTGGGCTGTGACTTCCTTTTCACAAGATGAAGAAACTACATCTCCCAGGCTGCTTTGCAAGATCCAGGGTGCACGGCTGCACCGCACGGCACTATGGGGGAGGTTATTTAAAGGAAGAGAGAAGCGCGCGAAGGGGGCGCCTTTTCTGCGCTGGACTCTGAGGAACCAGCGAGCGAGAGTGAAGGACTGACACTGGATATTGGGCCAGAGCCTCTTAGCCTGGAGGGACGACGTGGAACCGTCCCATCTCAAGCACGAGGCACATTCCTGGAGGTCATACTGCTGTTTGCTGAGACCGGAAGTCATCCGCCAGAAGGACCTCGCGCGGCTGGCACATAGCCAAAGGACTGAGACCGCAGTGGAGGCGCGCGAAGGAGAAACTTCTGTTGGTGAGAGGGCACATGCCCAATAACTGACTTTATCTGCTGAAGAGACAGTTTTATCTACAGATAGCGGTAGCGCAGCAGGAGGTGATAAAACCCCGGGGTTTATCAGCATACTTTCTCAGGAGACTCATAGACAAACAGTAAGGTCTGTAAAGGAGTCGCCAGAGGTTTAACTCTCTCGCAGAAGTTATTGCTCAGTTACGCAGACACCCTGCGGTGACAACTAACAGCTCGTTGTCTCTCTCTCTCTTGATCTTTATTCCTAATCTGGATTACAAATGAGCTCTATTCAATAACCTTGCTAGCGAAGATCAACAAGAAAGAAGAGAACTCTGGGGGGGGGACTCAGATAGGCCTACCTACCTGGTACTGTGTCTACCCTTAATGCAGGAGGAGTGTGGGGGTATTCTTTTACCTTTTTAAAGCTGTTTTAAATAACCTTTTATGGACTCGTATTGTATTGTATTGTATCTCCCCTATTCAATTTGATATATAGTAAACTAAGTTTGGTTAATTACAATCCTGTGCGTTGTTCCATTGTGTCACCCAGAAGGACTACCATTCAAGAAGGTAACAAGGTATGGTTGCATAGTGAAGTATTGTATTTCAATCTGTGTATCCATTTGATAGTCCAGTCCTATTCTGGGTCAGTTGTGCCTGAGGAGGGATCGAGCCAATTTGATTGGGTTGTTAGGCAGGGTGTAGACCCAATAATATAATCAGCAGCTCCTGCGGGGGTGGTGCTACACGTGGGGGCTCGTCCGGGATTTCTACAGTCCTGCAACACAACCCTCTCAGCCATAGAATCCCCTCCCATGCAGAAATGGATCCTGTCGCTGCTGCTGAGTGGTGCAAGGAAGAGAATGTCATAGTGGAAAATGGCCTGGTGGTTGAAATCAAGGGAGAAGCCTGGACTGAAGAAAAGCTCCTCCCTGTTTTGAGGGCACTATCCACAGACAGGAAATTCTGGGTGATTGACATGAAAACTGACACCACTGTCCCACACACGTATGCACTGTGTGAGTGGAGGAAGGGGGTCCCTGATTATTTTAACGGAAACAGTGTAAAAACTACTGACCAAACAGAACTTTTCCTGATACATCCAGGAGTTCCTATTGCGGGTCCCTCATCCACCACCCCTGGGGTATCCAGCCAAGAAAAAGGTGTCCAAGAAGGGCATCCTGAGTCATCACCTTTGTCGACTTTTAGCTCAGAACTGTGTGCTGTTCTTGGGGAGATTGTGGCAAAATGTAGCAGGGACTCCTCGAGCTATCTGATGACTGGATATAGGAAGCTCCGGACATTCTCTGGGAAACAGCCTGTGCCTTCAGCAGAAGATGGGTTCGAAGAGTGGCTAGATACCGCCACTCAGGCTTTGGAGGAATGGGAGGTACCAGAACAGCACAAGAAGCAGAGGATCACAGAGAGTTTAAGGGGACCTGCATTAGAGGCTGTACGTAATCTAAAGCTTAGCAAGAAGAACTGCACTGCACAGGATTATTTGGACATTCTGCAAGATGTGTTTGGTCGGACGGAGAACGCGGCTGAACTTCTCTACCAGTTGGACCACTGTTATCAAGAAGAGGGGGAGAAGTTGTCCGAATTCATTAAACGTCTGGATAGGATTATCCACCAGATTCTGTTAAAGAAAGGAATAGACCCCCGGAAAATAGATGAGACTCGTGCACGACAGGTTCTGAAAGGGGCTCAACCTTTAGATCCCATTGCCATACTGTTACGAACTCGTCGAGATGGCGGCATTCTAGAATACCCCGATCTGATTCGAATGGTCAGAGAGGAAGAGGTCATGTTGGACAACAAGAAGAAAAGTCGGCAGTTTGACTCAACTGCCCGGGTTGGAGTGATAAGTGTGGAAGAGGGTGACTCTCAAGTTGAACTCCTAAAGACCCAAGTGTCTCAGTTGATAGAAATGGTGTCCATCCTGACTGGTCAGGTATCCACTCTACCCAAGGGGAGTATATCGGAGAGGCCAGATGAACCTGTTAGTCTCAGCACAGATCCAGAGCCACGGCCTGCAAGATTGTTAACTTGTTTCAACTGCGGGGGAGTTGGGCATGTTAGAAGGGTATGTCCCAGCTCAGGAAATGCTGCCGCGAAACCTCGCGAGCCAGCGGGAAACTTCAGAGGACACCGGTGAAGGAGTCAACCGGGTGTCCGTCAGTCTTAAGGGACTCCAGAAGTGGTGCAGGATCAGGGAAACTGAGTCAGGGGGTCAGACCCAAATATAACACCCCCAGTTCTAGACTCCGGGTTACTGAGGGAAGGAAAGTCAATGCACACCGGATTCGGCGGGGGCCTAGATCAAGGAAGAAAAAGGAGAAGAGGGCCAGGGTACAGAGAACTGAATCAGATAACAAGGCTACATCAAGAGAATTCCCAACTAACTTGGTCGGGCCCTCCCCAGTGGTCTCGGTTCAGGTGGAAGGAATTTACACAAGAGCCCTCCTTGACACAGGGGCCCAGGTGACTCTTTTGTATAGAGACTTCTATGATAAATATCTTACCCATCTACCTTTGCAGAAGTTGGAAGATCTGGAGATATGGGGTATTGGGACCCAAAGTTTTCCCTATGACGGGTATCTGCCAATCAAGTTGACCTTTGATCCATCAGTGGCTGGTGAAGCGGAAACCTTCGACACCTTAGCGGTGGTCTGTCCTCGTCCACCAGGGGCCAACAAAAGCTCTCTCATCGTAGGAACAAACACTGACCTGGTAAGGCGCCTTCTGATACAACTGGTCCAGGGACAAGATGCTCAGGCGCCAAGGATCCATCCCATGCTACGGCAGGCCTACCAACGATTAGTGTTGGAGCAAGAGACCCCCGCAGAAGGAGTTGGACGACTCTGGAAGCTGGATAGAGCAGAAAAGGTCTTACAGCCAGGAGAGGTGGCCTGTTTTAAGGCTTCTGTTAAACTCACATGGCAACAGCCGGGTCCCTTCATTATCTTTGAATCAGGTCAAAAGGAGAGACAGAGAGGGATAGAAGTGATCCCTGAGGTGATCCCTTTGAAGGTGTTACAGGAAAACCGTGGAAGGGTTTTAGTGAGTGTCAGAAACACCTCTATTACACCAGTGAAGGTACCGGCCAGAGTGCTCCTGGGCCAAGTCAACCCGGCTACCCCAGTTGCCCCCATTGATTTCAAAGAAAAGGAACAGGGTGAAGCGGTTATAGAGGAGCTCTGCTCTGGAAGCGCTGCCCTCCCGCCGGAATGGGTGAAGAGGGCCAAGGCACAACTTGCTCGATGGAGGGAAATATTCTCTAAGGACGAGTTTGACGTGGGATGTGCCAGGAGCGCCACTCATAAGACCCGCCTGAGTGAGGACAAGCCTTTCAGGGAGAGAGTCCGGCGAGTCCCCTTAGGTGACTTAGAAGATCTACGTCAACAGCTGGCAGAGCTCAAAAAGATCGGGATTATCCGAGAATCCAGGAGCCCGTATGCTTCCCCGATAGTGGTAGTCCGGAAGAAAAATGGATCTTTGAGGCTTTGTATCGACTACCGAACGCTGAACAGAAGAACCATCCCAGACCAGTATACCACTCCTCGAATCGAAGATGCCCTACAGAGTCTGTCAGGGGCGAAGTGGTTCAGTGTGATGGACTTAAAGAGTGGGTATTATCAGATCCCCATGCACCCTGAAGATCGGGAGAAAACAGCCTTCATCACCCCTGTTGGGTTCTTTGAGTTCAATCGCATGCCTCAGGGGTTGTCCGGGGCCCCTGCTACCTTCCAGAGGCTGATGGAAAGGACCGTTGGAGATATGAACTTGATAGAGGTACTGGTATACTTGGATGATGTTATCGTGTTTGGCAGAACTTTGGAAGAACACGAGGAGAGGTTGGAAAAGGTCTTGAAGAGGCTACATGAAGAAGGTCTGAAACTTTCTCCTGAGAAGTGCCAATTCTATCAGTCCTCGGTCCATTACCTGGGCCATATCGTGTCTGGAGAAGGGGTGGCCACTGACCCGGACAAGCTGGATGCTGTTGCTTCCTGGCCCAGACCCACAAATGTGACCGAACTCCGGTCATTTTTGGGCTTTTGCTCCTATTACAGGAGGTTTGTGGAGGGGTTCGCCCAGATTGCCCGACCCCTAAATGAGCTCCTGAAGAATGAAGAAGATGATGTCCCTAAGTTGGTAAAGCCGGTGAAGTCCACCATGGGCCCCCGGAAGGCTAAGGAATCCATCCAGGATCAGTGGACCCCGGAATGCGAAGGGGCCTTTGTCCAGCTGAAGGAAACCCTAACCACTGCCCCTGTGTTGGCCTATGCGGACCCCACAAAACCATATGAACTGCATGTTGATGCCAGCCGAGATGGGCTGGGGGGGGTACTTTATCAGGAGCATGAGGGTCATCTGCGACCTGTTGCCTATGTGAGCAGAAGCCTACTGCCTGCTGAAAGGAATTATCCTACTCACAAACTTGAATTCTTGGCCTTGAAGTGGGCAGTGGTTGACAAATTGAAAGACTACCTGTACGGAGCTGAATTCATTGTCAAGACAGATAATAATCCCCTCACCTATCTGTTGACTACGGCCAAGCTGGATGCAACAGGACATCGATGGTTGGCTGCCCTCTCTAGCTTCAATTTTAGCCTGAAGTATCGGCCAGGAATCGGAAATAGGGATGCAGATGCCCTATCCAGAAGGTTGCATGTTCCACAGGAACCTGCGGAAGAATGGACTCATTTGGCTCCAGAAGGGGTGCGTGCCCTATATCAGGGAACTGAATTTCGATCCTGAGGAGGGTCAAGAGCAGAAGAGATTGGGGTTTCGGCTATCGGAGTACCCAAATGCTACTGCCAGGTGACCCAAGTTGAAGGGGAGGGTTTGCCCCGGCTGTCCAAAAGGGACTTGCGGAAGGAGCAGTTGGAAGACCCTTTGGGAAAACTTCTCTTGGAAGCCCTGGAGATCCAGAGCCCTGAGTTGCTTCTAACTGACTCCCCTCAGGGGGCCCGTCTGTTGCATAGAGAGTGGACCCGGTTACAGATCAGAGAAGGAGTGGCCTACCGGAGAGGTCCATCTGAAGATCTGGAGGAGAAGTGGCAACTGTTCTTACCAGCTAAATACAGAGAGGGAGTTCTGGCCGCTCTTCATGATAATCATGGCCATCTGGGGCCCGAAAGAACCTTTCAGCTTGTCAGGGACAGGTTCTACTGGCCTTGTATGAGGGCCGAAGTCGAAGGATACTGTCATTCTTGTGTCCGGTGTATACAGAGGAAGACTCTGCCACGTCAAGCAGCCCCAATGGGCCATCTACAAAGTCAGGGACCCATGGAGCTGGTGTGCATTGATTTCCTTTGCTTAGAGCCTGATCTGAGTGGCCAGGGGAATGTCCTTGTGGTAACAGACCATTTTACCAGATATGCTCAAGCATTCCCAACAAGGGATCAGAAGGCCTCAACGGTAGCCAAAGTTCTTGTAGAGAAGTTCTTTGTACATTATGGGTTACCACAGCGCCTCCATTCTGATCAGGGAAGGGACTTTGAAAGCAGACTGATCAAGAGACTGTTAGATATGTTAGGCATTCAAAAGACTAGAACCACTCCCTACCATCCACAGGGGGATGCCCAGCCTGAACGATTTAACAGGACTCTTTTGGATATGTTGGGGACTTTGAGCTCAGAGAAGAAACAGCATTGGGGCAGGCACGTAGCTGCCATTGTGCATGCCTACAACAGCACTGTCAGTGATGCTACTGGATATTCCCCTTATCGGCTGATGTTTGGAAGGGAGGCTCGGTTGCCAGTGGATTTGGCCTTTGGCATTTCGCCTGATCATACCTCTTCAGCATCGCATAGAGGATATGTGGACCGACTGCGGAAGAGTCTGAAAGCGGCCTATGACAAGGCTCAGGCCACATCTGATCAACGTGGACTGCGGAATAAAAAAAATTTCGACCTAAAAGTTCGGATCCATGACCTGCAACCAGGGGACAGGGTTTTGTTGAGAAACTTGGGTGTCCCGGGAAAACACAAGTTGGCAGACCGCTGGAAGTCCCAACCTTATGTTATCTGTAAGCAACTGCCAAACCTTCCTGTGTACCAAATTCGGCCTGAGGGAAGTGTGGGTCCATTGAAGGCTTGGCATCGGAACCATTTGCTGCCTCTCTCTGAAGCGGTTCGTATGCCCCCTGTGGAAGACTTGTCAGCGGCCCCTTCGACTTCTCGCCGGTCCAGACCAGTTACCAGATCTCAGACGATGCTCCCAGATGAGGGAGAGGGAAGTTCTCCATCTGAAGATTTGGAAGATGAAGAGGAGGTACCCGACTGGTTGTGGTCATCTCAGTTGCCAGAACCCACACCTGCCTCCCTGTCTTCGTCTGACTTGGCTGATAGAGGAGCCCTTCGGGCAGAAGCCCCTGAATTCATACCCTTTCATATGCTTCCAGAAGAAGCAGCTGAGGATGAAGATCCTGAGGAGGAGGTTGCACCCTTCTCTGAAGAAGAACTGACCTCTCTTGAGCCATCAGGTGCCTCTGTGTTGGAACATGAGGAGGGGGACATGGAAGAATCCTCAGAAGTGCCTGATCCTAGTACCTCTGAGAGCATGCCTCCACGGGAACAGAGGGAAAGGAGAGTCATTCACCCACCTAAGAGACTGACCTATGATCAATTGGGTGAATGTTCGGAAGAAGCTGTTTTTATCTCCAAAAGGTCTCCTGACCAGCCTAGTTCCTCCACTGTAGATTTGGTGGGGGACAACCCTAGCTCACCCCCAGGCACAACTGTACAAGCCACCCAAGTTTTGGGGGGTCTGTGAGAGATCATGAGAACAAAGTATTGAAGTAGAAAACGTTTGCATTTAAGTTTGTACATAAGGATATTGGGTTTGGCCATTATAATAAGCACAGTTTTTGAGGTTCACAATTTGGTTTACTTTGTGAGTTAATGTTTGCGCACATTTTGTTGCTCTGACCTCACTATATGTTTTTTTTCTCTCTCACCTTTTGATGTTTTTTTTTCAACACAAACTTTAAGATGTAAGTGTTTAAGAAATTGCAAAGGCACATGTGCTTTTTAAAGGAGCACTATATAAAAGCACTAGAAATTAGCACTATATTAACACTGTAGAAATCACTTATTTGCTTATTAATTGCACTTTATCGTTTTACTGTTGCACTGCTATTAGAATACAAAATTGGATATATTCAGATTGACTTATTTCAGCAAAATGTTAATGTTTTTGTTGTATAATGCCAACCTATGCACTAGGGTACATACTGTTGACCTCTTTGGGGACCAAAGTTTCTCAAGTGGGGGGAGTGTGTAGCGGGGTTAAACATGCCTAAAGACACTGTTTGATATGTGGGAAGGAACTAGGCTCCCTCTAGTGGTAGCTGCATGGAATTTCCTGGGCTGTGACTTCCTTTTCACAAGATGAAGAAACTACATCTCCCAGGCTGCTTTGCAAGATCCAGGGTGCACGGCTGCACCGCACGGCACTATGGGGGAGGTTATTTAAAGGAAGAGAGAAGCGCGCGAAGGGGGCGCCTTTTCTGCGCTGGACTCTGAGGAACCAGCGAGCGAGAGTGAAGGACTGACACTGGATATTGGGCCAGAGCCTCTTAGCCTGGAGGGACGACGTGGAACCGTCCCATCTCAAGCACGAGGCACATTCCTGGAGGTCATACTGCTGTTTGCTGAGACCGGAAGTCATCCGCCAGAAGGACCTCGCGCGGCTGGCACATAGCCAAAGGACTGAGACCGCAGTGGAGGCGCGCGAAGGAGAAACTTCTGTTGGTGAGAGGGCACATGCCCAATAACTGACTTTATCTGCTGAAGAGACAGTTTTATCTACAGATAGCGGTAGCGCAGCAGGAGGTGATAAAACCCCGGGGTTTATCAGCATACTTTCTCAGGAGACTCATAGACAAACAGTAAGGTCTGTAAAGGAGTCGCCAGAGGTTTAACTCTCTCGCAGAAGTTATTGCTCAGTTACGCAGACACCCTGCGGTGACAACTAACAGCTCGTTGTCTCTCTCTCTCTTGATCTTTATTCCTAATCTGGATTACAAATGAGCTCTATTCAATAACCTTGCTAGCGAAGATCAACAAGAAAGAAGAGAACTCTGGGGGGGGGACTCAGATAGGCCTACCTACCTGGTACTGTGTCTACCCTTAATGCAGGAGGAGTGTGGGGGTATTCTTTTACCTTTTTAAAGCTGTTTTAAATAACCTTTTATGGACTCGTATTGTATTGTATTGTATCTCCCCTATTCAATTTGATATATAGTAAACTAAGTTTGGTTAATTACAATCCTGTGCGTTGTTCCATTGTGTCACCCAGAAGGACTACCATTCAAGAAGGTAACAAGGTATGGTTGCATAGTGAAGTATTGTATTTCAATCTGTGTATCCATTTGATAGTCCAGTCCTATTCTGGGTCAGTTGTGCCTGAGGAGGGATCGAGCCAATTTGATTGGGTTGTTAGGCAGGGTGTAGACCCAATAATATAATCAGCAGCTCCTGCGGGGGTGGTGCTACACTTACAAATTAGCCCAGATGACTAGATAAAATAGAACCTCCTCCTTAATTCTGACCACCTCACCCTACTCCCCTCTCCTTTGTTTCTCACTTTTTACATGAGCCTACAAGTTCCTTCTTTATTCTGATCGCCTGGTTACCAATATCCTATCCCTCGTACTTCTCTTCCAACAAACAAATCCCAGATAAAAAGTGAAAGGGAAATGTTTCCTTTATAGTGACCACAGGCCACCCATGTGGTTCTCTAAAGCTCCCCTTGTCCATTTGGTTCCTTGAGCAGGAACACATGCTACACAGTCAGACTGCCCCTGGCAACATGAGAACTGGGCTTAACGTGACTTTGTACTTGCACTCAGGCCTAACCAGCATTTCATCCTGTGGATGACACAACAAGCACAGAAGCGTGCAGCTGTCTTTTATTAGACAAACAGTGGCAGTGTCATGGACAACCTTTAGAAAAAAAGATTACACGAATGTTCCTGGAAATCAGGGAACACTGACAGCTCTAAGACAATATTTGTTGAACAATGACACAGCAGCAGAAGATTTTCAGCTGGGGCAAGGCTTGAACAACAGGTCACGGTTATATGTATGCGGCTATAGGGATGATGGACAGTAGAAGGGCAGGATGATTTCTACAACTGTGAATAGGCTGGCAGAATGTTGCGGCCAGCAGAGCATAAAACAGATCTGTGACACTTAAGGCAGGCCTTGCATGAATGTGTAAAAACAGCAGCACTTTTCATCTTCATATAATTGCACATAGATTTACTAACAACACCATTAGATTTACATTTTCCTGTATAGTGGTGCCTTCAGGATCCGCCATATTTGTGTAGCCTCAGAATGATTAGCCACATTTGTTTCTAATTTCTTCTTCTCTCTGGTCCTTTTTGAGGCTGTGAAGTAATATAGATGTATGAACTATTGACAATTCCTATTAACCGAGGTAGGGAATGAAAGTATTTTCTCAGGGCCCTATCTAGATATCATGATGTCCTTGGTATACCTGAATGCTGATGACCATTTGGATAGGTCCTGCCCTTTGAACCATCTTATTATGGCAAAAACACTGCTGGAATGAGTTAATGGTGGTGTTCTAAAATTTTATCGGACCCATGAAAATTCCGGACCTCGTCACTTCCGACTGGTGCGAGCCCCGGTGCGCATGCGCACAAGGTCCGAGGAAATTCTAAGACTTAGCGAACAGCTGATTGAGAGGAGGAGGGGCTGAGGTGGGACGCACACACCGCCGTGGGAAAATTGCTGTCACGGGCAAACCAAAATTCTATCGCAGGTAGCCAAGACGCTCCCCTATAGCTGATAGAAATTTGGGGTCTCGGGGATGAAAGGGCGCGGAGCAATGACCCCGTGGGTCTCGGGGATGAAAGGGCGCGGAGCAGTGACCCCGAGAACCGGGGACCACTGCTCCGCACCCTTTCATCCCTGAGACCCCAAATTTTTAACAGCTGTAGGGGAGCGTCTTGGCTACCTGCGATACAATTTTGGGGTCTCCAGCACATATGGTTCGCCCGTGACAGCAATTTTCCCACGGCGGTGTGTGCTGTTCGCTAAGTCTTAGAATTTCCTCGGACCTTGTGCGCATGCGCACCGGGGCTCGCACCACCCGGAAGTGACGAGGTCCGATTTTTTCACGGGTCCGACAAAATTTTACAACAGTGGCACCAAGGAGTCTCCCCAATAAGCAGAACTCTTTTATCTTTACAGACCACCAAGGTAAAAAAGGAGAAACAGTATAATGTTTCTCGAACTGTAATAAGTCACATGACTCTTCTCAAGATCATCAGAACCTCTTTCCCCTTAAGTGCTGAATTCAGCCACAAATTTCCAAAGGTGACTAGGAGAAGGAAACAAAATAAGGAAAAATGTTTTACAAATAGCTAATTCTGAGGCTTTGGCCTGCCTCTTGTAACCCTGCTGTCCCAGGCCCTGGCCCACGAGTGGCAATATGGTAAATACAGCCCTGGGTTTTCTAAGTCCCCGTTCACATTAGGTCGCTCCGACTTAGGGGGCGACCTGTGAAGTCGCGTGCAGCGCGACTTCGGCGCGACTTGCACGGACTTCACATAATGAAAGTCAATGCAAGTCGCCTCCAGGTCGCCCCGAAGTAGTACAGGACCCTTTTTTCTAAGTCGGAGCGACTTGTGTCGCTCCTATTAGAACGGCTCCTGTACTACACAGTGGGAGCGATGGTGCACGACTTGTCAGGCTGACCAAGTCGCCTGACAAGTCGTACCAGTGTGAATGGACACTAATACCTCCTCTATATGCTGTCTAACTGTTTGTAATTTGCTGAGGAAAGTGGCCCGATTAGCAGCCTTTGGCCTCATTTACACTTGATGGCTGAGCCACATTTTTACTGTCTCACAACTGCTCCCACATAAGCTGCAAAGGCAGCAGATAGGGGTGGAAATATACTGCGGCCAAGACACTTTGCATTGAAACAGCAAAAATGATCCCTTATGTTGTGTTCTGTGGGTTGAACCCAACCCATTTAACTGCCAAACATGCGATAGCAACGTGGTGATGCAGGTTTTTAGGGATTAAAAAGCCAGCCAGTGAGGATGCAACATAATGCCTCCCCAACACCTATTAAACGCCCTCTGAAAAGAGATCTACTGAAGATCGCTATTCAGAGGGTGCTGGCAATGAAAACTCTTAATCTCTAACAGCTGTACAGTAAAGGAACCCTGATGTGTATAAATCCTAATATGACACCTGTAACATGTCTCTAGTTATAGTGCATTAAAACTGCTGGTTGTAAGACTGAATACCAAGATTTCTGACATCACACATCAATCACAAATCCGGCACACCAGTAACTGGGGATTAAAACACGCCAGCGCAAACACTTTTTTTGCAGAGCTGTAATCAGCAAACATTCAGCAGGTAGACCCAAGTTGTCCCATGAAGGATTAAAACACAGGTCATATTTTTGCACATTACGCATCTGTGGAAACAATACTGATGTTATTTCACTTTAAAACGCCCTTGATATCGTTCACTTGAAAGAGGAATTCTAGCCGGCATGAAGCTGATCATGAAATGAAAAGGCTTTTTGGAAAGCTATATTTATTTCTACTAGAGAAGTGGCTTTTGGCTTGGTTACAGCCATGTGATTGATTAGCCCAGCACTGTGATTATAGGGGTAGTGTAGATTTTATCTTTTCTATATACCTCTAAATGGACATAACATGGTGATGCCTGAATAGTAAAACATGGTGGCATGACCAGGGAAGAGAAAAAAACAACTCAATTTAAAGAAGTGGAGTCTGAAAAAAATGTTCTCACATGCAGCCCATTCCGATATAAACCGAGAACATTTCCAAGGAAAATAGATAACACAGTCATGTACTTAAAGTGGACCTAAAGCCCAATACTGGTGTAGCACCCTCTAGCTAGTGCGCTAGTGTTAGAGATAGTGTAGGTAAATTTGGCCTGGCTGAGAGCCAGGCTGGGTTGAATCTAGGTCAGGGTGAGTGACTCAGGGAGGCTGGGTGACTCATCAGGCAGCACCTCTGACACCTCTCTCTACTTGCTGGAACCTTGGAGAAGTATCCATAAGAATGGGACGGGAGGTTAGGAGGAGCTGCCTGGAGTAATGAGGAGGGCCCCAGCCAATCACCAGCAAGTGGGCTGGCAAGGGGTATGCCCCTCTTAAATACTTGCAGTCAGGCCAGCAGGGGCAGTGGAGTCAGGTGGAAGCTGGAGATGCTGAGGAGGCTGTCAGTGGCCCTTGAGAGTAACCCCCTTATTCCGGGGGGAGGCGGGGGTGACCATGGGCCTGGGGCTTGAGTGCTGAAGGGATCCTCCTACAACACATGGAGGAGTCCTGTCCAGAGGCACGGGAGCAAGGGTGAGGACAGCAGAAGCCAGCGAGCACATCCAGGAGGTGTCTCCAGGAGAAGTCAGCCGGTACGGGGAGGACATTTTTAGGTATAGTTAGTGGTAGGCTGGATTTCCACTTTGAGCAATTATAACAACAGATTCAATATTATCAGTATAAACATCTAAAACATTTAAAGCTGAAGTTTAATCTGCTTTTATTTTGCCTTCTCTGTTTTTTTTTATCCTTCATTACCATGTTAATGACATTTTTAAATAAAACCTTCCCACTTTCATTACATATCTTATTTTACACCCACTGATGTCATCACTGGGTCTCTGTTCTTCTCTATGTAATGCAGGCAGAACATGGCTGGTGGAAGGGACCGGCAGGCAGCTGTACATAGCTTCCTGAAAACATCACAGCACATCACAACACCTTGCCTCAGTACTCGTCCCAAGAGACATCAGCCCCAGTGCAAGCAGTGGGCTAACTCTTGGCTGGAGTTAGTCAAATATAAAAATGCCTTGATCGGTGGATGTCAGCCTGGAGGAGTGGATGTTCCTAGGCAGATAGAGTGGCCCGGAGTAACGGAGACATGGACGGAGGGCTGGCATGACAGGGGTTAAAGGGGTTTGGGACAAGGAGGGGTTTTCAACCCAGTACGATAGAAAATAAGTGGTGGGACTTTTAATTGGTGTTTTGGCCAGAAAGGGTTGGAGCTACAGGGAGAGGTCAAGCTAGGGGCTTCAGGAAGTCTTCAGTCGGAGGAAAGCTGCGTTGGAGAATATTTCCCACCCTCCCTCCCATTTTCTTGTATTTTCTTGTTTTTTCTGAAATTTGTTTTTGCGGTCCACCGCCCTTGTATTTGGTTTTTGTTTTACCAGAGGCTTTCTTCTTTGGGGTGGTTCTTTGTCATGGCAGCAAGCGGGGTACAAGGTCCTGGTAGGTTAGTATGGTGAAAACGTATACTTGGTAGGGACCCGTCTCAGGTACGGCTCCCAGTAGTTGATATGTTGGTACCTGCGACTGGTTGTCTCTGAGCCAGTGCTGTGTGGCTGGAGGTCCAATTAAGTCGGACCCAGGTACCTCCTTCTTTGATGCCTACCGGGACCTTGAGGCTCCAGTAAAAAACAGGGTTTAACCACTTAAGCCCCGGAAGATTTTACCCCCATTCCGACCAGGGGGTATTTTGCGATTCGGCACTGCGTGACTTTAACGGACAATTGCGCGGTCGTGCGACGCTGTACCTACACAAATTTGGCGTCCTTTTTTTCCCACAAACAGAGCTTTGTTTTGGTGGTATTTGATCACCTGTGCGATTTTTTGATCACGCGCTATAAACAAAAAAAGAGCGTCAATTTTGCAAAAATAACAATATTTTTCACATTTTTTTATATGAAATTCCCCCAAAAAAAAATTTAAAAATCAACATTTTTTAACATTTTCGGCCAATTTGTTTTATCCTACCTATGTTTGGTAAAAAAAATCGCAAAATGCGTATTTTGATTGGTTTGCGCAAAAGTTATCGCGTTTACTAACAAAGGGAAAGATTTTTGTCATTTTTGTTGTTTTTATTTTTAACGCGTAATGGCGGCGATCTGCGATTTTTTTTGCGGTACTGCGACATTGCGGCGGACAGATCGGACCCTTGACTGACATTTTTGACACTTTTAGGGTTACCAGTGACATTTCTACAGTAATCAGTGCTATATACATATATGCACTGTTACTGTAAAAATACACTGGTAGTGAAGGGGTTAACTTTATTTGGGAGGGAGGGGCTGTGTGTGTCCCTAGGGGCGTGCTTTCTACTGTGATTGGCTGTGGCTTGAGCTGTAAGGACACTGATCAACGGATCTACATAGTAGATCCATGTGATCAGTGTCTTTACAGCGAGGAGAATGACAGGTGGCTTGTTTACACAAGCTGCCTGACATTCTCCCTCTCCCCCGGCGATCGCCGAGTGGCCGGCGGACATCGGGTCCGCTGGTCACATGCGCGGGGGGGTCCGTGACCACGCGGGAGAGGGAGCGCGCCTCCGGCGGCGCGCGCTCGCTCCCTAGACCCTCACAAGCAAGCAACGTAGCCCTACGTTAGTTTGCCTGTGAGGGGCTGACCGCCGACGTAGATAGTCGTGCGGCGGTCGGCAAGTGGTTAACGTGTTATTTACCTGCTATGTATACAGTTTGTTAATAAAAGGCTGCTATGGCCATTTAACTCCAACCTGTGGTCATGTGGTTATTTATAATGGAGGAGGAGAGTGATGGTCAGAGCAGAATGGAGACAAATCTTCTTTAATCCCCTAGTCATGCATTTGCATGTAAACGGCTCTGGGTACCGGTGCATGACATAAAGAATAGAATGGAAGGGCCGTGTCAGGTGCAGTCAGGCCGAGGAGGAAAGGGCTAGAGCAGGGGTCCCCAATTCCCAGGTCGCAGACCAGTGCCAGTCCATGGCGCCTCTGCAGAAGGGCCACAAAGGCTGCTTTGTCAGCAGTGCGGTGGGCAGATCGTGACATCATCTCTCACTCCCCACCCCGCATCAACGCTGTTCTGCCCTTACAGCAGGGCCGCAAAGGCTGCTCTTGACAGAGCTACAGCCGTAGACAGGTAGAGAGATGATTACATCATCTCTCACCACCCGCCCTCACTCTGGGATAGGATTAGCATATGCGCAAGTGCAAGACTATCCCCTCTGACGCCTCTGGGGAGAGGCTGCCAGAAGCAGTGTAACCATAAGTCTTTCACTGCTGAAAAAAAAAAAAAAACCTTATCTTGACTTTATATGTTAATTAAATTAAAGTAACAAGCCGCATATGGTATTTTTTGGTGGCAGGTTACAGTGACATTCTACATCTGGTGGCAGGATAGTGGGCAGCTGCATCTGATGACAGGTGATGGTAGCAAGTGACAAGCTGCATCTGGGTGGCAGGTGATGGTGGCAAGTAAAACTTTGCATCTGGTAACAGGTGACGGTGGCAAGTGGCAAGCTACATCTGGGTGGCAGGTGACGGTGGCAAATGACAAGCTGCAACTGGTGGCAGGCGATGATGGCAAGTGACGATGGCAAGTGACAAGCTGCATTTGGTGGCAGGAGGCGTGGCAAGTGACACGCTGCATCTAGTGGCAGGTAAGAATGGCAAGTGACAAGCTGCATCTGGTTGCAGGTAACAATGACAAGTCACAAGCTGCATCTGGTGCCAGGTGACCATGGCATGTGACAAGCTGGTGCTGGTGGCAAGCGACAGTGGCAAGTTGCATCTGGTGGCTGGTGACGGTGGCAATTGACAAGCTGCATCTGGTAGCAGGTGACAATAGCAAGTGACAAGTGTGAAACTGGTTGTAATGCGACGGTGGCAGGTGACACACTCAGAGCTCCCACTGATTCTGCATTATGGTGAGCTGAGCTATTCATCCTATATTACAATGTAATAATAGAAATAATGCGGGAGGAGCCTGCGGTGTGTGATGCGATTACGGACGGGGGACCCGGCGGCCATTTTGTTGGGGTTGGAAACCAACACACACATTAGTTAGTGGAGGAAACATGATATGCTGTGCATCTCTGGTTTGGATGTAAGTTGCTACATGTTGTTGTGAATAAACATCTTTTATTGTGTTGCACTATGAGGAGTGTTCTGCCTTATTCCTACATGTACTGATGATCTGTGAGAGGGGCGTCAGGTTTATTGCTGAGTGGAACGTTGGGAGGTTCTTTCCTTATATCGCTACCCAGTTATAAGATCCCTGCTGATCCCTGCTGTCTGTGATCCTTGTGATGAGGATCATTGATATCCGGTAAGAGGCTGTGTGACGGTTCCTGGTGACGGTTCTCCTCTACTTTTCATTCCTGGTGACGGTTCTCCTCTACTTTTCCACCATTTTTGAGTGAACACCTTTCCTGTGGTCTCTTTCTTTGTGGATGTGGACTTGGTGTTTTTCAATGTATTTTATCAGCGCTACCCCCTATTTTATTGTTTCTACTTGACCTTTTTATTCAGGATCATGTGTTGGCTGCTTTTTATTATAGTAAGGACATTGATGTGGTTGTAACCACAAACCATCTATATCTTGTGTCTCATAGAAATAATGCGCTTCAATCATTCTGACACAATATCAACCTTGGTGTGGTGATGATTGAAGCGTTGAAGCGCTAACACCAGCCATTGCCCAAATGAATCACCCGCAGCCGTGGAACCCCAATCATCCCCCCCCCACCCCAGTCCTTGGCAAAATTTTCTTCCATGGAACCGTCCATGGTGCTAAAAAGGTTGGGGACCACTGGGCTAGAGGATGCTGGACATCCTCCAGCCTGTAAAGTAGGTGAACTTTATCTGAATTGCTTCAGCTTCTAGAAAGAAGCTTCAGCTTCAGCTTCAGAAAAAAAAAAAGAGAAAAAAAAAGTTAGTACAGCTGTGCAAGTCTGAAGGTAGGACTGGGGGTCAGCTTTATAAACCACTATGCTAACCAAACAGAAACCCCAGATGAGTGAAATCACAATAAATAAATGAATAACTCAACCACAACCCAACCACAAGTAAACCCTGTCGCTAGTTATTCATTTATTTATCATTACTTTATTTGTCTGAGGGTTCTGTTTGGTTGACATGGTGGCTTTTAATAGTTTTAATCCATAAATCATATGTTTATACTAATAAAGTTACATTTTTTGATCTAGTTGCAGAATTGCTTTGGTTGTGCTTTCTATTGCCTGGGAAATGTTCTTGTTTATATCTGAGTATCCTTCACCCAGGGTTAGCTTAGCAAGCTTTTGGCTTGCATTGGTAGAATTCTATGCTGCATTGACATGCAGGATACCCACCACAGTACATCCCAATGTCATTGATTTCCTTTTTTGAAATTTCCATAAGTAAATTTCCTTTCTTTTTTGTATGTGGCGACATGACAGATATTTCTCTGTTCCTTTGCCGCCATCCTTCCTTAGACATCAACAACAGCATAATGTGACATGCCTCGCACTATTTTGCCATAAAGGGTTTATGGCAAAGTGGTGCGGGACAATGTCACAATATGCTTTTTTGTTTAGAGGAGGCTCAGTCACCAGAATGTGTCATCAGAATGAAGTATGGTAGTGCTTTGGAGATTTAGAATGGCTGCATACAACACTGTGCAACATACAGCACCTGGAACATCAACAGGTACTGTATGTTTGACTACAAAGCAATGGCTAAAACAGAAAATATTATGCTACTTAAAGCCCAACTGGGCTAATAATTTAATCAGCTGAATAGATTGAGGATGAATCAAAGCAAAAGGTGTTCAAAGTCTTACAGTTCTTTAGAAAGCAGCCACAACCTGAATAAAAAAGCCTGTCCATTGTCATCAAGCTGCTAAGAAGAACCCTTGATCTCTGCATGGAGTCAGTGGGCCCTCTGTAGAGGTTCGGCATGCCCTCTACTTATTCTGGCTAGAGCTTTCCGATCAGTAGGTAGCATGAGCTTTGCTCAATGTAGAACTATAGTACTGACTTAGCTGGGGACCTCTGCAGAGAGATCATTGCTTCCACTCTTTTTATCTCATTTTGAAAAATGTTTTCGAAAAGAAGCTTTTGAACCTTTTTTTCTTTTAGCTTCTTGCTTTCGGGGGCATACAATGAAGAAGATATCACAGACACAGGGTATGGCTGTAAGGTAATGGTCAGCCCTCAACTTCACAACAGACTCTACTTGCATATAGACAGTGCTTTGCATAAGTATTCACCTTTGGAAAAATTTGTGGTGCTGCAACCTGTAGTTAAAATGGACTTAATTGTTACATACAGTTACATAGTTGGTAAGGTTGAATGAAGACACCAGTCCATTCAGTTCAATCTATGTAGGTGTGCGTGTTCATAATAATTTCCCATACCCCTGTATACTGTGCTCGCTATGATACATGTCCAAGAAATTTTTAAACGGTCAATATTTCCTGCTGACCCCACTGGTTGTGGAAGTGAATTCCACATCCTTATTGCCCTGATAGTGAAAACCCCCCTACACAACCTAAGGTTTTATTAAGGGGCCTCATGTCTTCTTACACTCCCTGAGGCTGAAAAGTTTATGCCCTATGCCAGAATCGCCATCATATCTCCTCCCAAGCATCTCTTCTCCAGGGAGAATAAGTTAATGCTTGTAGTTCCTCATAATGAAGGTCCTCCAGTTCCCTTATTATTTTTGTTGCCCTTCTTTGTACTCTCTCCAGTTCCAGCACCTCCCTCCTGAGGATTGGTGACCTGAATTGGACAGAATACTCCAGATGTTCCGATCCTCCAGCCAGAATTTTATAAAGTGTCAGGATTATTGTTTTATCTCTGGAGTAAATTCCTTGATTTATGCATAGTATAATTCTGCTGGCTTTGCTTACTGCAGCTTGGCATTGCATGACATTGCTGAGTCTGTCATATACTAGGACCCCCAGATCTTTCTCCATCCTGCATTCCCCCAGAGGTTTTCCCCCGGGCGAGTACCTTGCATTCACATTTTAGCCCCCAAGTGCATTATTGTACATTTTTCAACGTTAAACCTCATTTGCCATGTAGTTGGCCACCCCATTATTTTCTTGAGGTCCTCTTGTTCCGTTTTTATATCTTGCTATAAAGTTATTTCCCTACTTAGCTTTTAGTCATCAGCAAACACTGAGATTGAGCTAGTTATACCAACCTCTATATCATTTATGAAGAAATTAAACAGAATTGGTCCCAGGACAGAGCTTTGGGGTACCGCACTTACCACTCCAGAACAATCTGAGTATTCGCTATTTATCACTACCCTTTGGCCCCAACCCTGTAAAAAGTTTTCTATCCATGCACAAATCCTCTGGTCCATGCCTACAGACTTCAGTTTTTGAATTAGGCATCTAAAGGGGACTGTATCATATGCTTTTGCAAAATCCAGATACACCACATCCACTGGCCTGCCCTTATCTAGATGGCAGCTAGAATGTTAACAGATTGGTTTGGCAAGAACGACCTTTCATAAACCCATGCTGATTACGACTAATGATACTTTTTTCATCAGCAAATTCTTGGATAAATTCCCTTATCATCTCCTCCAATAGTTTACATACTATTGATGTTAAATTAACTGGTCTATAGTTCATGGGTATAAGTGTTGGCCCCTTTTTAAATATTGGTATCACGTTGGCCCTTGCCAATCAGCTAGTATCATTCCTGTCAGTATGCTGCCCATAAAAATTCGGAATAGCAGTCTGGTTATAACCTGACTGACTCTCGGGTGTAAGCCATTAGGTACTGGTGATTTAGTTGTGCTATTCTAGTCTTTTCTGGACCCTGGCTTCTGTTAGCCACAAGGTTACATCCTGTGATGTCATCCTTAATCCTCCGCTATGTGCCTTTTGTGGTCTATTTTACCTGCTCTCATTACATTCTTACACTTCCTATTGCATTCCTTGTAGTGTTGAAATACTGACAATGATCCCTCAGCCATATAGTTTTTTTAAGGCCTTTTTTTTCTCTTTTTAATTTAAAGTTTAGCCACCCAGGTTTAACCTTAGCTCTTTTATTTTTATTACCCATTGGAATACACTGTTTAAAAATATTAAGTAAGTTTGTGTCACTGATCTAAAGAAATTGGTCCATAATGCTGAAATTTCAAAAACACAGTGGGAGCGATTTAATAAAACTGGAGCACTCATAATCTCATGAAGCGCTGCATGGTAGCCACTTGCCAGTCAGCTTCTAACTTCAGCTTGTTCATATAAGCTTTGACAATAAAACCTAAAAGCTGATTGGTTTCTTTGCAAATCTGCACCGGATTTTGCACTCTCCAGTTTAAATAAATCTCCCCCAATGGATTTTCAAACTGTTTGCAAAAAAATAAAAAATACAAATACAGCTTGACTGACTATGTATTCACTCCCTCTGAAACCCATAAATAAGCTCTGGTGCAAACAACTGGCTTCAAAATTGGCATAATTAGTTGAATGGAGCCCACCTGTGTGTTAAAAGTGTCACATGATCTCAAAATAAATACACCTGTTTTTAGAGTGCCCAAGGGTTTGCTAGTGAAGGTACCTAAACAAACAAATCATCATGAACACAAAGGAGTTATTGAAACAAGTCCAGGATAATGTTCTGCAGTAACATTCTTGGTAATTAAAAGAAACAAACTCCAAGCGTAATTGTGGGCACAATTAAATAGAAAAAGAATATAGTAAAATCGGGACTCTGACTGGAGAAGGCTGTTCACCAAAACTCTGTGACTAGGTAAGGAGGTCATTAGCTACCAGGAGGCCAACGTTTACTGTGAAGGAGCTGTCGAGATCCACAGCTAAGATCAGTGAAAACACCAAATATTATACACCATTATAGGACTACTACAGATCTATACACAAAAATGAAAGAAATATATTACGTAGCAAAAATTCAGTCATGTAATTTTTTTTCTATTACATAGAAACACTTATAAAATGATTCTTTTACCATGGTTCAACAAACCTCATTAAAAACAGAAACCACCAGTTCTCCCCTGAGGCATGTATATGTTATGTTATTCCTGAAGCTAAGGGACACTTCATAGAGGTTCAAAACAGAACTTCAAAAGGACCTAGAATCCTTTAGCTAAAATATATGGAATGTAAACTAGATATAGTACCAGGTGTCAGCTTCTCGTATATATGAGCCAAGGATGATAACTCGAGTACTGAACTGCCAGTGCTACTATAAATTAGCCTACTACATTGGGGATTGGTCCACAGATATAAAGCATGCAAAACAATGATGTGAAAATAAATCTTTTAAAGGAGATACTGAACAACTCAATAGTCCAAACAAGGAGTTTTCAGAACTGAACTCTTGTCCAAGAGAAATCTTTAAGATATTTACGAGCCAGGGTTATGAGCCTTACATCCAAAATTGGAATCAAAGCCGAAAATATTGAGGCTTGGCACAGATTGCAGCCTCTTCAAAGTATTTCCATGTAAACCATAGTCAGTGAAAGGGAAAGATAAATGAGTCATCCTTTTGTAAAACAACACCAGCACATTATATACTAAATCACTGTTTGTCATGTGAAGAATCTTTCAAATCGCCTTTGATTTAGAATAGTAGCCATCCTAGCAGGAAATAAATAAAGAGGATTCCACTTCCACAACTATAGGTAGGTTCTTTAGATGTGCCTCTAATGGTATGATATCTTAGAAAAAGGATACAGGCTCAAGGATATACACTGTTTAAAAAAATTAAAGGAACACTTTGAAAACACATCACCAGGTCTCAATTGGGAAAAATATCATGCTGGATATTTATACTGATTTGGACTGGGTAATGTGTTATGAATGAAAGGATGCCACATCGTTTGATGGAAATGAAAATATCAACCTACAGAGGACTGAATTCAAAGACAACCCGAAAATCAAAGTGAAAAAATGATGCAGCGGCCTAGTCCATTTTGCTAAAATTTCATTGCAGCAACTCAAAACTCAGTAGCTTGTATGGCCCCCCACGTGCTTGTATGCATGCCTGACAAGATCAGGTTCCTAATGAGACGTTGAATGCTGTCCTGGGGTATTTCCTCCCGGGTCTGGACCAGGGCATCACTGAACTCCTGAACAGACTGAGGTGCAACCTGGTGGCGTCAGATGGACCGAAACCTAATGTCCCTATTCTATTGTTCTCTTGGATTTAGGTCAGATGAGCGTGGTATCAATTCCTTCATCCTACAGGAGTTGGCTGCATACTCAGGTTCTCAGGCCACTCTCATGAAGTCTGTTTCTGATTGTTTGGTCAGAGACATTCACACCAGTGCCCTGCTGGTGGTCATTTTGTAGGGCTCTTGCCAGGGCCGGACTGGCCTACTGGGATACCGGGAAATTTCCTGGTGGGCCGCCGGCCCTGGGGCCGCTTTGGGGCCGGCCGCGCTAAGCATTGGGGCCGCGGCAGAGTGCAATCCAATCCATCCGATATACTCTTTCTACGTCAGCCGCTGTGAGCGGCATGACGTCACATCCGGCGGGGGCGGTGCGCAGCGTTGGATCGACTGACTGGCTGAGACTGTCATGGCGCCGATCCCTCCCACACAGACGCGCTAGTAGCCAGCAGCATGATCGCAGGTGAGCCAGCAGCCAGCAGTAATTTCCCAACCACCCATATTCACACACACCATACACAAACTGAACACACTTACACCTCTGGGGACTTGGCTCTGAGCAGGTATCCCTCCAGCAGCTACTAACTCATTGACTCCACTGCACTTATACCACTACGATGGGCACAGTCTTGTGCTTGCCAGAACAATCAATATTACACCTCCTGCTTCCAAAAGCAGTAAGAAGTCCCCTATCTGCCCTCAGGCCTCACAGCAACACGATTGGGGCTGAGGGAATTTTATTATAATTGCTGGAAGTTATGGCTTTCAGTAATACTCTGCCTGTGCCCATAGAAAATAAAAAGTCCCCTCTCTGCCCCTGGGCCCAGTACAGAGGGGCTGGTTCTACCCCATCCCCAATCAGCAGCCTTGAAGGCTAGGTCCATAAGGACATGGTTTGATGGGCTTGGTGTAGAGAAAAGCAGGTGGTTTGCATCTCCTGTACCATGTCCGCAGCCCCTGTACCATGCCCCAAGCCCCTGCATCTTCTGCACCATGCCCACAACCCCTGCATCTCCTGCCATGTCCGCAGCCCCTGCGGCACCATGTCTGCAGCCCCTGCATCTCCTGCACCATGCCCTCAGCCTCTGGATCTCCTGCACCGTGTCTGCAGCCCCTGCATCTCCTGCACCGTGTCCGCAGCCTCTGCATCTCCTGTACCATGTCCGCAGCCCCTGCATCTCCTGCACAAGCCCACAGCCTCTGACATGTCCTCCTGTACCATGTCCGCAGCCTCTGACATTTCCTGTACCATGCCAACACAGCCTCTGACCACCTCCTGTGCCATGTCCACACTTTTACACCACTTTTAACTGGAATTTGCTTATATATATCTAAATATATATAAAGCCCTATATGCTTTTATATCTGTCTTATCTATATATAATGCACTCTTCAAATGTGCTTTAAAATTAATGTTTTTACCTTTTATGAACAAGAAAATGCTGTTGGGTCGGTATAATAATGCTATAGGGCTGGTATGAAATTATTTCCAGGGCTGAATTTTATTCCCAGTCTGGCCCTGGCTCTGGCAGTGCTTATCCTGTTCCTCCTTGCACAAAGAAGCAGATACCAGACCTTCTACGGCTCTGTCCAGCTCTCCTAGAGTAACTGCCTGGAATCTCCTCAATGCTCTTGAGACAATGCTGGGAGACACAGCAAACCTTCTGGCAATGGCACGTGTTGGGGTGCCATCCTGGAGGAGTTGGACTGCCTATGCAACCTCTATAGGGTTCAGATATCACCTCATGCTACAAATAGTGACACTGATCCAAGCCAAATGCAAAACTAGTGAAAAACAGTCAGAAAAGATGAATAGGGAAAAAAAAATGTCAGTGGCCTCCACCTTAATTTCATTACCACCAAAGCCCCTGAAACTAATTAACACCCTTCTCTGCTACTTAACTGGCCAGATCAATATCCCAGGAGTTTAATTGACTTGATGCTACACTGTACTCTGATTAAAAAGTGCTTTTTGAGCAGTGTATATATGAACAAAGTCCAAATTTATCCTCATCCTCTTAGTATAAGTGCCTCAGGGGAGTGGACAGTGGAGGTCACAGGCATCTGACCAGTTTCACCAGTAACGTCTAGCTTCCTCAGAGTTAAGATGCTGAAGACTGTATCTTATTATATAGGACATGAGTACTAGACATTGAAAAGGTGGTTGTCTGTATGATGCCAAACTTCTTTTTGCCCATTTGACCACTCAGTCCAGTGGCAGAAATCAGAACTGTATTGAAATTAAAGTTAAATAATGCACAACATGCCCGGCAGTAAGGCAACCCAAGTAGGCGCATTTACAGGATGTACAGCGATGAATAGTAGCAGTAGGTCTAATGTTTGCCAACAGCATCTGTCTTGAGAAGAGGAATGCAGCTTGGCCAGTCCACAGAAAAGGGGGGAGGCATCCAGGATGGATGGCGTATCCTTGCACTTTCCTCACTCACCTGGAACCTCTCCCTGATGCTAAGCTCTGTCCCTAATAAACAGGTGGCCTGTCCCTACTCTAGCCGCACACAACATGCATGCCAATCCTGGAAGCCAGGATCTTAAAAAGATTTTGCTTGACCCAAGATGGCCACCAACGTATCATGGGACGTCAACATCCAATTGGATGCTGCCTATTTGTGACCGAGGGGATCAAAGAGGAACTAGGTTCCTCTCGACTTCCTCATCCACCTGCATTGCTGCTGTGGACGAGTTTCGCCTGCACTGGAAAAAATAGACTGCAGTTGCCTTGATAAATGCATTAAGATAAAAAAAACCTTTGGTGTGCAGCCGTCTCCTCAGCCCCCATAATACTTACCTGAGTCCATCTTTATCCAGCGATGTTGCAGGAGTTTCTCAGCTGCCCAGGACTCCCCTCTTTATTGGCTAAGACAGCAGCGTGGCCCAATTGGCTCCGGCTGTTGTCAATCAAAGTCAGTCACACCAACAGGAAAAAAGCTGGGCGGGGTCCGGTCACAGCTCTATGTCTGATTGGACACAGGGAGCTCTGACTTGGCTCGGGTGCCCACACATCAAGCTGCTTGCTGTGGGGGTACTCAACAGGAGGGAGGGGCCAGGAGCACAGAAGAAGGAACCGAGAAGAGAAGGATCTGGGCCACTCTGTGCAAAACCAACTGCACAGAGCAGGCAAGTATAATATGTTTGTTATTTAAGAAAAAGAAAATGAGACTTTACAATCACTTTAATACTATATATTTTTGGTGCTATGTGCCCATGTAAGGCATGGCCAGTAAAGATACCAAAGCAAATTTAATTGATGTGATTGTTGCCATGAATGTGGATATTTAACACTGAATGCAATTGAAGAAAGGGATATTTTTAAGATATTTTGCCTTCATGGAATCTACCTATAATTGTGGAAGTGGAATTCTATTTATTCATTTCCAGCTGGGATCCCTACTACTCCGATTCAAAAGTGGTTTCAAAGATTTTTGATATGACAAACAGTGATTCAGTATAGGAAAGATACACAACTGCCTCGATTATCAGCAAAATGTGCTGGTGTTGTTTTACAAAAGGAGGACTCATTTATCATTCCCTTTCACTATGTTTTACATGGAAATACTTTGAAGAAGACTGCAATGTGTGTGCCAAACCACAATATTGTCGGCTTTGATTCCAATTTTGGATGTGATACTCAAAACCCAGGCTTGTAAATATCTTTAAGAGCACTCCTGGACAACAGTTCAGTTCTGAAAACTCCTTGTTTGGACTATTGGGTTGACAGCGTTCAATAGTCTCACATGACAGTTTTCCATGCTTTACATCGTCTTAATTTTGTGGGCTGATTTATAGTAGCACTGCCAGTTCTGTAATCGAGTTATCATTCTTGGCTCATATATATGAGAAGTTAACACCTGATACTATATCTAGTTTGCATTTCATATATTTTATTGAAAGGATGATCTGTTCTTTTTGAAGTTCTGTTTTAAATCCATATGCAGTTTTCCTTTGCTTCAGGAATAACAAAGTATATACCCTCCTTAGTGGAGAATAGTTTTTTGTTTTATTGGGGTTTGCTGAACCACGGTAAAAGGATACGTTTGTTAGGCTGTTTTTCTTTTTTTTGGGGGTTTGTAAGAGCAGTGAAAGCATCTCTGGGGCACATATAACCCAAAAGCTCCACAAAACTGGGCTTTATGCAAAAGTGATAAGGTATAGCCACTGCTGAAAAGACTCTGTATTAAATCAAGTTTTGAGTTTGCCAGAAGGTATGTGGGAGACACAACACACATGAAAAACTTCTATGTTCTGAGAACTTTTTAGCTGTTTTATAACATGTTATGCGTGGTGGAAAGCTGTTTTATACCGAAAAGGGAAAAACACTTTTACAACCCAAAAATTTCTACTTTTTTACAAATTAACTTTTATGTTACAAATAAAGACACTTTTTGCACCTTCAAAGTGTATGTTGAAAAAATTCAAAAAGTAAATTGCCCATATAAACCATTTTTATTCCAGGTTCTACAAAAAGTTAAGGGTGAACACTAATGGAGCTTAAGGAAAAAGTACTAGGACATATAGCAAAGTTGCAATATGTTTTTTACACAAAACTAGTTATGTTGACTTTGTGACAGGCTTACTTTAAGTGTAATAGTCATGGACTTAAACTTCTAAAGACACCAGGTCACTTCTTTTCATCTTCAATACATAATAAGTTTTCAATATTTAATTCAATAACATTTTTGTTGACAATAAATTGCACAACTTACCCTCTGCTGGGTCAGGAGGACCAAACTTCAATGCATAGCGGACCAGAAAATAGTTGTTCCAGACATATAACTGCCCGTCTCTTGGGTTGTAGTCCACAGATGACACATACTGGTAAGGGTTGGGAAAATCCAATCCATTGGCTCCATTGATCCCCAGTGGCTCTTCCCTGTTTCGATGTGTGTTAAAGGCATACTCCAGTCGGTTGCCTGCTGATTCATTATCATCATCTGCATACACTGATCTTAGTACATAAAGGACACCACATGCCATGAAAGCATTTGATGCAGAACGCTTATCATAAGTCGTCTCCCATGTCCCCTCAAAACGGAGAGTATATGGGTTAAGCTGGGTCACCACTAGCCTCCCGCTGTTTCCTTCTGTAGCGTAGATAACCCATAACCCATTCTCATCCACAGCCAGGTCTATGTCAGTTTTCCCACCCCACCTGTAGGGTGAAGTATCGTGATAGTTTGCTGTGGATATAATTGCCTCTCCACTCTTGATCCGTGTCCTAAGGTCATATTTGACAATGTTGCGTGTACGTTCCTTGTTATAAAAAGCAGCCCCATCGTACACCACAAAACCTGTGCCATCCACTCGACTTGGTAGACGGTATGTAGTAGTATGTCGTCCAGCAGTATAGTCCTCCCAGGATGCATACTCTGTTAACGTGTCTGTACGGTAGGGAATCCATGGCATGACATAGAGTCGCTCACCAGCTTGCAGCGGATCTCGACACCATGCTCCCGACTGATGGTCAGACTCATGGGTGGAAGTGGGCTCTAGAATCTCCTGTAGCATTCCCGGGCAGACGAAAACTGTAAGGACGGGAAAAGGTGGGACAGGACAGAGGGAGGAAGAAATGAAAATAGAAGATGATGGTGGGGAGAATAAATGAACCATAGATAAAGAACACAAAAACAACGACAAAAAGAGAAAGAAAAAAGTTGAAGGTAAGTAAAGAAAAGTACAAAAATAATGGAAAAAAAAAATCAGACAGGAATGTCCAAGGTAAGGTTGTATGGAGTTTAGGAAAAATAGTAAGTTGTAATGGATTGATGAAAAACAGGAAATTAATTTGAAGAGAATGAACATACAAGAGAAAGACGTGACATGGTGGGAGGGAGATGAACAGAGAAGAGAAAAAGGGTTGAAAGAAGGAAAAGAAACAGGGGTAGGTAGGGGAGGGGGAGAGAAAGAAACAATTGCAATGAGCTGTGTATACTTTCTACACCCCCAATATTAACCTGTGATCATAGGAGGATGAGTCTGGGGGAGTGAGAAGGGTATGACAAGGGAGAAGATTAAGAGAGAGAATCAGAAAAGAAAATCGTCTCCTAATCTTGAAGCCATCCCATACTCTACACCTTTCTGTCCCAGCAAGTCTGACCCACTAGATTACTTTCTTGTCTCACTTCTTACATGAATTCTCCAGAAAACATGCCTCCATATTCTATTCTCCATATTCATTTACTAATAGAAAAGTAGCCATTGCTGCAAGGTGTTTTTTTTTTTTTTCTAACATGTTTTCTCTTTCAAGACTTTAATATCTACCTCTTCCATGTATATGCTCTATGTACTATTCTACTGTCGCTCCAGGCTCAATAAAGTGTCTGAACAATCCCTGATCTCAAAACATTCCCTTTCCCTGTCTAGCTAGTCCTACAGAAACTTTTTCTGTCAATGTCTTCAAAATCATAAGCATCTCTCTCCCCCCTCCTCCTTTTCATAACTGATGTCTTCCACATCCCATAATAAGAGAAAAACAACATTTTTTTTTTTATTGCCATGGCATCGCTGCTAGGGGAGGGAGAGAGAAGAACCTCTTAGGTCACATAGCACTCTTTCAGCCAATCATGGACCATGGGTGGTTGACCTCCCCCCACTGAGGTTCTCTGTTGCTGCTCACACTGGGATCCTGAAAGCTAATTGGGTTAGAGGGGAGCTGATTAAACAGCCGTGAGGTGCGAGACGCAAGAAAGAAACCTGCTGAGTTGCACTGTGGGTAAATGAGATTGGCATCCGCTGTCCTGCTGGACGGAAATATTGATTAAGTTAAAGAAACCCTTGCAGAAAACATATATCCAAATTATAGGAACATCCTGTTGTGCCAATGTGCCCTTTATAGAAGGGAACCCATTAAAAGAACACCCCATATAAAGGAATAAATTTAGTTTCAAAATATTTTTTCCCCATAAAAGGACGGCTTGATTAATTTAGGACCCAATTTAAAAAGGATCTTTTTGTGTGCCCATTACTTGCACATAGCAGGGACAGCCATTTATTCATCCCACACATGCTGCTGCTCTAAAATAAAGTCCGCAATCAGTGGAATATGGCATGAAATTGACAAAATGGTTGCCTCTGCTGTGTCTAGGTAATGGGGTTAACTTTGGTCGGAACAGGCAGAACTTTGAGCTTTCTCTGGGGCTGGAGTCAGATTAAAAAGCAGCAATTCAGAAATTGTATAGTCCAAGGGTCACATGGATTTAACTAGGCACTTATTGACGTAGTCTCTAGATTCACCTTTTAAAGTACTGCCTAACAAGTATTACATTACATTTAGATATACTGTTTTTGAAATATATTCCAGGGTATGCCAAGACTGTCATAAGCCTTACTCATTATTTTATTCTCTAACACAAGCCTGGACAAATTCCAGAAGCCAGGATGCCAATACGCCTAGAACATTTTAACTGGACCCTTAATTAAAGTCTCTCGTATTGTCAGTGGAAGCATATATGCCCTGGCTGTTAAAAACGCCTAGTGGCTTATCCATTGGGCTTAATGGCTTCTGCACGGTGTGCTAGATTGTCCAGCCCTCCTGTAACTGTTAACATTAAATTCATCCTTACCACCTACACAAAAACCAGGAATCAAATACAAATGGCACACCAGAAGTCCACAGTTATTAAGCTCTATTCTGAATTTACTTCAAATGCAATATTTTTTCACGCTATTTATAGGCCTAATTGCTCAAAATATGAGGGTCTATTTATATATTTTTTTACATGAGATTGAATTAAATGCATTTAAAATGCATGAATCTTGGGTGAAAGTTGTGTGAATCTTGTTTAAAAGTTTTATAAATAAACCCCATGGTAAAAAAGAACTACAAGACTTCCCAAACTATTTGCACATGCTTACCATCCTAGCTTTCTGTAATCCTGGTAATGGTGACCACTGGTAGGCCACTGGATAAAAAGGTTATATATATATACTTTCTGTTTTGACTTTGAGACTACATTTAGGCATTTGGAGCTAATTTGGCGCTACCTTTAGGCATTGAACAGCATACCAATATCTAGGTCTTAAAATCCTATTTAAAGCATATCTAACCCTCTTACCCCCACACAAAAAATATAATAATATACTGAAACTTACTAGTCATTATATGCAGTGTCTGTATTCATTTGTTACAGCTTTTTGTTCTTTATTTCACCTGGCTATTCTACAGATAAGACATTTTCTATCCTAGAGTGGATACACTTATTCAGCCTACTATATCTATAAAATGAGCCATGACCTCAAACATAAGCTTGACCTCAAACATATCTTAAGCTGACCATACACCGGCTGAATGGGAAAAATCTAACAGAACCCTCCATCCATGCTATATAGCTTTTGTATTTTGATAGCAGGCCTCACCAACTTTCAAAATACCTGAACAGCAACTGCATCTGATCGAATACAAATGCAGTTTGGCTGACAATTTTCCAGCTGATTACCTTAGTTTTTCAATTGAGGGATGTCAGGCAAGAGGTGGCTGACAGGGCCACCCACTGAGTGAATTTTGTCTGATTCTTTGGGAATTGGCTAAAAATGGTGAGCAGACAAGTGGCTAACAAAAGGACGATCAATTGTGCTTTAAGTTCAGTTTACAGGAATTGACCAGAACTTTAAATTTTTTGTCAAATCAACAGGTATTTTCTTCACTTGTTAAAAATGTTCTTAGCCTGAAAAATGAAACTGAATACAGCCACCATGTAAAAGGACTTATAAGTTACAATATATTATATTTTGGTTCTTGGGTTTAGACATTTTTTAAGGTTCACATAGACACTAGAAGACAATGTCAGACCACCATTAGGCACCTGAGTCTCCCAGGGGGTTACCAAATATGAAAAAAACACTCTGACTGACTTTCCATTAGGCCTATGTGAAGAGAAACAGGGTGACATGCAGATACTTTTTGGGTAACACAACATTAGGATACGGTTTTCTAACCTGCCTGATAACTGTCTCCTCAAAAAGACTCTCCAAGAGGTTTGTACAAGTACCCCACAGACATGAGTTTGTGACCCATTCCAACCATGTCTATGGGTACCTTCAAAGGACATTTTTCAACCTCCTTTTGCATTTTCAAGAAGCCTGGTTTATTTATGATGACGTTGGATTAAGCTTAACTCTAGTGTCCTTTTTGCGTAAGAATCTATTATATTTAGAAAACAGTTTTCGAGGGCAACAAAAACAGCCAACCATGAACATATAAAGCCCAGAAGCTTTCTTAAAGAATCAATCCAAAAAAGAAAAATAAATCTATATTCGGTGGAAAATGCTTGCACAAGAAATTAGATTTAAGCTACTCAGTAACTTAATAAGCGTTCTACATATATACAGTGGGTACGGAAAGTATTCAGACACCCTTAAATTTTTCACTCTTTGTTATATTGCAGCCATTTGCTAAAATCATTTAGGTTCATTCTTCTTCCTCATGAATGTACACATAGCACCCCATACTGACAGAAAAACACAGAATTGTTGACATTGTTGCAGATTTATTAAAAAAGAAAAACTGAAATATCACATGGTCCTAAGTATTCAGACCCTTTGCTGTGACACTCATATATTTAACTCAGGTGCTTTCCATTTCTTCTGATCATCCTTGAGATGGTTCTACACCTTCATTTGAGTCCAGCTGTGTTTGATTATACTGATTGGACTTGATTAGGAAAGCCACACACCTGTCTATATAAGACCTTCCAGATCACAATGCATGTCAGAGCAAATGAGAATCATGAGGTCAAAGGAACTGCCTGAAGAGCTCAGAGACAGAATTGTGGCAAGGCACAGATCTGGCCAAGGTTACAAAAAGATTTCTGCTGCACTTAAGGTTCCTAAGAGCACAGTGGCCTCCATAATCCTCAAATGGAAGACGTTTGGGATGACCAGAACCCTTCCTAGAGCTGGCCGTCCGGCCAAACTAAGCTATCGGGGGAGAAGAGCCTTGGTGAGAGAGGTAAAGAAGAACCCAAAGATCACTGTGGCTGAGCTCCAGAGATGCAGTCAGGAGATGGGAGAAAGTTGTAGAAAGTCAACCATCACTGCAGCCCTCCACCAGTCGGGGCTTTATGGCAGAGTGGCCCGACGGAAGCCTCTCCTCAGTGTAAGACACATGAAAGCCCGCATGGAGTTTGCTAAAAAACACCTGAAGGACTCCAAGATGGTGAGAAATAAGATTCTCTGGTCTGATGAGACCAAAATAGAACTTTTTGGCCTTAATTCTAAGCGGTATGTGTGGAGAAAACCAGGCACTGCTCATCACCTGTCCAATACAGTCCCAACAGTGAAGCATGGTGGTGGCAGCATCATGCTGTGGGGGTGTTTTTCAGCTGCAGGGACAGGACGACTGGTTGCAATTGAGGGAAAGATGAATGCGGCCAAGTACAGGGATATCCTGGACAAAAACCTTCTCCAGAGTGCTCTGGACCTCAGACTGGGCCGAAGGTTTACCTTCCAACAAGACAATGACCCTAAGCACACAGCTAAAATAACGAAGGAGTGGCTTCACAACAACTCCGTGACTGTTCTTGAATGGCCCAGCCAGAGCCCTGACTTAAACCCAATTGAGCATCTCTGGAGAGACCTAAAAATGGCTATCCACCAACGTTTACCATCCAACCTGACAGAACTGGAGAGGATCTGCAAGGAGGAATGGCAGAGGATCCCCAAATCCAGGTGTGAAAGACTTGTTGCATCTTTCCCAAAAAGACTCCTGGCTGTATTAGATCAAAAGGGGGCTTCTACTAAATACTGAGCAAAGGGTCTGAATACTTAGGACCATGTGATATTTCAGTTTTTCTTTTTTAATAAATCTGCAACAATGTCAACAATTCTGTGTTTTTCTGTCAGTATGGGGTGCTATGTGTACATTCATGAGGAAGAAGAATGAACCTTAAATGATTTTAGCAAATGGCTGCAATATAACAAAGAGTGAAAAATTTAAGGGGGTCTGAATACTTTCCGTACCCACTGTAAAAACCTATAACCTTAATATATCTGCTTAACATTATATTGATCCCCTAACATAACAGCAATGAAATTTCTGAAGAAAAAAAAAAACCCTTTATGTGAAGAACAACCTAATCTTTAGGGGTCCGCATACTCCGATCTGTTTGGGCCACTCCTCCTCAGCATGTCATAGCTGCTAATGATGGAGGCGGGTAAAGACACAGCATGGCTCCACAGGCTCCCAATGATCTTAAGGCACGATGTGCACAAGCAAAATCATTCTGACAATTTAAACATTGGAAACTCTTCTAGCTTCTGAAACCGAGACAAATTGTAGGTTATTACACATGCTCTAAAGGGTCTTGTTTAGACTAGAGTTTTACTTTAATTAGATTATTCACTTTCTTTCCATCATTAATGTAAAGTTCAACCTCTAAAGCTCCTCACTAGAGACACTGGCTACTTTGATTTTGTACAGCACTTTAACGCTGTTAGTAAAATGTATACCTTTATGACAAAGCTAAAAGCTCCTTTTCTTTTTTTTTCTTGCTGGCTGGTTCTAAAATCCTAATGCAATCTTCATTATCTCCTGCCCAGACATCTGTAACTGCCTATCCTCAGCCTATCTTTAAAATTTCTAAAATTGCATCTGAAAGGATGGCCTCTGCCCCACTGATCATTCTGTGCTTCTTCCTACTTAGAAAACATTTACATTCTTCTCCCAAGAAAAGAATGAAGACTGCACATTTTTGGCAGACATTAAGACATCATGTCTGCATCATCCTTCCTTTGCTTTGAATGTCGCCCCCACCAGCCGGGACAGAAGGCCATACAATTTCTTTGGTTTAAAGAAAATCCAACAAAAAACGATGTTTCAGTTTTGAGCAGGTGCTGCTGGATTGCATCACTTAATGGAATCTTATATTTCTAGAACACTAACAGCAAAATGTATGAACAAACGTTCTCAACCCCCATCCACCCACTGCAGCCATTATGAAGTTGTCTCACTCTTTCTTTCCTGAGGAGTAAGAGGGGCAGCAGGGGGAATGGAACTCCAACTTGGGATTTCCAACTTGGGTAGAACTGGGAATGTCAGTAGAAAATACTTCTACTGGAGGCCATGAGGAATATTAGAAACCAAGGGGTGATCATACTTACCAGCTTCTTCTTTAAACTAAGAATGTCATAAACCTAGAGATATGTAGCTAACTGAAAGCAGACCTAAACTTTGAATTATGTTCTTCATAATTGCTCAAGCAGTTGGAGATAGGAAGGCTAGAAGTGTAAAACTGAGCAAATATGAACCAATCCTTTGTAAACTGTAGGCTCTATCGCCTTCAGGTTTCAGACCATAGGAGTGCAGTGGGCTCCTGATGTCAACAGAGTCACCATTGAATGTTCCAATGTTGGTGGCCACAGCGGGTCAAATCAATTTCACATGCCCCTAGCCTGCATCTGTAATGCCTGTCTGAGGACTCAACTATTATATTTAGGTTCACTTAACTTTACTTGCTAAACTTCCCTCATGGGATGTTGTTCATTCTTAAAGGCATTTTCCACCCTATTTCCTACCCTAATACCCTATTTCATTTACCCTTGTCACCTCATTTTTCCTGCCATTTTTTAATATTTTGTCATGATGGATTAGGTACAGCTAGGCAAATAGTGTTGGATTGGGAATACCTAATAATGAAGATCTAGCTGACAAAGGGGGTGGGTGAAAGAATACAACCATTCTCCTTTAGTACATGGAGGTTTCTGAAGCAGCTATCAGTTTTATGTATTTTAATCATACAATTAACATGTGTATAAACCAAAGAACCACATTTTTAATATTGCAGCTAATTAGTCCTTAGATGTGGTGCCTGTATTCATTTTTCCTTTCTCTTTTTACCTGGTGACCCTGCAATGCATTTCCTGGCCTAGGATAACAATGCTCTCTGTAATGTAACTATAGAAGAGCAGGGTTGTCAGTCTAAGACAGAAAGTGTGTTAGGACTATGGAACACAGATTCCTCTCTCAATCCCTTGTGGGGATTGGGGTGTTCTATAGTGCATAAAGTTGAACTTGACATTGCTTATAACACTGCTGGAGATAAGACAGCAGAGTCCACAAGACAGAGCTGAATTCCTGACGCGATCAACAGATATTGTTTTAAACTTATCGAACAGGACACCTGAATCGGTCAAGTTTAGTTGATTTCATATCTAAATCTACTGCACATTAGGTAACTCAAAGCCAGTGATAACTGTTGAACATCTCAGTAATCTTGTGGGTAGACAGCTTAAGTTAAAGTGGATCAGCTTAATACACGGTTTAAAATACAGTTTAGGTACATATATGCATTGGTGCATGATTTCGCTAGATCTGCTACCCACGCAGGAGACAACCCTAACTCCAGATTCAGCTTTGGAACTTAATGTGTCCCCTCACTGTATCCAGCCTCCTCAAAGGACCATGAACCAACATCCATCATCATACTGCTGATTTGTTGTTCAATGAGCAGGTAGGTGACAAAAGAATTACAAGTCTAACTGAACTGCATTGAAAATACTTTGACAGGTCAGATAATTATATGTATTTCTACTTAAGTACATCTCACAATTTTTTTCAGCCATACATCATTATAAATATTTGGGGGTGATGTATACAAACTGTAGGGGTGGGGATGGAAGATCACAGCTGATTTTTTTTTCCTAGCACAGGGTTAAAATTTTAGCATCACTTACTTGTTGCTGTGGGAATTGGATCTTTTTCACAAATTCACTATATAAAGTTCCACTAACTAACTATTACAATTCTAATTAACAGGACCAGCTAAAAATGGCTCAACTCTACCTTAGTAATTCCAAAACACCTGGGACTGACCTGTACCTTATAGAAAATATACCCTTGTGCAGCTTCATTTGCCTGTAACTAATTGAAACCTAGCCATATATATAGTAAGAGTCTCCCCGATTTGGCCCATTGGTCTTTCCGGCTCAGGCATTGGGCCACAGATGCATCTATGTTTATATTGGTATCGATGGTCATATCTTGTCTTACCATCACTTAAGTCTATGTTTAAATAGCCTACCCAATCTATAACATCTTGTTACCATATTATAACTCTCTGAATCCATGTCTCTCTATTTACCCTTCTGTACCTATATTGTGGCTATGGGTCTATGGCTCACTATATTATTCTCTAATACTATACTATAGCAGACCTATAGCTCACTATATAAAACTTTATATAACAATTCTGAATGTATGGCTTACTATAAAATTACTTGATCTATGCTGTAGTAGAATGGTTCAATATGTAAGTTATACATAGTTTATTAAAGAATAGCTATAGCTCACTATATAGCTCTATATAACAATAATACTGCTGTAGATCTATGGCTCAATATGTAATTCTCTGCTACTATAGTTTCCCTCTAAATATGTTACTATATTTCTATGGCTGATTTTGTAAACCTCTGTAACAATACTGTAATTCTGAATCTATGGCTCATTACATAACTCTCTGTAACTATAACGTAACCCTAAATCTATGTAACTATATATCTTTGGCTCACTAACAAACACAAAAAAAAAAAAAAATCTTTGGCTCACTATATAACCATCTGATAACCATCTGCATCAATACTGTAAATCTGAATCTATAGTTAAATATGTAACTTTCTGTAAGTATATTTTAGCTGATCTATATCTATTTCTCTATACCTAGAATGCATTTCTGAATCTTCAGCTTAATAAGTAACTATGGGGTTAGGCAAATAGATTGTTCGCTTTTCAAGGATAGTTCCAGTTTCCAGTTTCCAGTTTCCAAGGGAATCTTCCCAGAGTCAATGAGGTAAAGCTCTGTTGACTTCCATCACCCAATCATGTGCAAGCAAAAATTATTATTGATATATATTTTTTTTTTTTCCTTGCAAGTGGTTGGCTATTCTTTGCATAGTGAAATTTTAGCACATTCACTAAGCTCTAGGGCAAATTCCCTTGCAATGTGCAACATCCCTGGCAAAGTGAACCCCATTACATCCATGGCTCACCATAGAACCCTCTGGTTCTCCACCCTCTGCAGTATCTCTATGAATCTCCACTATATTTATGTGTCCCTGTAGCTTTACCTCACACTTTTTCAAATTTTTTTGTATACAAATTCCCTCCTTTAACTGTGTAATCCTATTCATTACAACATTGTCCTAAATGGGGCCTTTTCCACTTAAAACAGGGTTCTACTCACAACTTTGCTGGTTGTGGGTGGGAAGTATCTGATCTCCTGCAAGATCTTAACTGCCTATAGATCGAGGATTCTCTAGCTCATACTGCCAGGTTGTGGATTGTCTCTAGAAATACTTGAAAAGGTCAATTTGGCTGGTAATAGAGGAAAGGGCTCAAAGCTGAGCTGACATTGTTGGGTCTGAGCAGGGATCCTCAAATGAGGCCATGGAGAGGTGTGAAGACCAAGCAGGGGTTTAGATTCTTCCATTACTTTAAACAATTTGAATATGTTTCTTCTTTAACACTGTTCTAGGATCCCTATAGGCAACAAACTATATATGCTAAAAAATATATTGCTAATTCTATACTATTTTCCTTTGGTCTCTAATTTGTGCAACATCAAAGATACAAGTCCACCCATGTTATAAGAACAAGCCCCTTTAAAAGAAAACTTACAGCTCCAACATGTCCCTTCTGATAAGCAATCTTCCCGTTATAAGAACACCCCATCAATATATTTGTTTTTACGGGACAGTTGTTGTTTCTTCAGGCAGCCTATTAGGCACACTTTGGGAAAATACTGTGCTTCCATTTTAAAATAATGATTTAATCCATTGCTTTGTGCAATTGGACTGTAATCAATAGAAAAGTACAAGCAGAACTAAAATACAACATGCCTTTTCTTCATACATGACATTACAAACCTAACACACGCTTCATTGTCTAGGGCAGAAGATGTCAAAGCAGTCATCAAATTCACCCAGTAACAAATGTTCTGCAGATCTCCTCCAAGGAGAATTCATGATGAATGTGCCTACCTGGGCAGTGGGTAACTCACCGCTTTTCTTAAAATTCATAAAACATGGACTGTTGGAGAAGCTGAAGGCCAGGTCTTAAGAATTTCTGCACTAGGGTCTTCCAGAGATAAAGGGAGCAGGCTAGACAACATATGGGTTTAAAGATATCAGATGCCAATCCTACCTATCCTTTCTTAAAATACCTAAGAAACAATTTGTCTAACCTCAGAGATCATTAGAATTAATTCAAGGTCAATGAAGACCAAACAAGGGATCAAGGTCAAGGGAATGTGTTGATAGCCTCAATTTGACCACATGGGATGAAATTAAGATATATTACTGCTTATAATTTTTTTTCATAACTTTTTTGATCTGATCACACTAAGAGAAAACCCAAGGTACTTTAAGCCTACACAATAAAGGAAAAAAAACAGAAAACATTGTTTCCTATTTTAGTGACCTCATCATGAAAAAAAAAAATCAAAGTCCTTTATAGCTGAAGTTCATTGTACCCACTCTAGCAGGAACCCAAGGATTTTTGCAGCACAGACATTTTTGCATTGATTAGCCAATTGGCACAATGTGACACAATGCAATTTTTTGAAAGGGGTGTCCTTGTAACCGGAGTTCCCTTATAATAACGGGATAGGCCTGGCTGTAAGATGTTTCTATAAGGGTGTTCTTGTAACAGGTTTTAAATCAGTTAAACAGCTTACACAGCAACGCAGAAAGAAAGGTTAATTTCAGACACCTGTAGGGAGAAGAGTGAAGTCAAAGATAGTGCGTGTTGTACGGTGGTGTGGAATCCGCCTGCTCACAAAGGAAGCCGTTAGACGTGACAAAAGCCTACAATGTAAAGACAATTTTGTCACCAATTCATGAAATGTTGGGTGGAGACTGGTGGAGTCTGTACCTCCCATAATACAGTGAAACAAGCAGAAGGGAATGTAAGAAATACCTATATGAGAGGTAGATGCTTCTATGGAATCAAATGGGAATTATAGGAAGGAAAGCACTAAACAACTAGACTAAAATGGTCTAATCAGGCAGCCAGATCTGCAGAGATAGGCTATATGAAAACGGTTATTTAGGAGGAGAATCTACATGGAGATACAGGGGGAATTACGGGGAGAGGTTATATGGAGTGAAAGGATGAGTTACAGGTAGGAGTCATATGGAAAACAGAGTGAGTTACAGACAGAGGGGTTTATGGAATGATAGGTTGTGCTACAAGTAAAAATTATAAGGGTATTTAGGAGGAAATACAGACAAGGAAGTTACAGGGAGTAACAGGCGGATCTACCGACACAAAGGATTTATGGAGTAATAAAGGGAGTCTCAGTTCAAGGAGTTATGAGGGGTAGTAAGGTGTGTTACAGGGAAAAGTTATACAGGTTTGGAATAGGAGGAGATATGGAGAAACAGAAGGATCTAAAGACAGAAATGTTTTATAGAATAATAAAAAGGGCATCATAGATATAAGGGTTATGAGGGGTAGTAAGATCTGCTACAGGGAAAAGTTCTACAGGTTAGGAATAGGAGGAGATATGGAGAAATAAAAGGATCTAAAGGCAGAGAGGTTTTTAGAGTAATAAAGGGAGTCACAGATCGAGTGGTTAAGAGGGGTAGTATGGTGTGCTATAGAGAAAAGGTATACAGGTTAGGAATAGGAGGAGATATAAAGAAAAAGAAGGATCTAAAGGCAGAAAAGTTCTATAGAGTAATAAAGGGAGTCATTAATCGAGGGGTTATGGGGGGTAATAGTAGGTGTGCTAAAGGGAAAAGTTATAAAGGTTAGGAATAGAGAGAAATAATAAAAATAATAGGGGGATCTACAAACAGCAAAGTTTTTTTGAAGTAATAAAGGGAGTCGTAGATATAGGGGTTATGCAGGGTAGTAAGATACGCTACTGGGAAAAGTTATACATGTTAGGAATTGGTGGGGATAACAGAAAAATAGGAGGATCTACAGACAGAAGGATATTATGGAGTAATAAAGAGAGTCACAGATAGAGGGGTTATTATGAAAGGTAGTAAGGCGTGCTATAGGGAGAAATTTTACAGGTTAGGAATAAAAGGATATACAGAGAAATAAGAGGATCTACAGACAGAAAAGTTTAATGGAGTTATCAAAGGAGTTATAGGCAAAGAGATTAAATTAAGTAGCATGGAAAATCTATATGAGTCATAGGAGGAAATAAAAAAGGAGAGGAAGTTTTGGGAAATAATAGGAGGCTCTATAGACAGAAACCTTTACATGGACTAACAGAACGCTAAAGAGATAGGTTATAAGAAGAAGTAGGAGGGATTGAAGCAAAATTAATAAAAGAAGTTAGAGGAAAGGGTTATCTAGGTTGATATGAAGATTACATCAGGTATTTATATGAAGTCACCAGAGGAAATTTAGGAATAATAGCATGAAAAGGAAAGTGACATGAAAGAAAAATTTGAAGAGTTGAGTCTGTATGAATTTACATGAAGGGCTTTACATACAGGTCATATAGAGTAAAAGGAAGAAGAAGGGTATTTATAGATATATACGACACAGTATGAAGAGTTATTGAACGGAGGCAAGGGTCTCAAGAACTTATAGGTAAGAGTCTTCATAAATTACCCAAAGAAGGGGATATATGGAGTCACAGTAAGTGTGGATGGAAGGTGTGCAGGGAAAAATGAAGGATCTTACTATTTAAATAACACAAAATTCTAGGATAGGTATATGGAACGTCAGGGTGACATAGAGGTTATACCGAGAGAACTCATGAGGTAGAGAATCAATATTAGGCTCTATATAAAAAGATTATATGCAGCAATGAGAGAAAATTTCATGTCTTAATAGTTCCACCCACAGAGAAAGCTCCCGCCGTCCGTTTTTATATATCAATACACAGGTCTGGGCACAGGCGGAAGGAGAGACCAGATTAATGGCGTTAGTAATCAGAGTGCGGCACAGAGCAGACAGATGAGAGGTTAATCATCTCCACAGGGTGCTGTGTGTTATCAGCGAACACCACCAACCTCCCCCTTCCCCAGAATCCTGTTCTCAAATCCTCCGTGAGCAGCTAGACCATCTGAAAATGTACTATGGCCAAATATTATCTACATTTGTATCTATCATATTCCCCATATGAGATTTGTGGATATTTAATAACACGGCACTAACAGCAGCGAAAATCCTATAGCCACTACACAGAAACCAGCTTTCACCAGTCAGCTCGTTATAAACCATATGAAAGCTTGTTTCTGACTGGTTGGCTGGAGCTACAGAACGTTGCTGCTTCTTTTATGGCTTCATGTATAAACAGAATTGGGAAGCGTCCCTGTTGCCCATAGCCACCACTTGAGCTGTACATTTTATAATGCACAAATGGAAAGTTGAAATCTCATTGGTTACTATGAGAAGCACGCTTTTGTTTTATACATGAGGCAACGTGGGCTTGATTTATGAAAATGGAAGCCAAGGGAATACAAGTCTCTGTCATCTATATCAGTAAATCAGGTTCCACTTTAAATTTTGATTTCTACACTGTGAAAGTGGAGTCTGATTGGTCGCAATGAGCAAGGGCCCGACCTTAATAAATAAGCCCATTTGTGTATAAATCAACAGGCGTGCACGCAACTACACATCTGCATATTTTGCCTCCATCGTTGTGCCACTTTATCATAGAGACAGCATGTACATTTACATAAGGTGTTGCTGCTGCTGTGATACCCTTAGGCCCTTCCCTGACAGAAGCAGATGTTGTGAGGGTAAGGGAGTTCCCTTCCTTAAAAAAATAAAAAATAAAATAAAAGGGGGGGGGGGCGAGTAGGGAGAACAGATAAAAAGGACAAAATAAATAAATAAATATATATAATTAAATTAAGTAGGAGAGTGACACACGAGTGGGAAAGAGAAAGAGCGAGACTGAGCAGAGGGACGAGAGTGAGAAAGTAGGGGAAAAGCTGATGGGAATAATTGAGGTAGGCCAGGTTTCTGAGGGTTGCTATGGAAACATGACAGGATAAGAGGAGGGCAGTGAGGAATGAAGGTTGGCTGGAGGTTGCAGAGTATTGCACTTTTTATCTTATTGAATCCTGCTAACTGTAGCTGAGCTGTTTAAAATATGAAGCAGATTATCGCTTCACTGACGCTTTCTCTGCCAGATACCTAATGCCTCCTTGAGAGGGCTGACTGGTCATCTCTGACCCTATGGAAAAAAAAAATAGCTGCCCCTTTATCATTTATTTCATGAACCTACAATAATAATTACTGATAATCTCACTGATGAACTTCATTGCTGAATACAGTGGCCTAGTCTACTTGTCATTTCTAAATATACATGTAAGGGACATTCATGTATCACTTAATCTTACAGTGCTTAAAAAAAAAAAGCAATAAAATAATAGCTGATCTCCCATGATGCACCTTCTAACCTTCCTCTTAACAAAACTTTAATCCCACCATACAGGCCTAACCCTTTACATTACTAAATCCTTCCTCTTTCCATGTTGTGGAGTCTTTCAGGATTTTTTTTTGTTCACTGTTTCACATTAAACTCCAGCTCTTGTAATCCTTAAAAAGCGAAAGGGATTAGAGGGTAATAGGGTCAGCGAGGGGGAACAGAGGAGGAGGGGAGGTGGAGAGAAAAGGAAAAGTTAGGATTCTGACATTAATTATGGGCGGAATTAACGAGTCACCGTGAGGGTAACAGGAAGGGACTAATGAAAATTACCTTTTTGCTCCACTTCTATTCACGCATCAGAAAAGAAAGAGAGAGAAAAATATCAAATGAAAAAGAAGATAGGAAAAAGGAGAGAAAGATATTCATGAGTGTCATTACCAAACCTTCCCTCCCCTCCACTTTAAGGTATTACGAATTCTTCCCCTCCCTCCACCCCACATCCCCCACCACACAAGACATGCCCAATTCTATATCCCCATTGTGTGATGTAGGGGAGGGGGAGGGAATCGTAGCTTCCAGTGGAAGGTCCTGTAAAGAGAGAGAGGTGGGCACAGAGGAATGGAATTGGGTTTGGGGGAACAGGGGGGTGCAGATGGCATAAGAGAGTTTCGGCTCCGTTCACATGTAGGCGTTTTGGGGCGTTTTTCTGCTCTAGGATCAGCTCTCAAAACGCCCAACAAGACAAATCCTATTCATTTCAATGGCCCCTGTTCCCATCTGAGCGTTTTGAGGCTGTGAAAAAAACGCCCAACGCTCAAAAAAGTACATGAGCTTCTATTTGGGCAGATTACAGACGTTTTCAATTGGTCTCTATTCAATCTAAAAACGCCTGCACAAAAAACGTCTTCTAAAAACGCCTGTAAAACGCCTGCATAAATGCCCATAAATACGCCTGAAAAAAAAGCCCAAAAAAACGCCTGTAATAGCAACGCCAAGATGTGAACGTAGCCTTATGAAAGACAGAGAAGGTGATGGTGATGGTGACCAAGATGGGCAGTGTATTGTGAAGGGAGCAAGAAGGTTTACATGAGATGAAATCCATGACTGAATGTGAAGAATGGAGTTTGGATCCCATTGCAAGACCTTGCAAGGACACAATATTGAGGTGGGTATTGAGCAGCACTAGCCAATAACAAGTAAAGAATGGTAAAAGCAGTGTGGAGGTATTATTGCGGGCACAGTTGAAACAATGCAACAATTCATACTGGGCAGGGGTAAATGGGTAATCATTTAGAATCAGTGACTTTTAAAACTTTAAATGCAGGAATGTGTAATGTGAGCCCAGTATAAGCAGAGTGAAGTAAACAAATGCTAGGTATACAATGACTGTATATGACAAAATAAGAAGGTATGCAGTTATGCAAGTATCAAGTGGAAGGGAAAAGGTATGGTAGTGAATATAGAGGGCACAAAGAAAAAAGAGATGACAGGAGATGACAAAGGAGACATCAGTGAATGTAAATGGAGTGGAAGAGAAAGGAGAAAGAATGGTGGGTCACGCAAATGGGATGGAGGGGAGAGGAGAAGGGATGGTAATGAATGGAAGTAGAGTGGAAGGAAAAGGAGAATGGTGAGTGGAGAGAGGAGAGGTGGTGAGTGGAGAGAGGGAGCAAACGGGGAAAGAGAAGGGATGGTTGTAAATAGCAATGGAGTAGAAAGAAAAGCAGAAGGGATGGTGGGGAAGGGAGATTGACTGGAAGAAAAAAAGGAAGGAAGGAATGGTGGTGAATGGAGATGGAACATAGGGGATAAGAGGAAAGCAGAAAAGGAGAGGGAACGAGAAGGTGTTGCTTAGAGACAGGTTAGAAAGAAATGGCAAAGGATTTTCAGTGAAAGTAGATGGAGTAAAAGTGAAAAGAGAAGGCATGGTGGTAAATAGAGAAGAAATGAAAGATTAAAAAGTAAGATGTGCAACAGAGAGGAAGTGTACATCAAAGTAGAATGGAAGGTGGCAATTGGAGAGGAGGTAGAAGGAAAAGGATCCTTTTCAGAGATAAACAGAGTGCTAGTAGAACAGAAAGAAGAACTCATTGTGGTGAATGGAGATGGAGTGAAGGAGAAATGAGGAGGTATGGTGGTGACTGGTAAACAGAGATTGATCATAAGATAAAGAAAAAGGGATGGTGGTGAATGTATAGGAATTGGAAAGGAAAGAAGAAGAGATAGTGGTGAATGGCGACTGAGTGAAAGGATAATGTGTGGTGGTGAATTGAGAAGCAGTGAAATGAGAAGGTATCGGGGTTACTGTAGATGATATACAAAGAAAAGGGGAAGGGATGGTGGTGAATGGAGATGAAAGAGAAGGAAGAGGAGAAGGGATGGTGGTAAATGGAGATGAAAGAGAAGGAAGAGGAGAAGGGATGGTGGTAAATGGAGATCGAGAGTAGAGGGAGTGAATAGGAAAGGCTATAGGATGGTGGTAAGTTAGATGGGAAATGAGATAGTTTAGTCATGAATGAAGAAGTGGAAAGAAATGGATAAAGAATGGTGGTGAAATGAAAAAAAAAAATTAATGAAAAGAGAAGGAATGGTGGTGAATGCAAAGGGATTGGAGAGGAAAAGGGAATGTATAGTGGTGAATAGAGAGTAAGTGGAGGAAAGTTAATAAGGGATGGTGATGAATGAATAGGGAATAGAAGTAAAAGGAAATAGGATGTTGGTGAACAGAGAAGGAATGGAAAGAAATAAGGGAATGGTGATGAATTTAGATGAGGTGGAAGTGAATGAATGAGCTAGACAACAGAGGATAGAAAGTGTAAGTGAAATATGTTTATTTGGATGATAAAGGGTAAGGGATATGGAAAGGAAGGCAGATGATAAAGAAATTTAAAGTGTGAGAGTGAAAGAAAGCAAGAAAAATTTGAGCAGATGGAAAATAAAGATGCAGAAATGGTGAAGAATGGAAAGAGGGGTAAGAAATGGACAAAGTGGATAGCTGGGGGAAAGGGGATTAAAATGAAGGAAGAGGATACTTAAGAAGTGAAAGGACAGGCAGAGAAAAGGGAATAGAATGAGGATGAAAGGGCAAGGACAGAAAATGGGAATGGAAAGCAGTGGGAGGGGACAAGTGATTATCATAAGGGCTAAATGGGAAGGAATAGAGGGGTTTCTGAAATGTAAAGGCAGGAAAATCAGTCCTTAGATTCCTGGGCTCTGTAAATGAAAAAAAGGGAAGATGGAGAAGAGGACATTAGTGGTAAGGGAATGAAGAATGGGGGAAGGTGAATATGACCGTGCAAGATTTAGGGAGAGATACACTCAAGGAATCTGCAATGTAAAAGTTAATATTGATATTTATAGACAAGCAAACACAGGCAGTGAATGTCAAATAGGTAGAGATTTAGCAAAAGGTGCTAAGGTTTAGCAGTCCTTATCTCACACCCATAGAAAAAGGAATTATGGAGTGCTAAACCGTGCCACCATCTGATAACTCCAGGGCAGAGGAATATATTGAGAGATGAAGAGAGAGAGAGAAAGGCAAAGCAAAAATCTTACTTAGAAAAAAACTGACATATGTCATTCTGATTAAAAGATAAAAGTGTATAATGTATATTATAAGAGATATATAGCAAAAGATAGAGGCAACTGAAGCGACAGAAAGAGACTGCAAAGACCGAGAGACAGGTAAAGGGAGAAATAGACAGAGCACGACAGCCTTGGCAGAACATCCTGGGGATAGAAGTATTATATTAATGAGCTGAACCTGGAAGGGAAATCAGAGGGTTAAACCATTAAATTCACAAAGATCACCTGGTCTCTCCACAAGGCTCCACATAAAATGGAGAAAATAGCCCTGTGCCAAAAGGCAAGGCCTGCAGAGCACTGTGGAGACCTGTCAATCTATTAACATAATGAAACATGTTCACAGCAATATATGGGTGCAAAACAATATGATTTGTGTGTCGTATAAGTAGACCTACAGGTCATGTGTCTATAAGTGACTGAGTACCTATTAAAATGCATGTAAGTATTCATCTCATGTGTCTGCATTTGTGTGCAGTGCATTGCAATATGTTGCTTTAGCAGGGTATTCATACATCAGTGAACATGCCATGGAAACTACTCAAGAAGCCATTACAGGAAAGACTAATGCCATTGTAATTCAGGCTGAATATGGTCTTTGTAAGGGGACTTAAGTTAACTATGTACATACATTTGAGAATATACCATATATTTTGACTTATTTAATACTCTGTGAAGTCTTGAATTAGAAGAACTCACCAGACAAGAGGACCCCTGGTGTAGGTGGTGAGCTTACATAAATTACAAATAATGACCTAATGATTCTTGAGTGTTGTAGACTTTTCGGGAGTATTTTAAAGAAAATGTTTAAGATTCATACCAGCCCACCTGGTGACACTAAGCAGCTGTGCTAGAGTATCTTAACCACTTAAGCCCCGGAAGATTTTACCCCCATTCCGACCAGGGGGTATTTTGCGATTCGGCACTGCGTGACTTTAACGGACAATTGCGCGGTCGTGCAACGCTGTACCTAAACAAATTTGGCGTCCTTTTTTTCCCACAAACAGAGCTTTCTTTTGGTGGTATTTGATCACCTGTGCGATTTTTTTATCATGCGCTATAAACAGAAAAAGAGCGTCAATTTTGCAAAAATAGCAATATTTTTCACATTTTTTTATATGAAATTTCCCCCAAAAAAAATGTAAAAATCAAAATTTTTTAACATTTTCGGCCAATTTGTTTTATGCTACCTATGTTTGGTAAAAAAAATCGCAAAAAGCGTATTTTGATTGGTTTGCGCAAAAGTTATCGCGTTTACTAACAAAGGGAAAGATTTTTGTCATTTTTGTTGATTTTTTTTTTAACGCGTAATGGCGGCGATCTGCGATTTTTTTTGCGGTACTGCGACATTGGGGCGAACAGATCGGACCCTTGACTGACATTTGTGACACTTTTGGGGTTACCAGTGACATTTCTACAGTAATCAGTTCTATATATATGCACTGTTACTGTAAAAATACACTGGTAGTGAAGGGGTTAACTTTATTTGGGAGGGAGGGGCTGTGTGTATCCCTAGGGGCGTGCTTTCTACTGTGATTGGCTGTGGCTTGAGCTGTAAGGACACTGATCAACGGATCTACATAGTAGATCCGTGTGATCAGTGTCTTTACAGCGAGGAGAATGACAGGTGGCTTGTTTACACAAGCTGCCTGACATTCTCCCTCTCCCCCGCCGATCGCCGAGTGACCGGCGGACATCGGGTCCGCTGGTCACACGTGCGGGGGGGTCCATGACCACGCGGGAGCGCGCCTCCGGTGGCGCGCGCTCGCTCCCTAGACCCTCACAAGCTAGTGACATAGCCCTACGTCACTTTGCCTGTGAGGGGCTGACTGCCGACGTAGATCGGCGTTAGGCAGTCGGCAAGTGGTTAAATTCCTTGTTTGTGCATATTTAACGAGTTATGCCCTAAAAATCGTAATCAAAGTACCTTAGGCATACCCTTTATGCCCTAGTTTTTCTCTGCCGCTGAAGCTGTTATGCTGATAAAATCTGAGAGATCAATGTCAGAAGGCTGTGTATCTTGTGACTGCAGCGGCCCATGTGTAACATAATGCCAGTAAACAGTTTGCAGGTATCACTTATAAATACAGTACACTGTAACAATATTATAGTTCCAGTTGCCCCAGTGACGACGTCTCTTACAACGAAACGTACGTTGGGCGGAGGATTTAGGGGGGACGTCAGCACTCCCGCTGGTGTGCCAGACACTATGAATATTGAATGCCTTTATTTCTACTGTCCTTGTGAGTATATGTCTTTTTAGTAAACTGCTTTTATATTGGACATTGCGCAATTAGGTTTTGCCTTCCCTCACTTTGAGTGCTCCATTTACCTTTGTTAGATCAACATTGGGCCATATGATTTTTGACTGTGGAGAATAGGAGAGCGCATCCAAATGGTTGATTATTATACTGATCTGCCTGCGGAGATCCATTCTCTATGGGATTTTTATCCACTAAAGTGCTTTTAGACCTGTAATGGTCATATCCTTCTGGTAAGAAGCACATTCTCACATTTTGGAGTGGAGCATGTTTTGGTGACCAGCACTAATATCATTATGAACACATGTGTGTAACACCATCTCTCTTATCTAATTGGTTATTGGGACTAATATCATTACATTGGATTATGGCACTTTGCAGCATGGACTAAATGGTAGTTATAAATGTGTATATATATATATATATATATATATATATATATATATATATATATATATATATATATATATATATATATATATATGAACTTTTTGATTTATTTTCTGAAGCACTATTTGTACTTTATGATTATATGAATTATATATTTTTTTATGTATTTTGCAGTACACTTCATTGTGGCATGCACTTAATATTAATTTGTGTGAAGACGATGCAACACCTTTTTTCCCCTATAGTGTTCTTTTAGATATTGGTATGTGCAGTATTGTGTGTGCAGCTGTAATTTATATTGATTAACAACATTTATTATCACTATTTATTTCTTTATTTATCACTGAGCACAGAAATATTTTCCCATTAGAATATTTATAGTTACAATGTATTAACACAGTGTATTTAATGTATGGATTAAAGGGGTGTCCCTCAAAGTAACCTTACAATCTGAAATTATTTTTAGTGAAATTGTTTCCTATTAAACTCCCTTATTACCCTTAGCTAGTCCTAAACAGCTCTAATGAAATAAATTTTTTAACTATTTCTTGTTAACAATAATGTTTTTTTTTTCTTTTATTGTGTTCCTTTGTGTTAATTGTAAGCAATGTATTAAAATAATCTGCAAAAAAAATTCCTATTTGTAAATATCTGCCCTGCTTTGTAGCAGAAATTTAATTTAAATATTATAAATAGATAATGACAGAATAAAATTTGCAACTTTCATTACAGCGACAATTATTATTGTTTATACTATCACTGATCAAACTATAGAAAAGCATATTTTATTTTGCTATGTTCTTTGGCGAGTAGATTGTGTAGAAAATTAAACAAAATTTAAACTTTTTTTTTGTAAATACCTGCCCTGCTTTGTACCAGAAACTTAATTTAGGTGTGATTATAAATAGATAATGACAGAATAAAACAGTGCAATTTTTAATTACAGCAAGGTTTTTTTTTAAAAGCTGTCATTGTTCAAACTAGAAAATTAGTCATAATTTGGTTTTGTTATGTCCTTTTACCCATAGGTTATATAGAAAATTAAATAACAATTGCAAAACTATCATACCAAAAAAAAAGCATTGTTTGACCCCCACAAAATATGTAAATAAATTACAACTTATTATTATGACAAATGATTGCTGAATTAGGAGGCCCCATAGTGGAAATGTAAAAATTCCTCTGGTACATAAAGGGTATAAGGATGTGAAAGCTGAAGAGATTAAACATGTTGCTGTTAGTAAGTAAAGGTTAACTAGCTGTGGTCTCGGCAGCCCATATAAAGATTTACTTTACGCATACAAATGTGCGGTAAGCCAACCAATCAGCACTCATCTTTTACTGCTCTGATAGCTCTGTACAGAAGAACGGTGAACGCAGTTATTGGTAAATTAGGCCGGGCTAAATCAGCCCTAAGCTTTCCAATCCTGCTGCTACATTCTCTGTAATGGCAATTAAATAATTTTACAGGGTGCATGAGACCTAATGCTAACGGCTTCCTTGAAATGGTTGCAGCAGGTGAGTAGAACTTGAGAACTTCATCAGTATTCCTAAAAGATTAGGGGCCGTTTAGATCTGTCCATTCCTGTGCTTTGTGGTAATGCATTTATGTTAATTTTCACTGTGTTAAGGCAGCACTATGAAATAAATGAATGGGCTGTAAACGCACACCAGAATGGACTACAAATCGGATATGCACTGTTTTTTCTGACACAGACCACAATACACAGTAGCGCGGTAGTGCATTGTGGTGCACAGAAAAGTATGTGAGTCAGAGGTGCCATTGACAATGAATAGCATTATAAACTGCTAATGTACATTATCTGCATTGTGATGTTTGGCATGCGAGAAACAACACTTCAACTAAAGTTATAACATTTTTCCAAGCCTGAGCTACCACATTTAGCTTCAGTAGCCCTTTCTATCCAGTATATTGTGATAATCTCACCTACAGGACACAAAAACTTGACTGGGGTTCGCTACTCCATCCCAAATCATGGCTAGATCTAGGGGGTTCTGGGGGGCTTGCTCCCCTCCCCCCCATTTCAGTTGCGCCTGCAAAATGGACACTGTGCCTGGACTGCTGAGCATCTGCTCCCATACCCACACTGCATAGAGATGGGGACATGGCACGCAGGAGAGTTTCTCATTCCCACACAGCACACAGTTGAGCTGGCTGCTATGTTGCAGTTCTGATCTGTGAATTTCCAAGGTCGGAATGGAAGTGCAGATACCAACTACATGCTTTGCAGATTGAAGCTGTGTCTGTAAGAGAATCCAATCTCAGCTGTGTGTTGTGTGGGGTGTAGAAGATCTGCTGCATGCCCTGCCAGCAGAGACCCTTGTCCTCTTCCCTGCTAGCAGTGACCCCCTGTTATTTGCCCTGCCAGCAGTGACCTCTGTCCTCTGCCCTACCAGCAGTGACCTCTGTCCTCTGCCCTGCCAGCAGTGACCTCTGTCTTCTGCCCTACCAGCAGTGATCTCTGTTCTCTGCCATGCCAGCAGTGGCCTCTGTCCTCTGCTATGCCAGCAGTGACCTCTGTCCTCTGCTATGCCAGCATTGGCCTCTGTCCTCTGCTATGCCAGCAGTGGCCTCTGTCCTCTGCTATGCCAGCAGTGACCTCTGTCCTCTGCCCTGCCAGCAGTGACCTCTGTCCTCTGCCCTACCAGCAGTGACCTCTGTCCTCTGCCATGCCAGCAGTGGCCTCTGTCCTCTGCCATGCCAGCAGTGACCTCTGTCCTCTGCTATGCCAGCAGTGGCCTCTGTCCTCTGCTATGCCAGCAGTGGCCTCTGTCCTCTGCTATGCCAGCAGTGACCTCTGTCCTCTGCCCTGCCAGCAGTGACCTCTGTCCTCTGCCCTACCAGCAGTGATCTCTGTTCTCTGCCATGCCAGCAGTGGCCTCTGTCCTCTGCTATGCCAGCAGTGACCTCTCTCCTCTGCCCTGCCAGCAGTGACTTCTGTCCTCTGCCATGCCAACAGTGACCTCTGTCCTCTGCCCTGCCAGCAGTGATGTCTGTCCTCTGTCCTGCCAGCAGTGATGTCTGTCCCCTGCCCTGCCAGCAGTGATATCTGTCCTCTGCCCTGCTGACCCCTGTTCTTCACCCTGTTGATCCCTGTCCTTTGTTCTGCTGGCCCCTGTCCTCTGCTCTACTGACCCCCTGTACACTGCCCATTTGACTCCTGTACACTACCTTGCAGACCTCCTAATCTCTGCCATGTTAACCCCCTGTACACTGCCCTGCTGAACCACTATACAATGCTGTTCTTTCCCATGTCCTTTGCCCTGCTGACCCCTGTACATTGCCCTACAAACTAATCGCTCCTGTACACTGCCCTACAAATTGCTGACTTTATTCCCTGCTGACCTCCTGTATACTACCCTACTGACTTCCCATCCTCTGCCCCACTGACATTTGTTACTTCATCCCCACATCAGAAAGGCAAGATCCATCTCCATTCCAAGTGAAAACAAGAAGGATTATGCCTTTAGATATAGTTTAAGGACAAATACCTTCCTTCCTTAAAGCCTAGTCACTCTATCAGACCCCCCCCCCCCATATTAGCTCCGATCATCTGGCTCCTGTTGGCAATAGTTCTTGCTTTTTGTGTTTTTATATTCACAATTTGCAAAGTATTCAGTTCATGCACATGATGCCCTTTTCCACTTTAACCCTTCTCTGAGCTGATGATCCTTAGTGATGACACTAGTGCCACCAGTACTATATGAATCATAGTCCCGTGGCGATGTACCTGGAGAGAGCTGGGCCATAATGCCCTGTATTCACTCTATATGCTCAGTCTTCTGGGTTAAATGCCACTGGTTGCCATTTAACATGGAGAATGAGGATATGTGAAGGATAGGTAATAAGAGTGACAGCTCTGGATTAAAGAAGAACCCAGCTACTTTTTTTTTTACCACTTTCTGGAGGATATTTTTTTAGAAAATAGTAATTTAGTTGGCTTTAAGTATCAGTGTCTTGGAACTGAAGTCTACTTGGCAACTGAGTGAAAGATATGAGCACATAGCAATTGTCTGTACTACATACAGGTTGATTATATGTGCCATTTTGAACCGAAATGGTTACCTAAAAAATGTATATAATTTATAGATGGGGGGGAGCACTTAACACATATAATGCATTATACCCCATGCTGTCCAAGCATATTTATAGCTGCCTTTCCCTAGGTTAGAGGTCATTTATCAAAACAGATAAGATTTTTACGGTTTGTTTTCCCTGGTGTGTACTTTACTCATCCAGTAATGATTGAAAGGGTGATGAGAAGTGGTGTGCAGACGATGACTCAAGTAATGAATACGGACTAGTCAGGCATCAGACTTTTTAAGTTGGGATGAGATGGTATTGTTTTGTGGCAGGCAAAACCAAATTGCCACATTCATTTGACCCCAAAGAAGACATTTAATAGGATTATGACCCAAACCATTTTGAAGTTTTTAAACCTTCTTAGGACCCATGTTGGCAGGCTTTTTCGGTGTCTGAACTGCTTCTCCACCCATACAAGTCAATGGGAAAGCTAAAGCAGCTTGAAGCAGGTTGATGCAGCTCACACAGAAGTGAAATGCTGTCAGAAGGAAGTCCAATGTACCTATCAATGAACAAGTGCATCTCAGAGGCATCCCAAATGCAAGCTATATTCTCTTAATGATACCATTGCTTGCTCTGTTTTGCTATTAAGAAGTTTGGAAAATGTTTTGTTAAATCTTTTATCGGCTTTTCATTATGTTACTTGAGATAATCAAACATTTCAGATAAAAAAAGTTGACGTTATGTTTATAAATATTTAAAAAATAGTTATAAACTATATCTGAAGCACCAAGCTGCTGTAATATTTTTTCCAATTAAAGCTGAACTTCAGGCAGAAAAAAAAGCAATTAATGAAGTTACGTATTCATTAAAAATTCTTAAGTGTGTTTTTGAATGCAGCTAGTTTAATTCTCGGAATCTTTCTCATCATCCTTCCTTTCACACTTGAGCATAGCATAAGTAGGCAATTTTGAAACTTTTTTATGTGTATTTTTGCACATTTGGCATGTGAAGTGCCATACAGGAGCTTATTTGGGGGAGGATTGCACGTTTTGGCTTATAGACTATTACTATGGCAGCGACTAAAAAAACATGCATAATATGCATTTTAGCACATTTATATCCTGGCCCTCTCATTAAAGTCAATAAGCCAAAAAACTACTCATAAACCATTTCAAGCTTCAGGCATTGAGCTCCAGGCACCTAAAGACTCAAATGTAAGAAGGGAAAACTGAAAAAGGGCTTGGCTTGTTGAGCATTTTGGAGCTTGCTCAGGTGTCAATGGGGGCTTATTCCCCTGCGCAGGGCCCAGAATGTAAATGTAAGTGTCACTATGAGAAAAATGGGCTTGGTTGTGTGAACTTATGCTGTTGGTAAAGATATACTGGCAGGATGAGAAAGCAAAGTGATGGCCTTATAAGTGTGCTACTGATACTTCAGTGACCAGCAGCAAGCTGGGTGTGGGTGTTCTGCAACAGAGTTCTTGACCAAGCTGGGCTTCTTCTACTTTAGAGATTGAGTCTCTGGCAGTATTGTTTAGCAGTATGCTTTAATCGCAAGAGTAGCTGCACAGAATTAAAACCCTTTGGCACATAAAACATGTTTAGTAGCTGTCTTTAAAACTGCTTACCCAGGTCTCTGCTTTTGGTATCTGCATCCCTCAACAAAACTATCAAAGCCACATATGAATTCATCTTCTTCTATATGGCACTGTTCCAAATGAGCTTGAGCAGGATTCTTGTGTAACATCCCTGACCTTTACACTGCTTCATAATACAAAGTCCTTTGCTACACTAATTTGTCAATGACCGAGAGGCTGACTAAAAGCAATGACAAGAGGGTGGTGACTGGGATCAGGATACAAATGGGAGAGATCAGCACATCGTTCTTTTCTAATGTCTTCAATTTCATCTCATTTTTTTACTGTGTACATAGACTATGTACTACATTTCTCTGGCAGTGAATGAAAGGTTGGTAAAAAGCAATGAGAATAGGGTGGCTACTGGAATTAAAAAACAAATGGGGCAGATAAAAATTTAGAAAGTGTTACATATGAGTAAGGTCCCGGTTTTATCTCCTTCTTAAAACATATCTGAATTGTGTACTATAGTGTTGCACCAATGATCCATGCATTGGGAAGAATCTGGAGAAAGAAAATGGTAACTGTTATAGCAAATCAAAGTTTTAGGAGAAAATGGTAATAGGTAGGTCACATCAAACTTTGGGGAAGAAATGGTATTTGGTAGGGCAGATCAAACTTTGGGGAGAAAATGGTAATTGGTAGGGCAGGTCAAACTTTGAGAAGAGAATGATAATTGGTAGATGTCAGGAAAATGACCGTGGATGAACTGGCAATATTTTCAGTACTAGAAATGGGTGCCTCTCGCGCACTCGCAAGCACATTAGCAGAAGAATGGCGAATCGGCACATGCAGAAGCGCAATTTCGCAAATCAAGAAACATGCGTGCACAATGGCGCACGCATAACGTAACAGATGTGGTCACTTGCAGGCCTATATAAGACTGCTGCTGATTCCACCAAATTGCTGGATTGTCATCAGCCTTCCTGTGTTCCTGAGCCTGTTGTGACTTGGCTTGTTCCAGACCTGTCTCATCTCTTACACTGGCATTGACCCCCTGGCTTGCTCTACCAACCTTGCTACCTGCCCTTTGCCTCCTGATTGATCATCTGTGTTTGACCCTCAGCCTGGCTTCTACTCCTGTTTCCTGTGTGCATTGTTTGCCAAGTACATCTGGAGTTCCCCGGGAGACATCTATCTTACTGTGTATCCTGCCATCTCCAGCATTCACCAGGTGATCACCAACCCAGCTCTTCAGTACCCTGTTGGCAACTTGTACTTCTTTGAGCGCTACACCTCCTGTACCACCTTGAGGGGTGTACTGCACTCAGCCACAAGGGGTGCCCTCTCAGCACCTTGGCCTCAGATCAGGTATGTGACAGTAGGGCAGGACCAAATTCTGGGAGAAAATGGTAATTGGTAAGGCAGATCAAACTTTGGGGGAAAATGGTAGTTGGTAGGGCAGATCAAACTTTGAGGAGAGAATGGTAATTGGTGTGGCAGGACAAACTTTGGGGAGAAAATGCTAATTGGTAATGCAGATCAAACTTTGGAGAGAAAATGGTAATTGGTAGGGAAGAGCAAACTTTGGGGGGGAAAATGGTAATTGGTAGGGCAGAACAAACTTTGAAAAGAAGATGGTAATTGGTAGGGCTCATCAAACTTTGGGGGTAAAATGGTAATTGGTAGGGCAGATCGAGCTTTGGGGGGAAAATTGTAATTGGTAGGGCTGATCAAACTTTGGGGGGAAAAAGGTAATTGGTAGGGCAGATCAAACTTTGTTGACCAATAAAGGCGTGTAGCAGCCCCCAGTCCACCTCTCCAGATATGTGAGCTGGATATGTGTTACAATGCTCCAGCCCTGAGAAGGAGGTTCTCAGGTTAAACAGACAAATCCGTAGGTAGGCGTAAGTGAAACTGAGAGGTTTTCATTTTCCCAAAAATCAAAAGATTTCAGCAAAATGTTTCTATTTCAGCAAAATACATTGGGGTCACATTAAACCCTAAGTGCAGCCAAAATCAAAAACAGAAAAATCTGCAAAAAGGGACATTACTTACAGGCAATAGGTTGTACGTTGGTTGCTACTGTATAGGAGGTTGGGGATGCAATTTGTAACAAATGGCACTGCAACGCACTATATTAGTGATATGCACTGACGTGTTGCAGTTACAGCCATGCAATAGTCTGCATGGGGCTTTAGTAATCTGTAAGACATTGACCTCTAGACATGTTCAATATGCACTGTGTACACTGCTTCTGTTCTTTTTCAAATTATGTAGGATCGCTTCATGCTCGTGTGTGATTTATAATCCTATAAACAGCCACTGTACGTTTTAAAATTCTGGTACACATGAAAAAGCTACCCAAGGAACCCATAGCTTTAGCTTAAGGTCCCGAAGTGCAGATTATTTAACTTAGGTGTGCATAACTTACAATACCCACCGAGTGTATTCTGACAGTTATGCACATTCATTTGTAAAATGTCCATATTTTACAAGGAATATATTTTCTTCAGCTTTCGGTAAATCGCTCCCAATTTCTTTCACGTTTTTTTTTTTTTTGTCGGAAAGGTATTTTTGTTATACATATTATATCCATAACCTTGTCCCCTGTGTTAGGATTTCAGAAGAGTTGCAACTTGCAACTGTAGAGAAATAAAAAGTGTAAAAAATGTACAATTTTTTTTTCAGCCTTTCAAAAAGAAATTTGACTGCTTGCTGTCAAAAATTTGAAGATTTCTGCATGTGATCCCAAAACCCTTGTTACTGATCATGCTTCTGCAATAAAAAAAACCTGAGAAGCACAAGTGATGCTTCAATCTTTATAGTATCAGGTAAAAAAATTGGACTTCTCAGAAAGCGTAGGATGAAAAATTTGCCTTTGTAAACAGTGGTGGACTAGAATAATGGCATATATGAATGGTGAATGACTGAACATAGTAATGTTATCACAGCATAAAAATATTCTACTACACCAAGACACCAAGGACAGTGACTAATAAAGCAGTGGCAGATACATTCAATATGAACACATTGAGCGAAAATGGTATAAAAAAGAAAACTGATTTGGAAAAATGGATAAATAAAACGAATTTCTGGGGCTCATTGAAAGTTGTGACAAAGAGATTGCACAGCTGTCAATGCTGTAATGTTACCAAAATGGCTCAGTACTAAAACACAGGCACACCTATACCTTATAAAAATCTTTGCAAACACCATGAATGCCCTGGATCCTGAGATGCTCTACAATACAAATTTCTATATTTCCTAACACTATTTTGTTCTGGCCACAACTACTCAGCAAATGCAACTCCTATTGGCTGATAAGACCATCCAGTACTGGATTACCAAACAGGCAGAATAGACACTGGCCTATGGGTGGCACTTTGTTAAAGGGACCTGTGACAATGGATCAAATTATTATTGAGTTGATCTTGAAAAAAAAATTACAATGAAGCTTTGTTAAATTGTTTACAAAGGATAGAACAAATGAACCAATTTAAAAAATGAAAAACTTTACATGAAAGACCCTAGAGAAAATGCTGTAATAACGTAATGTACCTAATATCAACTTGAAGTACATAAATCAGAGACAACAGGGTAACATTGCAGTCTGTCTCCTAAAAGCCCATATTCTTTCAGCTGTCATTTTGCAAAACAATTTGGGTGCAACCTACCTTCGTATAATGTACAGCAGGGATGGTCATCTCCATCACTACTGTGCTTAGTTCAATGTTATCTCACTAAAGCACGCACACGAGAAACCTCCAGAAACCTGCGAAAGGGGGAGAGGGCAAGGTTTTGACTGCCTAGCAGTGATGGCGAACCTTGGCACCCCAGATGTTTTGGAACTATGTTTCCCATGATGCTCATCTTCACTGCACAGTCCATGAGCATCATGGGAGATGTATTTCCAAAACATCTGGGGTGTCAAGATTTGCCATCACTGGCCTAGGGCCTTCCACAGAATTTAATCTGGCATAACGACCTGCCAAAAAAGGCCCACCAACGCTCCAGGTAGAGCGTTGGTAGGCCTTTTTAAGCAGGCCGTTATGGACCGTATATTTTACGTTTATATTTATATTTTATCTTTGTATTTATATTTTATCCTATGTGCGGTCCATTTTCTGTTTGCATTGCAGCTTGGAGCGCGGAAGCTCGGCCTATGACGCGCCGGTGGCGTGATGACGCAGGACATCGCTCTGCCCCCCTGGGGCAAGCCTGCGCTATGTGCCACCTCACGAGGGACCCTTGGTGGATGCGGCTAGTTGCCAGGAAAACAGGCACCTCCACCAGCGGCCAGCTGTGCTGCAATACTGATTTGCTCAGGTAATGCCTATCTCCTGTAGGTAAGGTATATAATCCCCACTCCTCAGGGTCAGCCCATACTGCATGGAGGTTGTTTGAACATACATTGATACTATATAACAAACAGGTATGATCCTATTATGCTAATACTCACTTCCTCCCTTGGTTCTTTAATACAATGTTTGTGGAACCTGGTTATAGGGAGAATTTATTTATATATATATTTATATATATATATATATATATTTTTTTTTTTCTGTCAATTTTCATTCTGCACTCTGTAAATTTGATCTTTTGGGGCAACAGAATGCAATACATATATTTACCATTACGATGTGTTTAGTTGATGATTTTGCTGACCTTTTTTCTTCTCATGAACCCATATATTATCTATTTTTTCATAGACGATATACCTGCCTGTTAGTCATAGGGGTGGTTTATCTGCTGTTGGGTCCTTGTGATCGTAGCCCTGGAACTTGCCGGCTCAAGCCTACATTGGGTCCCCGACCATGTAAGAAAAGAAACGGCCGCACATCCAGGAATTCCAGTTGCCTTTATTGTTCAAAGTGATGACACCAAAAACACCAACACGAGGTCACGTAGACGCGTTTCACACATACATCTTGTGCTTAATGATCAAGATGTATGTGTGAAACGCGTCTATGTGACCTCATGTTGGTGTCTTTGGTATCATCACTTTGAACAATAAAGGCAATTGGAATTCCTGGATGTGCGGCCGTTTCTTTTCTTACAAGTTTTTCACGGAGGCGGCCCGGGGCTGGCACTCTATGAGACATTCCACCCTAGGTTATCATCATACACCTGGAGCAGCGGTTCTTTTTCTTTGTATATTGGGTCCCCGACCATGCATGTCCATTCGGCAGTATCTATCTTGTATCCAGCTCTGATGTACAATGTAGTTGTTGAGTATCGTAAGTACAATACAGCCCGTGTAATGATTCGTACTAATGTGATATTTTTACATCTCTATGACATATCTACTGTATAACAGAATGGAGTTATCATTACTTTGTTACTAACAACACATATTTGTGTTTTAGAGAATACCAGTACCCACTGTTGCACCTCTGAAGAAGTGCTCCACAGTAATAGTCCGAAACATGTTAGGTAAGGTGTTTATACATAATGTATGGTGGCCAGCCCGGTAACTATAATAGGCGGCCGCACAGCTTCCATGCCTCTCTATTATGTAATGGGTACTGGTTCATATTTTTTATATGTATCTACTATCTAAATGGATGCAATGTTTATCTACTTTTCTATTTTTATAATAAAAATACTTTTTTACTATATTGGTCTGTCTTTTAAGTCCATGAGGGGTGTTGATGCAGTTTTCAGCTCACAATTGTGTTCTCTAATTATTTTGTACAAGACAGACCTCTCTTCCTCACACACACCAAGACCTCATGTATAATAGTCCTTATAAAATAAGAATAACATCAAAAAGTTAATTTATTTTAGTAATTCAATTCAATAAGTGAAACTCGTATATTTTATATAGATGCGTTACACACAGAGTGATATATTTAAAGCATTTCTTTATTTTAATTTTGATGATTATGACTTATAGCTAGTGAAAACCCAAAATTCAGTATCTCAGAAAATTTGAATATTACACGAGACCAATAAAAAAAGGATATTAAATACAGAAATGTTGGCTTACTGAAAAGTATGTCCATGTGCAGTATAGTATGCACTATGTTGGGGCTCCTTTTGCATTATTTATTGCATCAATGCGCCGTGGCATATGATAGAAACTTTTAAATACATAAAGGGAATCAACTCGGTAAAGGAGGAGAGCATATTTAAAAGAAGAAAAACTACCACAAGAGGACACAGTTTTAAATTAGAGGGGCAAAGGTTTAAAAGTAATATGAGGAAGTATTACTTTACTGAGAGAGTAGTGGATGCATGGAATAACCTTCCTGCAGAAGTGATAGCTGCAAACACAGTGAAGGAGTTTAAGCATGCATGGGATAGGCATAAGGCTATCCTTCATATAAGATAGGGCCAGAGACTATTCATAGGATTCAGATATATTGGGCAGACTAGATGGGCCAAATGGTTCTTATATGCCGACACATTCTATGTTTCTATGTGGCATGAAGGCGATCAGCCTGTGGCACTGCTGAGGTGTTATGGAAGCCCAGGTTGCTTTGATAGCAGTCTTTAGCTCATCTGCATTTTTGGGTCTGGCATCTCTCATCTTTCTCTTGACAATACCCCACAGATTCTCTATAAGGTTTACGTCAGGCAAGTTTGCTGGCCAATCAAGCACAGAGATACCATGATCATTAAACCAGGTATTGGTACTTTTGGCCATGTGGGCAGGTGCCAAGTCCTGCTGGAAAATGAAATCAGCATCTCCATAAAGCTGGTCAGCAGAGGGAAGCATGAAGTGCTCTAGAATTTCATGGTAGAGGGCTGCGCTGACTTTGAACTTGATAAAACACAGCGGACCAACACCAGCAATGTCATCACTGATTGTGGAAACTTCACGCTTGACCTCATGCAACTTGGATTCTGAGCCTCTCCACTTTTCCTCCAGACTCTGGGACCTTGATATCCAAATGAAATGCAAAATTTTCCACAGTCTGTGATGATCTGTATTAAAAATGTTGTTTTGTTGGTCTTGTGTAATATTCTAATTTTCTGAGATACTGAATTTTGGGTTTTCACTAGCTGTAAGCCATGATTTTAAAAATTAAATGAAAGAAATGCTGGAAATATATCAATCTGTGTGTAACGCTTCAATATAAAATATATGAGTTTCACTTTTTGAATTGAATTACTGAAATAAATTCACTTTTTGACGATATTCTAATTTTATGAGATGCACCTGTATGTACCTAGGCCTAGACCTTTAGCAACCATCTTTATTAGCCTGAAAACTAGCTTTAATCTGCTGAGAACTGGGATCCGCTTTTTAAAGGTGTTACCTTATATCAACCTATTAGCTTAATAACTGAATACCACATCACATTTACATCTTTAATTTACTGAGGATCACTCTATGTAAACATGAGTCAATGTCTATCACTATGCAAGATGTTCAGTCTGGTGAAATCCCATGCAGTCTGTCACACTGTATAATGCCATTATTCTTTATTGTTAGTTTAAAGAGAACATGTCATTTACAGAAACCAATATGCTCTAAAGTAGAAAGGTAAGGAAGATGAAATGCCTCTTAACTTATTCAGTTATGAAGGATTTAATGTATTTTGGACTATTTTTGGATAACAGTAGCTTGGCCTTCCCATTATGCATAAGAGGTTATGTAGCCTGCCATTGCTGAACTTTCTGCTTGGGAATGCTGGCTCCCTGGCTGTCATAATGCTTCTACCACTCCAAAGCTCAGGTGGCTTGTAGGGAGGTGCAGTCTGTACTTCCCACTCCAGGTGGCACTCGACCAAAGCGGCAATGCAGGAGGGGAAGGAAGTTGTAAGTAACTTGGTTCCTCTATGACTTTTTGTGGTCACAAGAAGGCATCTGTTTGATTGGAAGCTGGCACCCCATGTGACTTCAGCAGCCATCTTGGGTTAGGCAGAGTGTATTTAAGACTGTGGCTCTTGCGATTAGAGTGCTTTATGCGAGTGGTTATCATAGGTACAGGATCCTCATCTGGCAAGGATAGTGCTTACAGGTGTAGAAAGGTTCCAGAGAAGTAGAGACTGTGCAAGGACTATGTCTACCTCTCTTCAGGAAACCTACCGGCCAGGCCACATTCTGCTTCTTGTTGTATAGACTGTCGGCATTCTCAAGTGTTCACACTGCTATCACAGTTTGTAAATGGCTCTGGACGGGTGTGCCTACACGCCAGACCAGAATAAGTTGTGTTGAACCTGTCTACAATATAACTTTATTGCTTAATTGAGCCTTTGTGTGTTCACTACCCACTACACCACGCTGCATCTTGCTAACAAGCTGTGAATATTTTAAATGCATTCATTAAAAATGTATTAAAATGTTTTTTCTGACTTGGTATCAGCCTCTTGTAATCTCCTATACTACAGCATTTAGACTGGGAGAGGAAAAGGCAGGACTGGGAACAAATCGGGAGTTCTGATTATGCTGAAAATGCTGGCAAAGAACATGATTATAGGAGCAGAGTGAGCAGAGAGATTACTTCATTTGTATGCTGCTGCTCCTTCACTCTCCAGTCAGCAGGCTGAGGATGGACACAGAACACCACTGTATTCCTTAGCTACAAGTGGAGTCATTCACCTGACTGCTGTGTGAGGGGGCTGTATAAATATTAGGATGGAATGGAGAGAAAATAATTTAGCAGGTCAAACAGCTACCTTATGTATATTTCCTCTGCGTATTTACATGTTTATTTAAGGTGGTTGCAGCCATATTTGTGCACAAGGATTGTAAATATGGTCAGTACTCATTTGTACTGTATAGCAGTGGTCCTCAACTCCGGTCCTCAGGGCCCACTAACAGGCCAGATTTTAAGTATTACCTTGGGGAGATGCAGACTAGAGTACTGCAACCACTGAGCAGCAAATGATATCACCTGGGATGTATTTCAGTTATCTTGCAAATCTGGCCTGTTAGTGGGCCCTGTAGGCCAGGGTTGAGGACCACTGCTGTATAGTATGGAAGAAAACTGTTCCATATGTTTATGTATGTATGCATATGTATAATTGTTCTAAGTCAGTGACTTCAAGCATTAAAGCCCTTTATTCTGTCCAGGTGCACTGGTCAGGCTCTTATGGGATGATCCCTCTGGCATTCATACTGCAAAACCTTAATAGCTGAAAATGTGATCCAGCACGTAGGAGAATATCAGGCACTTGTCTATTGTCATTGCAAATGATATGCGGAAAGCTGGGTTCAAACAGGTTAATATCATTGTTCCAATGGGCACTGTGTTGGTCTTTCCTGTAATGGGGTATAGAAAGCACACTAATCAATGTGGTGCAATTTTTATACCTGATCAGGTAACTGCCTCCAAATTTATCAGCCTTGTGGAGCATTTGTTTCCCAATGGCAATGTTCTTCATGATGTACTTGTCTTTAAGACTGACATACAAAGTGTATAACACATAACATTGACTGCAGAAATGTAATATTTGGCTAAAGGTGTACAAAAAAAAGCAGAAGACTAATAATTGGCTCAGAAATTATGTGTAGCGTCCTTTTAAAAGCCAAAGGTAAGGGAGTTTATTCAGAGATTATATATGCTACCATCAGCCAGATGCCTGCTCCAGTTTGGCAAAATTAGCCAAACTGGAACAGACTTTTTGCTTAACCACAGAACATTACTCTTAAAAAACTCACTCAAGTATTCCCATTTCTGTCCCTCTAGATATCCCCATTTTAAGTGTTGCTTAAGCCCTAATCAAAGAGGTTTTGAAAACCCCAAAACGCATTGGATTTTTATTTGATGCTACAAACAAACAGCTTTTGACCAATTATTAGTCCCATGCTCCTCTTTTTACACTGTTGGATATGTTACTCATTGAAGACAAACTGTGGCCTGTGCACACAAGAAAGCAGCCTAATGATTAAGTTCTATATTCGTCCATTTACTCCTCTGATTGACACCCCTAATTATTATTTGCCAGATTAAAATCAGAGAAAAGTCATGCCAGATCCATGATATGACTAATCTCTGACTATTTCTGCCAAGAGCCAGCAAATTTGTAAAGGAAGTTTTACCGTCTTGGCCTTTGGTATATTTGGTAGTTGTTGGTGTATAAAAACAGAGGAAGTTAATGAACATTACAAAAGGGGGAAAGGTTTCCCTGGAATTTGTTTGTCTCCTGAATTGTCATTTTAGTGATGTTTTTATATATTTATATATTGAACTTTATATTCTCATTGTGCTTTTGACGTCATTGTCTCTTATTGTCTTTAACTTTGCATTATTTTGAGTATTTGTTATATATGGAGCTGTATGTTTCTTTCAGTGTGCTTGCTGCTATTTTCTTTTACTTTGTACCTGTGGATGGTGTTCATATACTTAATATACATACATGTCATGCATGTTATTGTGTATACTCACTGTAAGGTACGCAGTCATACTGAACTTCCAGGTATTTGTAGGTCCCCGGACAGGGGTCTGGGAAAGCTTCCGAATCAGCAATAACAACACATTGTGTCCGATTGTTACACCTAAAGAGAAAATAAAAAATGTTAAAAGGGAATAGTAAGGAGTTTTATAGTGATTCACATAACTTTCATCTTAAAGCCTTTTTAACACAGTTCTCATCTTGCTGTATCAAAGTTGTCATGACTTAAAGTTATAATAAAGCTTTGTTTAAAAAAAAAAACAAATATGTTATACTTACCTGCTCTGTGCAGTGGTTTTGCACAGAGCAGCCCTGATTCTCTTCTTTTTGGGTCCCATGCCGGTGCTCCTCCCCCTCAAACAGTGCCCCCAGAGAAAGCCACTTGCCCTGGGGGCACCGCTGTATGCCTGCTCCCGAGCCACCAATGTAAGGGCATTTTCCCCATTGACCCTCAATGAGTTTTTTTTTGTAGTAAGGGTTCCCAAGGACCTGAAGATTATTTTATGGGTTCCTCTAGGATAAAAAGGTTCAGAAAGACTGGTATATACAGTTGTTCTTAGCAAATAGTTATTTTGTGAATCTGTTGCAAAGTTTCATACAAGGATGGCCTGCCAATAACAATATTTTGCAACAGCATTGTCAACCTGCTACATTATGTGTTGCTCATTTGGCTGTAAGGCTCTCTATCAAGTCTTTCAGATAGGCAGGCCAACAGCTAAATGAAGAAGCTTGCATGGCAGGCTGAAAACATTTCTGCCATCTAGAAGGCACTGTCTTAGCATTGAGAGCATGTAGTGTCCCTAACAGCTGTTCATAGGCCCGTTCCTACGGCAAGGGGGCCTGAGGGGTTGGGTTACTTCCTTGTAGCTGGGGGACTCATCTGGATATTGCAACCTACAGAGCCTTCCATATTGTGAAAGGCCATGACCCACAATAGCAACAACCTCATAGTCCATGGGTGGCTTACCTAGTTCACCTGGATGTATACCAAGACTTAGTGTGCACACGTTTCCACAGAACAGTCTTTCTTTCTCTCAAACTCTAGGGCAGCAGCAGAATTCTCAACACTCTGCCTAACTTCCTTAAGGCTGCAGGAAGAACAGCTTCCATTGCTACTCTTCATACACTGGATCCTACTCATTCCAGCTCACCCATTAATATATGGTCCAGTCATTAAATTTGCTTTTCTACTTTCTTTACTAAAAAGTAAAGCATCATACCAGGGTCAAATAATGCTAAAACATCCAAGCATTGACAGCCCTTTCACAGAGACAGATTATTCTGCGATAAGGTACATGGCCACCAGTCACCACTACAGCCACAAGCTGCACTCACAGAATTAAGTTGTCCAAAACTAGTAGATTTTCAAATGAAAGGTTGTCTGAAAGTTCTTAGTAGATTTGATGACTTGACAAAAGTCAATCAAAAGTAATTTCCTTTGCTTTTAACTATTGATCGACCGATATTGTTCTTTTTTTCCGCCGATAGCGATATTTTGTTCATCGGATATTGGTATCGGCCGATATTGCCCGATTTTTTCTGACATTAAAATTTTTTTTTTTTTTTAATGTCTACAGGTACTGTGGTGGAGGGATCTAGGGGTCCCCTCCTCTGCACTTAAAAGCATTTAAAAATCCAAGTTTGCCTGTTTTGAATGCTGTAAGTTTTTTTTAATTCAGCGCCGCCAGTACCCGGAAGTGATGTCATGTCATGACATCACTTCCGGGTACTCGGCAGCGCCGAATTCAAAGAAAAGGAGACCCAGTCAGATGGCGGCGGTGCAGATGGAGACCCGGTCAGACGGCGGCGGTGAATGTAGGATGCAGAGTCCCCCGGGGGGGACAGGAGACCCGGGTGAGCCATGGAAGGCGGCGGGAGGGGGGGACATCCCCTCCCGCTCCTTGGAATGACAGTCATTACAAGACAACTGACCGTCGGCTATGGACACCGGTACCGGGGTGATGCGTCTAGCTGCAGGCATCACCCTGGTACAAGCACTTTCCAGAAATATTGGCAATATCGGTAAATCAAAAGGCCGATTCCGATATATCGGGCAAAGTGCATTTCGGCCCTCGATATATCGCCTTTGCCGATAATCGGTCGATCACTACTTTTAACGTTTGATTTAAAAGTGAATGGACTTTCCCACATGAACACCACATCCACCATTAGAAACCCATTAATTTGAGAAAAAAAATTCCATCCTGCTCCTTTGAACACCTATTGGATCCCACTAAGAAAAACTAAACAACTGTTTTTAAAATGAAGAATTGCAAACAAATTCTACTAGCCTTTGACCAGGTTTCTCCTACCAAATAACTGAACTAGGGCCCTCGTATATATACCCCATAGGGGAAAAGGGGGTCAGCCCAAATTTTGTAGAGACAAGGTAGAGCATCACCCTAAATGAGGTACTAACCTCCTCTTACAAGACTGTCACAGGAAGAACTGTTACTGGCAGGATCTCCCGGTAAGAAACTTTGCAACCGAGTCACAAAACATTTTTTGCTTAAATCGATAGTAAAGTCAATGTAACAAAGAAAAGAAATGGGTCCCCCAGAAGGTTTAAGTCATAATGTACTAGCATGACAGACTTACCTACACAGGCAGCCCTCAAGCACTGCGCTGTCACAGATCTCCCTGGTGACTTCCATCTTCACCCGGTCTTCCTTCCAGGTTTCCTATCTGCAGCAGCTTAAACGGCTAGGCCGAGGTGACCTATGAGAGTCACATCACCGTGGCATACAGAACGGGCCATAAATGTGGTCTGAGCTGCGCATGTGCAGCTCAGATCACATTAGCCGCTGACAAGCAGGGGGGTCATTAAATGACATAAGAGACCTCTAGGGTCTCTTACGTCATAGAAACCCTGTCTGTCAGTGAATTTATGATTTTTCACTTTACTACCACTTTAACTAAACAGTGAAGCATGATGCCAAACATGTGGAAAGACAGACAGAGGATTTACATACACTTTAATAAGCAGAATATTTGCTACAAAAATAAGTCCCACCAATTGCTATGTCAGATAGTTTAAAAGAAAGCTACAAACACATCACATTCAGGACAAAAAACCTTTAGACCATCCTCATAAACTGACTCTGACAGCCTAAGCATGGACGGGGGCTGACACACGCGGTGTCCTCCAGAAATCTCAGGTCATTACAGAGATGAACCGAGGTGCCCAGATAGTCGGTGACAGCTGTCAGGGTTGGCACACGACAACAGATGTGAACACTGCAGCTTTTGAACCAGTCTTAGAGTGCGTCGTTTCATAACGGCACGTAACTCAAAGCATACTGTACTTTAGTAAACGGCTGTAAAGAAGAAAGCAAAATCGATTCTGTACAATGGTCTTCCAATGACGAAGGACTAAGGCTAACCTCCAGGCAAACAATTATATAAACAGTTCAAATAAATATATTTTGTTCAACCACCTGTGCTCAGCGTCAGAAAACTAAAATATCTAAGACTGCAGCAATCCTATATCTGAATACAAGATATATATACAATAGACATTATTAATAAAAATGAATGTGCTCTCTCTTTAACCACTTTACCACCGGAGGATTTTGCTGTCTTATGTCTGGGCCACTTTTTGCGATTCGGCACTGTGCGAATTTAACTGACAATTGCGCGGTCATGCAACGCCGTACCCAAACAAAATTTACGTCCTTTTTTTCCCACAAACAGAGCTTTCTTTTGGTGGTATTTGATCACCTGTGCGATTTTTACTTTTTGTGCTATAAACAAAAAAAGAGCGACAATTTTGAAAAAATAACAATATTTTTCACATTTTTTATATGAAATTCCCCCCCAAAAAATGTAAAAATCAAAATTTTTTAACATTTTAGGCCAATTTGTTTTCTGCTACATATTTTTGGTAGAAAAAAATTGCAATAAGCGCATTTTGATTGGTTTGCGCAAAAGTTATTGCGTTTACTAACTAAGGGAAAAATTTCTGTCGTTTTTGGTGTTTTTTTTTAACGAGAAATGGCGGTGATCTGCGATTTTGTTTGCGGGACTGCGACATTGCGGTGGACAGATTGGACCCTTGACTGACATTTTTGACACTTTTGGGGCTACCAGTGACATTACTACAGTAATCAGTGCTATATATATATATATATATGCACTGTTACTGTAAAAATGACACTGGCAAGGAAGGGGTTAATTTTATTGGAGAGGGAGGGGTTAATGTATGCCTGGTGCTTACTGATGTGTGTGGGGGGAGGTGACTTAGTGACACAGGGACAGATCGCATGTTCAGCTATGCTAAACCCTGCAATCTGTCACTGCCTGTCACTTAGGAGCTCCGCCCGCTTTGTTTACACAAGCAGGCGGATCTCCGCACTAGATCCCCGACGATCGGGGAAGAGCAGCGGCGATCACCGCTGCTCCTCCCCTGGCCCGTCTCCCGCTGTGACTGAATACAGCGGGAGCGAGCCTCCGGCGGCGTGCGCGCGCCGCCGAGAAGGGGGAGTGTCTGCCGACGTAGGTCTACGTCGTCAGACCTACAGGAGCCACTTTGCCACAGTACAGCTCTAGTGAGCAGACGGCAAGTGGTTAAATCATGTAAACAATACCCACAACGCTGACTGACCAGCAATGTGCGTGATGACGTCACAAGTAGACTCCGGTCAACACGTTTCATGTCAGAACATGTCTTCAGAGGACAGCAGTGACTTTATTTATTATGTCATCACATTACACATCTAAATTACTTGCTGAGCGGTCGCATACAGTATATATTTGCATTGATTTTTATTTATTGAGCAAATAGACTGTGCATAAACTGCTAAATACCTTTTCTCATCAGCCTTAACCAGACTTCGATCAGTGTCTGGTTAAAGCTTGTAGGAGGAGATTTCCTTCTACTCTGATCATCCTATGAGGCTGCAGAACCCCTGACTTTCTGTCTGGACAGTGCTGATTGGCCCTGTGCTGATCATTTGCACCATCCCTAGAAAAAAACAAAGCTCTCTGGCAATACACACCAAACTGAGCATGTGCAGAGTGACTTCAAAGGCTCTGTCTTAACAGGAAATCGATTGGGGACAGTGGAAGAAAGGGAGGATCAGAGAAGACAAGATCAAACAGCCTTTTTACACAATGTGGAGGATTAACCCCTTAGGTTCCCCGGTGAGTATAACAAGCATGCTTTACTGCATATACAGACTGATTTTACTGTTGTAGCTTTAGTAACACTTTACGCAACACATCTAGGTCTTTTCCTTGCCCCAAGCCTGTGAAGGAGCAACAACAGGCCAGTGAGATAATTTCTTTGCTCATTCTTTATGTTAACACGATTCCTAACATCATATGTGAGATTACAGCTCATTGTCCTCTCTCTAGTTTGAATTCTGCTGTACATTACAGGAGGTTGAAATCAAGCTACAGACTGTCTGCGTTCAGCACATGAACCCCTGTACACGAGTATCGTTTAGATGTGCATATATCAACGTACAGGCTGCTGGCCAATTAGGCCATTTTCTGCATTAAAACGAACGCCTCACTACCAGTCATACCCCCGCCCCCCCACCACCACCACCACCTTAACACCCACCTGGCTTCATTTGACCACTGCTAGCACCTGCCTTGCTCCCCTCAGTCTTGCTTTTACACAAAAGAATGGGGCCATCAGTCTAACTCTTCTTTTTTCAATAGAGTCAACTATTAAGGGTCCTTTCACATGCACAGTCCACTTGGTGTACTCCACTTTGCTCAGCAGGAGATCGATCTGGGGGATGACAGGTCCATCTCGGCTCACTGTGCTGAGATGGACCTGTCAGAGTCCAGCTCTCCTCTATGGGGAGGTCAGATGAAAATGGGCCGCCTGTCTGTTTTCATCTGATCCCATCCTATCCGATCCTCCAGATGGATGGAAAATAAGGTCACCATCCGTCTTGATTTGGCGGACAGGTTTGGATTGGATAGCGGTGGGTGTCATCGCTGACATCTGCCACTCTGTAGGGGTGACTGGAGGGTCCGATCAGATCCGCCTGAAAAACTGACAGACGGATCTGATCAAAAATCCCAGGTGAAAGTGCCCTTCGACTTTATCCTGGGCCAGGATGATGTAAGCCCCAAAATCCCTGAATGCCGGGATTGCACACTAAGCACATGCGCAGATGTCAGTATACAATCAATAAAACAATGCTAGATGTTATTGGAAAGACTGGGGGCACAAAGAGGGATTATTGAAGGTAGAGAGGAAGGTGTCCTTTGTAATCCTTAAAAAATTAATTAGGCAGGGCTGACACCAGGTCTGTAGGAATTCAAGCTGTTTTGTCATGTCAAAGAGGAAAGTAGAAACATATTATATTTCTGGCACATCAACAGTTGTTTTTCTCTACTTGCAGCATGTTTTAAGTGCTAAAACCTGGGGAAATGTGCATGTTTTGTAGAGATGTACTATCTTTTTTTTTTTCCTTAAACAAGACACGATTCTGCACATTCTAATGCATGGTTACTATTTTTCTGCTGAATTTAACAGACTGGAAAAATAAAACATAATCTATGGTATGAGTCGTGACACTCTTCTTTTTGATTCACTGGTGTTATTTATCCCTAAGGTTTCTGAACATTAAATTAAAACTTTGGGCAAAAGCAAAAATGACTTATATGATGTAGTCTGTCATGGGCATTAAAGCAGAACTAAACTATTCTGGGCCCCCAGGAGCTCTTGCGATAACGTGCAAGTATGCACAGCATATTTGCACATTATTGCCCACTCTCCTTGTAAAACGCCCACCTCCAGCAATGAGACGTCCACAATCCCCCTCATCACTTCATCACTGCCGCTGCCATCTTTTTTAAGGTCTAGAGTCTTCTATTTAGACTTTATCCTAGGCAAAGATGATGTAACCAAAACAAACTGAGACAATACCAAAGCATTGAAATGAACTGAGAATGGGCCACCAACACAAGGGGGCATGGACAAGAAGCGGGATACTGTGCATATCGGACACCCCTCCAAATCAGCAACAGGGAACAACTCCACTCTCACCTCTGTCAAGCTGATCTGTCTTGGATCGCTGAGTCCAGAGGACCACCACCGTGTCTGCACACAGAATATATCGTAACTGCGATGCGTTCATGCCCAGTGCAAAAGCACCAGCCAATTCCCAATCCACAAACACTCCAAAGAAGGCCAAGACAACCGCCACACTAAACAATGCCACTTTATAATAGGAAAAAACAAATGGAAGGAAGAACCCATACCAAGGAACCCAATAACCATAAGACACCAGTCGACAGCCAGCTGGCCATCGACGATGATGCCTAGAGCCCCGCAAGGCCTACCTGACCAAGAAATCTTTTTGTGTAATCTTTCCTGCCAAGAAGCCCGAACAAGAAGGCCAAGCCCACCAATTTTTAATTAACAGAAGCCACCGACACACCATTCTCAATATTTTGACACACAAAATACAGTACCCACAACCGATCATTCCCCTCCAAAGAAAACCCATTGGCCGTGCTCACCACACTGTACCATTCTTCCCATGCCTGATAGTAAGCCAACAACGTAGACTTACAGTCAGACTGGTGAATAAAGGATGTCAACCTAATGCGATCCTCCACAGCCATGCGTGACAGGTGACTCTGAAACGATCCACTCCTGGTGCCAACATATGGAACTTGCCCCACTGGAAACAAGAGGGAGCATTGGCCAAAGAATTAGTGCAACCAGGACTGTAGATAGCATACGCAAACACATTCAAGCGCAAACATGCCAACACGAATTGCCTAAGCAAATGTGTCACAGGCAGAGAAGAAGCTGACACAGTCAAACACTTTGACAACCCCCAAGATGCCACAATGAATGCGCACTCGCTCGCTGCAAAAATACGCACCCCACAGCTCCACTACCAGTACAATGGGAAATATTTCCAGCAGAACGAAATTCCTGGCAAAACCAGCCTCCAACCGATCTGCCGACCAAGGTCCAGCACTCCAGCGACCTTGAAGGTAGGCTCCATAACCAGCCAACCGGGCCGCATCCTTGAAAGCTCCAGGTCAAAACTACCTGTCAATTCCTCCATCCACACTGATCTACCATTATAGTCAGACAAGAATTGTTCCCAAATCAGAAGATGTGCAACAAAGACTGCAACTGACGCAGTGTAATCTTATTACCGCACCAAGCCGCGGTCACCAACTTTCTCAAATCCAGCAGCTTATCTCCTGGCAATCTGCATTCCAAGGCCTGAGTATCAAGAACAATGCCAAGCAGAAAACTAAGCATCGCAGAAGGACCCTCCATCTTATCAGGGGCCAAGGGGACCCCAAAAATGCTCAGCCACATGCTGAAGCATGGCCAGCACCGTAGCACAAGTCTAAGAATCTGCTGGGCCTATGCACACAATTAACCCAGTAATGGGTGACCGAAAAGAGGCCTGACACCTAGCGTACCACCCACACCAAAATTGAACTAAATGTCTCGAAAAGTGAACAAGAAATCAAACACCCCCTGCCAATAGCAGCCCAATAGATGAAAACACTGAGGGTGTACCGGCAACAAATGAAAAGCAGACTCAATAACAGTGTTTTGTCAATAAGGAACCCTGACCATAATGTCGAAACCACCGCACCGCGGTATCAACTAAATTTCGGAGACGGAACAAAAGTCAAATGCCTCCTTCACTAAACCTCCCTTAGGGTAAGATAAGTGGCGAAATTTGTTAGGTTCCTTTTTTTCGGAACCACACCTAGAGGCGACAAAACCAAACTAGGTAATGGAGGAGTAGCAAAAGGGGCCAACCACACGCCCCAATTCAACTTCCTTCGCAAGTTGGCTGAAACAACTTCTGGATGTGATTGTCAGGGAACAGAATGCAGCGGACAGGGAATAAAAAAGCCCTCAGAGAACCCCAGCTCAAGCAGCTGCTTTGCCGGCCTCTCAGGATATCCATCTAGGAAGGATGCATCCTTCCCACCATCACTGGCGTCTTACCTTTTTTCCGTAGACTCACCTGAATATCCTCTGTCTTTGGTGAAGCAACAAGAGTAGGGGTGGGAGCCCCCGTAACCAGAACACTCCTGTTTAAACCAGCAGGACATTCCGAATTTACAGGCACTCGCCGAACTTCCAGCGGTACCCCTTCTTCTTAGAGGTTGGCTGTTCCAAGGTAGCGAATCCACCAGCCCCTGACTGAAAAAACTGAGATGCAGCCACCGACTACTTCATCAGCTTCTTCCAGAAGCTGATATTGTTATCCCTTACACTGCCAGGACTGCTTATCATAATGTAACCAAGCCGTTCTGCCATACACCCGATATGCCATGTGGAAATCTCCACATACTTTTTGAGATAAAAATACCCCCCTAATCCTAACCTATCCCTAATTACCCTAACACTAACCCCACATTACAGGTCATTACAGTAAAGAAATAAAGATAAATACTTTAAAATTATTTGCAGAGCGCAGCCATCTCCGTTGTGGGCGTCTGAAATCGATGTGTCCCCCGCTGTGTCCCCCTTCCTGAAACTGGCTACCCAGAATGCTGATCGCAATCTCGCGCATGCGCTGTAGATTGCGATCTGCATTCTGAATAGCGGCCGGCCGTTCCCATTGCAATGCGAAGGAGGAAGTGACGTCAGTGGTCGTGTCCGCAGAGGGAGGAAGAGGAAGGAAGGTAAGTATATTTGCATTAAAAACAAGGTAAGTGAAAAGAAAAAAAAATTGACATTATTAAATTCTTTTTCAGGTACTTTAATCACATAACGACCGCCCACCACAGATATACTGCGGCAGGCAGCCACTGCTGGGCAAAGTGACGTAGGGGTACCCTGGGGAGCTAGCGCGAGTGACCGTCGGCTCCGATGTCCGCCGGCCACTCGCGATCTCTGGCTGCACAGGGAGAAAGACAGACGGCTGATGTAAACACAGCTGTCTGTCATTCTCCCTGAAATAATGACAGAGGCTATGTGATCCTGCTATGTAGGATCGTATGTCTGTGACTACATCACAAGCCACGCCCCCCACAGTTAGAATCATGCCCCTAGGGACACACTTAACCCCTTGATCACCAATAAAGTTAACCCCTACCCTGCCAGTGTCATTTTGACAGTAACAGTGCATATTTATAGTACTGATTACTGTTGTAATGTCACTGGTACTCCCAAAAGTGTCAAAAATGTCAGTCAGGGGTCCGATCTGTCCGCCGCAATGTCGCAGTCCCGCAAACAAAATCGCAAATCGCCGCCATTACTAGTAAAAAAAAAAACAATAAAAAATTACATAAATCTTTCCCGTAGTTAGTAAACGCAATAACTTTTGCGCAAACCAATCAAAATACGCTTATTGTAATTTATTTTTACCAAAAGTATGTAGCAGAAAACAAATTGGCCTAAAATGTTAAAACATTTTGATTTTTACATTTTTTTTGAGAATTTCATATAAAAAAATGTGAAAAATATTGCTATTTTTTCAAAATTGTCGCTATTTTTTTGTTTATAGCGCAAAAAATAAAAATCGCACAGGTGATCAAATGCCACCAAAAGAAAGCTCTATTTGTTGGAAAAAAAGGACGTTAATTTTGTTTGGGTACAGCGTCGCACGACCGCGCAATTGTCCGTTAATGTCACGCAGTGCCAAATCGCAAAATAGGGCCTGGTCTTTGAGCAGCCAAATCTTCCGGGGCTTAAGTGGTTAAAGCAAGCAGACAAGCCAGAAATAATTTCTAGGGTGGAACTCCACTTTGGGTAGTTACAGCAGCAGTTTTTTCTTTGAAATAACAAGAATTGGAACCCCCATCAGTAAAATAGTTTGTCTCAATCCTTGTCAATCTCACTTTTCCTGAATGGCTTGGCCCGCAATAAACAATATGAACAAAGACATGTGAAATTAAAAAAGAAAATTAGATAGTGAATATTATCATTGCAGGTATTACTTTCAGAACTTAAATAATTCTCTGACACTTGAAACCTCTTAAAGTGTTCTGATAACATCCATTGGCTGTATCCTGGCTTCTTATAAAGCCATGTAAGAATCTAAAAATAAAGGATTTCATCTTACTAATAAAGGAAGGTTATAGAAAAGGTTATCTGAATGCTTACTGCTTGCAAATTTTCACTATTCAAAATGCCATTAGAAATGGAAGTTAAGAGGATATGTTGAACCCTAGACATGATCTAGAAGACAAAGAACTATCTCTACTTATAGAATGGTCAGGTATTTAAAGACAAATTACAATTTCACCACCAAAGTTCTATCCAATCATAGTTCTATCTGTCATAGGGCTATGGTCTTTTGTTGGGCATTGCTTCCCAAATGTGATTTACATGTCAGAGTCATCTCTAGTAAATAGGACCAGTGATCTTTTCACAAAGTTCCAAACTCACTTACTGGATGGTTTATTACCACCTGCCTACTGGCCACTTTTACCCCTTCCTGCCCAGGTCAATTTTCAGCTTTTCACACTTTGAATGATAATTGAGCAGGTATGCAACACTGTACTCATATGAAAGTTTTATCATTTTTTTTCCCGCACAAATAGAGCTTTCTTTTGGTGGTATTTAATCATCGCTGTTTTTTTTTTTTTTAAACAAAAAAAGACCAAACATTTAAAAAAAAAAAATTTTCTTGGTTTCTGCTATAAAATTTAGCAAAAAGGGAACTTTTCTACTTTACTGATGTACCCTGATAGGCTGCACTAATGGGCACTGAGAGGCTGCACTGATGAGGCAGCAGTGATGGGCACTGATGAGGCAGCACTGGTGGGCACTGATGAGGCATTGATGGGCACTAAAAGGCAGCACTGATGGGCATTGATGAGGAGGCACTGATAGGCAGCACTGGTGGGCACTGGTTGGTAGTACTGATGGGCACTGTTAGGACTGCACTGATTATCAATGTAGATGTCCCCTTTCACACTGGCCGCTTACGGGCTCTCCTCTCCTTACGCTGTGACAGCGCAACTGTGTTTACATTGTGATTAGTGGTGATTGGACACAGCTGATCACATGGCAAAGGGCCGCTGTGATTGGCCCTTTACCCTGATCTGCGATCAGCAATCACAGATTGTGCCAGATGCATGCCGGATGTGTGCTGCAGCAGAAGCATGGGGTGGAGGGGCATGGTTCTGGGAGGACGTCAATAGACATTCTCTATATCTGATCTCAAACAGTACACAGAACATGGAAATGCAATTATTTTAGTAAATATAAACTGCTAAATACCTTTTCTCATCAGCAGTATATAGCAGTCTTGTGACTTCTATCAGTGTTTGGCCGAGCACTGGTTAAAGCTTGTAGGAGGAGTTTTCATTCTCCCCTGACAGTCCTATGAGGCTGCATGACTCCTGACCTTCTGTCTAGACAGTGCTGATTGGCCCTGTGCTGATTACATGCACCCTCCAAAAAAAAAAAAACCCTCTAGCAATACACACCAAACTGAGCATGTGCAGAGTGCCTCCTAGGACTCTGTTCTATCAGCAGATGGATTGGGGACCATAAAAGAGGGAGAGGATCAGGGAAGACAGGATCAATCAGCCTTTTTACACAATGCAGAGAATTAACCACAGTGAGTATAACAAGCATGCTTTACTGCATATGAAGACTGATTTTACTGTTGTGGGTTTAGTAACACTTTAAAATATGAGTTTACATTTTGACTATAGATGTAGCTACCCTGTTGTCACAGGTGTTCCTGGATAGTAGTTTGCCTGGGCCAAATTTTAGTCCAGTCCTAGACCGCTAGGTTGAGGACTGCTGCTTTTCCCTGCTGCCACTAGGTACCACTGGCACTCAGAGCAATAGTAATGGGGGAGGTAACAATCGTGGGCTAATGATCACTTATGCCCCCTCTGCCAACCACTAGTAGGTTTATGGCCAGTGGTGCATGCTGGGGGAGGATATAAACATTTGGGGATCTGCCTGGTGAGCTCTATTACCCCTGGGATGCTGCCTGGGGAAGTATGTGCAAAAGTTTGTGCTTAGTAAAGCCAAAGCCTGAATGCGTACTAACTCAGAATCCTCAAGCTGCCCTGCACCAAAGGTGGTAGAGCCAAGAGATGTAAATCCTGCTGGAGAGAAATTGATGTCCACTCTCAGGGGATCCTTGTACTCCCTTGGATGGAGGAAATAGTGTGGCCGAGTCTGGAACCCATGTTGTCAGAGGAGACCCATGTCCTAACCGTCTCTCCCTGTGAGGTGGAGCAATAAAACTTGGAGAGGGCTAAAGTGACTGGCACCTATCATGGTCATGACTATCTTTACTGTGTCCATGGAGCACCCTGGGGTAATGTTAGCCCTCTTTCTGTGTTGGAAGTGTGTTTTCCACTACTCCAGCCAGGAGGGGTGCTACATATACCTTTTGCACTGGTCAGTAACATTAAAGCCATGGTCACAGTAAATGGAGATGAAAGTCAGTATGGGGGACAAGTCTTTTAACTATTGATCACTATCATTTGACAATGATCACCTAATAAGACAATGTTGCCTACATACTGCTGTACAATAAAAATCTGTCTTCCATCATCTTTAAATATGGACAGGTAGATAGATAAAACTGGCACACTGTGCTGAAACACTTTATAGCATTCAATAGAAATATGCAATTACTTTTAAAATTGATAAAGACTTCAGATCACTCCGGTTGCAAAGACAAGAATCGACCCCCAGTTGTATTGGGGATAGGCAGGAGAATGAATACTGGCGTGACACAAAAACCACTACAAGATGGGACTTTCAATACTGAAAAATGATCTAGAAACTATTGGAAAAATTCACAAAATTACACAAGGGATAGAGTAAAAAAAAGTATAAATTAATTTCCCCTCTGACATGGAAATGGTACAGTCCACATGTCAGTTACAGCCAGGCTGTTATTTGACAGTTCCATCCCTCTCCAGGGCTTTTCTCCTCCGTTTCTACAGTGAAATTCATACAAAAAAAAAAATTCAATGTCAGTCTGCCGTTAAATCCCAAATACCAGGAAAATCTCTAGCTCTATGCCAGTGTTATTAACCAGTAAACACAAGTGCTTATAGCAGGATGACAGCACAATTTTTTAAAGAGAACCTTTCACATATTTTTATTACCGCACTGGGATTCCAATTAATTACGCTATATATAGAACCTCCTAGTTGGCAATTTTTAAAAAGAATTACAATTTGTAAGAAATTAATTTTCTATAGTGTACAAATGCACAGACAGCACTGGATTTTGCAGATCACCTTTTTGGTGAAAAAGTTGAAAAAAATAATTGCACTTAAAGCTGATGTCTGAGCAGAAATTGCTATCAATATCTTTGCTTACCTTTCTGTAATTCCTCCATGTTTTCAAAGTGCAAGTGTTCCCCCACTGAAAAATCCCCTCGGAAGGAGTCGTTAGAAGGGCTCTTTTGTCTTCATTTCCATTTAATAAGGCCTCATGCACACTGCAGTTGTCAAACACCCGTGAATGAATGAATGAATGAATGAACGCCCACATGCTGTACGCGCCTAAACGTGTTTTTAGCTCTGCTTTTCTCTTGTCAGGAGAAAGGTGGTCAGAAGGGCCTAGTGTGCATGAGGCCTAAGACCTATATTATATTACCAAAAGTATTGGGACAGCTGCCTTTTCATGCACATGAACTTTAATGCCATCCCAGTCTTAGTCCATAGGGTTCAATATTGAGTTGGCCCACCCTTTGTAGCTATAACAGCTTCAACTCTTCTGGGAAGGCTGTCCACAAGGTTTAGGAGTGCGTCTATGGGAATGTTTGACCATTCTTCCAGAAGCATATTTGTGAGGTCAGGCACTGATATTGAACGAGAAGAACTGGCTCACAGTCCCCACTCTAATTCATCCCAAAGGTGTTCTATCAGGTTGAGGTGCAGTCCAGTCAAGTTCCTCCACCCCAAACTCGCTTATCCATGTCTTTATGGACCTTGCTTCGCGCACTGGTCCAAATCATTTGGTGATGGGGGATTATGGTGTGGGGCTGTTTTTCAGGGGTTGAGCTTGGCCCCTTAGTTGCAGTGAAGGGAACTCTTAAGGTGTCAGCATACCAAGACATTTTGTACAATTTAATGCTTCCAACTTTGTGGGAAAAGTTTGGGGATGGCCCCTTCCTGTTCCAACATAATTGCGCACCAGTACACAAAGCAAGGTTCATAAAGACATAGATAAGCCAATTTGGGGTGGAGGAACTTGACTGGCCTGCACAGAGTCCTGACCTCAGACCAACAGAACACCTTTGGGATGAATTAGAGCAGAGACTTCGAGCCCAGCTTTTTCGTCCAACATCAGTGCCTGACCTCACAAATGCGCTTCTGGAATAATGGTCAAACATTCCCATAGACACACTCCTAAACCTTGTGGACAGCCTTCCCAGAAGAGTTGAAGCTGTTATAGCTGCATAGGGTGGGCCAACTGAATATTGAACCCGACTTACTAAGAGTGGGATGCCATCAAAGTACATGTGCATGTAAAGGCAGGCATCCTAATACTTTTGGTAATATAGTTTGAGCCTGCAAGCCCACTATTCCCCCAGCCAATGGGCTTGTAACATTCCCTGTGTCGTATTATTTTCAGTGACCGGTAACATAATTACATTGCTGTAGTGGGAGACTCTTCAGACTGAGCAGCTCACTATCATTGCATCATTTGATAGACAGAAAGCAATGACTGGGTAATTTTAGTACAGCCACTCACACCCAAACCCGCCTAGATCCATTCACAACTACAAATCCCATTGCATGATGGGAATTGTAGTTTCTACATGCACACCACAGTGTAAGCGGAAGTGACAGTGCCACTTTCTTAAAGAAGAACTATAAGAAAAACTTTTGTTTAATTTTGGATAGCGTAAGGCAGTGGTCTCCATATTGTGATGGGGCTTTTTGCTTGACTATCTAGTCCTTGGAGCACTATTCCTCCCACTGACACAACAATGAGGCACCATTCTTTTTGTTGACACCAACAGTGGGGTATTATTCCTCCCGCTAACACAACAATGGGGCACTATTCCTCCCACTGACGCAACAATGAGGCACCATTCCTTCCGCTCACACCATCAGTGGGGTTTTATTCCTCCAGCTAACACAACAATGGGGCACTATTCCTCCCACTGACGCAACAATGAGGCACCATTCCTTCCGCTCACACCAACAGTGGGGTTTTATTCCTCCAGCTAACACAACAATGGGGCACTATTCCTCCCACTGATGCATTGATGAGGCACCATTCCTACTGCTCACACCAACAGTGGGGTATTATTCCTCCCGCTAACACAACAATGAGGCACTATTCTTCCCACTGATGCAACAATGAGGCACCATTCCTACCACTCACACCAACAGTGGGGTATTATTCCTCCCGCTAACACAACAATGGGGCACTATTCCTCCCACTGACGCAACGATGAGGCACCATTCCTTCCGCTCACACCAACAGTGGGGTTTTATTCCTCCCGCTAACACAACAATGGGGCACTATTCCTCTCACTGATGCAACGATGAGGCACCATTCCTACCACTCACACCAACAGTGGGGTATTATTCCTCCCGCTAACACAACAATGGGGCACTATTCCTCCCAATGACACAACAATGAGGCACCATTCCTTCCGCTCACACCAACAGTGGGGTATTATTCCTCCCGCTAACACAACAATGGGGCATTATTCCTCCCACTGACGCAACAATGAGGCGCCATTCCTACCACTCACACCAACAGTGGGGTATTATTCCTCCCGCTAACACAACAATGGGGCACTATTGCTCCCACTGACGCAACAATGGGGCACCATTCCTTCCGCTCACACCAACAGTGGGGTATTATTCTTTCCGCTAACACAACAATGGGGCACTATTCCTCCCACTGACACAACAATGAGGCACCATTCCTACCACTCACACCAACAGTGGGGTATTATTCCTCCCGCTAACACAACAATGGGGCACTATTCCTCCCAATGACACAACAATGAGGCACCATTCCTTCCGCTCACACCAACAGTGGGGTATTATTCCTCCCGCTAACACAACAATGGGGCATTATTCCTCCCACTGAGGCAACGTTGAGGCACCATTCCTTCCACTGACACCAACAGTGGGGTATTATTCCTCGCACTGACACCAATAATGGGGTACTATTTCTTCCACTTTCAGCAATGATGGGATGTTATTCCTCCTCCTACTGACCACAGGCATTATGTAATTTTTTTAGTTCCACTGACCACCAAGCCTGAGGCCCTTTGTTTAGAAAGTTTGGAGACCCCTGGAGAAAGAGATGATTATAATACATGTAATTGTTTTTTTTTTTTGCCAAGCTGTATCCCATTGGAGAGCTTTCTCCTTCATTTTCTGGCCCATAGCCAAAACAGGAGGTTACAGGCAATACCTCTATGCTGGGCCTCACGCACACTGGACATATAAAAACATGAGCTTTGCAGCGTTTTTGCAGTAGCGTTTTACATCATTTTTTAGCAAAACTATACTCCCACAAAAGCTTATGGCTCAAAAACGTTGATAGATGCCAAATAGCCGCGCCAAAAACTACTGCCTATGTATACATGGACACCTAGGATAACATGCTGGAGAGTTTATAGGCTGCAGAACAAAATGTCTGACGCCAAAAACAGCCGCTGTAAAAACGTCCAGTGTGCATGAGGCCTACAGTGAACAAAATCCCTACTTTTCACCAGCGTCAAAAGAGTTAATTTCCCCATTGTACGATTTCCCCTCTGTTCCTGTTTTGGTGACAACCCAAAATTTGGTATTTTCTTTCATTTTCACTCTCAGTGATACTAGTAAAAAGGACAAATAGAGAGGATAAATCATAATGCAGGGGTCTCAAACTGGTGGCCCTCCAGCTGTTGCGGAACTACAAGTTCCATCATGCCTCTGCCTATGGGAGTCATGCTTGTAAATGTCAGCCTTGCAATGCTTAATGGGAATTGTAGTTCTGCAACAGCTGGAGGGCCACCAGTTTGAAACCCCTGCTCTAATGGGAGGAAATACAGTCACATAAACCTGACAGTTATTCTAATCCCTCTCCACTCTATCCAAAACTGAGAAAAAAAAAAGTTTTGCCATTAATTATACTTCAATACTTCTTCTGGGTGATCTGCCATAGCTGCTCTTTCTCAACGGAAGTTATGACTTCACAGGATTGAAAGGGGTATTTTTCTAATACACTGAGAAATTGTCATCTATAAAAAGTGCACATTGATAATTTACATATATTACAGAAGTTATGCTTTAAATTTACTAGTATCCCAGAATTCAGATTTAAAATAGAAGATTATGGGTTAAAGCATGTCAACAGGTTGATTGAAAGGTCCACAGTCTTTATAGGAAGCTGATGTTCCTGTACTCCTAGACTGCCAGGCAAAAGAGGGAAGAACACAGAAGACCTATACAAAGTACAATAGGAGACTGCTGGGGACTAACTTACTAAAGGCAAGTAGACAGTGGATGTGCATTTGCCCTCTGTAAATGCCATTGCTCCAGAGCTTGGTAAATGAGATGAAGGTCTGCTGACTTCCATTAACCAATCATGTACAAGCAAAAATGCTGTTTTTTACAATTTTCTTTGCATGCGATTGGGGGTTCTTTCCAAAGTGAGACTTTATCTCATTTACTAAGCTCTGAAGCAACTGAACTTGCAAAGTGCGCAGTCTATTTGCCTTTAGTAAACCCATCCCTTATCTGATAAACTGTGTCCCAGACAATGAGAAAATGAGCCTAACCGTCATCCCAGAAAGATCAAAGTAGTATCAGAGGCTGTGACAAAAAGTGAAGTGCCAAAACACACAAGAGGTAATTTTAGTTTTCTAGTTTTCAAACTGAGCTAATCTTGTGGTAGCGTGGAGCACAGATAATTCCCCTTATTGACTTGTTTTATGAGGTTAAAAGGGACCTGAACTCCAAAAAATGAAGAATTGCTATGTTATAGGGACCATCCACATATGTTAAGTGTGCCTGAGCAGTACCCAAAAAATGTACCCTTTGCATGGAAATTCTCCTGAAAAATAGAGGCCCATTTCCTATGCCTACTTGTATGCCTATGGCCTCATAGCTGTGTATCTGCAGTATCAGATATAAGGCACTGACCATTAGTCTTACAAGATTTGGAGAGTTGCCGATGTTACTACTGTGCAGTTCACTGTTCTCCTTGCTGGAGAGGAAGCTGTAGATGAGGATCTGCCGACAAGCTATTTTTTGGCTTCTGCTTCATCCATTCTGTAGATACTGTATGTCCTTTCTGAATTTCTCCTACTGAGTCTTGATTTTTCCTCTATCAGTCATCAGAAGGACTGCTCAAACATGAGGAAGCAAAGACCTGCCTCCACCAAAAGACCAGCTGCAGAGAGACCACAGACAATACTGGTGACTAAGCGAATTTAGGCCCAATTTAGAGATTAAGCGAATTTAGGCCCAATTTACTAAAGTGGTAAGTACATTGAAGACAAGTGAATCCATTTTCACTTCAAACATCAATTTTTGTGTAGGCGCAAACTGTATGTCTGATGAGTACATAGGTCCACTTCACACATCAGTACATTAGGCACACGTAGTACTTCAAATCAAACAAAGGTTCTCCTGGAAAGGCCTGGAACCCCAAACCCAATTTTAACTTGAGTTCCATGTTGGGGGTCTGTGTGGTACATCCTTCATATGTCACAATTGAAGGCATATCCCAGGGTTCCTAGAGAGATGTCTCCATTGCACTGTGGGATGTGGGGAGGGCCCACCGGAGCTGTATAAGCAGGGCCATCTTACCGAATGTGCATGCTGGGCAGTTGCCCGGGGGCCCCACCTGTAGCAACCCAGCCTCCCCCAAGCATTAGTCCTGACTCCCGTGTAAATCCCGCGGTGGAACTTAGCAGATGGCAAGTGCCAGTTGACCCTGCGCTGCTGTCAGGCCACTTGGGCTGTGGAGGGGGAGCCCACAACTGCAGTAATGCCTGTCCGCCTCCATGGGAACAGTCGAGTCTGACTCCCATCCATGTGTGTGTGTTCACCGGACCCAGCCGCCGAACCTGGAAGCTGTCATTAGCCTGGCACTGCTTTACCAATAAATATAGCCTTATGGATAATTTGCATTTTTATTCTCGTGGGTGATTGTGTAGGCAGGTCCCCAGTGCACTGCATTGCCCAGGGCCCTTTAATGCTCTTAAGATGGCATTGTGTATAAAGGAAGTTGAAACCTTAATACAGAGTGTGAATGGCTGTACAGTGGAAACTCTTAATCCAAAGAGAAGTAATGCCTTCTGTCAGGGACTTTAGCTTTTGATTTCTCATGATAACTTTACTAAAATAGAAACTTTAAATCCTAAAGTGCACCTGTATTGTCCAAAAACAACTCAGGAGAGTGAACACCATTCCGATGATGCTTAGTAAATTTCTCATTCCTCTTTTCTTATTCAAACAGTCCTATGTCATTTTCAACTTTGCAGAAAGTCTAAGCCTAGCCCAGCACAAGCGCTCATCCATCACATCCCACAATGCAATGCAATGCAGGTGCATCTCAATTAGTTGCAGAGACACCTTCAGTTAATTTTGGAATGCGGCAGGAATTTAAAGTTTTTGAGTGTTATCTACAAGCATGGAATATTAACTACCATCCAAACATAAGGTTTATCAACATAAGGTTTATGGATACTACAGTTTTACTTTAAAGTTAACTCCATCTTTATATAAAGTGTAACAAGAGGAGATATGGTGAGTAGGGATGAAGTTTGTATCCGCAGTTATCGTGGGTTTGCAGTATATCCCTAGGATTTGGGAAGTTCTCAGATTGTGAGCTTTTGGCCAAATAATTTGCAGGTTTGCACCAGGAATAAGGAACAAAATAAAATGCAATGCAAAGCCTCTGCTTATAGTAGAAACAATAATTTGAAGGAATGGATAATTCTGTGTAGGAAGAGACACTGTTGGGGTTATTTACTAAAACTGCATGGTGCAAAATCTGGTGCAGCTATGCACACAAACCAATCAGTTTCAAGTTTTTATTGTCAAAGTTTAATTAAACAAGCTGAAGTTAGAAGCTGATTGGCTAGTGGCTACCATGCACAGCTGCACCGGATTCTGAGTGCACCAGATTTAGTACATTTCCCCCAGTGTTTTTTATTTATTTATATATATATATATATATATATATATATATTTTTACATTCGTAGATTGTCCCATAGCAGTTTTAGTCTTTCTTTGACTTTTGTATGGCAATAGCTTGCTTATTAGCCCTACAGATGGCCAGAATTGAATAGGAAGTTTTGCCTACCATAGACTTCATTGGGGTTCACTGCAAATTTTGCAAACTTTAAAGTTTAAGAATAATTAGTGAATCTGATTGTGAATCAAATTCAGGCTTAATCAGCAGTGCCATCAGCACAGAACTGGTGGAAACCAGTAGCACACATCTACTGTTCGGAGAAGTCTGGCCAGAAGTGGTCTTCATGGAAGAATAGCGGCCAAAAAGCCATACCTCCAATGTGGAAACAAGGCTAAGTGACTCAACTATGCAGGAAAACATAGGAACTGGGGTGCAGATAAATGGCAGCAGGTGCTCTGGACCAATGAGTCAAAATATGAAATATTTGTCTATAGTAGGAGGCAGTTGTTTGTCAAAGGGCTGGTGAGTGGTACAATAATGATTGTCTGCAGGCAACACTGAAGCATGATGGAGGTTCTGCAAGTTTGGGACTGCATTTCTGAAAATGGATTTGGAGATTTGGTCAGGATCAATGGTGTCCTCAATGCTGAGAAATACAGGAAGATACTCATCCATCATGCCATACTGTCTAGGAGGTGTGTGATTGGCCCCATATTTGGTCTGCAGCAGGACAACAACCCCTGACATACAGCCAAAGTCATTAAGAGCCATGTTCAGCATAAAGAAGAACAAGGAGTCCTGGAAGAAATGCTTTGGCCCCCACAGTGCTCTGATCTTAACATCATGGAAGCAGTCTGGGATTACATGAAGAAACAGAAGGATCTGAGGCAGCGTACGTCCACAGAAAGATCTGTGGTTAGTTCTCCAAGATGTTTGGAATAACTTCCCTGCCAAGTTCCTTTAAAAACTGCGTGCAAGTGTACCTAGAAGAATTGATGCTGGATTGAAGACAAAGTGTGGTCACACCAAATATTGGTTTTATTTGGATTTATCTTCTGTTCATTACTTTCCATTTTGTTAATTGATAAAAAATAAACTATTAGTACTTCTATTTCTGAAAACATTCCTAATTTATAGCATTTTTTCACACCTGCCTGATACTTTTGCACAGTAGTGTATATATAATATAAAGTATGTGTTTGTGTATGGGTATTAAAGCCAATCTTGTTTTGGAAGATATAAGGCTATGTAGTTATCTCCCGTAACTATGGAACATTTCAAACTAAGTAAGAGCTATAAATGTTTGCAGTTGCTAAAAAAATATTTTCAATTAGACCCCGTTCACACTGGGGCGACCCGACTTGCGGTGGCAACCTGTGAAGTCGCGGTGCGCTGCTCGCACCGCGACCTCGGAGCGGCCGACATGGACTTCATATCATTGAAGTCAATGCAGGTCGCTCCAGGTCGCCCCAAAGAACCCCTGGACCCTTTTTCTAAGTCGGAGCGACTTGCGTCGCTCCTATTAGAACGGGTCCACAGCTACTCTATGGCAGGCGACCTACGGCGACCTGTCAGGCGACCAGGTCGCCTGACAGGTCGCCAGAGTGTGAATGGGGTCTAAAGCTGTAATAAAAAATGCCCCTCTTACAACCCCCTCACACTGTGTAAGTATCTTATGATAGGCTGACCTTCCACAGCAATAAACAACGCCTCCTAACATGCCAGGGTTATCTTTAAGAGGCAACGCTTATTAGAAAGGCTTACAGTACTTGGAGTTTGATATAATCTCACATGCTCTGATGCATTGAGCCTTGACTTCCCCCACTTATTGTGCATACCTATTGGTCAGTAGGGGACAAATCTCACAGTGCTGGGCCAATAGTGGACAAGGCAGAAGATGTTGGGCCAATGGACCAACATCCTACTTAAAATTCCATAACAAGCAATTTTTGTGGTCTTTGGGTGCAATAGAATAAGGTAGAAACTACATACAGAAAACTGGAGGTGTCCATTGCTGCATTCCAGTTGGTAGTGATGTGAATGTGCAATATATAAAAAGTAAAGCGTAAATTGGTGGTGCTATATAAGTACCTGTAATAAATAATTAAAATAAAGAGTTTAGCAACCAACTACAGAAGTAGTAGGACAGCAATTCTGGAAAAGGCAAACTTCATGGCTCACAGGTTTGTAGTTTGTTCCCATTATGAAATTGTCATAAAGTGCATACTTTTCTTTATATTTTATATAGTTATTGAAGGACATACACTATATTGTCAAAAGTATTGGGACGCCTGCCTTTACACGCACATGAACTTTAATGGCATCCCAGTCTTAGTCCGTAGGGTTCAATATTGAGTTGGCCCACCCTTGGCAGCTATAACAGCTTCAACTCTTCTGGGAAGGCTGTCCACAAGGTTCAGAGTTTAGGAGTGTGTCTATGGGAATGTTTGACTATTCTTCCAGAAGCGCATTTCTAAGGTCAGGCAATGATGTTGTATGTTGGACACGAAGGCCTGGCTCGCAGTCTCAGCTCTAATTCATCCCAAAGGTGTTCTATAGGGTTAAGATCAGATAAGTTCCCCAACCCCAAACTCACACATTCATGCATGCTCCTGTGCCTGTGTAGGGATAGTTCCAATTTAATATACACGCCCTCTCTCACACCTTTTGCAAACAAGTTGCCCTCTCTGTCCAGAATGGGCACCTTACTCTACTGAATGAATATCCTTTTTAATTTAGGTTTAATTGAGGTTTAGAAAGACTGAGGAGTCAGGGTTCAAGATTCATGGTCCTGGTGACTTTACGGGCAGATTCGCTTGGAGGAAAAGTTAAAACCCCAATATTCTGTATGGTCTTTGCACTATGGCAAACAAGCTTATTTTGGCTTTTGGTTAAGCCAGCTCCTCAATATAAAATGGGGGAGGGGCATGGAGCAGCCATAATGTAAGTGAATTAGAAGCTGTAGGGAAATCATGGTACAAGTTGGCAAACTGCGTAAAAAGATATTAGGTTTAGAAAAATGCACTTAAATTCTAATTGCTAGTTCTTAGGGCAATCAACCATTTTGCTGCCTTTTGTTGTTATTATTGGGGCCTTTTTGTCTTTCATCTTATTGTGGGGTTGATTTGAGAACAGCAGTCACTTTTAGCTGCTGTCCTGTCCAAAGCAAACTTTTTGCTGCAAGAATTCACTTCCAAAAAAAGGGCCTTTTATCTCAAGGAGTGGTAGTTTGCGGATTTCATTTATTTTAGGGAGTATAATTTTATCTTATTTTTTTATGTTGATAGGGTTCTTATTTTTTTTTTTGCAGTAAAGCTGCCTTTAAAAATGTGCCTTTTTTCAGCGGTGGTATTTAGGGATTTTCATTCACTTGTTACTGACCATCTGTTCTCAGAACTGTCTTTTGTTTGCAGCACACTGTTGCATTTGTTTGAAAGAAAAAAAAAACTGCAAAACAAAAATAATGTGCACCTAAACCACCCCATATTGTGGCGCACTTATATTCTCAGAATCCTGCTATGCCCAAAAAAAAAAGGAAAAAGTTAGGCATACAACAATTATGCTTATTATATCTTATTAAAAGTGTCCTGCTGCTGGCCAGTTTTTCATTTCTGTGTTATCTGTGGTTACTTAAAGGGATATTAAACCCAAAAGCAAATATTGATTATATTGCAGCTTACAGTACAAATTCTTAGATATGATGGCTGTATTCCTTTTCTTTTGTAGGCTTTCAAAAGAACAAACTGTTATGTAGATGTATCAGCTAGAGGGTTGAGACAAACCATTTACCACTGACAGGGGTGCTTACAATGACCAACCTTTATTTATGTAAAGCCTTTAGCCCAACATGAAAAAAACAAAACAAAAAGGATTTGCTTCAATTGCTTATAAAGTGTTAGCTGGAGTTTGGCTTCAATCTGTTTAGTGTTCATTACCGTCTGAAACACTTGCCAACCACCTAACTGGAAATATACGTCATGACTTTACAGTAGGATACCGTGGTAATGGGTGGAGCTAGATGCCATAACCCCAGTATTAAAATTTTCAGTAGCCAATGCTCTTTCTTTTAAAAGTGAGCTGAGCAGCTGATTAGCCGCTGGATTGCTTTTGGAAGCGGTGGGAGGGGTCGCTTTCCAGTAGTTCTCGGGCTTCTCATCGGGGAACCTTAAGAACTGATCCGACAGTTGTGGCGGCTGGCCATAGAGATTGGCCTCCATTTGTTTACATGACCTAGGAGGCCCAGAGCGACGTCATGACGTCACTTTCGGTTCATGGCTGATTTAAACAAGGCCATTTTTTTTTAAAGCATTAAATCAATGTGTGTTTTTTTTATTTTATTATTGATCCCAGATCTCTACATAAAGAGAACTTGTCATGCTTTATTGTTATCACATGTGATGTTTACATTCCTTGTGATAGCAATACCAGTGATAAAAAAAAATAAAATAAAAGTAAGGGACAGTGTAAAAAAAAAAAAAAAGTAATAAAATAAATAATCATTTATTTTTAAAATGCCCCCCGCCCCCCAGTGCTCGCACACGGTAGTGAACACACACGTAGGCCACGCTGACATATGTAGACTGTGTTCCCACCACACATGTGAGGTATCACTGCAAACATTATAGCAAGATCAATAATTCTAGTACTAGATCTCCTCTGTAACTCTAAACAGGTAACCTGTAAATATTTTTAAAGTGTCGCCTATGGAGATTTTAAAGTACAGTAGTTTGGCGCCATTCCATGAGTGTGCACAATTTTAAAGCATGACATGTTAGGTATCTATTTACTTGGTGTAACATCATCTTTTATATTTTACACAAAAATTGGGCTATATATTGCGCATTTTTTAAGATTCATTAAAGTGTATTCCCCCCCCCCCCCCAAAAAAAAAAAAACACTTTGCAAATACCATGTAACTTAAAAAATGTCAAGGACTGCCATTTTATTCTCTAGGGCCTCTGCTAAAAAAAAAAAAATATATATATATATATATATATGTATATATATAATGTTTGGGGGTTCTAAGTAAACAAAAAGTGTCAGAATAGGCCTGGTCCTTAAAAAAAAAAAAAAAAAAAAAAAAAGTGTCACTGCTAAAGCTACTTGTAAAAAAGCCTTTGTTTCAAACTGAAATGAATCAGATTAGGGTACTGCTGCTGTATGTAAGCCGAGCTAATTGCAAAAGAAAAAAAATCAATTCCCCAGCCAAATATGCACTGCCAGTGTACGCTGTCGCTGATGCTTTTTTCTTATTGGTATATTCGCACCATACAGCACATAAAAACTCACGTGTGTTGATGTGCATTTAACCACTTCCACTTGGCTTCCAGAAGATTTACCCCCTTCATGACCAGGACATTTTTTGCAATACGGCACTGCATTACTTTAACTGACAATTGTGCAGTGATGCAACGCTGTACACAAATAGAATTTATATAATTTTTGTAACCACAAGTAGAGCTTTCTTTTGGTGGTATTTATTCATTTTTGCGCTATAAACAAACAAAAAAAAAAGACAGACAATTTTGAAAAAAAAAAACCCAATATTAAAAAAAAAAAAAATCAAATATCTTTACAAATTCTAGGCCAATATGTATATTATTTTTAGTAAAAAAATCACAATAAGTATATATTGATTGGTTTACGTGATTTATAGCATCTACAAAATATAGGACACATACTGGAATTTTTATTATTTCTAAAATAGTAATGGTGGCGATCAGAGACTTTTTAGCAGGACTGCAATATTGTGGTGGACAATTGGACACAAACTGACACTTTGTGGGAACCAGTGACATTATTATTACTGTCACTGTACTAGCGACACGGGATGGGAAGGGGGTTAAACATCTAGGGCAATCAAAGGGTTAAATGTGTGCCTAACCAATGTTTGTGCATACCTCCCAACTTTTTGAGAATGGAACGAGGGACACCTATTATCAAAAGTATGTAGGCATAGGACACAACTCTTGCCACGCACTCCTTTGAAAAACTCACGTGTAGTGACGCAACGTGTCGGGAGGAGCCGGGTGACATCACTTCCAGTTCACGCCCGTAACCGGAAGTATCCAAGACTACCGCATCGGCGGTGTACACGTTTGTTTATTCCCAGAATAAAGTCTGACTGTAAGTCTTTTTATTTCTTGAATAAATCTTTTTTTGGCATACTGCACAATGAGACCTTGTTTGTGATTGCCCCCCCCATCGGTGCGAGGAACACCCCATGTGGGTCTGCATCACTGGTGACATACCACGATCTATACTGCCTACTGTGTGTGAGCTGGCTGCCATTTGATGTGAGAGGAAAGAGGCTCCTTAGTCAGTGGATCCATCCATCCATCCCTGAAAGAAAGGCTGCTATCAGATTTTAGTGATTGATATCACAACATGCTCTTTTGAGTGTGCATGGAGGTGAGCGGCCATTGCACTTAATGTTTTTCTTAGCTCACTGGAGTGACACGCCATTTCTTCAGGCAACACGTTTACCATCCACAGAAGTCACTTATTTATTTTGTGTATTCACATTTTAAGTCACTGCTCATTGGAATCATCACTCTCTATACTGTTCACTATATGAACTTATTTTGGATTGATTTTTGCTGACAGACTTATTCATTTTTTGCTTATTCTCCACATCCTTATATTATATATTTTTTTGCATCTTTATTACTGAACTTTTTTTTTTTTTTTGAAATAATTTTTATTAAATTTAAGCACATAACAAACAAAAACAACAAGTATCATCTCGATACTGCATGGTACATGTTTTACATATCAAACACATGTGTAACGGTTACATCAAAACTTGGTGAGATTATTACATAATCAACAACAACATCAACATAAAGCAAAGTAAGAAGTTGTAACATGGAGTCGAGTTATGGAGTCGAGTTATGTGGTAGACCAAAAGTCCCACATCTTATTGAATTCCCTAAGGCGCGCATTGTTAGTCGCCAGAGATTTTTCAAACTGATAGTTCATACGCAATAGTGCAATTACATCTGATAGATTGGGTACTTCCGGGGTTCTCCATTTCCTCAGAATAAGAGTTCTGGTAGCCAACAGGACATGTGACGTCCAAGGTCTATATTGAGAGGGGAGTCGTTCCATACCCAAGTGCAGAACTGCTAAAGCTGGGTTGGGTTTAATGATACACCCGGTGTGTTTAGCAATGAAATTAAATACCTGATTCCACAGGCTAATGAGGGATGGGCATGCCCACATAATATGTAATAGTGTGCCAACATTGGAGCAATCCCTCCAACATAATTGGGAGTATTTGTTGGAAAATCCCGCTAACCGGTAAGGGGTATAGTACCACCTATGGGTGAGTTTAAGGGTCACCTCCCAGTGGTTAGCACAATGAGTGTGACGATTGGCTTCTGAGACTGCACGTCGCCATTGTGATACCGAGAAGCTTTCTCGTAAGTCCCTATCCCATTTGAACATGGTCCACGCTTTAAAAAACGTGTCATTGCCTAGTAGGATACGATAATAGCTAGAAAGTTTTGGAGGTGTCTTGGAATAGGTTACTAATAGATCCCATATCTTGCCATCCACTTTTGCGCATTGTAAAGGGTGTTGTTTCATGAAATGGTGCATGCGGTAAATGTGAAAGAAATTAGAACTTGGCATGTGGTACTTGGCCTGTATCTCACCCGGAGCTAACAAAATGTTATTGTCATAAAGGTTCTGCAGGGTATTGAGGTTTCCCTTTATGGTAAGGCTCGGGGGGATGTCAGGAATGTGGCTATTTAGAACCGAGGAAGGAATAGGGTGGGAAAGTGATATGTCGCGGTTTATGTATCCCAGTGACTGTTCGCCAGGCTCTAAGCGTGGCCTGCATGGTAGGGGATAGGGTAGCTAGATTCCACGGAATCCATGTATCTCCCAAGAGCATGTCCCGGAGATTCTTTGTAGGGGCCATGTTAGTTTCCAGATCCACCCAAAGGGGGGCATCCAATGTGTTAAACCATTTACGCGCTTGATTCAAAATTGTGGCCCAGTAGTATTTATGGATATCAGGTACCGCAGCTCCTCCATAACATCGCCTGGTAGTGAGAACAGATGGAGCGCAGCGAGCTTTCTTGCCATCCCAAATAAATTTTTTCATATGTGCAGAGAATTTGGCGATACTTGTAGATGGATAATGTATGGGGAGGGCCCTGAACAAATACAAAATTTGCGGCAATAGAAACATTTTGTACGCCGCCACCTTACCGTGCCAGGTTAATAACAGGGTTTTCATGCGTACTGTCTCTGCTTCCAGTTTGGGTATAAGTCTGGCAAGGTTAGCTGCTAATAGTTTTGAAGGATCTGCGGTAAGATCAATGCCCAAGTAATGAATTTTATCAGAGGACCAAGAAATGGGTATTGAAGATGCAAGTTTGCTTTGAGTGTGTGGGTCCACTCCTAGGTTGAGTATTGTTGATTTAGACTCATTCAATTTATAATATGAGATGCAATGGAATCGCCTAAGAACTTCGTAGGCAACTGGTAGGGATTTAGAGGGGTGGGTGAGCATCAGGATGATATCATCCGCGAATAGGGTGATTTTATGATGGGATGTAGGGAATCGGAAACCTGTAATCTGAGTGTGAGATCGTATCGTCTCAGCAAGGGGCTCTATAAGTAAATTAAAAATTGTGGGGGATAAGGGACAGCCCTGCCGTGTGCCATTAGAAATGTGGAATTTCTTGGAAAGTATACCAGACGTGTACACCTGGGCGGATGGGCAGGAGTAAAGGGCTTGGATAGCTGATAGGATAGGGCCAGAAAGTCTGAATTTGCGTAGGGTGGCATTCATATAACCCCAATGTACCCTATCAAAAGCTTTTTCTGCATCTAGGGTGAGTAGAACTGAGGGTTTTTTATGTGTGCGAGCTAAATGGAGGATATTAACCATGCGTCTGGTGGCGTCAGAAGTTTATCGCCCGGGAGTAAAGCCCATTTGGTCTCTAGCAATCAGATCAGGTAAGAGGTGTTGTAGCCTTTGGGAGATAATCCTCGCGTATATCTTGGCGTCAGAGTTGAGGAGGAAAATGGGGCGAAAATTTGCCGGGGTGGTGGGGTCTTTGCCAGGTTTAGGTAATGTGACTACATGGGCACCTAAGATATCTGAGGGAAGAGCAGATTCGCTCATGGCTTTATTGTATACGTCAGTTAGAGTAGGGCTTATATGTGAGAAGAAAAATTGGTAAAACTCGTTGGGGAGACCGTCGGGGCCCGGGGACTTTCCTTTTGGTAGAGTCTTAACACTAGTCCTAAGTTCTTCAATTGAAATAGGTTGATTTAAAATGTCTAGTTGAGGAGCAGATATCGATGGCAGGTTAATGGCGCTAAGGAAACTCTCTATCTCAGCAGTGGATGGCTGGTGTTCCGACGGGTTTTCCTTTAAGTTGTACAGGGATTCATAGAATGATGCAAAAGCATCTGCTATGGCCTGGGGATGAGAAATTTTGTGTTTGGTGATAGGGTCAATAAGGAATGGGATTCGAGATTTGGCCTGTTTGCTCCTGACTCTGGCTGCAAGAAATTTGCCTGCTTTATTCCCCTGGGAATAAGACGTCTGTTTCAGATAATTTAGATGTTTATCCGATTGCTAGTAGAAGGAGACGGAGATCCTGTCTAAGTTGGGTCAGTTGCGTGGACATAGTAGCAGTGGGATTTGTTTTATTGCGCTCCTCTAAGACATGGATATCATGTAACAGTGAAGACATTTTTTGGTTCCGCAGCTTCTTCCTCCTAGCCTGCTGCTGAATGCACACGCCGCGAACAAAGGCCTTGTGTGCACCCCGCAACACCCAGGGATCCGAGACCGACGGCGCATTAAACGAGAAAAACTCCCGTATACTGTCAGAGATCCGGGTAGAACAGCCCGAATCTTGCAGCATACTAGTGTCACATCTCCACACTTGAGACAAAGCCACCCCGGCATTCTACCCGAGGACCAGTTCTACTGCAGCGTGATCAGACCAGGTAATGTCCTGGATCCTCGAGGAGGACGCCCTAGAGAGAAGCTCCACATCAACCACAAACATGTCCAAACGAGAGTATGATCTGTGTCTAGCTGAAAAAAAAAGAGTAATCCCTCTCACTGTCATGTTGACACCGCCATACATCATACAATTTCTCAGCATGCAACAACCCCCCCATCGATTGTTTCCGGCCCCGGGAGGACGAGGAGACGTCCATCCCAGGGTCTGCAACAATATTAAAGTCCCCACAGAACAACAGACGGCCTTGACGAATCTTATATACTTGCTTGAGCAGGCGCCTCAGGAACCGAAGTTGGTGGGAATTCGGGACATATAAGTTCACTATAGTGAAGATAGAGTCATTGAGATTGCAAATCACAATTATAAATCTGCCATGAGGATCCTGGACAGAATGAATGATTTTAGCGGACAATGAAGCCCGAAAGGCCAGTAGGACTCCTCTCTTCTTATCTTCCGCAGATGCCAGTAGAACTTGGGGATAGTCCTTGTGGTGACATGGTGGGTGATCTCCCTTTTTAAAATGGGTCTCCTGGACCGCCAGAACGTCCACCCTGTGTGCTAGAGCTTCCTTTCAAAGAGTACGCAGTTTAGCAGGATGATTCAGTCCATTCGAATTAATAGATAGAAACTTAATGGTCATATGATAAATTGCGGAACTGTTCGGGGATTCAGGTGGTGTGGTACTGTAGACATCTCAGGAGTAGGGGTCAACCAAATGGCCAAAATTTGTAATCCAAGACTCTCCACTCTGGAGCTTTGCTTCAAAACATACAATGAAGATACCATGCAAAAAAAACGAAAATCGAAAATAGGAAAAAAACAAAGAAGAAACTAGAGACAAAGATAAGAACAGGACCGTCTCTGCAGTCCGTGATCGGTCATATCCGATTCAAAACTCGTGGGGCCAAAGGGCAACTGCTCCTATGGCCAGGGACACTTGTAGAGGATTCTTGAGTTACCTGGTAGAGCCCGGGAGGTTGGAATCCGCCCTGGAGGATCTTTTTCGTGAGACCAGATGCCAATCCTCTTCCAGAGGCCTGAGAGGCGAAGAGGCAGAAGGATCAGCTTGTTGTGGCGGTAAGATGTTCCACCTTCTTAGGGCTTGTATGCCCTCATCCAATGACTTGAGTAGCACCGTTGAGCCACCATAAGTGACAGAAAGGGTTGCTGGGTATCTCCACTTGTGGGTCACGTTGTGGTTCCTCAGGGCTTTCGTTATGGTAGCTAGGTTTCTTCGAGCTTGTAGCGTATGCCGGGACAGATCCGGGAGTAATTGCAGGTTACCATACCCCTCAGGGAGAGTAGCGGTTTGCCTGGCGGCAAGCATAATTTGTTCTTTTACGTGATAAAAGTGTATCCTGAGTAGTATGTCCCTGGGAATATCTCCTGATAGGAACGGTGGCTTAGGTAGTCTATGTATTCTATCCACAACTAAATCAGAAGCAGAGAGTGAGGGAACCAGGGCACGGAACAGTGCGGTAACATGGTCTAGTAGCTGATTAGGAAGAACCGTTTTGGGTATTCCCCGAATTTTCACGTTGTTCCATCTGGAACGGTCCTCCAAATCTGCCACTTTTCCCTTTAGCCACTGAATCTCATCCGTTTGCTTGTTAATTGTGGTAATAATGGAGTTGATAGTGGAGGCATGTGTATCCACTGACCTTTCCACGACATCCACCCTAGAACCCAGGGAGCCCACATCTGATCTAAGTTGTTGCATACATGATTGCATGTCTGCCTGCATGGTGGCACGTAAAGTGTACATCATGTCTTTCATGACCCTTTCTGATATGGGATTAGACCCAGAGGGGAAAGCTGCAAATGGGTCAGACACAGTGGGATGAGAGGCAGGGATGGTTGGTACTGGGAGGCTGATGTCCATACCTGAGTGCACTCGAGACCTCTGTGGGGAGTCCCTTCTCTGCCGCGTCTTAGCCGGGCTTCTGGATGAGGGAGATGGAGGTGAAGGAGATCCAGAGGATTGCCCACTGTCAGGGTTTGCAATTACCCTGTGCGCCTGAGGAGATGAAAGCAGAGGAGAAAGTTTTTTCAGCAGTGCAGCGCCGTGTCCTCCTCGATTTCCCGGGCCACCGCCATTTTGTTGGAGCCCGGAGCTCTGAGAGATGAAGAAACCGGACAGCTTGTTCGCCTGCTCCGGTCCTTTCTTGCGGCGTGTCATGTCGGCGGCAGTGAGCGGGAGTGCGGGGAGTATTTTGCGGGGTTCTGCGGGTCCCGATGCTCTGACGATCGTTGCGTGTCCCTGGTGGCTCAGCGGAGCTGGATCAACAAGCGTCCATCTTCCGCGCTGCGGCCACGCCCCTTTTATTACTGAACTTTTGTCAGCTGATTGCTGATCCACACTTAATCAGTTTTCACTTGCACTTTTGCACTTAGCCACCTTTGTTTAGCTATCCACTTTTTAAGTTCATGAAGAGCATTAGTTTGTTGGCTTATTATTCTTTCTATTTGATTGATCATCATTGTTGTTATTTACTATTATTTATGAGTTGATTCATTTGCATATATCCATCTTACCTTGGAATAGCGCCCATTTTTTTTCTTTTTTCACATTTATTACACGGTGGGGACACCGATTAGAATTGGCTGCTTTTTCATCATTGGTAGCATCTGATACTATACATCTACAATCATTATCATTTGCCTCAGGTAGCGTATTGGTTCTCCCCTCTCTTTTAGTGCATATTTTTAGCATTGATTACTGTAGTAATGTCACTGGTCCCCTCAAAAGTGTCAAAAATGTCAGTTAGGGGTTCGATCTGTCCGCTGCAATGTCGCAGTTCCGCAAAAAATTGCAGATCGCCGCCATTACTAGTAAAAAAAATAAATAAATAAAATAAAATGACATAAATCTTTCCTGTAGTTAGTACTTTTGCGCAAACCAATCAAAATACGCTTATTGCAATTTTTTTTTACCAAAAATATGTAGCAGAAAACAAATTGGCCTAAAACGTTGAAAAATTTAGATTTTTTTTATTTTTTTGGGGAATGTTATATAGCAGAAAGTGAAAAATATTGTTTTTTTTTTCAGAATTGTCGCTTTTTTGTTTATAGCGCAAAAAAATAGAAATCGCAGAGGGGATCAAATATCACCAAAAGAAAGCTCTATTTGTGGGGAAAAAAAGAACATCAATTTTATTTGGGTACAGCTTCGCACCACCACACAATTGTCCGTTAAAATAACGCAGTCCCGAATCGCAAAATATGGCCTGGTCATTAAGGAGGAAAATCTTCCGATCCAGAAGTGGTTAATGCATGTTGCCTTGCATTTTTATATCATTCTTTGTAAAATGACAGGTCCCTGCAAGGGTCAAAATACTAACAATTTAATATTTTTATCTTTACTTTGAGATGCCCTGCATTGCATTCTATTTACATGCATTAATGGGTGTTGCGCTAAAATGCTGACAGGTTGCATTTTAACGCAACGCACATGTACAGAACACAGTTTTCTAGGTGCCCTTGCAGTAACTAACCTGTGTTGATCTGGTTTGGATAAATGCAGGTCACTGCACATGGTGTGAACAACCCTTAATGTTATTTAACCTTCCTAGCGGTATTCCCGAGTGTGACTCGGGGTAAGATTTTAGTGCCAAAAGCGGTAACCCCGAGTCACACTCGGGGTAGCGCTAAGAAGATCGCTGGATGCTGGAGGAGGTTTTACTTACCTTTTCTCCGGGATCCAGCGAAGACTGCGAGCGGTGTGCGGCGTCGGAGCTCTCTCCCGATCGTCTGCGAGCCCCGGCTTCCGTCTCCGGCGACGTGACGTCCGCCGGGGGGTGGAACCGGCGGCAAATTCGAATGTAAAATGCACCAAACACACTGATATCGTTCAAAATAAAATAAAATCACATTACATTACCCCCCAGTGCCCTTTCCTGCAGTTTTACTGTACTTTTTATGTAAATATATGTATATATATATATATACATACATATATATATATACACATATACATATATATATATACACACACACACACACACATATTATATATATATATATATATATATATATATATATATACATATATATATATATATATATATATATATATATATATATATATATACACGTATATATATATATATATACACGTAATTCTTGTGAATGAGCAGCCCAAACCAACTGTATACATTATATATATATATATATATATATATATATATATATATATATGTATACATAATATATGTATACATACATATATATATATATATATATATATATATATAATATGTATAATAAATGTATACAGTTGGTTTGGGCTGCTCATTCACAAGAATTACATGCTTTCAGCACCTAAAATAATGGTACCGCTTTCAGCACCTAAAATCCAAAAGAATCATACCGCCAGGGAGGTTAAACCTAAAAAGATAAAGTGCTGATTGGTAGGATTTTTATGACAGAAAGGACCCTGTCCCCAAACCTTGGCAAACCTGGGCAGATTGACCTCTAACTATTACATAGAAACATGGTTGGGTTGAAAAAAGAAATGTAATTCAACCAATCTTTTATTCACAGTTGATCCAAATGAAGGCAAAAAAACCCCCAATTAGTTGACTTTAAAAAAACACAGGAAGCCAATGCGTGATAAAAACCCTTTACATTTTTCTGAGATGCAAGCATATGGGATGACTATATTCAGGGTTTCTTTTTCAATGGGAATGCGGGAAATGCAGTCCCGGCACCTCCAACACTAACTGTATGTAATGGCAAGGGGTGCTAGGGTGTGCTGGAGGGTCTATTGATGCTAGCTGCTGGGGGATTTCTTGCCGTTAGCTGGGATCTATTGTTGTCGGGGTATATTGTTGCTAGGGAGGTCTATTATTGCTGGTGGGGGACCTATTGTTGCATTGTTGTTGTGGGGTCTTATGCTGCTGGGGGAAATTGTTGCTGGAAGGGATCTACTGTTGAGGGAAGGGTCTATTGATGCTGACTGCTGTGAGATCTATTGTTTCTGGAGGGGGTCTATTGTTGCTGGAGTAGATCTATTGTTGCTGGGGTGGATCCAACGTTCCTAGGGGATATATTATTGCTGGGGGGGGGGTCTATTGTTCCTGGCTGCAGGGGATCTATTTTACTATTTTTCTTGTTATTAACAAATTCCATACAAATTACTTAGCACCACAAAATGATACTTATTTCCGTATTCTCTGTAATGGGAGATACTGGAAGGTAGGTAAGGAATGGAACCAAGGGACAATGCTCAGAGGTGGGTAGGGGCGGAGAAAGGGGAGAATCAGAAGGGGGAAGTACCTGCACCTATTCTATGACAAAAAAGCCCTGACTATTATTATGGACTTTTGAACCGAACGGCTAGATAGACTCCCTACGAGTATTCGGGAACACACAGAGAGTATATATATATACAGTTAGAACAGAAAAATGAATTTCGCAATAAGGGGCTTGGCTTATGACTCATGATCACATGATACTTTTTGGCCTACTACACAAGTTTAAACTGTTCCCATAACAGATTAACCTATCAAGATGTTCTTTTGTGCAACTATTTCTGCAGAGTAACAAACATATCTGAACAAACAAGATGTTATGACTATGAATCAAGAAATGAGAAATGGAGAATATACAGAATGAAAACACCATTAACCCTTCAACTATATTACTCCATGTGCTCTGATGGTCCTGTTTTGCGTGAGATTGTTGATATGGGGACAGAAGTGACCATGAGGAAAATATAATTGCAGACCCAAAAAATGTGGTCACCCTCTTTGGGCAAAGATTCATACGAGTGTGGGGGGACGGACAGAACCAAGAGCCGAGCGCAGAAAAACAGAAAACATTTTCTAGAAGGCAATACCCAACAGAAATGCTTTGACTTTTTATTTTTTGGACTTGAGATGCTTTTTACAGTAAACAAGAGAAGTCAGAGAAGTAAACAAGTCGGTCATCTGCTGGAACTGCCTCGGGCTCATCTATGCAGGAAATAGGAGTTGACTGACAGGAAGAAAATATAAAAGAAGCACATTGCTGAATTTAAAAGAAAGAACACCTGAAATAATAGCACACACATATATATAAAAAACACTTATCGGAATGTGTTAAAGCAAGTTTAAACACAAATGTTAGCATAAAGCAATGCTAACAGTTTTTCTGGGATGGATAATTTAAAGAGTAGTAGAAGAACTGAAATGCCTTTTGCCAGAGAAGAGCTGCTCCAGGCTAACGTCAGTGCTGCTCACATAACCAAAAGCCTAAGCCTTTGGTCATGTGACCTCTGCTTGGAGGGGGGGATCAGAAAATAAAGACAGCAGCAGCATAATAGTCTTTTAATTTCAGATAGCTGTGTGGGTGGGTGCAGCATGGTGCAGCGGCAATAAAACACACTAAGTCCAGATGCAAATAATGGAACTTGTATTGAAGTCAATGGAAAACAGTCACAACAAGCCTGGCAGGAGGAAGCCCAACCGAGAACACTCACAGAAGACAGCAATGTGTAGCGGAGCAGATTTCAGCCAAGCTCACAGCGTCTCTCCTGAGGTGTGGAATGTGGCCTGGCTGGCTTTAGCCCAAGTGGTGAGGTTTCCATGAAGAGTGGCGGATCCCTAAGCTTTCTCTACACGCCTGGAACCTTTGTACAAACAAGTGGTTACTGCCCTCACCTGTAACTGGTCACTGCAGCAAGGAGCATTGGAAAGGCAATGCATATGGGAAAAACAAGAGAGCCACAGAAAATGGGGTGCCTTGTCGGGGCTCTCTGGCTTATGCATGTATTTGCAAATGTGTGTAACTAACCTCTTGTTTTTAACTCATACCGTTGGACAGGTCAATTCGGTTGGTCGCAGGCTGGTCAGTAAGTTGTGATTGGAAATGTCTTTGTTTTTTTCATATGCATTGCCTTTCCAATGCTCCTTGCTGCAGTGACCAGTTACAGGTGAGAGCAGTACTCACTTGTTTGTGCTATGAATTATATTGGCCAAGCAACGCACTGACACCTTTGCAGCCATAGTGCTAAGGGCTGGGTGTTCAGTGTGCCTCTGTGCCTTTAAGAAGGGGTGGGTTCCCTTCAGGTTTATCTGCCCTACACCTGTCGATCTAAATGCATGTGCTTCCATTGTTAGAGACTCATAGAAATTAGAAGTAGGTCCACAGAAAATGGGGTGCCTTGCCGGGGCTCTGTGGCTTACGCATGTATTTGCAAATGTGTGCAACTAAACCCCTGTTTTTATTGCATACTGTTGGACAGGCCGATTTAGTTGGTCGCAGGCTGGTCGGTAAGTTGACGTCTGGAACCTTTGCCTGCCACGAATACTGTCCCTGACAGACAGGTGACCTGGCCCTACACTACTCACAAGCTAAATGCGTGCCAAACCCAGGAGCCAGGGTTTTAGGTAGACTCTGCCTGACCCAAGGTGGCCATCAGGGTCACATGGGATGTCAGCATCCAACCAGATCGCTGCCTCATCGACCCAGGCAACCATGTTTCTCCTGACTTCTTCTCCTTCTGCACTGCCACCTGCAGTAGAGAAAACAGAGGGCATCTGCCTACAAATTTTTCATGCATCAAACACTACAGGAATCCTACATTTTCAGGAATGAGAGCATTGTAGACCTTTGGCACTCTGGTTCTTGAGGATTGGCACTCTAGCTCTTGAAGATATTGAAGAAGGTAAGCAGTGGGTACCTGTATTCACTGTAGACTTACCATGCCATGTTCTACACCATGTCTTTGTATAGAGGTGGTCACATTTGGCTTGGAGCTATTCCCCTTGATGACTGTGAACGAATTACTAATGGAGGAATGTTCAGGAAGCTGCAGGATATATTGAGGAAGCCCAGACCTACAGAATAAATGAAGTAGATGCAAAGAGATCCTTGCATCATAGGTCCTCTTGTACAGCTTCCTCTCCAGGAGGGAAAACAGTGAGCAGCACTGGAGTGGTATCACCAAATCTGGTCATACTAACAGCCAAAGGCATAGTGCCTTAAACAGAGTCATAACTAGAAATCACAGGTCTCTATAACAAAACTTTTAAGAGGCCCTAAACAGGAAAAAAAAAGTATCATTGTGTAACATCCTAGGTACTGTGACGGGTTACAAGGGACTGACGAGGAAGGGGCAGTGATATTGAGGTAAGTAAAGATCTGTGAAGGGAAGGGTGATAATAGCACAGATATTACAATAGGGTGTTATGGAATATAGAATGGAATAAGAAATAAGGAGGTTCGGAATAGGGAATGTACTAGACATGTGCATGACAAATAAATTTGTTTTGTTTCGTTTAGATTAATTAATGTAGTGATTAGTCGTTCAATTTGTATTCGAGATTCGTATTCGGAATTCATTTTATGTCTTTTTTAAATTTTCATGGAATGTACTGATTTTTTTTTTTTTATTCAAAACGTTCAAATCGATAAATTTCAGATCGGTTTAATCTAAAAGTTTAGATTGTTTTTGGATTCAAATGTGGCAAAGTGAACAAACAAAAGAAAAATATTCTTCAAATGATTACAATGACTCTTTAAATCATCTTTGGCTTAAAAATTATTATATAAATTAAAATATGTTTACAATTCGAATTTAAATGGAATTCAATGTAAAATTCGATTCAAATTTCAATTAGAATTTCGGAAATTTGGATGAATATCGGAAGTTCGGACGAATTTCGTTTCATTATACGGAGCATTCGGTAAACTTTATTTATACTGTAATTCGGATATTCAGACATATCCGAATCTCAAAATCTCCGAAAAAAAAAACATTTGCCTAAATATTTATTCTGAATGAAACAAACCGCACATGTCTAGAATGTACAACATGACATATGGAATGATAAGGTGTGGAATAGGAAATGTACAGCATGGCATATGGAATGAAACATTGCAAAATAGAAGATGTACATCATGCAAATGGGATAAGGAGGTGTAGAATAGAGAATGTACACCATGGCATATGGAAGGAGGCGCTCAATTGGGGTTTTGATCTACTTTAATGTAAGGCTTAAAATTAGTATTCCCATCACTTTATTTGAAGATTCACTTTATCTGAATATGGCTATATTACCCCTAAATTAACACATATAAAAAAAAATAAATAAACAACACAAACGGATAAGAATACTGTTTGAAACTCAATACTAGCACCCCAATATCATTTACTGTTAGATTTCTTTTCTTACTTCCATCAGTGTAGGACCCATTATTCCAGCTCACCCAACTGCTGCTGTCACTTGTAAACACAGAAGCGCACACATGGCTTCCATTACCCATATCCTAATCAGCCAGAGGCATGGATGAATTAAGTAGTGGAATACTTCCTGTGCCTGCTTTTATGTTTACAAGTGACAGCGGCGATCAAGTGAGTTGTCACAGTACATCCCATGCTGATAGAGGTCTAGATGGGGCCAGGTAGCCCAATTTAACTGTGGAATGGGCAGGTAAGAATAAGAGCTCTTCCTTCCATTGACTGTCAGTTATCTCCAGGTGGTCACGGTTCCCTTGCTCAGGCCCTGCAGTTCTAATGCTGGCTCTAGATGATCTCACACTGCAAATATACAGCTACGGTGCTCAGGTAGTGTACCGCTTTTTTTTCAGGAATTTAACACAGATGTTAGATTTTTTAGGAAATGTCAGGATACTGTGTAGGCAAAAATTATTTTTCTGGATGCTTGCTGTAAGATAGCAAATGTACACTTTTTGAGTTCAGGCCCACTGTAAAGGGACTTTGAAATCCCCATCTTCTGTAGCTCTTTTTAGAGGTTTAAGATCTGGGTTTTGCTAGTCCAACAAAGACAATACAGTGGTTTCTTCAAAAAATAGGTTTGCATGCCATATAAGTAGCAGGGTTGCCAACCGTCTGTAAATTTACTGACAGTTTGTAAAAATTGGAAGGTTGTTACAGTGTTCATAAATTTTACGTACGGCGGCCACCCATAAAAAATATGCCTGCAGGCCAGTTTCGGTTGACTTGGTCCCTGAGTGGCATGGATGTGCTAAGAGAACGGGGCGGTGTCAGGCTCTGCTCCTATCACCATCGCCACCTCAAACTTTGCCTGATGTCACTCTCAGGGCCAGGATTGCCAATCTGTAGGGGGCAGGTGTTGGTGTGGCTGTGTCAGTGTGTCATGCGGAGGCCACATGGGTGGTGATGCGGAGGCCACGCAGGTCATGTTACCGGCATTGTATGGAGATAGTGGATCAGGGAAATCTATTTGGTGAGATGGATAATCCATTCCAGGTAGGGGGGGAGGGGAGGGATAGGGGCAGTCTGTCAGGGTGGGGAGATGGAGGATGTCATAGTCATACTCTGGGTTCAGCTCTGAGTTCCAGCAATGCTTGTGGTCTGTTTGTGGCAATGTCCCCAGTTCTGTGTCTATGTCTCGGGGTCACCTCTTCCTGCTGAGAGAGCGAGGCTGGTCACACCATGTAGACAGAGCCTGGTGACAATACTGATCCTGATCAGGAAGTTGTGTCACCTCACAAAGGAAGTGAAGTTTGACCCAGAAGGGTCACCAAACAGATGGGGGTAGGGGTACCATCCATCAGTTCTAGGAGTGACCCTGACAGGGGCTGAGTATGTGATCTGGTGTTGGGTTGCTGTGATTGGTGGGATGATTAATGGCTTCTCCCCCTGCACATTCCATGTTGTTCTTCTCTCTTCCAAGACCTGGCTGGAGCCTCATCCTGGGAACCAGTACGCCACCCTGGATGGCTACAACCCCTTTGATACCCGGGGAGGTGAGTGCACGTCTCTCTCCACCCTCAACCCAGTCTCTGCTCTGACCATCCCTTGTATCACATTTGCAGTCTCTGACCATCTCCTGTACCATGTCTGAAATCTCTGACCATCTCCTGTACCATGTCTGCAGTCTCTGACCATCTCCTTCATCATGTCTGCAGTCTCTGACCATCTCCTTCATCATGTCTGCAGTCTCTGATCATCTCCTGTACCAAGTCTGCAGTCTCCTAGGGGGAGCCTGGCCAGGAGTCAAGAATAGGAGCGGCACCAGGGCGGGGGTAACAGGAGGAGTCAGACGTGTGTGGACTGTGGAGAAGATAGCAAACAAGCTAGGGCCTGGAGAGAATTGTCTGACTGAGCCCTGCACAGTGCACCTGAGAGGAGGCCAGTGACAGCGCCACCAGGCGAGTGTGAGGAAGGATGGGGGCTCACTGATGTAAGGGGGGAGTGACTACAGTACGGTAAGGGGGCACTGATATAAAGGTTCCCCCTTACATGAGTAATCCCACCTTACCTTAGTGTATTCTCTCTGGGGAAGGTGGTCTGTGGTCACTAGAGTCCCCTCATATCAGAGTTCTGGCATTCCTCCTTTAATCAGTGTCCTCATAGTTCCCCTTTACATCAGAGTCTGCAGGATTCCCCCTTACAGTGCAAATGGGAACTCTGCAGACCCTGATGAAAGTGAGAACTCTGATGTATAGGGGAATGCTGTAAGCTCTGGTTTAAGGGGGGGGGGGGGGGGCTCTGGTGTGACCAGAGACCACCATATTTCAGAGTTCCCCTTTACACCAAAGTCTGCAGGATTTCCCCTTACATCATGATCTGCAGCGTTCCCCATTACATCAGAGTTCCCCTTTTGGCAATCTTCTTATAGCCTAGGCCATCTTTATGTAGAGCAACAATTCTTTTTTTCAGATCATCAGAGAGTTCTTTGCCATGAGGTGCCATGTTGAACTTGCATTGACCAGTATGAGAGAGTGAGAGCGATAACACCAAATTTAACACACCTACTCCCCATTCACACCTGAGACCTTGTAACACTAACGAGTCACATGACACCAGGGAGGGAAAATGGCTAATTGGACCCAATTTGGACATTGTCATTTAGGGGTGTACTAATTATTAAAATATAAATCATTATTTCCAAGCAGTAAAAGCCATTTGCAACAATAGTTATGGTAAAGCTATTTATTAAAAAAATATTTAATGGCAGCTTGATTAAAAAAATATTCAATGTTAAAAAAAAAAAAAAAAAAAGAATAAATCCCTTAGTGATTATATATATAATAAAAATATGTATTTGCCTGGTTTATTCTTCCGACAAGTTCTACGTTCTTCTTAAATCCCATTAGGAATACAGATGTTAATTTAATGTACTTCAATTTTAACTGAGCTCTGATCTTCCCAGAATACAATCATCAGGCTTTTTCCATAAAGCCCTCTCTAATGAACATTACACCAACCATGCCCTGTGACACCTATTGCTTTATTACAACTGGGCTTCCAGCCTCCTTAGAATAACTGATGGATCGTCGTCGCTGCCAGCAAAGATTGCCACCTCGTTATGCACCTATGTCATACACATTGTGCCAGGCAAAGTGCCTTCAGTTGCTTAATGAGAAGTGATTTGCAATATGTACGATCATTTATCAAGTACAGATGGAGCCATATGTAACTCACATTTGCAATGGACGAGGAGAGGAGGACATTGTAACCCTCTGTGTCATTTCATCCGCCACTTGTGCTCATTTCCCATCTGCATATATCACTTTTAAGAAATTAAAGCACAACCCTGCCTTGTTATCAAAAGCCATACTGGAAGAAACAACAGTGACATCATAAACCCTTTAAATCAGTCTTTCTCAACCGGGGTTCTGTGGACCACCAGAGGTTGCCAGGGGTCCTATGAGCTGTGGCTAATTTACCTCCCTGATGGTATCTATGTAGTTCAATGACCAATGCAACAACATGACACTGATTATCTTATTCGTTGTCTGTAAGAGTGGCATTCTGACCATCACTGTAAGGGGGGCATTCTTCTCACTGACCACTAATGTAAGAGGCATTTTTCCTATTTACCCCAAATAAATTGGTTTTATCAGGGTTCTCCGAGACCTACAAATGATTTTAGGGGTTTTTCTGAAGTAACAAGGTTTATAAAGGCTACTATAATTAATATTTATGTAGAAAATAAAAATTAACCCTGACTTGTTATCAAATTTCATATTGTAAGAAACAACAGCAACATCATCAATCCTATAAATCAATCTTTCTCAACCAGGGATCCGTAAACCACCGGAACTCCACTAGAGCTTGCCAGGGGTTCTTTGAGCTTTGACTGATTGACCTCCCTGATGGTACCTATATAGTCCCATGACTAATGCAACAGCATGACACCAATGATCTTGATAGCTGTCTGTAAGAATAGCATTCTGACCAACACTGTAAGGGGGCATTCTTCTCACTGAACGCCAAAGTAAGGCTGTGGCTGATTGACCTCCCTGATGGTACCTATATAGTCCCATGACCAATGCAACAGCATGAAACCAATGATCTTATTACCTGTCTGTAAGAATAGCATTCTGACCAACACTGTAAGGGGGCATTCTTCCTATGTACTCACTATAATCTGGACTACCAGAGTTCCACAAGCGCTTGCCAGGGGTTCTTTCAGCTGTGGCTATTTGACCTCCCTGATGGTACTATATAGTCCCATGACCGATGCAACAGCATGATACCAATGATCCTATTAGCTGTCTGTAAGGGTAGCATTCTTACCATCATTGTAAGGGTGGGGGGCATTCTTTCCAATGACCACCAATACATTTTAGTAGTTAGTTTTAGTAAGGGTTCCCTCAGACTTAATTATTTTACAGGGTTCCTCAGGGGTAAGATAGGCTGTTGTAAACAGTATTTATCTATCCTGTTCCCTTATGATGAATAAAGTGTTTGTCATGGTAAAAATATGTTTAGTTCTTAATAGAGCAGCGAAGGGTTTGAACCCCTTTTCCGATTTTACTGCTATCTAGGGTTTTGTTAGAGATGGTTTCCCCCCGTTTACCAGACAGCACATGAGGGAAAGTCTGCAACTGTCAGGGACAAAGACAGCAAAAAAAAAAAAAAAAAAGTTGAGCCTTCCCCTTCTTTATTAAAAAAAAAAAAAATCTGTTTGTGTCGGGTCTGTTGAGTTAATGTAACCTCTACTGTCATTGCTGAATTTCATACACTGTATGCTTGTTGATCAAATTCTTATTGTCAGTTGCTGTTTTTTCTTTGTTATTGAAAATGTCCTTATTTAAACAAAAATAGAGAAAAAAGACAATAGGTTCAATTCACAAAGCTAACACACCAAAACAGGGATCCTTGTTTTCAAAAAGTGACAGTTATTTTCAGTCCAATAGGATTTGATAATTAGAGTCACATGGCTGAAAAATAGAGATCCTCATTAAGACAAATGTAGCCACCCCCTAAGGCTGGCCATAGACGGTTCGAATCTCGGAACGTTCAGCGGGAACCAACTGAGATTTGAACCATGTATTGTAGGCTGAATGTACCAAGTTGATCGATGGATGCCTGCCGGATTTTACATGCAATTATCGCTAGCGGCTGGTATAGCCGCTAGAAATAATCACTGTTTTCTCCTGGCGGGAGATGGCTTCCCCTGCCGGTAGAATACAATGACTCTGCGGAATACAATGACTCTGCGGGAGGGATCCCCCCATCAACACTGTTCATGGGGGAATGGAGCAAATTCGCTCTGGGTATGGGCTGCTTAACAAGAACTTGGTCACAGCAGTAAAAAAAAAAAAGGAATTAGGAGATTTGGAGGAGGCTGAGAGCAAAAGAAGGTACTTCTTAGGTTAAGAATACATGCGTGAATAGAAATTTGTCTTTGTAAATTGGAGTTTAGTGTAACTTTATTCTTAAAGAGGAAGTAAACTTCCATCTTTAAGTTTTACCTATAGGTAAGCATATATTAGGGCTTACCTATAGGTAGTGTAAACATCTCCTAAACATGCACCGTTTAGAAGATATTTACTGAGCCAGACAGCCAGTTACGTCACTGGCGCATGCGCTCTGAAGGAACGGCCACCCGTGCTGTTTCTTCAGAGCAGTGTGCAGTGACTGGTGGCTCCCACGTGCAATCGCGGGAGTGACGTCCCTGCGGCTCTGGCCAGTCACAGACCCGGAGCCGCGAACTCAGAAGGAAGACGCTGGTGGACGCTGCTCCCAGCGATGGCATCGCATCGCTGGAAAGCTTCGTTTTCAGGTAAGTTAAACATAATGTACTCGTATGGAATGCATACTAGCACATTATGCCTTTGCCTTGCAGGTAAGGAAAAAAAAAAAAAGTGCAGCCGTTTACAACCACTTTAACAGCTATGTTTATCTGTTGCATAAACTGGTCCATGCAGACAAAGGGCCCCAGTAGTTTAAAAGAGAAGAATGGACTTACAAAAAAACAAACATTTTTATTCATCTAGGTGCATGCAGCATCGATCTGATGCTGTATTTGTCCCCCATTGGCTCTGTAGTGAGAACTAAAAAATCAAACACTGCTGGTCACTCAGTTCTCTCCCTTCACTCTGACAGTCAGTCACTGACTCTCTGCTCTGTCCCTTCAGAGCTCACTGGAATGATAGGCTGTGGAGGGGCGGGAAGGGCTGGCCCAGGTTCTCAGCGGATCACTGAGAGGCTGAGCCAGGTGCCGGAGTGACGTCAGCTGACAAAGGACTTTACCTTGCTGTCAGCTAAAAATAGGTCACAGGAGTGCAGTACGAGCTGTGACCTACAGGAGAAGTATAGCCAAAATAGCATTGGCTATACTTCTCCTTTAATGCCATACCAGTGGGCCTTTTTTGTCACCTAGGAAAATAAAAACTAGGGTGGTAGGTTCGTGGGATGTCTGTACATTAGGTCATTAGTCTTACAGAATTGTGCCTTTTGCTTTGTACAGCTGGTGTCACATCTCTGTAGCCCCCACCCCTTGGAGCAGAGCTGTTGGTGCAGAGTGGTATTTCTGAACATGTTCGGGGAATAAGTTTACTCTAAGCTAAAGAATGAAAACAACTGGTAGGAAGAAACTTAATTACTCACATGGGAAGGCAGGATCAAAAGCCATCCCCTGCACTCCCTACGAAGATATGGAAAGAGGACTCCAAGAACACTTAGACAGCAAGTTGGAAGAAATTAAAATGTATCTATGCTCAAAGACAAAAAATGTATACATTGCACTTAACCAATATGTATATATACACACATTAGGTTTAGATATGCTTTTAGGCTTCATTCACACTTTGCCAATCCATTGCAGTACATCGGACACATGCATTATATCAAGTTAGGGCAGTGTAATATTTTTAAATAGGCTACCAACACAGCACAATGGACCCAAATTTGGACTTACGCAATTTTTACACAATGCATGGCAATGCAATATGGTGGTGAGGTGGGTTGGTGTGTGGCATTAACAGGAGTAAGGCTGGCCATACATTATCTAATTTTCTAGTACAATTTTCCTTTAGATTTACCAAAATCATACAATATGAGATCAAACCTAAACAATTTCAATTTGTATGCAATTAGACAGGTCTTTGCACAATATAGTTGAAGGTAAAGTAAATTGAATAAGAAAATTGTATAATGTATGGCCAGCCTAAGAAGAAGAGTAAGTGGCAATAAGAAGAGTAAGAGGAGAAAAAAGTTGTGGTGAGGTGAGGTGAGGCGAGGCAAAAGATTAGAAGCATTAGAAAGAGTAACTGGTGGATGAGGTGGATGTAGTGTGGCATTGCAAATAGTAAGAGGTGGTTAAGATGTAATAGAGTTTGTAGCACGAGTAGGATAAGTGGTGGGTGAGATTGGGGGGTATGGCATTAGGAGGAAAAAGAGGTGGGTGTGGTGTGGTGGCGTGTGGCAGGGGTAAGTGCTGGGTCAGATGAGGTGAAGTGTGGCATTACAAGGAGTAAGTGGAGGGTGGGATGGGGTGGAGTGTTGCAATAGATGGAAGAGAAGGAGTGAGTGGTGCATGAGCTGAATAGAGTGTGGCATTAGGAGGAGTAAGAGTGGATGAGATGCAGTAGAGTGTGGTATTAGAAGGAGTAAGAGTGGGTGAGATGCAGCGGAGTGTGGTATTAGAAGGAGTAAGAGTGGGTGAGATGCAGTGGAGTGTGGCATTAGTAGAAGTATGTGGTGGGTAAGGTTGGAGGGATAGGGTGTGGAATTAGGAGGAAAAGGAGTTTAGGTGTGGTAGGGTGGAGTATGGCCTTAGTGAGAGTATTAACAGAAGTAAGTGGTGGTTGAGGTGGGGTGGAGAGCATTTAGGAGTAAGAGAAAGAGTAAATGGTGGATGAGGTACATAGAGTGTGGAATTAGGAGGGGTAAGAGTGGGTGAGATGCAGTGGAGTGTGGCATTAGGAGGAGTAAGAGTGGGTGAGATGCAGTGGAGTGTGGCATTAGGAGGAGTAAGTGTGGGTGAGATGCAGTGGTTATGTGGTACAATAGGCAGCGCTAAAAAAACACTAATAACAACATAAAATCATTAGGGAGAAAATCAGAGTCCATGCACAAAGCCCGTGATGAGAAGTGAACACACTTTCTGGCAGGATCAACAGGTGCTCTAAGTGTTAGAATCCACCACCGAGTGAAATGGCCTCTCACCTTAGGCTTATTGGATATAAGCATATGACTCAAAAACTCTTGTAGCGATCTCCCCTTGGTGGATGGGATGTACTCCTTCTTGTACTTCACCTCCAAGAGACCTCACACTGAACAGAAGCAACACCACAAAGTTCCCAAAGCGGACTATGTTCTGCTCACAGATAGGCTTCAACCAGCAACTCCCCTTGAAACCATGAAATAGGGAAAAACACCGGGCAAGCCCATAGCGTGATACTGATAAACTTTATTCAAAATGAAGTTAAAAGACAGCCTCTTACTTGTATAAAAAGGTGAAATCGCATCAGACAATCATGCCGACGGGTCCCGTAGGTACCTCACCGGATCTCCAGACAGCAGTGGGCAACGCCTGTAAGCTCCTCCTTCCCCCCGGACGCGTGTCGTCCCCCAATGGGCGGGGACTTCTTCAGCGGTATGTCTTCGCTATGGGCTTGCCCGGTGTTTTTCCCTATTTCATGGTTTCAAGGGGAGTTGCTGGTTGAAGCCTATCTGTGAGCAGAACATAGTCCGCTTTGGGAACTTTGTGGTGTTGCTTCTGTTCAGTGTGAGGTCTCTTGGAGGTGAAGTACAAGAAGGAGTACATCCCATCCACCAAGGGGAGATCGCTACAAGAGTTTTTGAGTCATATGCTTATATCCAATAAGCCTAAGGTGAGAGGCCATTTCACTCGGTGGTGGATTCTAACACTTAGAGCACCTGTTGATCCTGCCAGAAAGTGTGTTCACTTCTCATCACGGGCTTTGTGCATGGACTCTGATTTTCTCCCTAATGATTTTATGTTGTTATTAGTGTTTTTTTAGCGCTGCCTATTGTACCACATATTATTTACACAGGAATTGTATTTTGACCTGAGGAGTGCAGCTGCTTTTCGATTTAATATTGTCCTTCTGCGCCGATATTATTTTCTCTCATATTTTTGGAGATGCAGTGGTTGTTGCATTAGGAGGAGTATGTGGTGGGTAAGGTTGGAGGGATAGGGTGTGGCATTATGAGGAAAAAGAGGTTGAGTATGGTAGGGTGGAGTATGGCATTAGTAAGACAAATAGCAGGAGTAAGTGGTGGGTGAGGTATGATGGAGTGCATTAGGAGTAAGAGAAGGAGTAAGTGGTAGATGCAGTACATAGAGTGTGGCTTTAGGAGGAGTAAGAGTGGGTGAGAGGCAGTGGAGTGTGGCATTAGGAGGAGTATGAGTGGGTGAGAGCGAGGCAGTGGAGTGTGGCATTAGGAGGAGTAAGAGTGCGTGAGATGCAGTGGAGTGTGGCATTAGGAGGAGTATGTGGTGGGGAAGGTTTGAGGGACAGGGTGTGGCATTAGGAGGAAAAAGAGGTTGGGTATGGTAGGGTGGAGTATGGCATTAGTGAGAGTAATAACAGAAGTAAGTGGGCGGTGAGGTGGGGTGGAGTGCATTAGGAGTAAGAGAAGGAGTAAGTGGTGGATGGGGTACATAGATTGTGGCATTAGGAGGAGTGGGTGAGATGCAGTGGAGTGTGGCATCAGGAGAAGAAAGACTGATTGAGATGCAGTGGAGTGTGGCATTAGAAGGAGTATGTGGTGAGTAAGGTTGGAGGGATAGGGTGTGGCATTAGGTGGAAAAATTGGTTGAGTGTGGTAGGGTGGAGTATGGCATTAGTGAGAGTAATAACAGAAGTAAGTGGGCGGTGAGGTGGGGTGGAGTGCATTAGGAGGAAGAGAAGGAGTAAGTGGTGGATAAGGTACATAGAGTGTGGCATTAGGAGGAGTATGAGTGGATGAGATGTAGTGGGGTGTAGCATTAGGAGGGTAAGGCTGGAGGAATAGGGTGTGGCATTAGGAGAAAAAAGAGGTTTGGTGTGGTAGGGTGGAGTATGGCATTAATGAGAATAGGAACAGGAGTAAGTGGTGGGTGAGGTTGGGTGTAGAAAGGGACATTAGCTAGAGTCGAGTATTGTGAATGATTCCGCCCTAAATTGTCCACCTATTACTGAAAACACATTTTTGGATACCCAACTTTTTAATTCCGTACAATTGCTTGGGCCTGATAAATTCCTGGTTGTATGTGTCAGTGTAATAGTATAAAAGGCCAAGCATTACAAGCATGTGGCAGCTATCTAATGATCAGTAAAAAGTTGTTAGCCATGCAATCAGTTAGTGGGAATCAGTCAGTGCAGGCGGTTGGCTTGTCTATGCCCTGGCCTCACACACCTCCTCCGGAAGACATGTCAGTACAGAGGGCACACTATTATGTACATGTTGTCTGCAATGTGACGGAGACCTTTCCTCGATGTAAACTCTTTGTATTGGGCTGAATAAATGTCAGGACATTACATTCTCAGCCATTCACCGTGCCTTTGCTGGCAGCAACACACCAGCTTTGTACAGGCCTGACCTATGCCATTAGCCAGTGGCCATCCAGCTTCTGTGAAAGAAATCTGACGGAACCGTCTAGCTGAGCATGCTCGGATTGGGAGCCATGACAGCTGGGTGGCCACAGCTGCTAGGTTTCTGGTGTGGGCTAGAAAAGCAAACATAGAATCTCATTGGAGGCTCAGGGCAACAACAAGGTTATTTTTATGGAAAAGTTTTCATACCCTCGGGCCTGACAACTTGGTATGAGCACAGAGCTGGTGTATGAGAATTTGTTTGTTAATATATATGTGTGTGTGTGTGTACAGGATGGTTGCGCGTCAGGGGGGCCGCAGTAGTTGCATCAGCTAGGATCAGGTGTCATTAAACAGCAGTGTCAGGAGAATACCACAGATCTGGAGGGCATCACAATAGTAACTCATTCACTGCCTGTTTAATATCATGCTAACTGCTTCTCTGCAAGATGTCCTCAGAGCATTGCATCTGCATTTCTGAAAGCTGCAGACTATTACTCCACCAAGCCCTTTCTTTGAAGTGGCTCCCCGATCCCTCTGTCCTTCCTTGTGGCTCCCCCACCCCTTTCATTTTCATAAAGCTGCAGAGCCATACTTCATTTATCCCTCTTCTGCTTCCATAGACACCTACTATTTAATAATGTATGCAGAACCTTAATTACCAGATCTGCAGAGCATTTCAACATTAAGCCCTTACCTTGCAGGAAATGAGGATTACTCAGTTAACCCCTTCATTCTAGGTAGGCTGCAGAGCATTGCTCTCACATACTCCTTACTTTACTAAAAGACACCAAAACCATGACTGCATCCAGAGTCCGTAATCCTGCATCCGTTGTAGGGACATACTAAGTATTTTTTCCCTTACCGAGGTGCAGAACATGGCACCTGATTATTTTTCCTTTCCTTAAAGAACTTCACATCCCTTTCCTTACAGAAAATTGCTCTCCTTTACCTTACCTTACAGAAAATTGCTATTTTCTTCATTTACAGGGCATAGCGCTCTTTTCTGTTCCCTTAAAAAGCATTGCTCTTTACAGAGTATTGCCTACTCTATTCCTTGCAGAGTATTGCTTCCTATTCTATTCCCTTGCTTCTTATTCTCTTCCTTTACAGAACATTACTCTCTTTACTTTTCCATTATAAAGTATTGCTCTATATGTCCTTCCCGTACAGAGTTCGGCTTTCTATTGCCTTCCCTTACAAAATATTGCTCTCATTTCCCTTCCTTTACATAATATTGTTCTCTATTCCTTTTCCCTACAGAGCATTGCTCTATATTGCCTTCCGTGCTTTACTCTATATCCCCTTCCTTTACAGAGCATTGCTCTTTATTTCCTTTGATTACAGAGTATTGCCCCCTATTTCCTTGCCCTACAGTTATGCTCTTTATTGCCTTCACTTACAAAGTATAGTTTTTGATTGCCTTCCATGCTTTGCTCCATGTTCTGTTCCCTTACAGAACATTGCTATTCATTCCCTTCCAATGCAGATTATTACTTTTATTCCTTTCCCTTACAGAGCATTGCTCTATCCCTTCCCTTTCACAGCATTGCTCTTTATTTCCTTCCCTTACAGAGTACTGTTCTCTATCCCCTTCCCTTACAGAGTACTGTTCTCTATCCCCTTCCCTTACAGAGTACTGTTCTCTATCCCCTTCCCTTACAGAGTACTGTTCTTTATTCCCTTACAGAGTACTGTTCTCTATTCCCTTATAGAGTATTGTTCTCTATTCCCTTCCCTTACATTTTATCACTCTCTATTCCCTTCCCTTACATTTTATCACTCTCTATTCCCTTCCCTTACGTTTTATCACTCTCTATTCCCTTCCCTTACATAGTACTGCTCTCTATTCCCTTCCCTTACATGTTATCACTCTCTATTCCCTTCCCTTACATTTTATCACTCTCTATTCCCTTCCCTTACATAGTACTGTTCTCTATTCCCTTCCCTTACATGTTATCACTCTCTATTCCCTTCTCTTACATTTTTATCTCTCCCTAATCCCTTCCATTACCGGGTATCACTCTCTATTCCCTTCCCTTAGACAATACTGTTCTTTATTCCCTTCCCTTACATTTTATCACTCTCTATTCCCTTCCCTTGCATGTTATCACTCTCATCACTCTCTATTCCCTTCTCTTACAAAGGACTGTTCTTTATTACCTTCCCTTACATTTTATCATTCTTTATTCCCTTCCCTTACATTTTATCACTCTCTATTCTCTTTCTTTACATTTTATCACTCTCTATTCCCTTCCCTTACGTTATCACTCTTTATTCCCTTCCCTTATGTTATCACTCTCTATTCCCTTCCCTTACAGAGGACTGTTCTCTTTTCCCTTCCCTTATATGTTATCACTCTCTATTCCCTTCCCTTACATTTTTTCACTCTCTATTCCCTTCCTTTAAATGTTATCACTCTCTATTCCCTTCCCTTACAGAGGACTGTTCTCTATTCCCTTCCCTTACAGAGGACTGTTCTCTATTTCCTTCCCTTACAAGAGGACTGTTCTCTATTTCCATCCCTTACATTTTATCACTCTCTATCCCCTTCCCTTACAGAGGACTGTTCTCTTTTCCCTTCACTTACATTTTATCACTCTCTATTCCCTTCCCTTACAGAGGACTGTTCTCTATTCCCTTCCCTTACAGAGGACTGTTCTCTATTTCCTTCCCTTACATTTTATCACTCTCTATTCCCTTCCCTTACAGAGGACTGTTCTCTATTCCCTTCCCTTACATGTTATCACTCACTTTTCCCTTCCCTTACAGAGGACTGTTCTCTATTCCCTTCCCTTACATGTTATCACTCACTATTCCCTTCCCTTACAGAGTACTGTTCTCTATTCCCTTCCCTTACAGAGGACTGTTCTCTATTTCCTTCCCTTACAGAGTACTGTTCTCTATTCCCTTTCCTTACAGAGTACTGTTCTCTATTCCCTTTCCTTACAGAGTACTGTTCTCTATTCCCTTCCCTTACAGAGGACTGTTCTCTATTTCCTTCCCTTACAGAGTACTGTTCTCTATTCCCTTCCCTTACAGAGGACTGTTCTCTTTTCCCTTCCCTTATATGTTATCACTCACTATTCCATTCCCTTACAGAGGACTGTTCTCTTTTCCATTCCCTTACATTTTATCACTTTCTATTCCCTTCCCTTACAATTTATCACTCTCTATTCCCTTTCCTTACAGAGGACTGTTCTCTATTCCCTTTCCTTACAGAGTACTGTTCTCTATTCCCTTCCTTTAGCAGAATAATTACCTCTATTCCCTTCCATCACAGAGTATTGTTTTCCATTCGCTTCTTTATTCCTTTCTCTTTATTCGTATTGCTCTCTATACTCTGTGCAGAGCGTTGCACCTTATTCCTCTACAAAGATCCTTCCTTACTGCTCCTTTCTCCTTTGGAGACATGTAAAGAATTGTTAGCCTTGCCTTGCAGATATAGAACCATATTTTCTCTTTCCCTTTATGGACATGCAGATGGTTTATTCCTGTTTTCTGCTGTTGACTATTGAGTTTATTATTTGACACAAGCTGAAGACCCTGCAGAGCATTGCCTTCTCTCTCTCCTGGAAAACATCTGTAGGTCATCACATCAACAAGCTATTTTTTTTCCAAGACCCAAACAGCATAACAATCCTCAAGCTTCCCCTGTCGAGAGAGTGAGATTATTTTCCGAACCCGGGGACAGGCAAAATACCACATGACTTAACTCTAGATGTGCCAGAGATCCTCAGAGCATAGGAACTGAGGACTTCACCACCGCTACTGACATTGCTGCTTCAGATGGGTGTCCAATGTGCACCATAAAAAGAGGAGTCTCACACCTACCAATCAGATGACAGCTGTCTTTTTTTATTTTTTGGGTGCTACTCTAATAATAAAACAAACAAACAATCTAAATGGCCGTTTGTGCCAAACCCTTCATTTATCCTTTATTCATCTTTCACAAACAAATCCAGTTCACATCATCTCGCGATTTGGGTTAATGGGCAGAATCACTGCTCGCGATCCCAAATTGCGGCAGATTGCGTGACACGCTTTTGGGTGCCATTATTCTTTAATGGCACCCCAAATGCGATGCAAATAAAGTATTTTGAATGCATACTTACTACTTAATATTTTTTCATTAAAAAAATATAAATTAATTCACGTACAATGTGTCGTTGAACTTGCTAGACAATTAACCCAATCCAGGAGAATCAATTTCCTATCACAGCCCCCTACCAACTTGCACAAAAAAGCCCTCTTCCCTTCTGTGAATGCTTGGTTATTGTCTGTGCTGGCCCAGCTCCTCTGCCCCCCACCTCCCTAAATCTATGTAGCTGCCAGGGAAAGAGCAAAGGGAACTCTGAGTCTGCTGGGACAGCTGACATCCCATCAGATTCGGTGGCACCCAGTAACAGTCTCAGGGCTTTTGGATGGCTACACAATGGAGGATTTTACAGGTAAACAACAAGCATGAAATATATTAAATTCACATATCAATTTATGGGAAGATTTATGTTGAAATAATTGGTCTAGTGACAGGGTCTCTTTAAAGCTTATCTACAGTACAAACTTTTTTTTTAGCTTTGGACGGAGTAGGGAAAGATTTTCAACATATGTTTGCTTTCTGTGTCCCTGTGAGGAAGGGTCACTGGGGATGAAAATTAGGGAAATTACAAAATTTAGAGTGGTTGCTGTAACAGGAAAATAGGGGAAGTCTGCTAATGGTAACCCCCCCAAAAAAGAAAGAAAAATGTGACAGAGGTTTTACCATTTTATTACTCCATTCAAAGCTAAAAAGCTGTTTAAAGCTGTTACTTAATAAATCTGACATGTACGCTTGCAATACAGTGCTGCTGTTGTCACTATACAGGAGAGAATAGTCATGTTACCAGAGAGTGTTGTCACCAATTAGGAGAGAATATCCATGTTACCAGAGAGTGTTGTCACCAATTAGGAGAGAATATCCATGTTACCAGAGAGTGTTGTCACCAATTAGAAGAGAATATCCATGTTACCAGAGAGTGTTGTCACCAATTAGGAGAGAATATCCATGTTACCAGAGAGTGTTGTCACCAATTAGAAGAGAATAGCCATGTTACCAGAGAGTGTTTTCACCATACAAGAGAGAAAAGCCATGTTACCAGAGAGTGTTTCTACCATACCAGAGAGAATATCCATGTTACCAGAGAGTGTTTTCACCATACAAGAGAGAATATCCATGTTGCCAGCGAGTGTTTCACCATACAAGAGAGAATATCCATGTTACCAGAGAGTGTTTCTACCATACCAGAGAGAATATCCATGTTACCAGAGAGTGTTTTCACCATACAAGAGAGAATATCCATGTTACCAGAGAGTGTTTTCACCATACAAGAGAGAATATCCATGTTGCCAGCGAGTGTTTCACCATACAAGAGAGAATATCCATGTTACCAGAGAGTGTTTCTACCATACCAGAGAGAATATCCATGTTACCAGAGAGTGTTTTCACCATACAAGAGAGAATATCCATGTTACCAGAGAGTGTTTTCACCATACAAGAGAGAATATCCATGTTGCCAGCGAGTGTTTCACCATACAAGAGAGAATATCCATGTTACCAGAGAGTGTTTTCACCATACAAGAGAGAATATCCATGTTACCAGAGAGTGTTTTCACCATACAAGAGAGAAAAGCCATGTTACCAGAGAGTGTTTCTACCATACCAGAGAGAATATACATGTTGCCAGCGAGTGTTTCACTATACAAGAGAGAATATCCATGTTACCAGAGAGTGTTTCTACCATACCAGAGAGAATATCCATGTTACCAGAGAGTGTTGTCACCATACAAGAGAGAAAAGCCATGTTACCAGAGAGTGTTTCTACCATACCAGAGAGAATATCCATGTTGCCAGCGAGTGTTTCACTATACAAGAGAGAATATCCATGTTACCAGAGAGTGTTTCTACCATACCAGAGAGAATATCCATGTTACCAGAGAGTGTTTCTACCATACCAGAGAGAATATCCATGTTACCAGAGAGTGTTTCTACCATACAAGAGAGAATAGTCATGTTACCAGAGAGTGTTTTTACCATACCAGAGAGAATATCCATGTTACCAGAGAGTGTTTCTACCATACAAGAGAGAATAGCCATGTTACCAGAGAGTGTTTTTACCATACAAGAGAGAATAGTCATGTTACCAGAGAGTGTTTTTTTACCATACCAGAGAGAATACCCATGTTACCAGAGAGTGTTTCACTATACAAGAGAGAATATCCATGTTACCAGAGAGTGTTTTTACCATACCAGAGAGAATATCCATGTTACCAGAGAGTGTTTCTACCATACAAGAGAGAATATCCATGTTACCAGAGAGTGTTTTTACCATACAAGAGAGAATAGTCATGTTACCAGAGAGTGTTTTTTTACCATACCAGAGAGAATACCCATGTTACCAGAGAGTGTTTCACTATACAAGAGAGAATATCCATGTTACCAGAGAGTGTTTCTACCATACAAGAGAGAACAGTCATGTTACCAGAGAGTGTTTCTACCATACAAGAGAGAATAGCCATGTTACCAGAGAGTGTTTCTACCATACCAGAGAGAATATCCATGTTACCAGAGAGTGTTTCTACCATACAAGAGAGAATAGTCATGTTACCAGAGAGTGTTTCTACCATACAAGAGAGAATAGCCATGTTACCAGAGAGTGTTGTCACCATACAAGAGAGAATAGCTATGTTACCAGAGATTCATGCTGGATGCGATATTCATGTGAAAAAGCCCCACAGTTCATAGGCCACAGACAGTCTCCCTGCCTATAAACTGTGGGGCTTATTCACATGAATATCGCATCCAGCATGAACTTACTTACCCTTTGCCTTTGCTTAACCCTTAGGCCCCATGCACACTGGATGTTTTTGGAGCTGCTGTTTGCAGCGTCAGACGTTTTTTTTTTGCATTCTTTTTGCATTTTTTTTGTTATTCTATGGCCTCATGCACACATAGAGCTTTTAGGAGCTCTAAGTGGCATAGGCGTTTAAAAGCTGCAAAAAAAACCCAGGACCAGTGCGTTCTGGAGCTGCAGCGTCAAGCTGTAAAAACGTCTGACGCTGCTAAAGGCTGAATAACGTTGCTTAACGTGCGTTCAGCCACGTTAATCAATGGTTCCCTATGGGAGCCTATTGATTTGAATGGAAGACGCATCGCAAGTCGGATCATTCTGATCCGACTTGCGGTGCGACTTGCGCTGTGAGAATCTTGAGGGGGAACTCCACGCCAAAATGGGAAAAAAAACAGCGTGGGGTTGCCCCCCCCCCAGGTTCCAAACCAGGCCCTTTGGGTCTGGTATGGAATTTGAGGGTAGACCCACGCCGAAAAAACGGCGTGGGGTCCCCCCCAAAATCCATACCAAACCCTTATCCGAGCATGCATCCCGGCAGCCCAGGAAAGGAGAGGAGACGAGCGAGCGGCCCCACCCCCCCTGGACTATACCAGGCCACACGCCCTCAACATGGGGGGTGTGGGTGCTTTGGGGCAGGGGGGGGCTCTGCACCCCCCCACCCCAAAGCACCTTGCCCCCATGTTGATTAGAACAAGGGCCTCATCCCCACAACCCTGGCCGGTGGTTGTGGGGGTCTGTGGGTAGGGGGTTCATCGGAATCTGAAAGCCCCCTTTAACAGGGGGGCCCCCCAGATCCCGGACCCCCTACCTATGTGAATGGGTATGGGGTACATTGTACCCCTACCCATTCACCCCATAAAAGGAAGTGTATGTAAATAATGACAGGAGAGGTTTTGAAAAGTTTATTAAAAATCTTAATCCGGTCTTCTCCGTTCTGGTCTTCTCCTCTCCGCTCTTCTCCCCTCCGCTCTTCTGCCCTCCGCTCTTCTGCCCTCCGCTCTTCTGCTCTTTTGCCCTTCTGCTCTTTTGCCTCCTCTGGTCTTCTTCTTCCTCCGGTCCTCCTCCAACGCTGTCACCGGTGATTATGCCGGTCTCCGGTCTCTGCAGCTTATTATATAGCCATTAGGGGCGTGGGCTCCCGATGACGTCACCGGGAGACCCCACACCCTTATGTCACCGACAACGTCGGTGACATAAGGGGGCGTGGCCTCCCTGGAGGTGGGACGTCACCGGGAGGCCACGCCCCTAATGGCTATATAATAAGCTGCAGAGATCGGCTATATAATAAGCTGCAGTCCATCCCTTTAGCCTCAGCTTCTTTAGCAAGACAATGGTCATCTTGGAGGTGTGTTTAGGGTCTTTATCATGTTGGAATACTGCACTGCGGCCCAGTCTCCGAAGGGAGGGGATCATGCTCTGCTTCAGTATGTCACAGTACATGTTGGCATTCATGTTTCCCTCAATGAACTGTATCAGAGCTTCCAACACTGCTCTTCTGGGTTCCTGGCTGGGTTGGGGAAGTCGATGGAAGAGGGAGATAGAGGGCAGCAGGATGGGCCATCTTTTTGTTGGGTGCAGAGGTGGAATCCCATGGTGACTGAGTGAGTAAGAACAGCATGGAATACACCAATTTTTGTTAGTTTTTTATGATGTGGGTTTAGTGACACTTTAGGATCCAAATTTTATAGGCAGCCCTCTTACAATAATTGTGTAGCCTGGCGCAAATAAAAGCACCACATCCAGATAAATCTAGTTACAGAAAGAGTGGAGGACTTTATGAAACATATTTGATCTTAAAAAGTATACATATTTTTTTTTTAATCTGTGCAAAACTTAGGCAAAAATAAAAACAAGAGAAAAAAAAAACAAAAATGTGAATTATAGATTAAAATGGGGTCAGATCTCTAAAAAAAAAAAAAAAAAAAAGTGTTTTCACATGAAAAGATGTAATAAAATATTTACAAAAATGTAAGGGGTGTACTCACTTTTGTGAGATACTTTATATTTATTTTATCTAACACAATTTGCCTGCCTTACAGTCCATGAGGGGTTTCTGTGCATATATACATTGTTGTTCAGGTCCTAGCATAAGAAGTACAGTACCAGTATATAATATATACCCGTTATTTTCACCTCTCTACTTTTTATATTTTGCAGGGAAATAGATATCAGCCATAAACGGAAAGGTTTTCCTACGTGAGGGAAGACATGGCAGAGCCGCCTGTGATAATGCGATAGTATATGAAATGAATTTGTGATAAGAAGAAAAATGGAGGCGCGGTGGTTAGCATTCAGCGCAGAGATCACTCAGCATAATGGAAAATTTCTGTCATCCAAGCATGAAATTATTGAGAAGAGAACTCAGATCGAGAGGAGAAAAAAAAAAGTTGCTATTGGCTACTTTGTCTGATTGTTTATTGCTGAGTGCGTTTATGTCATTAAATACGTCCTTACTGCTAAAAGCTTGTTTTCTTATCGCTGGCCTTGAGCTTTGAGCCCATTGGGTTTTCGATGTTTTGGTGTTGCAACTGGAACTGTTCAGTTTGTCTCCCAATAAACTAGTATACTTCCCCTAAATATAGTATCTCACAAAAGTGAGTACACCCCTCACATTTTTGTCAATATTTTATTAAATCTTTTAATGTGACAACACTGAAGAAATGACACTTTTCTACAATGTAAAGTAGTGAGTGTACAGCTTGTATAACAGTGTAAATTTGCTGTCCCCTCAATATAATTCAACACACAGCCATTAATGTCTCAACTGCTGGCAACAAAAGTGAGTACACCCCTAAGTGGAAATGTCCAAATTGGGCCCAAAGTGTCAATATTTTGTGTGGCCACCATTACTTTCCAGCACTGCCTTAACCCTCTTGGGCATGAAGTTCACCAGAGCTTCACAGGTTGCCACTGGAGTCCTCTTCCACTCCTCTGACGACATCACGGAGCTGGTGGATGTTAGAGACCTTGTGCCCCTCCACCTTGCGTTTGAAGATGCCCCACAGATGCTTAATAGGGGTTAGGTCTGGAGACATGCTTGGCCAGTCCATCACCTTTACCCTTTAGCAAGGCAGTGGTCATCTTAGAGGGGGTCATTATGTTGGAATACTGCCCTGCAGCCCAGTCTTCGAAGGGATCATACTCTGTTTCAGTATGTCACAGTATATGTTGGCATTCATGGGCCCCTCAATGAACTGTAGTTCCCCAGTGCCGGCAGCACTCATGCAGCCCCAGACCATGACACCCCACCACCATGCCTGACTGTAGGCAAGACACACTTGTCTTTGTACTCCTCACCTGGTTGCCGCCACACACGCTTGACACCATCTGAACCAAATATGTTTATTTTGGTCTCATCAAACCACAGGCCATGGTTCCAGTAATCCATGTCTTTAGTCTGCCTGTCTTCAGAAAACTGTTTGCGGGCTTTCTTGTGCATCATCTTTAGAAGAGGCTTCCTTCTGGGACGACAGCCATGCAGAACCAATTTGATGCAGTGTGCGACATATGGTTTGAGCACTGACAGACTGACCCCCCACCCCATTTAACCTCTGCAGCAATGCTAGAAGCACTCATACGTCTATTTCCCAAAGACAACCTCTGAATATAATGCTGAGCACGTGCACTCAACTTCTTTGGTCGACCATGGTGGAACCTGTCCTGTTAAACCGCTGTATGGTCTTGGCCACCGTGCTGCAGCTCAGTTTTAGGGTCTTGGCAATGGAGTTCTTTGCCATGAGGTGCCATGTTGAACTTCCAATGACCAGTATGAGAGAGTGAGAGCGATAACACCAAATGTATCACACCTGCTCCCCATTCACACCTGAGACCTTGTTACACTAAGTCACATGACATCGGGGAGGGAAAATGGCTAATTGGGCCCAATTTGGACATTGGCACTTAGGGGTGTACTCACTTTTGTTGCCAGCGATTTGAACATTAGTGGCTGTGTGTTGAGTTATTTTGAGGGGACAGCAAATTTACACTGTTATACAAGCTGTACACTCACTACTTTACATTGTAGCAAAGTGTAATTTCTTCAGTGTTGTCACAAGAACAAATATAATAAAATATTTACAAAAATGTGAGGGGTGTACTCACTTTTGTGAGATACTCTCTCTCTCTCTATATATATATATATATATATTTTACTCCTGAAAATCTAGTACTATGTTGTCTAAACCCCAAATTATAATATGTTTGCTCTCTGCACTGGGCTGATTTTTGGCTGTCTTTACAGCATAAGGCATAGCCTGGGGGGGGGGGAAGGGGGGCTGGGAAGAAAGAGGCCTAACCACCTTTTATTACTGCCCCCCCCCCTTCTCTGTGATTGCAAGTGAAAATGAGCCCTTAGGGTTCATTCACACTTGTGGTTGGGGGGGGGGGTCTGTAAGACCGCACGGCAGCAGCAGCCTGGGGTATACACATGCTGCAGCCTTGATGGTTTGCAGGAATCCTACTCCCTGGTACATTCACTGGGCAGTACTGCCCACCAAGCACAACCCATTCAAGTGAATAGGGTGTGTTGCAACTGCCCCGTACTCATTTGCAATGCACACAATTGTGGCATGGTGGTGAGGCGCTTAGGGAGTTAAAACAGGCAATGAGGAGATGACAGATCAAATGCCTCTAAAAAGTGATATGTGTGTGGATAGCTTTTCAGAGGAGTGGAAGTCCTTGCCATTATTGTAAACAAGCCCTTAATTAGTTGTATTTACCCGCTTGCCGACCGCCAGCAATACATTTACTGCTGGTGGGAGACTCTCCCAGGCATGACGACGTACCTATATCTTGCAGTGAACTTCCTGGTTTAGAGGCGCACATACGTGCCCACCCCCTACTGATCTGTGCTATGATTGGACACAGCATGAGTTTGTCAGCAGGTTACAGCCAATGATATATACCCACTAAATGGCTGTGCCCAATCACAGCACAGTGATTTGTGTAAAAGAAAAGGAATTGGCAGCACTCCAAGTTGAGTCAAAATCCAGGTTTATTGACTGGACATCCAAATATGACAATCGTGACAAGGTAGACACGTTTCACACACTGACTGTGTGCTTAACTCCAGGTTGAGTCAAAATCCAGGTTTATTGACTGGACATCCAAATATGACAATCGTGACAAGGTAGACACGTTTCACACACTGACTGTGTGCTTAATCATTAGTAATGATTAAGCACACAGTCAGTGTGTGAAACGTGTCTACCTTGTCACGATTGTCATATTTGGATGTCCAGTCAATAAACCTGGATTTTGACTCAACCTGGAGTGCTGCCAATTCCTTTTCTTTTATCAAGTTTTCACGGAGGCGAGCCGGGGCATGCACCTGTGTGAGTCATCAGGCAATTACACCACCTTGAGCAGTGACTCCTTGTTTGTTCAACAGTGATTTGTGTGTTAGTTAACATAAGTACTGAAAGTAAGGAGAGACTCCAGCCAGATCTGTAAGTAAAGGCAGCACACGTACACTTGTATACACTTGTTATAGGCACACAAATAACCCCTTGATTGCCCTCCTGATCACTCCTGTCACCCAGCCAGTGTCATTAGTACAGTGTACAGTATTATCACTGATCACTGTATTAGTGTCACTAGAGATGGCAGTATGAGTCAGTTGGTGTGCCAGATTGTCCGCCACACTATCACAGTCACACTATAAGTTGCTAATCACCGCCATTACTAGTATAGTGTCAGTATCTTGATCATGATCAGAAGTATACTCGTGTCCCTAATAGCAGACATCCCAACCTGCAAAAAACGAATTTCAGGGAGGTGGCAAACTCATTTCAGGGAGGTGGCACTCCGCATTATCAGTATACAGAGGTTTACTTCTTCTGAGAGATATTAAAGGAACACTCTAATAACCATGACCACTTCAGTGATTTGAAGTGGTCATGGTGGTAGTAGTCAGAAACACTGTACATGCTGGGATACTTAAGTTATAATCATGCTTTACTGCAGGCTGGTACTGCTGGTGGGTATTGTTGGTGGGTACTGCTGGCTGGCACTGCTGGACGGGTACTGTTGGCATGTACTGCTGGCGCATACTGCTTGCTGGTGGGTACTGCTAGCTGGTACTGCTGGCTGGTATTGCTGGGGTTTACAGCTGGCTGGAACTGCTGGTGGGTACTGCTGGTGGCAACTATTGGTGTTTACTGCTGGCTGGTACTGCTGGTGGGTACTGCTGGCTGGTACTGCTGATGGGTACTGCTGGTGGTTACTGCTGGCTGGTACCACTGTTGGATACTGCTGGTGGATACTGCTGGCTGGTACCGCTGGTGGATACTGCTGGTGGTTACTGCTGGTGGGTACTGCTGATGGGTACTGCTGGCTGGTACTGCTGATGGGTACTGCTGATTGGTACTGCTAGTGGGCACTTCTGGTGGGTACTGCTGGTGGTTACTGCTGACTGGTACTGCTGGTGGTTACTGTGGGCTGGTACTGCTGGCTGGTATTGCTGGTGGGTACTGCTGGCTGGTACTGCTGGTGGGTACAGCTGGGGGGTACTGCTGGCTGGTTCTCCTGGTGGGTACTGTTGGTAGTTACTGCTGGCTGGTACTGCTGGTGGGTACTGCTGGCTGGTACTGCTTGTGGGTACTGCTGGTGGTTACTGCAGGCTGGTACTGCTGGTGGGTACTGCTGACTGGTACTGCTAGTGGGTACTTCTAGCTGGTACTGCTGGTGGTTACTGCTGGCTGGTACTGTTTGGTGGGTACTGCTGGCTGGTACTGCTTGTGAGTACTTCTGATGGTTACTGCAGGCTGGTACTGCTGGTGGGTACTGCTGACTGGTACTGCTAGTGGGTACTTCTTGCTGGTACTGCTGGTGGGTACTGCTGGTGGTTACTGCTGGCTGGTATTGCTGGTGGGTACTGCTGTCTGCTACTGCTGGTGGGTACTGCTGGCTGGTACTGCTGGTGGATACTGCTGGCTGGTACCGCTGGTGGATACTGCTGGTGGTTACTGCTGGTGGGTACTGCTGATGGGTACTGCTGGCTGGTACTGCTGATGGGTACTGCTAGTGGGCACTTCTGGTGGGTACTGCTGGTGGTTACTGCTGACTGGTACTGCTGGTGGTTACTGTGGGCTGGTACTGCTGGCTGGTATTGCTGGTGGGTACTGCTGGCTGGTACTGCTGGTGGGTACAGCTGGGGGGTACTGCTGGCTGGTTCTGCTGGTGGGTACTGTTGGTAGTTACTGCTGGCTGGTACTGCTGGTGGGTACTGCTGGCTGGTACTGCTTGTGGGTACTGCTGGTGGTTACTGCAGGCTGGTACTGCTGGTGGGTACTGCTGACTGGTACTGCTAGTGGGTACTTCTAGCTGGTACTGCTGGTGGTTACTGCTGGCTGGTACTGTTTGGTGGGTACTGCTGGCTGGTACTGCTTGTGAGTACTTCTGATGGTTACTGCAGGCTGGTACTGCTGGTGGGTACTGCTGACTGGTACTGCTAGTGGGTACTTCTTGCTGGTACTGCTGGTGGGTACTGCTGGTGGTTACTGCTGGCTGGTACTGCTGGTGGGTACTGCTGTCTGCTACTGCTGGTGGGTACTGCTGGCTGGTACTGCTGGTGGGTACTGCTGGCTGGTACTGCTGGTGGTTACTGCAGGCTGGTACTGCTGGACGGTACTGCTGGTGGTTACTGCGACACATGATTAACGGAGTGTGAGGAGCGGCGCTGGAGGAAGCATGTAGAGCCGATGCTTCCTGTATCTTTCCTCTCACAGGCGGAGTGCATTTGATATCACTCCGCCCATGACAGGATGGAGCCGAAACTATACAGGAAGCATCAGCTCTGTGCGGACAGCCAGGATATCGCGTGGCACTTGTGGGTGTCAGGGAAGCAAAGCTCAAATGTGGGAAGCTCCCGCACCTCGCGGGAGACTTGGGATGTCTGTAATAGTATAGTGTCCCCAAAAAATGCAGTTTAGTTTTTACCAAAGGCTTGTAGCAGAATAAATTTTTGCTTAAATTTATGAATTGTTTTTTTTTTCCAACATTTTCAGTATTTTTTCATTTATGTAATAAAAAATAAAAAAAACCAGTGGTGATCAAATACCACCAAAAGAAAGCTCTATTTGTGTTTAAAAAATGATATTAATGTCATTTGGGTACAGCATTGCATAAGGTTGCCGCTGGAGGGCTTAGTTCTAAGGTAAGTATTTCATAATGAGCTAGTATGCCATGCATACTAACTCATTATGCCTTTGTCTTTCAGGTTTTTTTTTTACAACCTCTTTAAAGTACTGCAGTGCTGAATAACAAAAAATGGCCTGGTCATGAAGGGGGGTAAAAAGCTTCTGGAGGTCAAGTGGTAAAAAATACAAGCAATTATTTTATTGAACATACATGTGCACTTATTATGGAGTTCAGATGTCGACTCACGCATACCCTTTACCACTAAATCTGAACCTTTTTTAACTACTTCCCGCCCAGGCCAATTTTGACACTTCTCTCTTACATGTAAAACCATCATTTTTTTTTGCTAGAAAATTACTTAGAACCCTCAAACATTATATGTATACTTTTAGAGGCCCTAGAGAATAAAATGGTGGGGGTTGCAATTTTTTTATGTCGCGTGGTATTTGTGCAGCATTTTTTTTAACGCTTATTTTTTGGAAAAAATACACTATCATTAATTTTAGTGTACACAAACACAATATAATACACATTTTGTTGTTAAAATGTAAAAGATGATGTTAAGCTGAGTAAAAAGATACTTAACACGTCATGCTTTAAAATTGCATATGCGCATGAAACAGCACCAAACTACTGTACCTAAAAATCTCTATAGACTATGCTTTAACCTCCCTGGCGGTATGATTATGTCAGGAATTACATACCAAAAGCGGTACAATTGTTTTCATGGAAATTTGGCGTTATGTATTATAGGCCTACAATTCTTAGTAATTACTGACTTAAACCTGACCAAAACAAGACTCTAGTAGACATCCCAGATGTGATAAATTTGAAACACAAATGCGTGAATTATAATCGAATCAATAATAATATTTTATTATTTAATATATAATATATATAATAAAATTATATTATTGATTAGATTATAATTCATGCATTATATATTATATATAGATATATGTGTGTGTGTGTGTATATATATATATATATATATATATACACACATATATATATATATATATATATATATATATATATATATATATATATATATATATAATATATAACGCATGAATTATAAATGAATCAATAATATAATTTTATATATATATATATGTGTGTGTGTGCATATATATATATATATATATATATATATATATATATATATATATATATACACATATATATATATGCATGTATATATATATATATATATATATATATATATATACCGGTATATATATATATGCGCATATATATATATATATATATATATATATATATATATATATATATATATACACATATATATATATGCATATATATATATATAAAAAATATAAGATGTGTTTTGTGTTTTGTGCAACGTTTTTTTTTTTTTTTTGAATTTCCCTCCCTAGTTCCGCTCGCATGCAGCATTGCTGCTGCAGGGAACGGAACTAGGAAGTAATCAGACCGACGCTGGACGGAGGAGTGGCGGGACTCTCAGCTGGTGATCTCAGCAATGAGATATCATCGCTGGATCGCCAGGATAAGGTAAGAGAACACCGCTGCGCTCTCTGCAATCCACCCCGAGCGTGACTCGGGGTTACCGCTCCTGCAATGAAAAATCCACCCCGACTCACGCTCGGGATTACCGCCTAGGTGGTTAAAAGATTTTACTGGTTACCAGTTTAGATTTACACAGGAGGTCTGGTGCTAGAACTATTCTTGCACTGACGTTCACCTTGATACCTCACGGGTTGTGCGGTTGCCGTTTACGTATGTGTGCAGGACTGATGTGTGCACTCACCTTTACGTGCTAGCATGGTTGAAGGGGGGGTGCTTAATAAACATTTAATATTATTTAATTTTATTCATGTTATTATTATTATTTTTTTATTTTTACACTGTCTCTTTTTATTTATTTTTTTTATCACTTTTATTGCTGTGATAAGGAATGTAAACATCCCTTGTGCCAACAATCAGCAGTGACAGGTCCTCTTTACTGAGGTATCCAGGCTCTATTAGACCCCAGATATCTTCTCTGCTCCTAAAAGCATCCGATCAGACCAAGGTCGGTCTGATATGATGCTTGCACTAGCCTGCAACGGCTGCTAAACAGATCGAAATGGGAAGTGACAAAAATACTCTGCTTCAGGTTTCTAATACCATAGAGATGGTCAGGACCAATGCAGTTCTTGTTTAGCTCTATGACAAGCCGGCGGAACCGCCGGCTTCAGTGCCAGGCTCCCTGCTCGCAAAATAGAGCTCCGAGAGGCACTGGAGGGCAGCGGTAAAAGCTATCCAGCAGCTAATTAGCTTCTAGGATGGCTTTTAAATCGTAGGGAATTGATTGATGAGAAAAACAATACCGGGATGATGTCTGTATAAGCAGGCATCATCCCCGCAGAACCACTGAAAGGATGTCATATGACAGGCAGGAAGTGGTTAAACATCCCGTCACTGCTCTAAATATATTCATTTTTCACCGGTCGGTCTATTTATATATCTAAAAAGTCAACTGGAATGCTAACTAAGGTATGTGAATATTTCCGTACTTTAAATGACAAGAAATACCTTTGGAAATGCAGATATACATGTAATAGTCCAGCAAAATCACAGAATAAAACTGTCAGAGACCTTAAGATCATCTCAACAGCATAATGACAGAACCCTGCAATTCCAGCACTCTCTCTATTTTATGGGACTTTGGAGTATTGCTTATTACTGCTCCAAAAACCACAGAATAGCTTGCAAAATACAGACAGCTGCTACACTTATACTTCTATGGGAAATCTTCCGAAAGGAAAGCTCCAAAATATAGCCATCGGTACAAATGTTACCTGACAACCTAGAAACATACAGTATATTAGAGGAAATAAATTGTTTGGTGTGAAAGCAAGCCTATTACCCACCTCTGCGACATAATCTTGAAGGCGTCCGGCAGGTAGCACTGCACGTTCTCCATTTGGAAGGGGTCGGCGTCGCAAATCTTGTCGTCCGTCCTCCCATAGTTGGCATTTTCCACCATGATAACGTCACTGCCCGGGCACCTTAATTCGATCGGGTATCCTTCACATGCCAGCTCCCTACGCATCAACCCGAATGGAAGAGCTGCACGACTCAAGCCTGTGGGGGATAACAGAAGTCCAGTTACTCCACTATGACTCTTCAATTGGATAAACAATCAAGTGTTGTAATAAGCATATAGGTATGATACACATTCTGTATAGTAATAATAATCAAAGTATATCAAAACTCAAGAACAAGAAAAAGCATATTGCCTGGATCTGAATGAAGCTAAGAGGAGGGCCGGCATGACTGTTGTGAGCAGTAGAGGCGGAGTTGTTCAGTGGGCTGGAGGATTTATTTATGAAATAACCTGGTGGAAAGGCAGCCCAACTGGGAACAGAACACCCACAGTTCCAACAGCGGGTAGAGAGCAGAATGCAGCCGAACTGCCAGCATCTGTACAGAGGGGAAGAATGCGGCCTAAACAGCCAGACGTCCAGAGAAGTTCCAAGCCCTAAGCTTTCCCTCCTCATCAGGAAACTTTCCCTGACGCTAGTTCTGTCCCTACCAGGTGGGGTACCTATCCCTGGTCTACCAACTGGCAAATGCGTGCCAAATCTGGGAGCCAGGGCCCTAAAAAAGCTCTGCCTGACCCAAGATGACGGCCAGAGTCACATAGCGCGGCAGCATCCAATGGGATAGCTTCCACAGTGACCCAGAAATCCATAGAATAACCCTATTCCTCCTGACTACCACTCCAACTGCAGTGCCACTGCGGAAGAGCGCCACCTGCAGTGGAGAAAGTACAAGTTCACTGCATCTGCCTACAAGTAGGCAGAGGTCTCTGGATCTTTCAAGGCAGTGTTGTCTTAAAAATCTGGAGGATTTTGGAATGGGCACATCGTAGCTTTGGGTGTCCCTTCACAACAGTAGGATACATTGATAACATTAACTTTACTGGGTTATATCTGGAAATATGGAAGTGGTTCATTGTCCCCAAGGCGGTGTAGTAGCGGCTGGGCACCTTTTCTCTGGGTGGCAGATACAGCTGCTTTTTGTTGGTTTTATACGTGCTTTCAAAGACCTTACACCTGGTAGGATGTATTCCTGTTTCTGCTCATGCATTTATTGCATTATTCTCCAGTATTGGATTGAATTTCATTTGAGATAAAATAAAGGGTTGCTATGGTCACTTGAATCAAAAATTATATTTCACCTAGTGATTTTGGGATGGAGGAGATGTGTTTAGATTACTGGGGTTAGAGATAATTGAGCCCCGGTGCTCTGCAAGTCCCTCAGTCATGTAATATCCTGAGCACTGAACTGATATCTCAATGTTATCAGCCTTCCCAGTTTTCCTTAGTGGACTACAGAACACTTCCCCACAAAATGATGGAGATAAGGGGGGGGGGGCGGAGTATATATTAATTCATAGTTTTTAAGTATTTATTTGTGGAGTTGCACACCATTCAATTGCTTTTTGCACTTGCACTTATCAGCACTACTTAGTGTTCTTTCATTTTTTTATTTTGCTTTGCACAATACTTTTCGTGCATTATATGTTAACTCTAGCAGCACAGCACCATTTATTGTATACGTGTCTTCAGGGAGACTACCATGACTCCTATAAGACTGCTGTGTTACAGCAAGAATACTTGATTTCACATAGAGCTCTTTGGTGACTCTGTCCACCGCTGACTAGGACCAGTGTTCCTATCAGAAGCTATTGCTTACCATTTGTTCCAGCATCAACTCTCGATGAGATTTGCCCCTTTTTGTCCCAGAGAAAGAAACTACTGTTACCAAACCCATAGATAACAATAAAATTGAAACCTGGACACAAGCTCTAAGCTATTTTTGCCATTGGCTCTTTTATGTCTTTAGTTAGGTTTAGGCTTCCTTCCAACTTTCTAAGGCATACAGTAGCTCACAAAAGTGAGTACACCCCTCACATTTTTGTAAACATTTTATTAAATCTTTTCCTGTGACAACACTGAAGAAATTACACTTTGCTACAATGTAAATTAGTGAGTGTACAGCTTGTATAACAGTGTAAATTTGCTGTCCGCTCAAAATAACTCAACACACAGCCATTAATGTCTAAACCACTGGCAACAAAAGTGAGTACACCCCTTAGTGAAAATGTCCAATTTGGGCCCAAGTAGCCATTTTCCCTCCCCGTTGTCATGTGACTCGTTAGTGTTACAAGGTCTTAGGTGTGAATGGGGAGCAGGTGTGTTAAAATTGGTGTTATCACTCTTACTCTCTCATACTGGTCACTGGAAGTTCAACATGACACCTCATGGCAAATAACTCTCTGAGGATCTGAAAAAAGAATTGTTGCTCTACATAAAGATGGCCCAGGGTTTAAGAAGACTGCCAAGACCCTGAAACTGAGCTGCAGAACAGTGGCCAAGACCAGTTCATTGAGGGAACCATGAATGCCAACATGTACTGTGACATACTGAAGCAGAGCATTATCCCCTCTCTTCGGAGACTGGGCCGTAGAGCAGTATTCCAACCTAATAACGACTCAAAACACACCTCCAAGACGACCACTGCCTTGCTAAAGAAGCTGAGGGTAATGGTGATGGAATGGGGCATCCTCAAAGGAAGGTGGAGGAGCACAAGGTCTCTAACATCCACCAGCTCAGTGATGTCGTCATGGAGGAGTGAAAGAGGACTCCAGTGGCAACCTGTGAAGCTCTGGTGAACTCCATGTCCAAGAGGGTTAGAGCAGTGCTGGAAAATAATGGTGGCCACACAAAATATTGACACTTTGGGCTCAATTTGGACATGGTCACTTAGAGGAGTACTCACTTTTGTTGCCAGCGGTTTAGACATTAATGGCTGTGTGTTGAGTTATTTTGAGGGGACAGCAAATTTACACTGTTATACAAGCTGTACACTCACTACTTTACATTGTAGCAAAGTGTCATTTCTTCAGTGTTGTCACATGAAAAGATATAATAAAATATTTTCAAAAATGTAAGGGGTGTACTCACTTTTGTAAGATACTGTATATTGTAATATTGGATTATAATATACATTTAGAGAGCAAGCACTCTACAGGTATAGGAAGTGGATCGTTTTACCTTCACGCAGTCTTGATGACTGTCATTGCTGGTGACAAGCTTTGCACGGCAATAAGGGAACATGTGGGTGTTGTAATGATTGTGTCTTGTGAGATGGAGATGTAACTGATCGGGCAGAGAAGCTGTTTGGCAGAATGGTACGTACGCAATAAACACTGGAAGGCCTGGCGATCAGAAAAGCATATAGCCAATAAAAAGGCAGCTGACATATGGAATTACACAATGCTCAACTATCTTAAAAACCAACTGGACAAAAGTCTAAGTTGGTTTTCCTACAGGGGTTGCCCAGAGGCCTTTTTGTACACATTTCTAACGTTAACTCCCTTTTCTGGCTAAAACTCAACAAGGAGCTGTAGGTCAGTGACATGGGCTAGAAGCAAGCACCTAGAGATTTAGTTATCTTTATACTGCCTGGGGAGCCATGAAGTGCAGAGCAGTCCTAATAAAATAATGCCAAATTCATGAAATGAAGTTGGACTTGGCCTTGCTCCTTTCTACCACTTGTGTTTGCCTCTGGTCTATAATTATGGTACAAAGCTTTACTGAACAATAGTTGGGGAAACATTCAGCTTCAAGAACTGAATTTGATATCTACATATTAGAGTTCCTATATATTTACATACTAGAGCACTTTAAACTATAAACCTAATTGCTAAAATTGTATACAAGCATTATATAATATATTATATTACTGTAACAACTGCTGGAACCACATAATACCATTAACACCTGAATGGCTTCTGTGGACAGCACAGAAATTATTTCTTATATAAGCTCCTTAATAACATATTATATTTATATTACACCCCTTTGATTATATTACACTCCTGTGGCAATAAATGCTGTATCCCACATTCGCATGTGTTAAAGAGAATCTGTCACTTGGTCCACCTGGGGAAAAGTGACAGAGTTTCCTACTAGCCACCCCTGACTCCCTCTTATTAACCATGGTCCCCTGCAGCTCAGTTGCTGCATTACAAAGCTCAAACCACTGATAGATTGAGGTTGATTTACTAAAGGTAAATACACTGTGCACTTTTAAAGTGCAGTTGCACAAATTTTTCTCAAAGCTTAGTAAATGTGGTAAATCTCTGCCTAGTTCCATCATTTCATGATGTGCACACAGAAAAAAAAAATTCTCTGCATCTAATTGGATATTTTTAACAAAGTGAATGCAAATTCAAAGTTTATTTGCCTTTAGTAAATCCACCCTAGTAAGTTCTAAGAACAGATATTGTAAGCCTTACTCATCCTGGTCAAATACACTCAGTCTGTTACCTTGCATTAATAGGGCCCTGAAACTCTATGATTCCATACAGAGAAGTGTGGGATTAGAAAAAACATTCATACTCACCTAGGTGGATGCAGCATCGATCTGATGCTGCATCTGTCCTCCGCTGCCTCTAAGACTGAGAACTGAGCGATCAAAGACTGCTGATCATTTAATTCTCAGGTCTTCACTTAGTCACCGGTTCTCCACTCTGCCCCTCCAGTCTTCACTAGAGTAGAGTGCTCTAAAGGGGTTGGGAGCGGCTAGTCTCCGAGAGGCTAAGCCAGCTGCTGGTCAGGCATCTGGGTGGATCTCAACAAAAAAGTAGGGATCTCTCCAAAGCCTGGACTGGCATAGTGACATCAGCAGGCACCGGGATTTAGCCTGCTGTTGGCTGAATATGGGCCACAGGAGTGCAGAACAAAGTGAGGAGATGGTCGTGAGATACGTATGTTTATGAGACCATGAACAATTAGTAAACAAAAAAATGATTGGGTAAACCCACAAGTGCTATTCTCACTTTATACTAGCTATTCTAAATAACAAATGGGGTACTCTAGAGGTTGTATCAAAGGTATAATGTTAAATAACACTTGTTGTAGTTAATACATTTTTTAGATCTGTACATCAGACCAAAAAGAGGGACAATTGAGGAGGAAAGAGGAGGAAAGAGGGACTGAAGGCTTTGGTTCCAAAAAAAGGACAGTTTGGAGCTATGGATATATTCTATCAATCAAATACAGCATAGGGTGTGTTATTCCAAATATTAGGAATGCAGGTCAACATAAATATGTAACAATAAAGTCTTGAAATTACTTATTATTCGAAACATGGGTGACTTCTGTTTCTCAGTCCAGAGCCTCAGGATGCCGTGTCCTCTGTGTTTTTTTGGCCCTTTCTAGAGACAGCTGTGGCCACTTCTGGTAGTGTTGGCACAAGATGGGGTAATTTTAAGGCCCTGGTCAGAGTTTCATGTATAAAAGTTCTTGGCGGACATTTTGGATTCAAATCCTGGGAAGACATCCATTTTAGTTGACTTTAGAGGTTTCCATAAAAGAAAGATAGACCCCCGCCGAGAGGCCTTCACTGTTGCTGTAGTTTACACCTGTTGTTTACTAGAGTTTTCACATAGTTACTATGTGCAGTTGGTGTCTAATATGGAAATAACTTTGCCCCCAGCAGTCCCTATAATTTCCACAGATGTCTGTTTTCTCAGACTGCATGTTCCAGGTGCTATATCAGAATTTTTATTACCATTAAATGTGCCCAGATGGCTCTTGGTGAAGTTCTTTTCTTGCTTATCTTTTTCTCTCAATTTGATTATTGGAAAAAAGGCGTAATGACTTCAGAGGAAATTTTACATAAAGAAGCACTGCGGTGTTGCCCATAGAAAGAATTCAAATATTAGCTGATAGTTTCTGATGTTTGCCCTATTTACTGTACATAACATGTACAATATGGGCAGGGTTGGGATGTTATAAACAATGCTGAGGAACTGTGGGCAGAAGAGGAGTTCAAGGGGTATATCAGCAAGGAGTGTGGAGCAGTATGTACAGGAAGGGAATTCGAAGGGTATGCTAACAGGCAGTATGTGAAGGAGAGAAGTGTAGAGGGTATAGCGGCAGGCAGTATGTGCAAGAGAGGTGTATGGTGGGTATGGCAGTGGGCAGTAAACTAAAAGCAGAGATTAGAAATAAAAAGCAGGTACCACAAGGTGCCAGCATTTTCCCACAGTAGCCCAGTAGTTTATTTCTTTCACAATATTTTTTTTGAGTAAAGACAAATTCAAAGTATTAAACATGCGCCACCGCTAGTGGCTAACGACAATTTGGAGAAGGTTACATACATATTACAGACAGTTAGGCCTCATACATAGTATAATCTTGTAGCTTCAAACAAAGATTAAAGATTAAAAAAGCTAGATTCGAATATCTCGGAAACCTTTACGGTCTAGGGAATATTAACATATCATGTAGGTCTCAGTGGTCAGAACCTAGAGGGTGTGCTGAAACAATATTCCAGAAATCATCATGTAGCCAATATAGGATAGTACTTGAGATTGACCTATGCTTGTATATGAGGTAAAGTCCGAGAAGTGTCTCCAAAACCGATGGAGGGAGAGAAAAGTTCAACCCAAAAAATGTGACCAGAGAACAGTAGCAACCTCTACACATAAGCCTCTGGCTGTAATTAACCAGAAGTAAAAATAAAAATAAAAAAAGGGAAAAGAAATAGAACGAAGAAGAGAACAGAAAAGGGGTAGGAATAGAAGACCAAGAAGAGGAAAGTGGTGAAAAAGAAAAAGAAGAAGAAAAGAAGCCCAAGACCGCCACCAGCGGGCCGAGCAGGATTTTCCTCTATAAATCCAGAAAACGAGAGGACGGACCCATCTCTGAAAACTGGTCGTAGGAGGGGATTTGAGTGTTAGAGGCTGCCAGAAGGGAAGAATAGAGCAACGAGACTAGGCCTCGAGTGGTCAGTTGAGATCGGCACTTGGTTTCAAACACAGTTGAAGGTCAGGAACTGTCATAATTTTTTAATCAGGGAGTCTCAGAAGTGGCAAATTTGAAGATAGCAGTACCTTTCTCTAGCAGGAGCTTCATAGGCCTCCTGAAGCTGTTGGAATGTGTATATCCCTATAGTGATAAGAAAGGAACCTACCGTTGTCAGGCCCTTAGAACACCACCAATGAACATATAAGGATCATCTAGCCCTGGAGGAAACCATGGACAATTAAAGATCTCTAAAAGGGGTAGATGAGGTGAAAATAGCCCTGCAAAATATTTAACGGAATCCCAAATTGCTAACGAGTGAGACAGAATGGGGTTTAAAGGTTAAGGACGCAATTGAGCTGGCAGACATAAAAGGGATGATACTGAAACAGGGTCTGCATTCCCCTAGATCGATGCCTGTCCACAAAGGAGATGACTCTCCATCATATAGCTGTATCAAAGGTGCGATTTGGGCTGCTTTATAGTAGTATGTCAAATTTGGAACTCCCATACCTCCTGCACGTTTCTGTCTGTATAGCACCGCCTGCTTCAATCTCAGTTTGACTGAGCCCCAATCAAAGATAAGAATGCGACATTGTTAAGAGCACAGAATGTGTGGGGGGGATCAGAACAGGGAGGACCCGAAAAGCGTACATGAGTTTTGGAAGGAAGGTCATCTTGATCTCATGGATGCGACCCCACCAGGAGATTACAGACTTGTCCCACGATTCCAGTGAGTGATCTGATAAGGGAGGGATAGTTTGCCATATACAGTGTATGGTAGGTTGAGGTTTAATAATCCCCAGATAGGGAAGAGTGAATGACCATTGGAATGAGAAATTAGTTGCCAAAGAGCGTTGGACCGAGTCTGGTAGTGAGACGTTTAGTGCTTGGGATTTAGTATGATTGACCCAAAGGAGGTAAAACCGCACAGATGTGAGAGTAAGTTAGGAAGACTGGTATGAGGAGACATAACATATAATAGGACATTGTCTGCAAACAATGACAATTTATGATGTACTCCTGCCAGTTCCAGCCACCCGAATATCGGGATTTAAGCGAATGTGTTCCTCCAGAGGTTCAAGGGCTATTATAAAGAGAAGCGGAGATATGGGGTAGCCCTGACACGCACCACGTGAAATGGGAAACGTAGAGGATTCATACCCCATATATTTGATAGAGGCTGTCAGTTGAGAATATAGCTTATCGACCCAACACAGAAAGGAGTCACCCAGACCTCTATAACGAAGGGTTTCCTTCAGGTATGTTCATGACAAAGTGTCGAACGCCTTTCCAATGTCCAAGGACAATAACATAAGGGGTATAGTTCGACTGTGGGCTAGATGGGAGCGTACGGTGTATATTATCAGTGACCTGTCTGAGAGGGACAAAGCCTGTTTGATCTTTGGAGACCAGGGGATGTAGGATTTTGTTCAAACGACTAGCAAGCACCTTGGGGAGAAGTTTTACATCAATATTAATAAGAGAAATCGGATGGAAATTTGCCCATGACTGCGTTTCTTCTTCAGGTTTTGGAAGCATCACAATTGAGGCCCGTAGCATATCCGTGGAGAATTGATCGTCATCCTTCAGACTACTAAACATAGCTGTAAGATGAGGGATCACTATGTCTGACAATTATTTTATAAAATAAGGCCGTAAAGCCATCGGGCCCAGGGCACTTATGTACTTTGAGTGTTTTAATTGCAAGGCGCAATTAATATTAGCCCTCAACATACTACCATGAGATTGGCATAAAGAATGTAAAGCAGAATTTTGTAAAAAGGCTCGGATCTCATTCGTTGAGACGGTAGCCCCTGACAAGTACAGCTAATACCTGAATTAGATGTTCGGACCTGAAACCTCCTTTTAAGTGACAAAGCTGGTTTCCTAAAATCAAAGGGTTTGAGTTTATTAGCCAGTAACGAACCCATCTTATTGGCATTGGCATAAAACTTTTGTTTAGTCCAGCGCAAGTGGTGTTCCGCCCTATCCGTCAAACAAAGATCAAGATCACAGCATAATTCGTCAACCAAACTTCTATTACGGGTCGAGGGGTGACGTTTCAGCTCAAGTGTAGCAGAGGTCAGTTCAGCTTCCAGACGGCTAATCTCAGCCTGTCGCTCTTTCTTCCTCCGGCAGGCATGTTGAATAAGGTGACCCTGGATTACTGCTTTATACGCTTCCCAAAGGGTAACCGGAGAGGAGACTGAAGAAAGGTTTAGTTAAAAGTATTTTGCCGAACATGAACCAGCGTATCATGAGACAGGAGGGAGTCATTCAGACACCAACTAGATATTAGGGGCTTACATAGTTACATATTTAGTCAGATTGAAAAAAGGCACAAGTCCATCTAGCTCAACCAATAAAAAACAAAAAAACAATAGAAAACCCAACCATACAATCCCTTATACACAATCCTATACCCGAAGTTGATCCAGAGGAAGGCAAGCCCCCCCCCCCCCCCCCAGCAAAGCATGATCCAATTTGCTACAGCAGGGGGGAAAAAAATTCCTTCCTGATCCCCCGAGAGGCAATCAGGTATTCCCTGGATCAACTTTACCTGTAAATATTAGTAGCCATTTATATTATGTACCCCCAGGGAAGAATCTAGGCCTTTTTTAAAGCAATCTAGTGAGCTAGTCAGAACCACCTCTGGAGGGAGCCTATTCTACATTTTCACAGCTCTTACGGTGAAGAAACCTTTCCATATTTGGAGACGAAATCTGTTTTCCTCTAGACGTAAAGAGTGCCCCCTTGTCCTCTGTGTTGACCTTAAAGTGAATAACTCAACACCAAATTCACTATAAGGACCCCTTATGTATTTATACATGTTGATCATATCCCCCCTTAATCTCCTCTTCTCAAGAGGGAATACATTCAGTTCCTCTAATCTTTCCTCATAGCTGAGCTCCTCCATGCCTCTTATCAGTTTGGTTGCCATTCTTTGCACTTTCTCCAGTTCCCCCGATATTCTTTTTAAGAACTGGTGCCCAAAACTGAACTGAATATTCGAGATGAGGTCTTACTAATGATTTGTACAAGGGCAAAATGATATATTCTTGGCATTGCATGCTATTATTAAGCTTAGGATCTACCAGAACACTTAGATCCTTCTCTGCTATGGATTCCACCAGTTCTGCTCCCCCTAGTATGTATGATGCATGCATATTCTTAGCCCCTAAGTGCATAACTTTACATTTATCACCAATAAACCTAATTTGCCAAATAGTTGCCCAATGAAACAATGGCTTAAGCGAGAGTGAATCACAAACTACCAAGATTGGGTCGTGATCAGACCAGGGCACTGTTAGTATAGAAACCGAGCAGACTCGAGGAATAAGTTTTCGTGAGACATACCCATGGTCAATACGAGAAAAGCGAGCATTGGAATGAGAATAGTAAGTATAATCTTTTGTAAAAGGGGGTGTAATTCCCTCCACATGTCTACTAAACCCATAGTATCTAGAAGGTCCCTGTAGGATCTGGAGGGGGATTCTGCGCCCCCGTGACAGGGACTGAACAGTCCAGGCTGGGGTTAAGCACCATATTAGAATCCCCACAAAGCAATAAGGTGCCTATTAACTGGGTGTGTACTAGATTAAATAGATGACATAAAAAAGGGAGCTGACGCTCACTGGGAGCATAATAAGAACAGATTGTCATCTCTTGATCCATCAGGGTACCCTTAAGTAGTAAATACGGACCCTGTGGGTCTGCAATGGATTTCTCGCATGTGAAAGGAACTCGGTTGTGGAATCAGAATTTTGCGTTGTTTGGTAGAGACAGTAGTGTGATACACTTGGCAGTAACGGTCGTCGAAGTATTGCGGGGTTGAGGAAGATGCAAAGTGCATTTTTTGTACACAAGCTATATTAATTCTGTGGGATCGGAGGTAACGGAAAACCTTGGGATGCTTTTGAGGTGAATTTAGTCCCTGAACATTTAGGGAAAGGCAATTTGGGGACATAGGAAAATCCTAAAGTATTATGGTCAGGACATTCACTGAAACAGCCACAGAACCCCCGGGCAAAAGAGAAAAGAGAAGAAAAGAAAAAAAATGAATAGAGAAGAGAAACTTAAGAACTGAGAAAAGAGAAGCCCTGGCTAGGAGCCAGCGCAGCCAGGGAATAAATCTGGTACCGTTATGGTACCCATGGCACCCAGCACCCGGGGGTGAGGAACCAACCAATGGTCGTAGATGGGCTCCACACCGAGAGGGAGCCATTACAACCAATGGAACGAGGGAGGCATGGATAACCTCGGGCACAATGGGCCTCTCAAATGTAAAGACATCTGTAATAATGGCAGGATATCCATAATCAATATTATGGAAGGAGGAAGTTAAAAAAAAAAAATCTCCCCCCCACCAAAAACACACCAACATCCTCCAAACACAAGTCTATATCAGGTACCAAGCCACATCCCTATGTATGTATATATCAAAAACATACAAGTATGATTAAGGCCACAGCACTTATAAGCATTCCCATTGGTGGGTAAGGGGAGGAAGGAAAAGAGAGGAGGGAAAAGAGGAGAAAAGCAGAAAAAAGGGGGGGGGGATAGGGAGAGCAGGAGGTCTAGATATAAGAACTGCGTGCAACAAAGTATGTTTATAAACAAAAAGCCAACTTAGAGAACCAATTGAAATAACAGTAGGTTCCCCATCATGCAGGTCACCACACCAACAGAGCCCACAAATTAGGGCTTGGCCCTTACCACACGAAGGGGAACCCCCATAACAGTAATGGAATGGTTTGGTAATGCAGCTACAAGAATAACAGTGAACAACACCATGAAGAATAATTTGTAGAAAAGATAACTAGAGAGTACAAAAAAAAAATAAAAAAATTAAGATAACAGTAGGTTCCCCGCATGGGGGAAGCACCAACATCCTAAACATACTAATTCATCAATGCAATATATTAAGTAGGAGCAACTCTATTTGAAACAGTCTTGCACAAAAATAAAGCAAAATAACTCCCTTTTGCCTCCCCCCAGGGATATGCAGTTGTTACGTTGATTTAGAGAAGTCCAGAATTGTGTGTGGCATGAGGGGGAAACAAATGGGGCAGGGGGAATTGGTAACACACAAGAACAGTTAACCATTGCAGCGACTTCAAGGGTAACCAGTTCTGGAATCCCCACGCTCGCCAGAATTCAAATAAGTACATTACCCGACCGCAAACTGCCTCTGTCAGTAAGACAAAGACTGGATCCAAAATAAGCACCTGGGAGGATCACCTGTTGCCCACGGTTTGGAGTGCCTGTGAGTGGAGGACCTGTAAGGCTTGTGACCTTTGAGAACCCAGCTTCTGATTTTGACACGCATATCCCACTGAAGTAGATCTCATGGTGCGTTGGTTCTGCAAGGATGCAGCTTGTTGGGAGGGAAGGTCGGCCGGCACTTCCAATCCAATTGACAGAAGGTGGACCCGAAGTTCCACAAATGTCGGGCATCGTAATGAGAGTCCTGATAGACAAAGGAGATTTTAAAGGAAAAGCCCCACCGGTATCGTATATTTTGGGCCTGTAGGAGTTAGAGGAGAGGCTTTAGTGCTTGACTTTTCAGTATAGTTGATTGAGATAAATCAGAAAATACTTGGTATGGGTGGCCTTGAAAAGTAAGCAAATGGGAATCCCTGGAAGCCCACATCACAGCTTCCTTAGTACGGTAATAATAGAATTTCAGGATAACATCCTGTGGTAGACCCTCTGGATTTTTGCGGGTCAGGGCCCTATGCACTCTGTCCATTTCAAATCTTTCTGCTGGGATGGATGCAATTAATTCCTGCAACAGGGCCAGCATGGAGCCCTGCAAGTCTGTGATGGTCTCCGGGAGCCCCTGGACTCTAACGTTACTCTGGCGGGCCCTGTTCTCGGCATCCTCTAGCTGAGCATGCAGTGAGGCCAGCTCGCCCTGCAATTCCTCCAGATCTTTCTCATGGGCATCTAGGACTGTGGTGGCTGCATCCAGCCTGGCTTCAGAGAGGGATGAGCACTGACTCGGTTTCTTTAGCTCCTTCTAAATGTCTGAAGTGAGCCTTTTAGCGACCGTGATAAGCTCCTCCTTCACTATCTCCCTTATTTTTTCCTGCCAGGATATCTCACTGTCCTTCTCTTGGGACGGAAAGGCTGTAGGGAATTGGCGGGAGCTATCTGGGGATCCCTCTGATGCCGCCAGAGAGCAGTGTGCTGTTCTCTCCTTTGGTAGACTCGGCGCCATCATGAGCGGCTGGCGCTGTTGCAGCTTCGGGCCCTGCACCGCCTTAGACTTGCCTTTCTCTGACGGACTCATGGAATCCCCGAGATCAGCAGAGATCAACTTCCTACGGTGCTGTAGTGGAGGGGGAATCCACCGCTTGTGAAGAGGTGGAGGCCTGTTAGTGTACCCAAGGTGTGCAGAGCGGAGCTACAGAGAAGCCATTCGGGTCTGCTTCGCGCATGCGCCCCCCCCCCCAGTAGTTTATTTCACTATGCAGTCCTTCTCTATTTCAAATTGGCAAGCAAAATAATTAGTTACATGATAAGGGTGTACAGTATATTTCCTGTTACTGGAAAAGAAAATGTACAAGAGGGAATTTTAAAATAATTTACCATGTAATGGCAATCGGGACATAAAAAAAAAAAAAAAAAAAAAAAAAACAGTGCCTACTCTCCTTTGCCTCTACTGAATCATAAATGTACTTTAATGAAATTCCAACATTAGCATAAACTTTGTAAAGTGTCCTGCAGTGCTTGCACATATCTTAGAAACTCTTCTTAGTTTCCCCAGAAACCCTAAATCCTGGGGTGCTCTAATATGAAAAGGCCAACACTACCTAGAATATGGAATGCTAATCTACTCCCTTCTGCCTTCTGAACATTTCTACTGACTTATTGTATGGAAGGACAATCTTGGTGGCCGGTACAAAGGTACAGAAGGTGGAAGGGGCAGGCCAGCTATCTGCTCTGCTAGAGAGTGTTGGAATTTTTATATCAGATCATCCCAGGATTTTGGGATTCTTAGATGGTTGAAAATAATGTGCAATGTGTGAGCAAGTACTTTGAAGTATCTGCTTTTTACTCTTGAGCCATGTTTTGCAAAACAAAATTTTTAAACTTTATACATATAGTATCTCACAAAAGTGAGTACACCCCTTACATTTTTGTAAATATTTTATTATATCTTTTCATGTGACAATACTGAAGAAATGACACTTTGCTACAATGTAAAGTAGTGAGTGTACAGCTTGTATAACAGTGTAAATTTGTAAGCCCCTCAAAATAACTCAACATGCAGCCATTAATGTCTAAAACGCTGGCAACAAAAGCGAGTACACCCCTAAGTGAAAATGTCCAAATTGGGCCAATTAACCATTTATCCCTCCCCATGTGTTATGTGACTCATTAATGTTACAATGTCTTAGGTGTGAATGAGGAGCAGGTGAGTTAAATTCGGTGTTATCCCTCTCACTCTCTCATACTGATCACTGGAAGTTCAATATAGCATCTCATGTCAAACAACTCTCTGAGGATCGGAAAAAAAAGAATTGTTGCTCTACATAAAGATGGCCTAGGCTATAAGAAGATTGCCAAGACCCTGAAACTGAGCTGCAGCACGGTGGCCAAGACCACAGAGCGGTTTAACAGGACAGGTTCCACTCATAACAAGCCCAGCCATGGTCGACCAAAGAAGATGAATGCACATGCTCAGCATCATATCCAGAGGTTGTCTTTGGGAAATAGACATATGAGTGCTGCCAGCATTTCTTCAGAGGTTGAAGGGGTGAGGGGTCAGGGGTGGGGGGTCAGCCTTTCAGTGCTCAGACCATATACTGCACACTGCATCAAATTGGTCTGCATGGCTGTTGTCCCAGAAGAAAGCCTCTTCTAAAGATGATGATGCACAAGAAAGACTGCAAACAGTTTGCTGAATGTAAGCAGACTAAGGACATGGATTACTGGATCTATGTCCTGTGGTCCGATGAGACCAAGATAAACTTATTTGGTTCAGATGGTGCCAAGCGTGTGTGGCGGCAACCAGGTGAGGAGTACAAAGACAAATGTGTCTTGCCTACAGTCAAGCATGGTGGTGGGAGTGTCATGGTCTGGGGCTGCATGAGTGCTGCCGGCACTGGGGAGCTAAGTTCATTGAGGGAACCATGAATGCCAGCATGTCCTGTGACATACTGAAGCAGAGCATGATCCTTTCCCTTCAGAGACTGGGCCGCAAGGCAGTATTCCAACATGATAATGACCCCCAAACACACCTCCAAGATGACCACTGTCTTGCTAAAGAAGCTGAGGGTAAAGGTGATTGACTGGCAAAGCATGTTTCCAGACCTAAACCCTATTGAGCATCTGTGAGGCATCCTCAAATGGAAAGTGGAGGAGCGCAAGGTCTCTAACATCCACCAGCCCCGTGATGTCATCATGGAGGAGTGGAAGAGGACTCCAGTGGCAACCTGTGAAGCTCTGGGGAACTCCATGCCCAAGAAGGTTAAGGCAGTGCTGGAAAATAATGGTGGCCACACAAAATATTGACACTTTGGGCCCAATTTGGACATTTTCACTTAGTGGTGTACTCACTTTTGTTGCCAGCGGTTTAGACAATAATGGCTGTATGTTGAGTTATTTGGAGGGGACAGCAAATTTTCACTGTTATACAAGCTGTACACGCACTACTTTACATTGTAGCAAAGTGTAATTTCTTCAGTGTAGTCACAGGAAAAGGTGTAAAAAAATATTTACAAAAATGTGAGGGGTGTACTCACTTTTGTGAGATACCAAATGTATGTATATATATATATATATATATATATATATATACACATTTATATAGTGCATCCGGTAAGTATTCACAGCGTTTCACTTTTTCCACATTTTAATACACTGTATATAGTGCATCCAGTAAGTATTCACAGTGCTTCACTTTTTCCACAACTTGTTATCTTACAGCCTTATTACAAGATTGGATTAAATTAATTATTTTCTTCAAAATTTCGCAAACGATACCCCATAATGACAACATACAAGAAATTGGTTTGAAATCTTTTCAAATTTCTTAAAAATTTTAAAGGAAGAAATCCCATGTACATAAGTATTCACAGCCTTTACCATGACACTCAAAATTGAGCTCAGGTGCATCCTGTTTCCACTGATCATTCTTGAGATATTTCTACAACTTGATTGGGGTCCCCCTGTAGTAAATTTAGTTGATTTGACATGATTTGGAAAGGCACACACCTGTCTACATTAGGTCTCACAGATAACAGTGCCTGTTAGAGCATCAACCAAGCCATGAAGTCCAAGGAGTTGTCCGTAGACCTCTGAGACAGGATTGTATCGAGGAACAGATCTGGAGAAGGCACAGAAAAGTTTCTGCAGTATTGAAGGTCTCAATGAGCATAGTGGCCTCCATCATCCGTAAATGGAAGAAGTTTGGAACCGCCAGGATTCTTTCTAGAGTGGACCACCCGGCCAAACTGAACGACCGGCCAAATTGAGCTCTAGTTAGGGAGCTGACCAAGAACCCAATGGTCACTCTGACAGAGCTCCAGCGATTCTCTATGGAGAGTGGAGAACCTTCCAGAAGAACATCCATCTCTGCAGCACTCCTCCAATCAGGCTTGTATGGTCAAGTGGTCAGACCCTGCCACTCCTCAGTGAAAGGCACATGACGGCCTGCCTGGAGTTTACCAGAAGGCACCTGAAGGACTCTCAGACCATAAGAAAGAAAATTCTGTGGTCTGATGAAACAAAGATTGAACTCTTTGGCCTGAATGGTAAGCATCATGTCTGGTGGAAACCAGGCACCGCTCATCACATGGCCAATAGCATCCCTACAGTGAAGCATTGTGGTGGCAGCATCATACTGTGGGGTCAGGATCAGGATCAAGGGAAAGGTGAATGCAGCAATGTATAGAGACATCCTTGATGAAAACCTACTCCAGAGTGCTCTGGACCTCAGACTGGGTCGAAGCTTCATCTTCCAACAGGACAATGACCCTAAGCACACAGCCAAGATAACAAAGGAGTGGCTACGGGACAACTCTATGAATGTGCTTGAGTGGCCCAGCCAGAGCCCACACTTGAACCCGATTGAACATCTCTGGAGAGATCTAAAAATGGCTGTGCACCAACGCTCCTCATCCAACCTAATGGTGCTTGAGAGGTCCTGCAAAGGAGAATGGGAGAAACTGCCCAAAAATAGGTATGCCAAGCTTGTAGCATCATACTTAAAAAGACTTGAGGCTGTAATTGATGCCAAAGGTGCTTCAAAAAAGTATTGAGCAAAGGCTGTGAATACATAGGATTTTTTTATTTTTTATTTTTATTAAATTTGCAAAGATTTCAAACAAACTTCTTTCCCGTTGTCATTATGGGGTATTGTTTGTAGAATTATGAGGAAAATAATGAATTTAATCCATTTTGGAATAAGGCTGTAACATAAAAAAATGTGGAAAAAGTAAAGCACTGTGAATACTTTCCGGAGGCACTATATATATATATATATAGATATATATATATATATATATATATATATATATATATATATATATATATATATATATATATATATATTATTACTGACAAAGGATTCCCAAAACATTATGGGTTAGCTAACTAATAGAGGAGCGGCACATGAGAAGGTGACTTAAACTTCACTAACTGGATAAATCACTGCATAATAATAATGATATGCAACATTTCCTATTAAACAGACATAAAGGGGTTGATTCACTAAAGGCAAACAGACTGTGCAATTTGCAATGTGCAGTCGCACTCTGCAAGAGCAGTTGCTCCAGAGCATAGTAAATGAGGTAAAGACTCACCCTGCAAAGAAAATTAAAAAAAAAAACAGCGATAATCGCAGGTAAAACCCGGCATGCTGGTTGTACCCAAGTTGATTGATCGAACTTGGTACATTTAGCCTGCCCATACTCGGTTTGAATCTCGGCCGGTTTAGCAGGAACCCTGCATGGCCTATCATAAGCAAGATACACACTGGCCAAGCGTCAGGAGACGTTTGCCGATTAAAAAAAAAAACGACCGACGTGGTTCAGCCTGTGTGTAAGTTGGTCTGTCTGACAGAAGCCTGGGAAACCAACAGCCGACTGACTCCTGATCAGTGCTCTGATGGGAGTGTTCTGGTGGGAGGGCCATCCCCCTGTCAGAACACAATAGCTCAGCAGGGGAGATCGCTAAACTAACTTTGCATAGTTAGTATAGCGGCTCTGGCCGGAGCTGACAGTTTTTTTTTTTTTTTCGTTCAACCAGCTGGGTTGAATGGAAAAACACTAGTAGTGTGTACCAGGCTTAAGTCTGTCTCCAAGGACAGGCTCAGTTTTTTACCCTATTAACATAACCCATTAGCCCAGCTTCTACATCTTTAACCTTTTGTTAGGACAGACAGTGTTTAAATCTACTTTACAAATGATAGTGAGATCTGCCAGCACAGTACACACACACGGTTAATTAGGGTAATCACTATCTCCCCAGCCCCCCCCCCCTAAAAATACAAAGGAAAATTAGGTAGGATTTGTCAGTCCTGGAATTATTTCATTAATTGTTGGAATTATTGGAATTATTAATTAAAGAAAAGAGTATGTGAAAAGGTAAGCAGGAATTTTTAAATATTTTTCACATAGCAAATTATGCTATGTGAATGAGAACATGTTACAAATATAAAGCAGGTGCTATCATAATTTTGCTGCAAAAGGGGAAAAATATTAAAAAAAATATATACTGAAAAATGTATTTTTGAATCCTGACTATAATAAAGAAAATATGTATAATAAAATATACATCCCCTTCAATTTGATCTCCAGCAGATGCTTGTAACGCTGCTGTACCTTTAAAAAAATGTTTAGATTTTTTTTTTTTTTTTACCTGCTGGCCCAGTGTGTTCTCCATCAGCCTAAGACTGAATAGGGTTTCCTCACCCCAGAATAAGCTGAAAGCAGTGATTTCTAGAATGGGTCACCTTCCTCCCAGCTCATGTAACAAAGAGAAATTCCAATGCATTGCAGTGCATCATCCCTATACCAAATCACAGGTTATACAGACAGAGCTGTTAGAAAGAATTTCTGAGTTTCTGGTTGTCTGGGTAAGATTGTGTGATTATAGTTAGAATTTAGACGTGACTTGGGTCAGATGACCCAGCCGCCGAGGGTAACAACTGCACTTTTGCAAAGTAAAAATTTGCTACAGTCTTTATCATTTAGGAACCCAAAATTAACACATTAGCTCTCTCCTGTGTGTAATTACATGTTTCTCCTCAAATACCAGTACTGTGTCAAAGGGTTCTCAGCCTTTATAATGGTCAGTTCTCTAAAATGCCCTTGCGTGACTTACGAACGCGCAAATCTAATCTAACCTTCAGAGAGTTAATTGCTACAGTGGAACGTGGAGGTGGCCCAGTGGAACACTATATCCTTCATTAGGCAGGGGTGAGAGCGATGTTTTTCCCGTATAGGTAAGAAAATGATTGACCTATAAACCTGTACGATCTGAAATTTCATAGTTAAAGAACATTGCTCATTCCTAACTGCCCCGTAACCAGAGCTCCTGTGTCCTAGTTTCCAAGAACTGTTTTTTGTCATTGAAATTCATTAACTAAGAATACTTCACACACCGCACAGTTCGGATTCCTAGGGGCCCTGCATTGAATTTTTTAGTGTAACAGGGCAATCAAGCCGAGTAATCAAACATATTTTCCACGTTTGACATTCAAAACAAGGCACCAAGCTGCTTTAAAGGGGATAGGCACTAACTAATATTTATAAGTAAATGTTTTCTGTAGAAAATTGAATCCTTTAGCTATTGAACATACCATTGAGATGATCTATGCTAGAGACTGGGAAACCAAGAAACAAAATTGAGAAATTTGCCCATAATGACCAGGCAGGCCGTATTGGTAATTATAGATGATTTATGGTAGAGAATAGAAAATCAAGAAAAAAAATTGAAGAATTTCCCCATAATGACCAGTCAAGCCTTATCTCTAATTATAGATGATCTATGGTAGAGATTGGAAAACCATAAAATAAAATTGAGGACTTTTCGTATAATGACTAGTCAGACCTTATCTCTAATTATAGATGATCTATAGAAATGATTGGAAAACCAGGAAACAAAACCAAGTATTTTACCCATAACGGCCAATCAGGCCTTATCTCTAATTAAAGATGATCTATGGTAAAGACTGAAAAAACGAGAAACAAAACTCAGTATTTTACCCATAACGACAAGTCAGGCACCAACTAATATTTATAAGTAAATGTTTTCTGTAGAAAATTTAATCCTTTGGCTATTGAACATACCACTGAGATGATCTGTGGTAGAGACTGGAAAACCAAGAGTCAAAATTAATTATTTTCCCCATAACGACCAGTCAGGCCTTATCTTTAATTATAAATGATCCTCGGTAAAAATTTGGAAACCAAGCAGCATAATTGAAGAATTTTCCCATGATGACCAGTCAAGCCTCATCTTTATTTATGGTAATATCTGGTCAAGTTCAACCACCTTTTAATCACTTTTAGTAGGAAAAACAACCAAATAGATAAAAGCAACTTACCACCAACACCAGGACCACTGGTGCCTATAGGCACACAACCATACCTCTATACTTTTTGGGATGAAAATGGGAATGTGTTTTAGCACCAAGGATGTAGATAAAATATGCCTTTGTCTCGCCACCATTTAGGGGACCACAAAGAGTTAGTACATACAATTTTTGGATAAACAATGTCAAAATTACAAATGTAGCTACTTGGAGGGTGGATTAAAGGTTTAGTGCTGTATGTACTAAACAAAACATAGTTCTCTTTTAGAGCCCATTCACACTGCCGCGACTTGTCAGGCGACTTGTCAGCCTGACAAGTCGCGGTCAGTCTCGGTCCATTGAGTAGTACAGGACCCATTCTAATAGGAGCGACAAGTCGCTCCGACTTAGAAAAAGGGTCCTGTACTACTTTGCATTACCTTTGCCTTTGCATTACCTTGCATAGACTTCCATTATGTGAAGTCCCTGCAAGTTGCGCCGAAGTCGCACTTCAACCCAGGCAAAGTTCAGTATGCATGATGTTTGGTTACCTCTGAACATATTGCCAAAAATTACTGAAGTCTATGGGACTATGGGAAATCCTTTTCTGGCCTATTTCAAGACCAAATTGTGAGCATTTGAATGCATGGGTAGCTGGCCACTACCTTGAAGGACATGTACATGTACATTTTTAAAAATATACTATTCAACCCGTAGAAGGAATTTCAATGTATTCTAAAGGGCAATATTAAAAATACACAAATCCTTTAATTAACATGCTTTGGGGATGCCTTAAAGTATAACTCAAGACAAAACTTTTCACCCTCTCTATCTCTAACTATGTTTACCATCATTGAATGTGCATGTAAAAGAAAAAACACAAATGGTGGGTTGCCCCAGAAAAATAATAGAGGTGAAATGTGCCCCAATGGGGCACAAAATGATCACAAAACGAAAATCATTGTGTTTGCAGGTCTTTATAAATGGCATTGATCTACATTGCTGGACAATGTGATTTTAAATTTGGTTTCACATGGTTTATTTTTTTTCTTATAAGGGAAATGTTGTTTTCTTTTTGGGGAAATGTTGTGGGGATGAAATCACTGCCCCTCAACATTGGGGGCAAGGTGACTTGCAAGCAACCCCCCTTGTGTGGCACCCTCCCAATGTTGAAGGCATGTGACCTGGTATGGTTCAGGAAGGGGGGTTCATACTTCACCTTTTCTGTCCACCTAGGCTTTATACCTGGATAGGGGTTCTTTTCAAATTTTAAGGGGACCATACGCTGTTTTTTAAAAAAATAAATAAAACATGGACTGGCCCTTTATAAAAATGTTAAAAAAAGGTGAGGCCCCCCTCCATCCCTTAAAAGTCATAAATATAACATATCAAGGTATGCAGCCTGGGTGGCCAAGATACCTGGCCTCTTGTTCTCATTCACAAAAAAAGCACAGAAAAACACAAACAGGGCAGGAATCTTGTGTGACGTCATTAATCATATACAGTATTTCTCATCATGTACCTAAATATCACTTTGGTGTAAAATTGTTATTCCTTCGCACTCAACAATATTGTAACTATTAGATGAGTTAATTTTTAACAAATTAAGATTTTTTGCTAATGAATCATTTTCTCCCTGCTGTGATCAATCTGTTTTCTGCTTTCCTCAAAAACACCTCCTAGAACTTTACAATAAACTCAGGCATGTTACCTAAAGTCCAACTCCACTTATTCTTACACCCTCCCAATGAAGACTGCAAGTGGTTGTTGCAATACATGTTACACAGGCATAGTCAACTGTTGTCATCACCAGGAAAACCACCCTGAGAAATACCATGCAGCCGCCCCTGCAATGTGTGTAGTCAGGAAGTGATGGCTGTATAAGGATAATGTGATCTTTACTGATTCCTACATCATAGTTTATGATATTGCATTTAGAAACACATTTATGTTGAAACCTACGGTACGTATATAGTATTGATATTAAAATATATCATAAATTAGGGTGATATATATATATACATATCCTAATGTATAATCTATACTGACTAATGAAGTTAAAGCGCTTGTAAGTTTATTATAAACATGATTTCAACTAAGATGTTATCAGGAGAATACCACCATGGGCAAGTTGCCATGTACCAATGTGCCATTCCTTAAATGTGTATGTGTGATAAGATACCCTATAAAAAGGGGGCTCTAAGATCCATCAGAGCATACTGGATGGCTTTATATGGGTGTGCTCTCACGTAGCTACGTAATAAACCTTTTAATTTGGAACTCTCTCAGTCTGAAGGTTGATTTCTTTCAGGTATCCGAAGGTTTGAGGTACTTGATTTAAATTCTCTATTCATTTTGGTGCCTGTCTCTGTACCCTCCACGATTCATAACAACAGATAAACGGGGCCCCAGGTGAGTGCATTTTAGCTCACAAAATAAGTTTGCCTGTGCTTGGGGGTTGAGAAGGATACAGTGATATGGTACTTGCCTAAAGCGCACATTATAAAGAACCCAGACGAGAGAGTGTTTAATTAATTGTCAATTGTCTTTGTCTGTGTCTTGTCCAGACTTGTATAAAGTACTCGAAATTTCTACTTGAGTAAAAGTACAAGTGCTCGATCAAAAAATTACTTGAGTAGAAGTGGAAGTGCTCGCAGAAAAAGTTACTTAAGTAGAAGTACTAAAGTATTCAACATTTTTTTTACTTAAGTATTGCAAGTAGTTTTTTCAAAAAATTTGCTACTTAAGTACTAAAAGTAAAAAGTACCAGTAGTTTTGAAAAAAAATTTCTACTCAAGTACTGAAAGTAGAAGTACAAGTACTGTGTTATGTAGTTATTAAAGAAAGAAGTCAAAAGTATGAACATCATATTGTTTTTATTATTTCAAATGATTTATTCAAATGATTAACCTGTGTTTGTTAGTAGTTTCTTGATGCACTTTAAGCGCTGTAGCACCATTTATATGTTTGTTTCATATTTTCTTTTTATTGGAAAGATTTGGTATAGCAGCTATTATTATACACAGCCTTTATTTTCGTATGCGCTTATTTACAAATGACATTATACACATTTTTGTGAGCTTTATGCAACCTGCCATCTACTGTTCTGGCAGTGGTAATTTTTTTAAAAGTAACGAGTAACTATGCAGCACAAAAAAAAAATACTTGAGTAGAAGTATCGAAATCATCGAAAAAATGTAGTGAAGTAAAAGTAGAAGTAGGAGAAAAAAATTCTACTCTAGGAAAGTACAGATACCGCATTTCGGTACTTAAGTAGAGTACTTAAGTAGTTCTACTTCGTTACTATACATCTCTGGTCTTGTCTATCTGTATATGTCACATGCTGCGGCCTCTCTTCTATCTCTTGCTGTATGCATGGGTTCCTGAGCCGTAGCCACAAGGGTTGCTGGTTATACAGTAAGTCCTTTGGGGCTCAAGAAGAACTAAAGCTGGATACACACTATCCAACTTTTGTGGTTAGATTTCCTTCAGATTTACCTTTTCTATGTAGTGCAAGGGCCTGCCAGAGTGCATACAAATGGAAAGTGTTTAGGTCTGACCTCATATTATATGGTTTTGGTAAGTCTAAAGGAAAAAGTCTTCAGAAAATCTTATAGTGTGTATGGCCCATAAGGCTGTGCTGGCTTAGCGCTTGGCCAGTCTAACGGAGGGGTTATGAGAGTGTGAGAGAGTGGAGGCAGGTGCGGTTTTGTGGTAAGTGAGGCTGTAGGAAATCAGCAGCACTAGTAGGCAACAGAGGATGAAAAAAGGGGAAAGCACAGTGCTTTGACAAACTAAATGTCTTCAGTTATTCTTTATAACTACTTACGATTGACTTCACACCTACAGTATGTGTTATGATAACACCCTATGTGCATTGCAGCTCTTAAGAGACCCTAAAAAAATTTGACAGGCTGCCAGCATTGGGGGGGGGGGGTAAATGGTGCCCCTGTGCCCTCCAGCCACAGCTAGGCACCAGAACCTCATACACTGAAGCTAAACACCCAGTGTGCATGAAGCCAAAAGGAAATACCCTCTTAGACAGGTTTCCCTACTGGAGGATTTCACCTTACCTCCTGTTCCAGAGACGACTGTAAAATTGTAGATTTTCCATCACTTTCTGTTCCTGTGACAATGTTTACCAAGAAAACCAGAGAGGGTGAATCTCCCAAGGGGGGGGGGGACACAGAAAACAATAAAAGTCTTATAGGGGCTTCAACATTTTTTTGGCTTAATGTACAGTAGTTAGACCTGAATTTAAAAAGTAAAGATCTACTATGTTGAAGTTAACATTCCAAATAAAATTCCTTTTATCGTGAATCCCTCCCGAGAAAAACATAGCACTTTCTCTGCCAACAACTGTATGTCTGCTGTATGTGATCACCTAATGACATGCTGTCCCTTACTGCTAGTCTCATGAATTTGTGAGTGAAATTTGCTGATGTCACATTCAGTGCTGCTCACTGTCCCCCTTGCTGGAGGGGGGGGGGGGGGGGTATATGAGGAGCAAGATTTTGCCAACTTTTGAAAACTATGGCTTTCAGAGCACAGGTCCTCTTCAACATTTTCTCTCTGCACTAATCTTAAAGTTAAACCCACAAAAGTAGGCAAATATTGTGCTCCTGTAACTTTTTAATTATTTTTCCATAGCTGAACTAGGAACTGCAGCACAGCCTTTGGTGTGTGTGTCTATTTTCCTTGAAATGCTAAAAATGTTATAACTGTGTATTAAATAAAAACCTGAGAATATTGGGTGTAGAGATCAGAGAGATAGATATCAATACTATGAGGATTATATTTTTATTAACCAGAATATTTGATTACTCATAAATTATATTTTAGTTTGGATTAATTGTGGAGGAGGCCACCTAGAGCAATTTTTCTTCTCTTCTCTTATCTTCTCTTCTAACTGCAGCCCTAGAGTGGTTTGCATTTGTACGGTCAATATTGTAGGCAAGTATAATAGTAATACATAACTTGTTATGCTTTGTGTTGGCTGGCTGTTATTACTAGTTCACTGACTGCTTTTACAGATTGCCTGGTATCCCTCCTTTAAGCAGAAGTATAAAGAGAGCTCCTTTGGCTATATTTCTCCTGGGGATCACAGGAGTGCACTCCTGTGACGTGTTTCGGCTGCTCCCTCCCCCTCCACAGCTCAGCATTCCAGTGAGCACTTGAGGGGCAGAGAAGAGAGCTAGTGACCGACAGTAACCAGCTTTCTGCTCATGGAACACTGAGAAATGAGCGCTTTGATCGCTTAGTTCTTAATCTTAGAACTGGTGGGGGACAGATACAGCATCAAGGTGAGTAAATGTTTTCTTTTTGTTAACCCATACAATACAAACAATGGTAAGATTTGACAATTCAATCCAATAAAAGCTTACTCCTTTCGTTTTGTGAGTTCTACCTGTCAGCTGGCTTTCTCTTTCCATAACTTCATGGATTTCCTGCATGCTTTGCAGCTTCTCCTCTGCTGTTTGCTTCTAGTTTCCAAGGACTACAAATCCCATGGTATCTTGCTTCCTGCAAGCATTGATTCCTGTACTAACTCCCCCACCTAAAAACTTCTGTAGTTCAGAAGGCAGGCTTTGTGAAATGTGTGACACAGCAGTGCCTACTCACAGGGCATTGTGACTATGTATAGCTCCCAACTGTCCCTGATTTCAGGCAACTGTCCCTGATTTGAAACAAAGTCCCTCTTTCCCTCCTCCCTCCTCATTTGTCCCTAATTTTGCTCTGATCTATATAGTTGTACAAAAAATAAATTGTTTTATCTTTCAAAAACTGTTTCCCAATGATAAACCTTTCATCTGATTTCTAAATGGCTACATTTGTAAATTTCAAAAGCCAGTATAAAGGAACAGTAGTGGTGAAAAAAAGTACTCTTGTGTTAAACTAATCCTTTTTTTGTTAAATAATTCTCCTTTAAGGGGGCATGTCAGGGGGTGTGTCCTACTCCTACATACTTTTGCTAATAGGTGTCCCTGGTTCTCCTTCTCAGAGTTCTGAGAGGTCACAGAATTCAAGGTAGTAAACATGTGGGGATCTTTGCAAAGTAAGTTAATAAACTTCCAATTCTAATAGACGTAGGCTAGAAATAATTGAAATACAATTTGGAAATGAATATATGTTTTTTACATTTTGACTAAAAAACACTTTAAAGAAAGACCATCACCTTGCTCATGCTGGGCAAATTGATACAAAGGCGCCCCCCAGCCCTTTTATACCAGCACTAGGGCGCTAGGGGAGCAGTGACATTATTCCTTGGTCTTGTGACAGTGTCAGTTGTCTGCTAGATCAGTGTTTCTCAACTCCGGTCCTCAGGGCACACTAACAGGCCAGATTTTAAGTATTACCTTGGGGAGATGCAGACTAGAATACTGCAATCGCTGAGCAGCAAATGATATCAGCTGTGATGTATTTCAGTTTTCTTGCAAACCTGACCTGTTAGTGTGCCTTGAGGACCGGAGTTGAGAAACGCTGTGCTAGATCATAGGAGGAAGTTGCATGTTCCTTTATACCCAAATGCAGTGGGTATGCTCAGCATTAAAAGCAGGGATATAAGAGTTGGGGAACGCTAGCAAGGAATAAGTAAATCTCCGAATAGGCAATGTGACAGCATTTCTTCAAAAGTGCCTTCAAATTTTTCCATGTAGGGCAAAGTAAAATGGTAATTTATATCCCCCCCCCTTCCTCCATAGAAACCTATTTTATATATTTACTATTCCTTTACTATTTTGCCACATCATTCAGTCATTGGAACTGAAGTGAAGGACCTCAGCGATGGCATTTGGTAAGGATGCGACTCCACCATCCCCATGCGACAGCATTGGTGCTTTGTGATTGGCTCAGTGCTATCCCATAGGGGAGTGGAAGGAGTCAAAATTCCGTGTAAGCTCCATTCGGTTTGGAGCTTACACAGGGCTTGCTTTCTTTAAATCTGGCATACCACTAGAGTTAAAAAAAGCTGAGTATATACTGCAGGGAGTTAAGTAACCCTCTTACTATGCCTTGCAGTGACAAAATTGAAGGGTAACTTTAATAACAAATTTCAGCTTACACTATCATGGCATTACACAAAACTGCCCAATTTCTATTCACATATCGCTATTTGAGCATAGAGATGTGCAAATGGATTTTGGTAAAATTAATTTGGCAGCTAAGGTAATGATTTTGTTGTCAGCTTTTTCCTGCCTATTTTTTCTTTCTGTGAAAAATAAAATATTAACGTTAAGGAGGGGCTGTTTTTTTTTGGCACACAAACAGCTCCAGGATAGTCAAAAGCAGCACATTAACCCCCAGGAGCTATTTAGTGTCCTTTTCCAATCATAATAACGCTTTACTCCAATGCATTTCACCAAATTCCTGTAAAATTACGACAATTTATTTCCCTCAAAATTTGGGGTAAAAGAATGTTTCAATTTCCCTCATCCTTGTTTCAGTGAAGCTGCAAAGAAACTAAAAACACATAATTTATTATCTGCAGCCTCCCCTTCCACCTTCTACTAACACAATATAGCAGACTATGTTAGGGAGAGAGGTTCTGTAATAAGGGTTTTCCCACCACTGAGCTTCAGATGACCATGGCAGAGCACAAGGGCAATTACCCTTGTGTCCCTTGTTCTTGGTCACTTAGCATTACCAGATGACATGACCAGGCGCAGAGAACACATGTGGAAGGGTTCATGCCCTGGAAGCAACCCATCGGCATTCTGCCTTGGAAATACCTCTTTTTACATCACCCCTATGCCAAATATATTTTCTTGTGAGACCCTTTTCTTGCCAAATATATTTTCTTGCATTCTGAGTCTTGTTAAGGGGCATAAAGAGCTCCTTAGAGCAGGGGCACTCACAGCTATGGTCCCTATCCATATACCGTTCTGTATCTGACATTGTAAGCTTCCTATTGTCCCTTTTTTCTAAGCTATCCAATGATGTGACTAAAATCTAGATACTTTGGGGTCGCAGCCTGTTATTTTTTTTTTTTTTTTTAGAAAGCCATTAAAAGGTATCATATCTATTTAAGAACAAAATACTTTTGATTATCTACTGGCTAGGGCTGCTCAAAGCACCATTTAGACAATCTGTTTCTTACTTATTTAACATCTGCTACTCCCAAGGGGAAATCAGCTCTCATTAATCATTTATTACAAGAAACTCATTAACCCCTTCTTGTAAAATTCACTTCTGGTAAGTGCACTTAAAGAGAACCTCTAGGAACAGAAAAAGTAAAGCTTCAATTTATGATAAATTCGTAAAGGTGCAGATTCTGGGCCACTTTCACCTTTACCGCAAATCTCCAGTAATAAAAGAAATCCTTTTCTCTACCTACTCTACCTGCCCTTAGATAGTTACTCGTTTTTATTTTAAAATCTAACTAAAAGCCCTAATTAATTACATAAAGCCGAAGTCAAGTGATCTCAATTCTTCTTTCTTCTATAGTGAAGGAGGGTCTTTCTGGCAATGGTCCTGTCAGTTTCCTGCAGAAGTGAATGCTGCCAGAACAGTCCATTACAGGGTCCTCAAGGAGTCCTCCAAGGGTTCTGAATTCTCAAATTAGTGACTTCATGATACAAGGGGAGGCAACAAGACTGGTCACTGGTCAGTTGACCTGGAGTGTAGCTTATTATAGGGTGCTCAATTATTAGAAGAGGCACCAGAAATTGCCACTCTGACTTTGGTAATTAATAGAGTCTGTTAGAACGACTCCATTTTTCTATCCTTTCAACAGTATTTTACAAACAAACTTTCACTTTGCCCATTAAAGCCCTAACACTGTCAAACTGGGGGAGGGAAAAAGTTATTAACCATGTGCAAGCTCTGACACCGACCTTAGACAGGGATTTGACTCGGGCCCAAGCAGGCAAAAAAGCAGTGGGGGAGTGTAGAAATGGTAAGAATTAGTGGGTGGGGGGGAAGTGGTCTATCAAAAGAATATGTCACTTTGCCCTGACAAGTTTCTTTAAGGCTGACTATAGCTATAAACCAGATAGCAAAGTGATAACATGCCACAAATTTGTGGCAGTGTTGATTTATAAGTCTTGGTAACTTGCTGCGTATTTTCACTGGCAAATTGTAAACTTGCAGAGCACTTGAACCAAAGTTCTAGTTGACACTTTTCCAATTTGTAGCAAATTTGCATGGCAAGTCTCTAGCAAGAGCAAAGTTGCAGTGGGGAGTCTACAGCAAGAGCTCTGCAAGTCACAGTGACCCCTGTGGTGGGATGACTATTGCACAACATTACTGAACCAGAACTTGCAGCAGACTTGCAGAATGTTTGCAAAGAAAGTTGATCTGGAGTCATGCAATGCCCATTTGCTGCGATTGTACAGAAAACTTGTGAAGCCTGGCAAGTCTAGCAATAGCTTAGCAAGTCATTTTAAAACTTGCAGCTCAATTGCTTGCTATCTGGGAAGACAGAATTAGACTGTACAAGCCTGATCTTTTTCTAGAAACTTGTACTGCCCTATCCTGTAAGTTTATACCCTTACCAGACCAACCTGACTTTCCATCTGAGATTGAATGGCTAGGCTGTTTACAATGAGAAAGTGCATGCTCCACATCTTCTAGCATGCATAAAGTATAATAATGTTAATAAGCACATCACATACGTTCCAATAACATTCCTATAACGCCTACACTGCAGTCAATTTACTTTACACTTCATTGGTTTATTAAACAATTGGATTGTAATGTGTGTGGGTACTGTCTGGTCAGGTGCATACGTATGAGTCTGTTGGCCAATTTATATGTGATTAATCAGGCAGAGGCACATGGGGGTGTAAACCCAGGCATTAATCACATTGCTCATTCAATTCAAAAGGATGTGATTAACTGCTGCAAGTTTATGCAATAAACTAAACGCACTAAAAGGCAGTATCTGGAGTTTCTTCTAGAAGCCATTATTAGAGTAATAAGCAAGCAAGGTTTACCTATGAAAATAAATTTTGACACACAGCAAAGCATTGGAGCAGCAGCAAGGAGCAGCCCCTAAAGCTGGATAGACACTATCCAACTTTTGTGGTTAGATTTCCGGCCAGCCTAAGTTTTAAGGCAAGCCTGGAAACTAAATTTGACTTCTATTTGTCATTGTCCCAGAACTCTGAAGTATAGGACGCCCTTAAATCCCCCAAATCCATTGGAAGTATTCCCATCTATTTTATAAATGTAGGGTGGATTCTTCAAACTGAAAAACTATTTGACCACTTATTGCTGCACTCTTCAACCATCATCACTGGTGTATAAAAATGTCCACCTTTAGGTACGTACTATCAGAAAAAAAGGACTGCATTAAAAGCAACTCTATTACTAGTGTTAAAAATCACCGAAAAATAAAGTGCCTCTAAAAAAAAAAGGGAGTTCATATTTACCTCATTGGTTGTCTGGAACTGAGCTGTGTTGCAAAAATACAGCTGCCCATCCAACACAGTACAATACGTGTGAGGTTTCTGGTCCCCTCTGCTTCTCTCAGTGGTTCCATCCTACAGTCTCTATATCACTACTGTGTCTTTTATAGGAATAGGGTTCATTGGGAGGAACCACTGAGCCAGAGGAGGATAACCTGTATAACTTACCTAGTTTCTTTTATCACCTGAGTAACTCTATAATCAAGATCTTCCCCAATGGAATCCCCAGTTTTGGAACACCTACTATGAAATATTACTCATACTGTTGTATTTTGAAAACTCTCTACTTGCTGCATTCTCTGGAAACTTAAAAAAATGGAAAGTCCACAAAGAGAAGATAGACCCCCCCCCCTCCCAAAATTCCTGTGACAGATGGGTGCAGGAGATACAGAAAAAATTAAACAAATTGGAAAAATTTGTTGAAAAGTCGACCTATCGTCATCATTCTTGCACGGTTGTTGGAAAGCTGATTCACATGCTGGCTCCTTTTGTCTTTCTGGGGATCTGTTGCTGGAATATCACCAATGAAATTCCTAGTTCTGACCAACAGCTGAGGCCAATACAAAGCCAAATGATGGTGTCACGCTCCCCTGATGTATTCTCCATAAAGCAGAATAAACAGATAATTATGGCAGCCAGCTGCCAGATTGTAATACTCTGGGCAAAGACAATGGGCAGAGATGCAATACATTAAGGGGAAATCTCGCTGGAGTTTCCAGTGGGTGATTCAATCCTCCATTGCCTATCCAAAACTGAAATGTGACTTTTTGGTAATTTTTTTTTTGTGTTTGCTGTAGGAAAAGCTGTTCTGTGCTCATTGGGTCCAACGTACACATGCCAAGCTGTATGTGATATAGCAGTTAAGAGAGGCACATTTTCTATGGGAACAACATTTTGTTGCCAAGCAACAAGAGAATGTGCATCTTAAAGCGTTTATTGGAGGAGCTATATATGTATTTAAATACAATTTGTTCAAGTGATGCATCTGATTGTAATATCCTCAGTGATATTTGTGTGGTATAGGGATTCATAACCAAGTAATCATGAACATGGCCAAATGCCAAAAGTATTTTTAAAGATTAAAATTGAACACTGTCTTTTTTGTCCAAGTGCAGGTAATGGTGCTTCATTGTCAATGTACCGCTACCTAACCTAAAACAAGGACAAAAAGCCCGGTCAGTTAGGTAGTAATGTAACCAAGCAAGCAATGCATCTTATTGTAATATTGCCAGTGATATTTGGGTGGTATAGGGGTACATGACCAAGTAATCATGGACACAGCTAAATGCAAAAGTGTGTTCCAAGACTGAGTATTGAACATTGTCTTTTTGACCAAGTATAGGCAATGGTGCTTCATTGTCAAGGTTTCACTACCTACCCTAAATCAAGTAGAAAAGATTGGTAATAATGAAATCCTAATGATTTTTGGAATATCTCTATCCTCCATTCATAAAACTGCCTGTCAACTGGAAGCCCTTGCAATGCTAATTTCTTTAGCAAGGTTCTCTAGCATCTAGAGTTTTCCTAGTATTACATTTGGCAAGTTGAGCAAGTATACATATAATATATTTGGATCATAAAAGGACATCATGATGAGGTAATTATAAGGCCTTACAGAGGTGGTAAATGGTTCATATCTCAGCCGGTTTAACAGGGACCAGCCCAGATTTGAACCATCTATGGGCAGTATGAATGTACCCAAGTCGATCCATCAATCGACTTGGGTAAAACTAGAATGTCAAATTTTTAGGATACGATTATTTTTAGTGGCTATAGCCACTAGTAACAATCACTATGTTCTCCAGGCAGGGGCGGCTCTCCGTGTCCCCCCTGGGAGAACACAATAGCTCTGTGGGAGGCATTCCCCAACCAACAATGACTGTTTTGATGGGGGAAATCAAGTGATTTTCTTTCTTGCAACCACGGCTATGCCAGCTTTAGTTGTTTTGTGCAGGGACATAATACATATCGGGTTCAAAAAGGTTCATCTGTTTGCATGTTGGTATGCTCCTGGTTCTCCTAAACTCCAAACATATTCCTAAATTTAGGAATATGTACACCCTAAATGAGTGACATTTAGCTTGCTAAAACAGTGTGTACGTACAGTACACAGTTATCACATTTTTTTAATTACATTTTTGTTTTCACCCCTTTTTCATCCTTTGTGGCGTATGAGCACTGCTGATCTCTTCCAGCCCCTTTGAAGTCACAACCTTTCTATACGCACCCCAGGAGCTACAGGTCTCTTGATGATGACAACGGTGAAACAAGGCTATACAATGTTTAGTCCCCATTCGGAAAGTGTGTGATGGGGGGGGACAATGTAGGAGCACAACTGGGAGACAGAAAATAACATAAAATACTTGAACAAAGAACTGCATGGTATGATCACCAGAGATTCTTTTAATAAAAGCTGCTGGTTTTCAAATGATTGAAAATGACTTGTGAAATGGCATTCAATTCCTAAAACTTAAATGAGATTTTAACGATTTGATATATACTTTAAAAAAGTTCTGAACAAACTGTCTCTATTTCTGAATGTGCTTGTATGACTGGGTCAGGGACATTAGATTGTACACTCTTGTGGTGCACATGGTTGTATGGGCTCTGTTAAGCACAGTCTTAGATGCCAGTGCTATAAAACTCTAGAAAATAAAAGTTTAGTGAAAAAGTTCTGAAGGTGTCACCTAACTCCAGCATTAACATATGTGGTCAGTATAGACCTACACAGAACTCTGAAACCTCGTTATGCTCTGATATCTCAACAGCTAATGATATTACTCTTCCTACGCTAATATAAGCACTTTAGTGTGCATATTATTTGACTAATATACATTTGCTAATAATATCACATTACTGCTGCAATCTGCACTCTAAAAGCATACCGAGAGCGAGCGACAGAAAGAGCGTATGTTTATTAACAGTGTCCACACTAATTATCTCGCCTAATCAATACAACATCTTAATTTTTAATCTTTCCTCCGTGGTGGATGGTATTCCCACTGTATGACATGCAAGTTCAATTACCCTTTCCTGCTTACACTAAATGAGAGGAATAATAACTTACATTGAGTTTAGATAAATATTTCCCACTCACAATGGCTGCTAATTACATACTGGTAATATGTACGACATGATAAGATTAATGTTCCATTGATCTGTTGAATGATATGAAGAGATGGGGGTAGCGGGAGATTCATCTTGTTCAATTGATATTTTTTTTTTTCCTAGTATGGATTTTTAAAAAGGTCCTATACTCAAATGATCCTCTGTTATTGTGACAACTCTGCTTCATTAAACTAAATGAGGCTCAGAAATACTAACCTTTTATTGGCAAAACTTGGCTTCCTCCAGCAACCTATTACATGGCTAAAAGGTTTTCTTTTCGTGGGGGGGGGGGGGGGGGGGAGGTGTTTGGGCAATGCCGCTGATTGTCCGGCTTTACTTGTGCACCAGTCCACCATCCCCACGGAGAAAAGACTAGAAAATGGTCATATGACTGGTCTTCAGAGGGAGCCTGGTCCTTTCACCTGTCCTCCAATGCATCTAATGCAGTGCAGGTGCACTGTGAAAGTGACACAGGGACCTGGAATTGACGTTTTACGTGTTGCTTCAGGGTCAGCAAAAAGAATAGGAAGAGAAGGGGACATATGTCTGCTTAGCTCCCTCCCGCATTGCTCTGGATATATGGCGGGAGAGCATGCACAGGAAAGGGGTTGGCTTTTACTGCGGGTGTTTGTAAGCAATTGGGTGTCTTCGCTTCCATCGGACAGCTGCCAGTCGGCTTGTCAGATATACACACACACAGCCCCTGGGAGTGTGTGTAAACCCTCCCCACATTTATCAGGTTCATATGACATACAAACCTGGTAGTTAAAGAGTTAAAGCAGCAATAACTCCAAAGCAAACATTTAATATATTGCACCTTACCAATTCATTTTTTTTTTGTAAGGCTTTTAAGCTTTTATTTTCATCTTGTGATCTGGCCAGTAAGTCTGCCGTTTTTGTCAAAAGAACCAGCTCTCTTTCAGATGTATCAGTTTACAGGGATGAGCCAAACTATTTAGCACTGGCATGGCTGCTTACAATGATTAGCTTTTTTTATTTATTTATGTAATACCTTTATCCTAAAAGAAAAATACTGCTGTAACTGCTTATAAAGTATTAGCTGGCATTTGGCTTTAATTTGTTAGTGTATTTAACCCCTTCCTCCCACCTCCTCCTGGCCTTTTCCAAGCTTCTAGATGCCAGGAGGTGGAGGCGGGAATTTGGTTCAAGTGACCACTGTGATTGGCTGTCACAGCTTTCACATGATCAGGAAGCTCAGATTGCAAGTATGCCTCTGGAACTTTCCGTTCCCCGCCGGCATCTATGCTAGGAGCATGCTCTTAGCACAGAAATGTTTACATTTACGCTGCATTTATGTGGCCTCTCTGTATAAAAGCCCACCCACCAAGAGGCAGCATATATGCATACAGCCGACAGGAAGAGGTTTAATCTGCTAATACACCTAACATTCTCCTCCCCCCAGACTGACAATGCCGTTGTCCAAAGGTGCTTCCTGTTCTCATTCATCCAGAGTGGAGGCACTCTAATACACTATTAGCCAGATCACCAGGTGAAAACAGAGGGGAAAAAAGTCCAACAAAAGAAAATCAAAGGATTGGTAAGCTGCAATATATTACATTTTTGGTTTAATACCTCTTTAAGGGTAAGCAACATATTTAGCATTATTTTTTTTTGGCTAGAACAAAGTTGTTCCAATATCATGAGGTAATAATATGTCTCAAAATGGTATGAGCACCACTGCTAGGTATGCATTAGCAGAAAAAAATTCACTGTTCAACAGTTGGGTAATGGCAATTCATATGACATGAATTAGCACAGATAATCCTACACCAAAAACGTGGCGGTTTTCAGAAGCCAAAAAACAAGGTACTTGAATAGTGAGGATTATTATTTATTTAAAGCTCTTTCAAGGATATTATAAGAAAAATGCGGCTTTGTTACTCAATACCTAAGCTCATATTTTTTCCCAGTGAGGGAGATTTACAAAGTCACATATTATTTCTACACTTTTTGCACATGTGATTAAATTGCTATAACGTGTCCAATAGACTGTCTCAACTATACATTTTACTGAGAGTACACCGCACCACAGCAAAGCTACACACCATGGGCCTTTGTTCGGATCCCACTTGCCCAAAATGTTGTAGGGATACTGGAGACCTTATCCATTTACAGTTGCACTGTCCGAAACTTCACAGATACTGGGAGTCAATATTGAGAACAATTAATAGATCTTTTTCCACTGATATACCCTTAGACCTTAAGCCATGCTTTTTAGGCATTCTGGAGGCGGTGGTGCAGGATAATTTCCTTAGGGAGGCAGCTAGCAGAGCACTGTTTCAGGCCCGTAGACTCATTCTTCTGCATTGGATCTGCCAAACAGTTCCACCTTCCACCTTTAGTTCACCTAAACATGGCAGCAGGGGACTGAGCAGAGGCAAAGCAGAAGGGTATCTCTGCAGGACAATGCTGGATCTGCTGGATGGATGTACAGCCCATATCCTCATCTCTGAGTGGATCTTCTGGGAGAGTCCTGTAAATACCCTGGCCAGGGTGTTTGACCACATGCCCATCTGACCTCTCTTTAATTAGAGGGTCCACTAAATTTGGTAAGCCCGCATCTTTACTATGGTGGTGGTGTCACAATCTGGAGACCTTATTGGTGATTGGATGTTCTCATCTGAACACTTCAGAAGAGGATTGCCTCAAAGTTTCATGAACTTTTTATCTGAGAAACTTTATCACCATATCAGCTACTAGTGTGTTTTGCACTCGGATTTTGTTATACATCGGTGTCACACAATTGTTTATATGGTATTTATGTTGTCATTGCAACACCATAGCATATTTAATTTGTTTTGATTTATGCATTTTTGATCACCACTGTCCATATTGATTTATTAGTTGTGGTCTGTGGAAAATATCTTGCAGCAGAACCACTGCTTCCTTCATTTTTTCTGTTTGCACTATATACAATTTTTTACTGCGATTTGTTATTTTTCCAAGCATAGTTTTTGAGTGGGTACAGTAGTCAACCAAAACTATGCAGAAGTGAATGTTGCCAGCAGAGTTGGCTATCTGCTGCAGAAAAAATAACTTCGTATATACCTTGAATCTTACTCTATGTAGATCCCCAATCATCCATTGTGTTTTGTCAACTTTCTTGATATGGAGGACTTCAAGTGCAGCCATTGACATTACCAAAGGGCCACACATAAAATTCAGTAAATATTCAGTGTCAAACAGCAGACACACAAGAGGATATAGTCAGAGACAGAGGACAGGATACAAGAGGCGGTCAGAGACTGCAGACACGGTAAAAGAGATGGTCAGAGACCGCAGACATGACACAGGGGATGGGCAGAGACAGAACATATGATACAAGAGATGGTCAGAGACTATGGACATGGTAAAAGAGATGGTCAGAGACTGTGGATATGGTACAGGACTGGGGTATGCTGCACGAGATGGTCAGAAACTAAACATGATATTAGAGCTTTTGGAGAAATGTTTTAGAAGATAGTCATTGACTGGAGACATATTACAGGAGACTGTTAAAATAACTGCTATAACAGGCCCACTAGGTGCTTAACTTTTCATGTCCAGATTTCTCTCCAGCAAGAAAACCATTGAGCAGCACAGGAATGACATCCTCCACCTACTGTAAGTCAAGAATATGAAAGTAGCATGGAAGTTGGCTGGCCTGGTATCCAGAGACCCATTCGATGCCACCTTTGCCATTTGACCCAGGTTCTTCATTCACAATTATTTTATCTATTTCTGAAACATATTAACATTAGGCCACGGTGTTACATTTAAAATTACGTCCCTTCCATCCTCATATTGTACATATTGTACCAGCACTTTTCTAAGTATACACAGAGCTAAAAAAGATGTTTAATAGGTTTAAGTTCTCTTTGTCCCCAGTGACCAGTCTGAGTTCTCAGTTTCAAGAGGTCTACATGCTGAGATCTTATCTTTTTCTATTAAAGTAGAAGGAAAGGCTAAGTAATAAACCAACGTTTAAATGTTCAATTTTCTCCCCATGGCCCTGCATACATTCTGTAACAAATCACAATGTAAAATAGCTGTCCTCTTTCATTGAAGGACACAGTGAGATCATAGATCTGGAACCTCTGGGTTATAAGAGGAGTGGGATGCTAGGCACAGAGCACAAACATTAGCCTATGGGTGGCCCCTGTTGATGACCAGCAACTTGCCTGCAAGAAAGAGCCTTAGTATGATTTTCTGCCTTGTTTGGTCTTGGGGTTTTTTTTTGCAGTTTCTTCTGGTCTACCTTTCTGTAGATACTGCTTTGTGATGTCATTTTCATTGTCGTTCAATGAACAGAACAGAAAAAACAGGATATTTGTACTTACCATAAAATCCATTTCTCTGTGTTCACCGAGGGACACAGCACCTGCCCTGTGGGTTGTTGGCCGTTGCTGATGTTAGAGTGATTTTTTTTTCCCTTACTGCAGGAGGAGGTTTGGCCACCAGCTGGAGCTGCCTTTAAGCTGGCCACAGATGGGGCGAAACTTGGCCAATTCAGCAGAGACTGTCAGAACACAATAGCGATGCAGGAGGGATTTCCCCATTAACACAGTTGAGCCACCCATAGTTGCAGAAAAGAAAATTGAATCATTCATGGCTTGTCTTAGGCTGTTTTTTGTGTTTTATGCCTAGCATGCCTCCTCCTGCAGGTGGAATTATAACCCAATGGTTTTTTTCAGAGCTCTTCTATGTGGTCAAGTGACTGCAAAGCTCTGTCTCCTCTGTGTAATGTGGAGGGCTGACAATGGGGCTGAATTCCATAGAGCAGTGACATCACCGGCCCATCTCCATTGCTCTGTTTAGGCAATTTCTCTAGCCACACCAGAAAAAATTAGAGCAGGATCTTTGCTGTTTTTGTGATAAAATACATTCAGGGCTAATTGAATTTTCTTTTTGTAACTCTTGATGTTTACTATGTCATCCTCAAATGATGAAAGCTTTCCTTTAATTTGGAACTTTAAAGTGTCAAAGTGTATCAGTTAAGCCCCGTACACACGCACAGATTGTTGGCCAACTGATGGGCCAACTTTTGTCCAGTGTTGTTTGTTGGTTGAAATGTGCTCTAGACTTGCACTGGACTTTTGTTGGCCAACAAAAACCAACTTCAGAAGTGATGTCATGTGATGGTTGACTTTCAGTGTGTTTTTTCTTCTCTGAGCATGCCCAGTCTTGCTCATCTGATTTTTGTCTCCCGAAATCTGTACTGACTGAGGAACAATCGGCCATTCTTTGTTGGCCAACAAAAATTTTATAGCATGCACACCAGATTTTTTTCTGCCGAAAATTCGCAGTTGGTTGTCGGAAGCATCATACTAACAAGCCTACAATCGGCAGATCGGACGTTGGCCAACAATTTACGGCCAACAATCTGTGCGTGTGTATGGGGCTTGAAGCCCCATACACACGTACTGATTGTCGGCCGTAAATATTCGGCCGCCGAACGATCGGCCGATTGTCGGCTTGTTAGTATGATACTTCCGACAGCCGACAGCGCATTTTCGGCCGAACAGAATCTGTCGTGCAGACTTTAAAATATTTGTTGGCCGTCACCAGAACGGACGATTGTTCGTCAGTCAGTACAGATTTCGGGCCGACAGACAGCAGATTAGCAAGACTGGGCATGCTCAGAGAAGAAAAAACACACAAAAAGTTACCAATCACATGACATCACTTCTGCAGTCGGCTGTTGTTGGCCGACAAAATTTGTGTGCAGTCTTTTGCAGTTTTCAACAGACAGGACAGCCCTGGACAAAAGACGGCCGATCGTTCGGCCGACGATCAGTACGTGTGTACGGGGCTTTAGTGTCTGATCTGTCTGCAGTAATATCGCAGTCCTGCTACATGTCACTAACCGCTGCCATTACTAGTAAAAAAAAAAAGGGATAAAAGAAAATAAATAAAAACATCCCCATAGTTTGTAGAAGCCAAACTTTTGGGCAAACCAATCAATATTTGCTTATGTAGCAGAATACATATTGGCCTAAATTGATGAAGAAATTCGATTTTTTCAATATTTTTATAGGATATGTTTTATAGCAGGAAGTAAAAAATATATATATATTTTAAATTGTCTCTCTTTTTTTGTTTACAGTATAGCGTAAAATATAAAAACCACAGAGGCGATGAAAAACCACCAAAAGAAGGCTCTATTTCTGGTAAAAAGGACATAAATTTTGTTTGGGTACAGAGTTGCATGACCGCTCAATTGTCAGTTTAAGTAACGCAAAGCCGTATCACAAAAAATGGCCTGGTCATGAAGGGGGTAAATCTTCCGGGGGGCAAGTGGTTAAAAAAATCTCCCTAGTATTGCTGGCTATGGCCATCTTGAGTAAGGGCAGATGATTCATGTAGCATTTACTTCCTGGAATCCATCTGCCCTCAGCTCAGCCATGCAAGCAGGAGAGGGTGCGCTTATCTGAGAAATTCCTGAGCAAAAGTGGAGTTTCATTTTAACCACTTTACCACCGGAGGATTTTTCTGCTTTACGTCCAGGCCACTTTTTGCAACTTGGCACTGCGCGACTTTAACTGACAATTGCGTGGTCATGCAACCCTGTACCCAAACAAAATGTATGTCCTTTTTTTTCCCACAAACAGAGCTTCCTTTTGGTGGTATTTGATCACCTCTGCGCTTTTCATTTTTTGCGATATTAATAAAAAAAGAGCGAAAATTTTGCGAAAAAAATTGACATTTTCTAATTTTACAGTTAAGAAATATCCAATATATTCAAATTTTGTCAAATATTTAGGCCAAAATGTATTTAGCTACATGTCTTTGACAAAAAAATTCTCAATGAGCGTATTTTTAACCGCTTTAAGACTGGAAGATTTTACCCCATTCCTGACCAAGAGCGACAATTTTAAAAATAAAAAACAACATTTTTTACATTCTGATATATAACATTCCCCAAAAAAAATGTATAAATCAAAATTTTTTATCATTTTAGGCCAATTTGTTTTCTGCTACATATTTGTGGTAAAAAAAAATCACAGTAAGCGTATTTTGATTGGTTTGCGCAAAAGTTATTGCGTTTACTAACTACGGGAAAGATTTGTCATTTTTATTGTTTATTTTTTTTTACTAGTAATGGCGGCGATCTGCGATTATTTTTGCGGGACTGCGACATTGCGGCGGACAGATCGGACCCCTGACTGACATTTTTGACACTTTTGGGGGGACCAGTGACATTACTACAGTAATCAGTGCTAGAAATATGCACTGTTACTGTAATAATGACACTGGCAGGGAAGGGGTTAACACTGTTGGTGATCAAGGGGTTAAATGTATGCCTCATGCTTACTGACGCGTGTGGGGGGAGGGGATTGTGTGACACAGACACAGATCGCAGGTTCAGCAAAGCTGAATCCTGTAATCTGTCACTGTCTGTCACATAGGAGATCCGCCCGCTTTGTTTACACAAGTGGGCGGATTTCCTCACTCTGTTCCCGACGATCGGGGAAGAGCGGCGGAGATCACCGCCTCTCCTCCCCTGGCCCGACTCCCGCTGTGTCTGAATACAGCGGGAGCGAGCCTCCGGCGGTGTGTGTGCGCCGCCGAGAGAGGGGAGAGTCTGGTGACGTAGGTCTACGTCGCCAGACGGTAACGAGCCACTGTGCCTCAGTAGCAGCCCAGTGAGCGGTCGGCAAGTGGTTAAATTTGTATTATTAAATGTCTTTTTCTTATCATTTATTATTATTTTACCTGAAACATACACCATATATTTTTTATTTTCAGTCTTTTAACATAATACTGATTGGAAACTCTACCATTTATAATCCGCTTCTTTTGTTGACAATGTTGGAGAGTGCTGGAAAATTGGCTCTTATAAGGAAATGTTTTTGTCTTCCTAACACGTGCTTGTTTTTTTGTAGATTACTAAATGAAATCTTGTTATGGTTATTGTGACCCAGATTTTCCTTAATGAACATTTCCACTAAACTCTGCATTGTGAGATGAATAGATCAAGCAGAGCACCATGTCTAGTTGAGGTTTCTATGAACTCTCCCTGTTCTGCTTGAAATGTCACTTTGTGGAAATATTCTTTCTAAAATCAGTCTGTATGGAGAATGAATTGACTGGCTGGACTCACAGAGAAGAAATAGAAAACAATAAACCCCGAAAACAAAAAGGTATTTTATTGCAGCTTATCCGTTCTTAAAGCGGTAGTATACTCCGCTTTTTAACTTTTACCTATAGGTAAGCCTATAATAAGACTTACCTGTAGGTAAAATGAATATCTCCTAAACCTGACACCAGCGGCGCATGCACTTTGAAGGTCCGGCGGACCTTCAGAGCTCCCTGCCGACTCCTTGCCGGAAAGTGAACTCCCGCGCGCATGCGCGAGTGTGACGTCATCGCGGCTCCGGCCACTCACAGCGCCAGAGCCGCCGAACCCGGAAGAGACGCAGAGGGAAGATGTCAGCTGCTTCAGCCCAGTGAGCCGTTGGCAAGTGGTTGCTCCGGCGGACCTTCAGAGCTCCCTGCCGGCTCCTTGCCGGAAAGTGATCTCCCGTGCGCATGCGCGAGAGTGACGTCATTGCGGCTCCGGCCACTCATAGCGCCAGAGCCGCCGAACCCGGAAGAGACACCGAGGGAAGATGTCAGCTGCTTCAGCGGTGTCAGGGGGACCGTGTCGGGGCTTCGTTCTAAGGTAAGTATTTCATAATGAGCTAGTATGCGATTCATACTAGCACATTATGCCATTGTCCTGCAGGATTTTTTTTTTTTTGAGGATACAACTGCTTTAAATCTGGTGACTGCAGTTGTTTTCTTTTTTTTACATTTTTTTTTCTTTATTTTAAATAAACCTAGCGATCTAGCCAGTAGAGGTAATTTCACACTGGTATCCGTGGGGGAGGGGGGGGGGGGGCAGTAAAAACAGGTGGCCACCCACCCAGATTCTAAGATTAGAACCTGGCAGGGCTGTACCCATGTCATGGCCATGGTGCTTTCCTGCAACTGGCAATTTTAAACTTGGACTGCAAAAGTTGAAAGGCGGCACTGCCTATTAAACTCGCCATTTGAACTCAATCAAGATCCAAAAGCTTGGCTCGCAGTAGTGGTATGGTCCCCAGATGTACAATTGCCATTAAACAATATAGAGGTAAAAAAATGGTATCAGGGGTGGCAGTAGCGCCTCCTGAATGCCTGCAAGCCACTGCTACACTGTGGATCACTTTTCAGAGGGTTGTAAGCCTACCACCTGTGTGAAAAAGCCCTAATGGCTTTCTTTAGAGAGTATTAGACAGGCGTATCGCCTCCTCATCTCCTATTTTAACCCCCTAAATGATGGATTACGACACAGCAGCCATGCAGGTTGTGTGTGGTTGCGGGGCAGTTGCAGCTTGACCCTGTTCACATGAATGGGTCACACTTGGTAGTGCCCGCCGAGCCTGACAGGGGGTAAAATTCCTGCATGTGTACACCCCTAGCAGCTGAAGATGGAGAGGTTGAGAACCAGTAAAAATGCGACTCAACTACGAGGTTTATCTACCCCCCCCCCCCCCCCCCCCCGCAATCAGAAGCCTAAACAAGACCGAAAACAATAAACTTTGCACCGAAAAAAAAAAAAATCACAATTTTTTAAAAGAATTGACGAGCAATATAATTGATAGCAATACAGATGAATAGTGCAAAAAATACACTGCGCTCAATACTAAAGCATTAAACAATAATCAAAATAATCAAAATAGTTCATCACAGTCCGTTAGTAATTGACTTAATTCAATTCATGTAGTGTTCATTTCAAAGTGATAAACACTTTATTACGGGACTTATACATAAATTGAATTAAGTCAATTACTAACGAACTGTGATGCACTATTTTGATTGTTTTGATTAATTGTCTAATGGTTTAGTATTGAGCGCAGTGTATTTATTACACCAAACAAGCCCAAATTCTGTTGTTTTTAAACATCCTTTAACCACTTTAGCCCCGGAGGATTTGGCTGCTCAATGACCAGGCCCTATTTTGTGATTCGGCACTGCGTGACCTTAACTAACAATTGTGCGGTCGTGCGACGCTGTACCCAAATGAAATTGACGTCCTTTTTCCCCACTAACAGAGCTTTCTTTTGGTGGTATTTGATCACCTGTGCAATTTTTATTTTTTGCGCTATAAACAAAAAAAAAAGCGACAATTTTGAAAAAATAAAAATATTTTTCACATTTTTTTATATGAAATTCTCAAAAAAAAAAAAAAGTAAAAATCAAAATTTTTTAACATTTTGGGCCAATTTGTTTTCTGTTACATATTTTTGGTAAAAAAATCGCAATAAGCGTACTTTGATTGGTTTGCGCAAAAGTTATTGCGTTTACTAACTTAGGGAAAGATTTATGTAATTTTTTTTGTTTTTTTTTTTAACTAGTAATGGCGACGATCTGCGATTTTTTTTCGGGACTGCGACATTGCGGCAGACGGATCGGACCCCTGACTGACATTTTAGACATTTTTGGGGCTACCAGTGACATTACTACAGTAATCAGTGCTAGAAATATGCACTGTTACTGTAAAAATGACACTGGCAGGGAAGGGGTTAACTTTACTAGTGATCAAGGGGTTAATTGTGTCCCTAGGGGCGAGATTCTAACTGTCAAGGGGCGTGGCTAGTGAAGTAACCACAGAGACATGTGATCCTACATAGCTGGATCGCATAGCCTCTGTGCCTACTTCAGTGAGAATGACAGACGGCTGTGTTTACATCAGCCGTCTGTCTTTCTCCCTCTGCTGCTGGAGATTGCAAGTGACCGGCGGCCATCGGAGCCGCCGGTCACATGCGCTGGCTCCCCAGGGAACGAGCGGGGACAGGATCGCACCTCCGGTGCGCGCTGGCCCCCTACAGTCTCATGGGCAAGTGACGTAAGTATACGTCGCTTTGCCTGTAAGCGGCTGAGTGCCGCAATAAGTGTACGGTGGGCGGGCGGAAGTGGTTAAAGTGGTTGTAAACCTTTACATATACCCAGTGAGGTGACTGGTCTGGTGATACACAGAGAAGAAACAAACTCTAATACATAAGCTGTATATGTTTATCTGCAGTCATCTCTTCTCTCCATCCATTCAAAGTTCTGAATTTATAAAACTCGTCTGAGCTGTCAGAAAAAAAGTGGGCGGAGAGCTGAAGTTAAACATTCAAGAGCTCAGTGAGGAAAGCTGATTGGAGGAAAGGGACACACCCCCATCACACAGAAACAGAGCTGAGGCTGTCAATCAAAGGCTGTGTGCTGGAGCTCCTTCTCTGTCACCTTTTTTCTCTTAGTGTCAAGAAAACGTGGTATCAGAAGGGATTCCTGCTGATAGCAGAGGAACAAAGCTGCAGACAAAAATGACACTTAGTGCTCTTAATTGAGACAAGTACACACTATAGAGGGATAGGCTTTGTTCATATTTCATGTCTGAGGTTTACAATCACTTTAACAGACCAAGCTGTTCAGTAAAAGTAACGGTTAGAAGTTTGAGTGAAACCATTTAGCACTGACAGGGGTGCTTTTAATTGCCACCCTTCATTTATGTAATACATTTATCCGAAAAGGAAAAAAGTTGATTCTGTAACTGATTAAAAAGTTTCAGCTGGACTGTGGCTTTTATCTGGTAGTCGAGTCCATCTAAATCTGCTAGTCTAAAGCAGGCCATACATGAATAATCTTTTTCATTCAACCAGAGGGTTGAACGAAAAAAATGATCTGACTCCTCCATCCACATGCTCAGTGTGGATGGGGGAATCACTCCCTACTGTGCTATTGTGTTCTGACAGTTAGACTTCCCCACCACCAGAATACACTGATCGGTGCTGTGGCACTGATAATTAAAGTGGAGCTCCGTCTGAAAATAAAAATAAAAGTCAGCAGCTCCAAATACTGAAGCTGCTGACTTTAAATATAAGGACACTTACCTGTCCAGGGATACTGTGATGTTGGTGCCCCAAGCCGATTGGTCCAAGCCTTTAGGCTTCACAGCCAGTAGCGCTGTGCTTTCTGAATGGTCTTCTGGGACACACACAGGTCCCAAAAGGCTGTGGGGAAAGGAGGAGGGGGTTGATTTGACGTAGATTGCCGTGCGGTGATCTTACCTGGAAGTGGGAGCGGGAATCTGTCAAAATCAGGTTCCCGCTCCCCCCCAATAAGTGCCAAATGTGGCCGTGAAGGGGGGAGGGTGCGAACAAGTGGAGCTTCCATTTTTGGGTGGAGCTCCACTTTAAGGTAAAGCCCGACAGGCTGGTTGTACAGAAGTCGATTGGTAGATCAATTTTCTGTACAACCAGCCTGCCCATAAATGGATAGAAATTTGTCCGGTCCCTGCTAAACTGGCCAAATTTCGATCCATGTATGGCTGCCTTAAAGTGATTGTAAAGGTAAAATTAAAAAAAATAAAATAAAATAAATAACAAACATCTCTATACTTACCTGCTCTCAGGTCCCCGGCTGGTGTTCCTGGCCCCTCCTATCTGGTCCAGTGCTCCCATTGGAAGCCATTTCCCACGGAGGCACTTGTGCGTGCTCCCTCCCAAGCCCACTGCTCTATGCATTGACACAGACAGTGGGATTCGGCCCCACCCTCTGCTCCCTCATCACTGGCTTTGATTGACAGCAGTGGGAGCCAATGGCTCCTGCTACCCCAGAAAACCTGTGAGACCTGGACGTGAGGGAAGGGAAGAGCTGCAGATGTGCACAGCACTGGATCGAATTAGGGCTCAGGTAAGTAAAAGGGGAGGGGGTGGGTGGTGAGCAGACAAAACTGATTCCTAAACATTTTTTACCCTAATGAAAGAAACACATTAAGGTAAAAAATGTTTAGGCTTTAGAACCGCTTTACCAGTACCCTTTACGCGCTGAATTCAGTTCCAGTACTTTCAAAAAAAGTCCATCCAAAATCTTTTTTTCACCGAAACACATTTACCTAAACATGAGGGCGTACCGGCTTAGGACACTGATTTTTCAAGTGTAAAAAAAAAAAAAAAAACACTTGAATGCATTACAAACACACTATAAACTCATTTAACCACTTGCCGACTGCGCACAGTATATTTACTCCGGCAGTCAGCCCCTCACAGGCAGAACGACGTAGGTCTACGTCACTAGCCTGTGAGGCTCTGGGGAGCGAGCGTGCGCCGCCGGAGGCGCGCTCCTGCGCGGTCACGGACCCCCCCGCGCGTGTGACCAGCAGACCCGATGTCCGCCGGTCACTTGGCGATTGTCGGGGGAGAGGGAGAAAGGCAGGCAGCTAATGTAAACAAGCCGCCTGTCATTCTCCCCTGTGTAGAAACAATGATCATATGGTTCTACTATGTAGGACCGTTGATCATTGTTCCTACACCTCAAGCCACAGCCAATCACAGTTAGAATCACGCCCCTAGGCACACACCACCCCTCCCTCTCAAATAAAGTTAACCCCTTCACTGCCAGTGTAATTTTACAGTAACAGTGCATATGTATAGCACTGATTACTTTAGAAATGTCACTGGTAACCCCAAAAGTGTCAAAAATGTCAGTCAAGGGTCCGATCTGTCCACCGCAATGTCGCAGTACCGCAAAAAAAAAAAATCACAGATCGCCGCCATTACGCGTTAAAATAAAAAACAACAAAAATGACAAAAATCTTTCCCTTTGTTAGTAAACGCGATAACTTTTGCGCAAACCAATCAAAATACGCTTTTTGCGATTTTTTTTACCAAACATATGTAGCATAAAACAAATTGGCCGAAAATGTTAAAAAATTTTGATTTATAAATTTTTTTGGGGGAATTTCATATGTGAAGAAATTGACGCTCTTTTTTTGTTTATAGCGCATGATCAAAAAATCGCACAGGTGATCAAATACCACCAAAAGAAAGCTCTGTTTGTGGGAAAAAAAGGACGTCAAATTTGTTTAGGTACAGCGTCGCACGACCGCGCAATTGTCCGTTAAAGTCACGCAGTGCCGAATCGCAAAATACCCCCTGGTCAGAAAGGGGGTAAAATCTTCCGGGGCTTAAGTGGTTAAAAAATGATTGTAAATGTACATATAGAAACGCACAATGAACGCAGGGAAAAAATACCACTTTATTTGACAGAAAATGTATGTGTTATTTTAGTTTTTTAGTAAATTAGCATTTTTCAATATATATATATATATATATTTTTATTTATTTATTATTATTAATTATTATTATTTATATATATATATATATATATATATATATATCAGAGTACAGCTAGGCAGTAGCATCTGAACTATTATTAAACCAAATAGCAGTAAATACAAATAGGAGTATACCAACTTCACCAAAATTGGAATACTGGTTATTAGGGCCGCACAATAGAACGCTTGACTGCGGCCTTAAAAATAGGTCAACAGTTCCTATATTTTTATCCTTTACAAGTTTACTTTAAGCATTTGGCTTCTAACCTGCGCAGGAAATGTTTGCAATCTAATTGTTAATTGAACAAGGATTTCTCTTTCCTTTCCAATTGTTTTTTATAGCTCAGACCCATATTTTCTGCCCATAGGGTGACCTTGCTCACCTTGGAGAACCAGAGGTCACTGAAAGATTCCCGAAACAGCAACCATGATTAAGCGAGTCCTCCTTCAGCCGGGGACAGAGAAGACATAATCATGGGCATAGCACAATGGTGTCATTTAAATGAGCCGGTGATTTTGCTGTTGTGCGAGAGTCTAGGGAACCGTTTCATGCTATACCAGTACTTGAAGATCTAACCAGTGACCCCTGCTCGGAGAAGGGGCATCGGAAGCCATTAAAAACACATTGTTCACGTTGTGACTCCCGGGGGTGGCAGTCCAAGCTTCAGAGAGGACCCAGGGGCAGCTGCACTTCCCGTTCTCACAGTAGGTAAGGAGACACTTGCTGGCTCTGCTTTAAGCAGCAGTAGGTTACAGCCTTCATGATCTTTCCATAGAACCGATTCAGCATGCACTGCGGGAAAGAGTCAGCTGTAATTGTTGTTTAATAACCTCAACATTATGTACCTACAAATGTTATTTCAGTGTTTTTCTTTTTTGTAAACCTTAGCAAACAAGACCAGTGCTCTAACCCCATTTTTTTTTATTTTTATATTTCATTTTTTTTTTAAACCTTTTATTTATCTATTATGTGTCGGGATAAGTGATGGAAGTCTGTTAATAATTTTGTATGTTGATAAGTTGAAAATAATAACTAGAGAATAAATAAAAAAAAAAAAAACACTTTAGAAAACCCCACTTGTTATTTTTCAGTTGTATGGACTACAGCTTGTGCTCTTTGCTGGAAAAATCTTTCATTAACCGCTTTACCCCCGCTCACCTTGCTGCTACTGTGGCAATGTGGCTCGTTATCGTCCAGCGACGTAGACCTAAGTTGCTGGACTCCTCCCCTTGAGGGCGGCGCTCCCGCTGTGTTCAGTCACAGCGGGAGTCGGGCCAGGGGAGGTGCAGCGGCGATCACCGCTGCCCTTCCCCGATCGTCGGGGAATCGAGTGTGGAGATCCGCCCGCTTGTGTAAACAAAGCGGGCGGATCTCCTAAGTGACAGGCAGTGGCAGATTGCAGGGTTCAGCATAGCTGAACCTGAGATCTGTCCCTGTGTCACACAGTCACCTCCCCCCACACATGTCAGTAAGCACCAGGCATACATTAACCCCTCCCTCTCCAATAAAATTAACCCCTTCCCTGCCAGTGTCATTTTTACAGTAACAGTGCATATTTATAGCACTGATTACTGTAGTAATGTCACTGGTATCCCCAAAAGTGTCAAAAATGTCAGTCAAGGGTCCGATCTGTGCGCCGCAATGTCGCAGTCCCGCAAAAAAAAAAATCGCAGATCGCCGCCATTGCTCGTTAAAAAAAAAAAAAACACCAAAAATGACAGAAATCTTTCCCTTAGTTAGTAAACGCAATAACTTTTGCGCAAACCAATCAAAATACGCTTATTGCGATTTTTTTTTACCAAAAATATGTAGCAGAAAACAAATTGGCCAAAAATGATAAAAAATTTTGATTTTTTTACATTTTTTGGGGGGAATTTCATATAAAAAAATTTGAAAAATATTGTTATTTTTTCAAAATTATCGCTCTTTTTTTGTTTATAGCGCAAAAAGTAAAAATCGCACAGGTGATCAAATACCACCAAAAGAAAGCTCTGTTTGTGGGAAAAAAAGGACGTCAATTTAATTTGGGTACGGCGTTGCATGACCGCGCAATTGTCAGTTAAATTCGCACAGTGCCGAATCGCAAAAAGTGGCCTGGACGTAAGACAGCAAAATCCTCCGGTGGTAAAGTGGTTAAAAAAACCAAAGAAAAAAAATTCTTAAAAAAAAGGACTTAAACAATAAGGCTGCTTTAAAAATAAAGTCTTACTAAACCCAGGACCCTGCATGCACTATATCTGGTCTCCACAGTACACAGAACATGGAAATTAATTTATTTTAGTAAATATAAACTGCTAAATACCTTTTCTCATCAGCAGTATATAGCAGTCTTGTGACCTGTTTCTCCTGAGGTTCCATGAGAAACCTTTCACATTATATGCTCACTGATACTAGAACCTGTCTGTCAGGCCTCAGAAGACAAGAATCCCACTGGGTCGGGCTAAGAATTGCTTACTAACAATACCTACCTCACAGCCTTGTATATACATTGGGTGCTAATCATATCCTTAGGCGAAGTGGCAGCTCTCCTGAGATCTTGTTTTTAAATGCTGACATGGCAATGCTGTATACACTAATGGAATCTATAAGGTTGATGCCAACCACACCCCTGAAGGAGCTGTGAAAGCCCCGAAATGCGTCGGATAGAGGATGTCAATCCTTTCTTTGCTTATTAATATTGGTGTAATATGTATATGCATTCCATGTACAACCATGTTCATATAACATTGGAGTTTTTATGCTAACTTAAATAAAATTGATTTTTATTCACATTATTTAGTACTTAGTGCCTTCAAAGTCCCACCCCAAGGGGAATTTTGTTCACGATTTATCTATTAGGGATGTGGCACATTTAAGGAGGTACCTCACTGACTTTCTCTAACTCTACAAATAGGCTTTTAAATTCCCAAATGTGCATGGACAAATGGGGGGAAATTTTACGAAAACTGGTGCACACAGAATCTGGTGCAGCTGTGCATAGTAACCAATGAGCTTCCAGGTTTAAGACCTCGTTCACACTGAACGCAGGTTTGAAATCGAGTTCAGCCTAATTTAGATTTCCAACCCGCATTTTAGTGTGAGTTCGGGGGCGATTTGAATGACATCTGTGCGGGTTCATGCACAGATGTCTACTGGAACTACTTTTGGAAATCGGTGCGGCGCCGCAAAGTTGGCGTCCCACCAATTGGTAGAAGTGATAGACTCTGCGCTTATGGTTTATAAGGATATAACTGGTATACTAGACTGCAGCCTCCCTTGATTATAGCCAGAGGGCTATATATTGTAAAGAGGGGGGTGAGGGGAATGGCGCTGTCTGGTAATAAATTAATTGTTGTACAACATTTGTATTAATTTTGAGTTCATGTTTACATTGATTGCACATCTTATGCACATAGCACTTTGATTCTCCATTTTAATTAATTTTTATATATATATATACAGTGCATATTTTTATATACATATCCTTTTTATCCATCCCTATATATCCCTATATATCCCTATATATCCCTCTCTCCTATATACTGTACCTATATATCACTTTTTATATATTTATTGCCACACCTACACAGGCCAATACTTAATTTATTACCAGACAGCGCCATTCCCCTCACCCCCCTCCATCCCACCAATTGGGACAGTGCTGTTTCCGGCAATAGGCTGTGATTTGGCATGGGATTTGACATGTCAAATTGTATGTCAAATGGCGCCGATGTGAATAGGGGCTTATTGTCAAAGTTTAATTGAACAAGCTGAAGTTAGAAGTGGATTGGCTACCATGCACAGCTGCACCAGATTCTATGTGCACCAGTTTTAGTAAATCTCCCCTATAGGCTAACATAGAATTGCTTCTAAAGGCTAAAAGAAGTAACGCCAAATGCTGTATAGGCTGCATTTTTATGCCCAGTGTGCATGAGGCGTTAAATAGGTTTTCCGGAAACTCAGGGTTCCCGGTGTGGCTTTCTAGAAAAGTAAAGATATCCGTACAGGGGAAAATTGGGCCACTTAAGATTTCTCCTTTTTGGCTGTGGATGGTCTGAGCTACAACAGATTTATTAATCCACTGTGATAGGATATTTGGACAGTCTGGGCAGACACAGACCACCCATATTGTTTGGTGGACAATGGCAACAACTGTATGAGTGTTGCATATACGCTCCAGATTGGCTCAAAAAGATTTTATAGTCCGCTCCACCTGAATGATATCTAAGCACCAAACAATGGGTCAGGAAAGAAGCTTCTATAAGCACAACAATTTTGACTGCAAGACTGTCTTTGCACATCACACTAAGCTTCTCCCGGCCACTGTCAGACGCACGGTTGACCTCGAGGCCGGGGAGGGGGAGCGAAGGCACGCAGAGCTTCCAATACTCCCAGAAGTGTCAGAGGATCAGAGGAGGTGAAGAATAGCAGTGTGGTTTGCAGCACTCCATTTGGAAAAGAGGCAGTGACAGCTTTTACAATGAAAATAGCTTTACATGACATCCTAAACCTAATATTCATGGGATGGTGACAGGGTCTCCTAAAGGTTGGTTCCAGGAAAAAAAATAAATGATAAAGGTTGATTCCAGGAACGCAAAAAATAATAACTGTTTATGTATACATTAAAATAATTCAGTTTAATCTTCCATCTTTTGGAAGGCAGTTGAAGGCCTATTAATGGATCTCTTTGGGGTTTTAATATAATGAACTCCTTGGATGGCATTACTCAATATATACCCTTTTGGGTTATCCAGCTTCCAGAAAGAACGATATTTTTTTTTTTTTTGGTGCTGGGGCTGCCAAATAGAAAAGCAATAAAAAAATAGCGTAAGAAAGACTAATTATTTGTACATATTAGGCCAGGCTCTCAAATATTTAAAGCCCAACTCCAGGAAACATGGAATTTCTCCCTCTCACTGCATGGGTTATATGCTTGTTTAGGTCTAGAGGGCAGAGAAAAGAAGATTTACTAAGCAATTTCTCCACTCTCCCACACCATGGGGGAGTTCTATCTGCTGGGGGGAGTGGGAGGAGCACAGGATTGGTAAGTAAATATGCTTTGACTCTGCAGTGTAGGTACAGCCCCGCTGCAAAGGTCATTTTCAAATTTCCTGGAGTTGGGCCTAAATTAACCACTTTACCACCGGAGGATTTTGCTGTCTTACATCCAGGCCACTTTTTTGCGATTCAGCACTGTGCGAATTTAACTGACAATTGCGCGGTCATGTAACGCCGTACCCAAACGAAATTTACGTCCTTTTTATTCCCACAAACAGAGCTTTCTTTTGGAGGTATTTGATCACCTGTGCGATTTTTATATTTTGCGTTATAAACAAAAAAAGAGCGAAAATTTTGAAAAAATAACAATATTTTTCACATTTTTTAATATGAAATTCCCCCCCAAAAAAATGTAAAAATCTAAATTTTTTATCATTTTTGGCCAATTTGTTTTCTGCTACATATTTTTGGTAAAAAAAATCACAATAAGTGTATTTTGATTGGTTTGCGCAAAAGTTATTGCGTTTACTAACTAAGGGAAAGATTTCTGTCATTTTTGGTGTTTTTTTTTTTTTAACGAGTAATGGTGGCGTTCTTCGATTTTTTTTGAGGGACTGCGACATTGCAGCGGACAGATCGGACCCTTAACTGACATTTTTGACACTTTTGGGGGTACCAGTGACATTACTACAGTAATCAGTGCTATAAATATGCACTGTTACTGTAAAAATGACACTGGCAGGGAAGGGGTTAATTTTATTGGAGAGGGAGGGGTTAATGTATGCCTGGTGCTTACTGACATGTGTGGGGGGGAGGTGACTGAGTGACAGCTATGCTGAATCCTGCAATCGGACCCTGCCTGTCACTTAGGAGATCCGCCCGCTTTGTTTACACAACCTCCACACTCGATTCCCCGACGATCGGGGAAGAGTAGCGGCGATCGCCGCTGCTCCTCCCCTGGCCCGAATCCCGCTGTGACTGAACACAGCGGGAGCGAGCCTCCGGCGGCGAGCGCGTGCCGCCCACAAGGGGAGGAGTCCAGCGACGTAGACCTACGATAACGAGCCACATTGCCGCAGTAGCGGTCGTTATGTGGTTAATAATATTTAATGAATATATCCATCATACATTAGAGGACACTTTAGATATATTTCAGGAGATTTTCCAGCCACGGGTCTTTCTTTTTTTCTTTTTAATTTTTTTTAAATCCTTTTTTTTTTTTTTTTTTTTTTTTTTTTTGTGTTTTCTTGCCGTGGCAGCCCACCTGATATCTAGCGGAGAAGGATAGTGTAGCACTCAGCATTCATATTTGAATAATGTCCGTATACCCTGAGGTGTGTTCCTAATGTACTCTGCCGTAAATGTTAACAGCCAGCTACTGTTTTTGTATTGCAATTTTTTTTTTTTTTGCTTGTAACCCATTGTTTGAGATTCTTGTCTTTGTAGACATTCAATATTCTTTTGACATTTAGTCAGATATACTTTGAATATTGAAATGAAGACTGTGTGCTTTATTGTATGCTGAAGCTCTTTATTGACAAAGCTCTTTATTGATTTATAGACAAAATAAACTTAAAGTTATAAAAAAAAAATCAATGTAATTCCTAATTGGATAGTATAAATACATGGGTCTGCCTTTGCATTTTTCATAAAAAACAGTGCAGCGCTCACCTCTCGCGCGTAAAGAATAATATATGTACAGTATATATAAACGAGAAAAATATATATAAATATATATAGGTGTATCAGACTATAGTGCCTAAAACAATATACGCATGACCATCAGATAAAAAACACGCAGCATATTATGTGAAAAAATGCATATAAATAAAAAAAAAAAATCATAAACATCAGTCCATGAAAAAAAAGTCCATAAAAATATGATAGAGTTGATCTTTGTGACTATGCAATCCTATATACCAGAACAAATCTTGACTTAAAAGAAAACACAAATCGCAGTGCCCTTCACCCCACCTATGGGTGTCCTCTCACCTGCTTGAATAGACCTCACCGGTAAGAAGAGTTCGATAGCGCTTTGCATAGTATAGAGGCACAGTTTCCACTGGCTAGATACTCAAAGTTCACAGCTCCCAGCGAGATGTCAATCATATAAAACATAACATGATTTTCTATGATTTATATGCATTTTTTCACATAATAGGCTGGGCTTTTTATCTGACGGTCATGGGTATATTATTTTAAGCACTATAGTCAGATACACTTATATATATTTTTATATATTTTTCCTTATATATTTTTTTTTTCTTGCTTTACATGTGAGAGGTGAGCGCTGCACTGTTTTTTGTGTAATAATTATTGTTCTGCATTTTTTCGCAGGTGAATTAATGCATGTGGTGTTGCCACCTTTTTTATACTATAGGATGTATACCCAGAAGAATTAACAAATTAATTAATTAATATTGATTTTTTATTTATTTTGTGTATTTTGTAATATTTTTTTTTATTTATTTATTTACACTTACCTTTTGAAATCATTTGGGATTTATTTGTAGTTAGATGGTAGGGGTGTTTGCACATTATATTGCAGAAGGCTTATGTTATTAGCATGACTTTGCATTAATTTCTCACAAATTACTGCCTAGCAAGGCCAAGAGAAGAGGAGCAGCACTGTGAGCCAATCATGGTCCCCTACACTGCACACTGAGGTCAACCCAACATTTGAAGCTTTCTCACAGGTGATGAGAATGGTAGCATATTTTTTGTGTGCTAACAGTGTGAAGGAATGTGATGAACACTTGTGAATTAAGCAAAATGTCTATTTTTCTATGTGTATTTTTCTGTACATGTACATATCTTTTTCCTATCTTCCTTACTCAAAATGGCCGTTACTAGATACCCCCACCACCGACAATGGAATGTGAGAAAAAGATGGAGCCTTGGCACGGTGCCTTCAAGAGAAGATAACATTCATAAACTCGAAGGGGACTACCTTGTAATGGATATGACTGATCAGAAAGCTGCAAATAATCAGTATTATGCTAATATTATGCTTATGACGTACTAACATATGACACCGCCTACTAACTATTTAACTCGCTGTACATTAGGAATAAACAGGAAGTATCATTTACCTGAACAATGTGTGTCAGTGTGATATCCTCGTGCATGCACTCTAATTACCTATTTAATTAGACCCAGTAGCAGAAATCTATTTTAAACCTGATTGAGGTTCCCGAACCATTACAACAGTACTTCCTTATCCAATCAGCAGACTTGGGATGGGTCAGAGACCAAGTTATTTTGCTTAAAGCCCAACTCTGGGAAAAAAATAAGGTTTCCCATGCAGTGGGGCTGTGCCTGCACTGCACAGGTCAACTGCTCATTTTTGTCTAGGGGTTTGGAGAACGGAGATATACTTACCTAATCCTCCAATCCTCCCCGCACAAGATCGGTCTCTATGGCTCCTGCCCTCCCATGGTCTTGCAGTCTTGTTCAGTGGACTGTTCCTGACGTCATCACACCCATAGACCTGCTCTGGACAACAGGCCACCGCTGGATCGTGGCAGAGCGTTATTTGCCAGGTGAGAGGGGGGTAAGTATAATCTTTCTCCAATCCCCTAGACAAAAATGAGCAGTTGACCTGTTTAGTGTGGGCACATCCCCACTGCATGGAAAAACATTTTTTTGCCTGAAGTTGGGCTTTAACCACAGTAGAAAAAAAGTAAAGCTGGCCATTATGCAGATCAGAGGTTGTCAACCTATGAGATAAAGGGGGCCTCAAATGTGGCCCCTGACATCATCTAAGGACCTATGTATTGCTTGAGAGGACTGTCAGAAGCTGCAGACCTAATGGAGGAAATGAGGATCAGACAGTGTAGACATGCTACATTTTTATGCTGCAGAAGACCATATCAACTGGCAAAATGTTACATGAGGTCAGTAGCACTCAATGCGATTAGCTTAGATGTTCCTACTAAAGACTGCCGGGTCAGTGGGCTGTGCATCATATACCAAAGTGCTGCATGTGGCCCTGGGGCTGCAGGTTGGGCATCAAGGCTGTAGATGGATCGAAATTCAACTGGTTCAGCAGGGACCAGCCAAATTTTCAATTTGTCTAAGGCCATTACCACCTGACAAAAGTTGATCTAATGACCAACTTTGGTCGAATGGGATGTTGCTTGTGTGGATGGGGGAATCTGTTTGGTTTTTCGAAATCATATATGACCAGCCAAAGGTTGTCATGCTGGCTATGCTGTTTAGATTGCTTGAACTTAACTACAAATCTTTTAAGAGACTCCTTTCATATGGATGTGGTAAATGGTAAAACAGGAGGTGTTAGATCTGTGTGACTGCTGGCATGCTGTATTACATACTGGCATGGAATCTCTCTGGGACTACAATGGAGATATCCCCAGCAGAATTCTCAGTTCAGTCCAGCTGCCACAGCTATTATAGAGCCAAATTCTGGTGTCATCATCCCTGGCGTGATCTTTGTATTAATGAATGAACAGAAAGTGGGAAAAGAAGTGGGAATTCCAGCTAAAGAACGTCAGCCACCTTTGTTATAATCTTGTGGAAGAGAGTGGTACAGAACACTAAAAGAAAATATTACTACCAAAGTCTCCATGAGGATATCGGAGATTGGTAGATGATTCAACTTATTAGTGCCCATCTAAAGCTGATATACAGTGTGTTTCAAAAAGAATGTCCCAATTTCAAATAGTTATATTTAATAATGAAAATGTGTTACAGTCACATAACAAATTACAAACTATTAAGTAAGTCCTCAAGTTTCACTCACCACGATATAAATACACAATGTGCCCTCCACCTGCTGCAAGGACAACATCAAGGCTATAACTGAATTTGTCCCCAATGCAAAACTTTACCGCTTAGATGAAACATTGCTTTATCACAAAAAATCAACTGTGGTAAGAATCTATTGTCCTTCATGCCGTCCAAGAGCATATGACAGAAATCTAAATGTTTCCCTCTGTCACTTACACAAAGAGCTTGCATCAGTTGCAATTGGTATGGCCTTGGAAGCAAATGTTGTTTTAACACACGGCTCACAGTCATATGAGGGACTTGTGAGGGCTTCGGTGAAAAGCCTCTTGAATTCGTTGTACATTTTCCTCTAAAGTGCGTGGTGGTCACCCTGGACTCTTCCAATTACATAAACACTCCGATTCTTAAAATTGTTTATGCCAATGACAAATGTTCTTTGCCACTGGTGGATCTCTCCAGAAAAGGTGTCAAACGCACGCTGCATCGCTATTACGTACTCAGTCTTGCTAAATTGGAGAACATAAACGCCTTCTGTTGCATAGACGCCATCTTGTTAATGACTGAGTTTAATGTTTACTTGGGGGTTAGTAATGGTATCTAGTGGTCGTGATTTGAAATTCGAAGTCACACCCGTTCAAGTAGTACAGGTTTTATTCATTGAACAGTTGTACAAAGAGCTGCACTGAACACATATGTGAATAGTGTTAAACTAAAAAAGATCAGCAAATTTAAAACATCGAAAAAGTAAACCCCAATAATGTAATAGTCCCAAATGAAGGATAATCAGTCCTTATAGATAAACACAAATGGGTAACTCATCACCGTGAGAAAATATAATATTGAAAAAAGTAGAAAAGGAATTCCTCCAGTGTTAGGCTAGCCAATCACCACAAATTAACTGCAACCTCCACCTTATAAATTGCACGCTTACCGGATGGTATGGACCCCCTATCACAGAGGGTCAAACACACTTGTGGCTAATACCCAGCCAGGGTCTTTGATTGTCAGGGTAGATGGCATCATAACCTCATCAAGGTTTCATTCATTGGCAGTATGTGGTTTCACAGATATAAGGTTTTAAAATTGGGCCATTCTTTTTGGTTATGGTACAGATGGGCTGTGATTGGCCCTGTCTGTACCTTGTGATGACTGTGACCAATCCCAGAGCTCATCACAATAGTACACAATTAAAGGCATGAATCAAAACCTTTCATTGTGCACAACTGTCATGGGATCTGCTGTGATTGGCCACAGGGGTCACATGGTACCAGCAGCGGGTCGGTACAGTGATCTGTCATCGGGTGTGGACACGGCAGGGGACAGATTGCGCCAGGGCGCAGCCTGTGGGGAATGCGCAAGGTGCGATCCTGCGATGATGTCATATGACATCCTCCCAGAACAGCAGTGCTCCTGCCCAGCCATCATTTTACAATAGGGCAGGGCCGGAAGGTGTTTAAGAATACTTATTGTATTTTTTAAATGGGACCTAAAGGGAATTAAAGCGTAGCTATGGTCAAAATGTTACACCATATATTCATTTGTTGAATTTCAATTATTTATAGCCTACTCTTAATTAACTAATTAATCTGAATGATCTTGAAGTTTGTAAACTTACTTTGAACATCCCCCCACATTTACTTCCTGGTATTCTGTGACACGTAGTCACTATGCCCTGTGAGTAGGCACTGCTGTGTCACACATTTCACAGAGCCTGCCTTCTGACCTACAGAGGTGCTGAGTGGAGGAGTTTCAGGAGGCGGAGTCAGTACAGGAATCTTGGTGTGCAGGTGTAACGTGAGAAAACCATACCTCGTGAAAATTTCATACCCACGTCACTTCCTGTCCGAAACAGCTGAGCAGCGTAGCAGTGCGCATGCTCACAGCTCCGGTTACGTCATTGAACAGCTGATGAGCTTAGCATTGCGCATGCTCGGAGGGTATGGAATGTTCACGGTAGTGTGTTATAACGTTACACCGCCTCAGCTGTTGCGGCGGTTACATTAAAACAGCTTGGCTGCAACATGAGTCATCTCCGCTCCTACCACTGTCACTTCAATGATCTCGGCTAGTAAATGTAAAAGCGGTGGCGGGTGTATGAAATCTAAATCATGGAGATGTCGGCTCCGTGATCTGCTTTTACATTTAGTAGCCAAGATCAGGGAAGTGACAGGGGTAGGAGCGGAGATGACTCATGTTGCAGTGGAGATGTTTTAATGTGGTGATGCAGTGTAACGTTATAACACATTACCGTGAACATTCCATACCCTCCGAGCATGCGCACTAGTCAGCTCCTCAGCTGTTCACTGACGTAGGTGCTGGCATAGGTGCACCGGAAGTGACGAGGGTATGGAATTTTTATGGGTATGGTTTTTTCACGGAACACCGGCAGCAAGGCACCATGGGACGTGTAGTTCTTAGGAATAGAAAGTAAACAGCAGAGGAGAAGTTGCGATGCATGCAGGGAATACAGGACGTTGTTGAAATAGAAAGTCTGCAGACAGGCAGCACTCACAACATGAAAGGAGATTTTTCAAGTAAGCTTACTTTGGATGTTCAAATATAACTGTTGCATGTTTTAGTTTTACAATGGTGATGTTATAAAATGAAAATGTATATTGTGACCATAGATCTCCTTTAACCTTTCATAAGCCAACTTTTAAAAATGCTGCTGATCCTTAAGTTCTATTTTAAAGCTAAACTCAGGCAAACAATAAATATGCAGATAAAGCAGAAAAATGGGGAACATGATACCTGCCAAAAGATGTGTACTTCTGTCTATCTGTCTGGCCAAGAAAGGAGACCTGTTTTTTTTTTTTTTTTGCAGGTCTTGTCCCTCCCAGACCCTGAGACTAGACAGTGAAGGAGATTTAGCAGACTGATGAGCTCATCGTTTGGTCACTCTACTTGCTCTCTACCCTCTTCAGCATGCCCCTTGTACTGTGGCACAACTGATTGGCTCCTTTTGCTGCTTCTCCTTCCTCCAGCCTGAGTTCTGTTGTACAAGGTCTTTAAGAGTCTGATACCACGTCAAATTTAAGTAACTACACTGCTTGCATTTAAAAGTACATTCAAAGATCTCAGTACTGGAAACCCCCACAAATAAAGTACACAAGTGGGTGATTCAATCTCTACCACCTTTATAAAACTGGACGTAAAGGTTTGAAAAGAGGAACCCTTTAAGTAAACAAATATGCCCTTGTCTTTTTTTTTTTACTAGAGAAGAACATTTTTTCCCCCCTTTCTACTACACTTCACTACTAATACACACTATTCTCCAGCATGTGAAGAGGCAGGCGTTCTAAGTGCATGTTTATTGTAAATTATTAATTCTGTGGTTTGGGGCTAAGTGATTTTTTTCTTAGACAATATTTATATACTGAGTCTTGAAATGAGAATTTAGCAGAAACGGAGGGATGGATGCTTGGTGGAAGCTGAGTTTCGAGGCACTTGGCTACCTAACATTTCCTGTAGGTTTTCCCGAACCCAAGATAACGTAACATTGCCTGCAGTGTTTTCAAGCCGACATTTCAGAGCGGTTTTCTAAATCGATGGATTGAACCTTAAGTGAGACTTCTAGAGAGGAGAATGGAAAGCAGCTTTTTAGGTGCATATTTTTAGGGGATATTCTAGGTGAAAACAGCAGATGTGCTCGTATCAAAGAACACTTAGTAACTTTTAAAGACGGCAAACATGGATTTAAAAGTTTTGCCTTGATTGAACCCTGCGTGTTTTAGAATGAACAGAGAAGATGCGTTTCTGTAAACGGAGAAAAACCTGAAGTGTACAGAACTGGAAATATCACATGTTAACTGAACGCCAAGAAAAAAAAAGAACGGTTATGGAATTGAACTGTTTAAGCCAGGGGTGTCCAACCTGCCCGCATGCATTCAAGACAGCTATGAATGGGGCCCAACAGAAAATTGAAAACTTACTTAAAAATATGGATTTTTTGGGGGAATTTTCTGTAAAAATGCATTTACACTTAGCTAACACGTGCTACAAAAGAAAACATTTGAGACTATCGCTAAAGAAAAATATCCTACTCTTCACAATCAAGTCTTTTTTATGTCTTTGCTTTCTAGCAGCACCTATATTTGTGAGCAAGATTTTCAGGGATAAAGCACAGGAAGGGCAAAATTAGATCTAAAATATCTGATGAGCATCTTAAGAAATGTATTGAGAATTGCTACTCCATCCATCCAAGCAGAAATTGCTGCGTTAGTTTATCAAAAACAATGTCCAATATTACACTAGTTGTATGTTGCCCTCTTTTACTTTTATAATAAATACATTTTACTATATCGGTGATTGTTAACTTGTGATCTGCCTGATTTTTTCTGCTCATCAGCTATCCTTATTTTTATGTATTTTATGTGTGGCCCCAGATAATTCCTCTTTTTCCCATGTGGCCCAGGTAGGTCAAAAGTTTCAAGACCACTGGTTTAAGCCAACCTTTCTCAACTAGGGTTCTGTGGAGCCCTAGGATTCATCCTAAGGTTACCATGGGTTACTTGAGCTGTGGTTGATTGACCTCCCATCTGATGGTGCCTGTCCAATGCCACTTGGCAGAGCCAAAGGCATGAAACCAATGATCTTCTGTCTATATATGTGGCATTCTAACTGCCACTGTAAGGCAAGCTTTGTACACTGGTCACCAATATGAGGAGCTTTCTTCCCATTCTCCACCGATTCTCCAATTAATTTTAACAGGGGTTCCCTGAGACCTGAAATTTATTTCAAGGGTTATTCTGGTGTAAAATGTTTGAGAAAAGCTGGTTTAAGCACTATAAACTGTACTATGCCACCTTTTATATCTATGCAAAAATGTATGCATTTTATGAAAAGAATACCTGCTTAACAATATTGTCTACCCTTGATCTTGGTTGTCGAATATTTGGACAGATTTTAAACAGACAGGTCCTCTTTTGGGCTGCATTCACATCTGGGTTGATATGACTTGCATTAAAGTACACCAACAGCAAAAAGTTTTTTGGGAGTTTTGGACAGAGTAAGGGAAAGGTTAAAACCTTGTAGGTAAGATAAATTCCAACCAAAATAGGAAAAACCTCCCCTTAGCCCAGACATTCTCAACCTTTTTAACATTAACCCCTTTACGCCTAAGGCTAAAACAAATCTTAATGCCTAAGTACAATTTTGCAACTTTGACATGTGTTAGTAAAACCGCACATACTGTATCATCACAACTCCATTGTACGTCCAGGTGAATTATACCTTTTTTTTTCAGGACAAATGGGGTGGTAATGGTATCTGATATATCCTTATTTTTTTATTATTATTATCAAAGGAAAACTGGCCCAAAATAGTAAAATATATATATATATATATATATTTATTTTAAAATTTAGCTGTAAATTTCTTGTTACTACCCTAACCTACCACCAAAGGACAACCCAAAATAAATTCATGTTATTTGTTGTTTGTACCTGTAGTACAGCCCAGAAACAATTGTGCGCAATTTGCTTTTTTTTGTATTACCTAAAACACACTGACACTGTCACTACCTGACACTGATACTAATTAAAAAAAAAAAAATAATCCTGCCCAAAATATTCTGACCCTGAACTTAGACCCTCACTTGACCCAAACACTATCCCTGGCACTGACCTAGACCTAACCTTATTTTTTATTTTATTTTTTAATATTTATTTTTTTAACAATTTTTTTTTGTCTCTGCAAGGAGAGACAAAGATACAATGTATCTTTCCTCCCCATTCTCAGTGACTGATCACTGTGGTAGTCAATGAGAGGCTACCACAGCGATCAGGTACACCAGAATCGGGAGTTTGATCATTAGTACATGGCCTGGGGCTCTCAGTGGGACCCCGGTCTCTGGGCACAAACAGAGAGACGCAAATATGTGGCCGCATGGAAAACAGCCTAGTGCAGAGGTGGCCGCATATTTGTGTTACGTCGGTGTCAAGGAGTTAAGAAACCCTTGAAATAACTTTTCATTCTCAGGGAATCCCTGCTGATAATTACTATTATATATTAGAGTGATGGTCATGGGGAAGAAGGCCCCTTACTTGTGTGATCATTAGGAAGAATTCCCCCTTTACAGATGGATGAAAAGATCATTGTTGTCAATGGTTGCTTATCTGAGAGGAAGAAATTCCTCAATAGTCAAAGAACACCTAGCAACGTGCGTCTAAATCCACTTTTCCTCTGAAACATTATAAATGTTAGGAACACGCTTGACGCTTCGATCGTTACTGACAGGCAGTGAGGAAGTTATGTGTTGCCTCCTCACCACCTGTTTTAACCCCATTTTTTGCCGACAACGTGGTTCAACCCCATACATTGCACAAGGTTGCGATCCATTTGTGGTACCTCCCTGTTTGCCTGCTGCTTGCTACATGTTGGGGAAACTTGTGAACACCCCCATCCGATACTTATTGCAGCTTAGGTGAGGTAGTTGTGGGGGCAAAAACTTGGCTGAACCATCCCTCCCATTGTAAGATTTCCCATATTCTTCCTGTTCCGGTGACAACTCAGAGTTTTGGATTTTCCAACACTTTCTGTCCAGGTGACAATAGTTACCTGGAAAAGGGGTGAATCTATTCAAAATGGACACAGACAGCAATAAAAATCTAGAACAGGGGTCTCAAACTGGTGGCCCTCCAGCTGTTGCGGAACTACAAGTCCCATCATGCCTCTGCCTATGGGAGTCTTGCTTGTAACTGTCAGCCTTGCAATGCCTCATGGGAATTGTAGTTCTGCAACAGCTGCAGGGCCACGAGTTTGAGACCCCTGGTCTAGAAGGAATTTCAAACCTTCACTACTCTACTCAAAACTGACTCAAAACAAACATTTTTTTGCCGGTGGACACAGTTTCATGCAGCTAGTTTGAGGGGGCCAAGCTCCCAACTATAGCATAATACTTTGGTTTAAAGTGTAACTCCACTTTTGTTGAAAAAAAAAAAACATTCTACCCTGGGTGATCCATGTACATTGCAAGGATTTTTAACAAACTTTGTTGCAGATTCCTACGTTTTGTTATTTAAATCACTGTTTGTTCCTCTGTGCCCCTGTGATGAGTGAGTCTAATGGAAGTGGTTTCATAATTATCAATCAGCTGTGTAGCTGCATAGCACTAATGAGGAAAGCTGCTGGGCCTGCATCCCTTTACACGTGTTCCTTTTAGGTAGTACTTCACCAAAAGTGACGTTTTTGTTCCAGGAGATGCCTAATATCTGACTTGTATCTTAGGCAGACTTCCAAGAAAATCAGTGGGCCAATCACACAAGCAGGAAATTAGGTTTCTGGGGGGTGTTCAGTACAGATTCTGTGTATAGAACAGCTCCAGGTAGCCATATTGCATTGCATTTTCAGAAAATTACATCAGCTGCAGATTGAAAAGGAAAGGTCATTTTTAATAACAAAAAACTAAAATATGACTTGTAAAATAGGACTTTATTTGTATATATGGATATACACTATATTATTTTTTTTATGTGCTATTTCTCCCCCCATGAAACTGGAGTTACCCTTTAAACTATAATTCCAGGCATGGGTATTTTATACATAATTACATTGGTCCAGCTTGTGATTATACAGTATATATATATATATATATATATATATATATATATATATATATATATATATATATATATATTACACCTGGTTGATGCACCTGGAAGCTGGGAATTACAACAATGCTACTCCAGTGAATGCACCTCTGAAAGAATGCAAAGCATTCATTCTCTGATTCAACAAGGTTAGAGAGGTGGGTGGGTAAGTCATGCTCTCCATCTCATCCAATCAGAGAATGCTTTGCATTCATTATTCATTAAGAAAATACAAAGCATTCTCTGAATGGCACCCATGCTGAGCAGCCGACCTCCTGTGTTCAGTAAACAGAGGCGCAGCCACTTAATGTGAGACCAGGAAGCAAGTGGAGATAACTGGAGTAGTGGTGTCCACTTTAGTGATTTCCAGCTTCCAGGGCCAGGAATGGTATATACATTGGTCCAAGCTGGAGCAATGAAACTATTTATAAAATACTGTGCCTGTAATTCTTTGTTTTGTCTAGGAGACAAGAATAAGCACAATATCCACTTTATTCTTTGTTTCCCCAGTCGTTCTTCCTTGCTCCTGGGATAAAGATGGCCCTTGGCATCCTCATGTGATAACATTGGAGAGCTCCAACTGGTCAAAAGTCAGTGAGGATGTGCAGCAGCAGTGGACAAAGAGAAGGAACAGGAGTCAGGTAAATTTTTCATCTTCTGCCTTACTCCCCAGACCAGTGGTCACAAAACTGTGACCCAGAGGCCACTGACATCAATGATGGGGCACTATTACTTCTACTGACACAAATGATGGGGCACTCTTCCTCCCACTGATATCAATGATGAGGTACTATTCCTCCCATTGACACCTGTGATAGGGCACTATTTCTTCCAATGGCGCTGGTACTATTGATGGGGCACTAGTCCTCCCACTGACACAAAAGTTGGGCACTATTCCTCCCACTGATATCAATGATGAGGTACTATTTCTTTCATTAACACCAATGATGGGGCACTATTTATTCCACTGGTACCATCGATGAGGAAGCATTCCTCCAACTGACACCACCATCAATGGGAAACTCTTCTTACCGCTGATACCAATGATGAAGCATTGTTTACTGCAGCTGACGCCGGGGTATTTTCTACTCCCACAGGTAACAGCGTGGCCCTCCTAAAGCCTGAAGAACAGTAAACTGGCTCTTTGCTTGGAAAGTTTGAGTACCCCAGCACTAAACAAGCAACTGACCCTTGAAATGAGGAGCGAGGGCACTGCCAGGTATACACAAGTCTTTACATCAGACCAAAAAGAGGGAAAAATGAGGGGTAAAGAAGAATTTGGTTCCAAAAAGGGACATTTCCTTAAAAAAAGAGTCAGTTGGGAGACATGCAATAGATCCTATTTGCACACAACATTTGGTGCCCAAAGTAATCCTATATGCTGGGGTCACCTCTTCTACCCAGAAGAGTTCTTAACTGGTTCTACCCAGACTTAGTATATGGTGAGATTGCCAAATTTTAATATATATATATATATATATTGTGCTTTTGCTTTAATATTGTTATGAACGTGTCCTTTATATTGTTTTGTGAGAACATTTGCCTAATTTCCCTTTTATTAAAAAATAAATGGTTTATAAAGATAATGCACTAGGTTGGTGTGCCCTATCTCTGTTCTATTACACATAGCCTGTTTAGATTACCCCAGTCGGAGGAAGGGCATCAAGGCATGGTGGACGCATAAAAGTAATAGAAGTGTGGATGTACCCTGGATATTTGTAATAAGGAGGCAATCCACAATTTGAGCAACACACCTGACCGCAGGAGATGAAGTTTGTATTAGAGTAATATATATATATATATATATATATATATATATATATATATATATATATATTTTTTTTTTTTTTAGTCGCAATTCACAAATAAATTAGTGATTTCAAAATGCATAACAAACCAAACTGTGAGCAAATTACATACACACTGGAGCAAAATCATGCTCGAATAGCTTTGAATTCATTGAAAAGCGGCTGATTCGCTGCTTGCTTTCCCAGCACAATCAGGTAAGTTTGGAATCTATGCGCAATTTATTCATAATTAGTTAAAGATTAAAAACACACAACAGCGCACTACGCCTTGCATAATAAAAAGAGTGCCGACAAAACAAGTTCCCCTATTTTATAGCTGATTTAAGCTTTTTATGTAGCGCAGGGCATGGAATGGGGGAGTCTCATTTTTGGAAATCTATCATCCAGAAAGTTAGAAAAGCCAGAAAGCCAAACAGTGAATAACTGCTGCTGCTTAGTCATAATATCATAAACAGACATGAAAGCAGCCATTATAGCTAAACTCCAGGAAAACAGATAAATAAATTGCTACATAAAAGAGAACTACAGTATTTTACCTGCCAAAGGATCTGTAATTTTGTCCATGTTGTCCTGAGATTTGAACAGTCTCTACAGATAGCGCAGTCGGGTTTGTGACCTCACTTTTCTTTGCAGCAGTTAAGCAATTTAGTTTGGTCACCTCCCATCCATAGGAGCAGCAGCAGACTGAGGAGATTATCTTTCTCTTCTCAGCTGTTCCTTGTCATTGTGTGTGAAAGCAGCAGAACCTGGTTCAGAGAGCTGAACCTCCTTCTCCTAGTCTGAATTTGACTGTACAGGGGAGGCTAATATCAAGACCAATTCAAGTAATTACACTATGAAAATACATTTTATGATTTTCTTTGAAAAAAAAAAAAAACTCAATTAAAGTTGTTTTAAGCCATTCATAGAGCGCTTTGCATTTTCTCGTTGAATGCAAAACAATCACTGACTGGACAATGATGTCACCACCCTGCTTTTCTACTGCATCCAATCAGAGAACGCTATTGAATTAATTCAGATAATGCAAAGTGATCTGTGAATGGCACCTGTTTCCGGATGTAGCTGGCAGCTGCTAGGCACAGGACTCAGAAGCTAGTGGAGATCACTGGAGTAGTATTGTCCTATTAGCACTGTGCGGCAGAGGCGTAACTAGAACCTTCAGGGCTCCGGTGCAAGAAACCATGAAGGGCCCTCTGGACCCCTGGCGCCCTTTACTCTAGTTGCGGGGCCCTTTATTACGGTCCCGCAGCAGAACCCTTTAACAAGTTCTGCAGTGGGCCCCCTTCCTGCCATCTTGGGGCCTCCCCACGGTGGTGGAATGCCAGGGCCCGGTTGCAAGTGTGACCTTTGCAATCCTGGCAGCCCCTCCTATTCAGGTGTACAGGGGAGCCACATGGGCCCCCTTGAGCATGGGGCCCGGTTGCGATTGCAACCCCTGCAACCCCTGTAGTTACGCCCCTGCTGTGCGGTCATGGTGTTTCCCTTCTTTTTCCTTGTTTTTTATCAGGTCAAGTTGAACAGAGGGTGTAACCAGTCACAGTAATGCCCGGGGAACTCCTAAGAACATGCTACTCTTATATCTGGGCACATGTATGATGCCATAGCTGCCTAAAGCAAGGATCTAGTTGGTCAAACCACATACCCCTTTAAAAGGTTAAAATCAATTTTATTGATTTGAGAATTGCAGAGGTCTTAGGAGCAGCTTCATCTTTTTTTTAGTATCATAATTGGACAAGCAGTGTGAGGAAGCATTCCCCTAGATTGCCTGAAGTTTTCCAAATTTTCCTAGGTGCTTTCTTTGTGCACCTTAGAAGTGTAGGGACTGTTGTGTACATAGCTGTCTGCCCTCTCTTTGTTGAAGAGGACCACACTACCCAAACTGATTGATAAACTAGTCGTTTTCACTCAAGGTTTGCATCCCACTACCAGCACTGAGTTCATATTCAATCCCAGTGTTTACATGGGCTTACTCCAATTGGATTTCTTTCACAACCCCCCCACGAAAAAAACAAAATTCAAGGAGAAGTACAGGAGTGCAGTTTGTTCAGCAGAGAGTTGAGTCAGCTGAGAGCCTGAGCTGGCCGCTCCCGCCCCCCCCCCCCCCATTCCAACACTCCAGTGAGCCCGGAGGAGAGAGATTATACTTTTTCATAGATCCTTTGACACAGCAGTGTGGCTTTACATGTTTGCAAGACCTAGGAGTGATGTGATGCCCCCCCCCTGATGTGGGCTCCCACAATTGTCTTCTGAATCTGGAGTCAATGATGCTAGCACTACAGCACCTCTTCTGATTGTATGACAATTGCAAGATGCAACAATAAAAAATTGTTAGGCAGAGTGTCAATATCTGGTGTGGACCAAACCCCCTAATTATGCCACTGGTGCAGAGTATGGGCCTCAGCACCTTAGACATTTTTGCCCCTTTGCTTGGGTTCCTCAGGGAGGACAGCCCCCAAGCAGCAGGGTGGGTCAATAAATGAGGGAAAGGGTAAAGGTGGGCTTTTAGCTTGGTTGAATGTAATCAACAGGCTGCTGTCTTCAGGTGCCCCCCAACACCTAAAGACACTGCGCCCAGAGTAGCTGCCCCTCCTGCCCAACCCCCTCTCCCCTTTCCCCTAGTTCCAATCCTGATGGTACCTGCAAAGTTCTGGATGAAGCAGAATGAACAGCATGAAACCAATAATCTTTTCAGCTATCTGAAAGAGTGGCAATCTTCCGACTGATCATTAATGTAAGTAAGGGGTATTTTCCCAATGACCCTCAATTATTTCCCTGAGACCAAAAAATTATTGTAAGGATTCCAGTTGAGAAAGTCTGTTGTAAAACGTCATGTAATTTATTGGGACTTCATGAAACATGAAATAAATAACAGGGAAGTAAAAGGGAAAAAAAAAGACCAGAAGGGGGTGACATTGTTCCTCTTGTCACACTTAAAGCTGATACAGTAGTCATTTTTTTTATCAATATTTTATGTCATCTAATTTATTTCAGGCAATGTGCTCTATAATATGCAAAGGTTTCTTATCCAAAAAATTCCCAATGTTCTAAACCTGCCAGATAATTGACAACATACGTACATCTAAATTCATAAATACAACATCTTGGCTCTAGAATGCTGTACACACACAGTAACAAGATTAAAATGCCATAGGTATTCACTCCCTATCTGCTACAATAACTTCTGTCACTGCACTGATTGCTTTTTATCAAGATATGTTATCCCAGAGAGCTGTCAGTAGCAAGGGCTTCTGGGAGTTGTAGTCATACCACTTTAATGAGAGAAGCGCTGAAGGCAAAAGCCCATGATCCTCCAAGTGTTGCATGGCATCAAACTGAATCATATTCTCGCTGAGGACAGAGCACTGTGCGGAAAAAATGAAACCTGCGTCTCTTCATCTGGCAGACGCTATTGGCTATCCATGCAAATGATGCTATGGCCATTGATGTGGTGCATCAGACATGCTCCTGAATTCATGAATAATGCATAGCGCCTTCTACAACAATCTCCGGCACATGAGAATGCCATATATCAATGTAATGTGGATAGATCACCTAAAAAGTCACTTCTACAATATATATTCCCCAATCAAACCTAACCACGTTAAAGAGCAAGAAAACATACCATCGGACATTTATATAGATGAAAGACTAGGTGTTTATTAGCTGTGATAGACCTGAACTGTTTAAATTTAAAGGGATCCTTCACTCATCACAGGAAATGTAGTTATTTCTTTGTATTTCCCATGTTTATAAAGACCCAATATTTGCTTAGTACCTAGACCATGAACATCAGTCCCTGGATTTGAAGTTGTTTACAGTCTAATGTCCCTCCCTACCATAGGTCAAGATACAAAAAACCTTGCGTTGCCTAATGCATTCTAATAGAAGGATAGCCGTGCAGACACTGAAGAGAATGGCAATCGCAGCCTCCCGCGGCAAGCCTCAACAAAAGCTGATAATGGGTTTTCAATAAATTTGATGTTTATGGTAAACAATGGGCTGGTGCAGCTTTTTGTTGAGTCTCGCTGGGTTCGGTTGTTATGCCCCTGGCATAGTTGTGCACAATGCAGCGCTATTTAACCTTTTTGGGCTGAGGCAGGAAATTCACAAATATTTGAGCGAATATACAAATTTAATACAGATAGTATCTTTAGTGAGAGTAAAATCCTGGACACCAGCAGCACTGCAAGGCATAAATGTTTAACATGTCCCTTTACTTACCCATGCAAGGGCAAAATAAACGAGTCACTTAAAGAGCTTCTAAACCCAAGAACAAAAATCAATTATATTGCAGCTTACTAGTCCTTAGTTGAAGTAGCTGTATTAGTTTTAATTTTTTCAGGCCTTTTCCCCTTTTGTTTTCACCTTGTAATCCTGTGAGCACACTGCCGCTTGTTGGTGGCTATGCTCACTCCTCCATTGTATTTACGGAGGGAGCCATGGTTATCATCTAGGCTCCTTCCCTGATTTGGACCACAAAATGATCTTCTTTCTATTTATCTCCATTACATGCATGCACTTAGGAAACATGAATAGAGGATCCCATATATACTGTCCGACAGTGAACCATTCAATTGTCCCCAGGGAAAGAAGGTTAATAATGCTTTGTACAAAGAATAAAAACTAGAGCTTGTGGGTGAATTTTTTTTTTTTTTTATATGCATGTCTTGTACAGTACCTGGTATAGTAACATCAAAATGTTTAAAACCCACTGCAGTCAAAGTCATCTGATATTTGGAATGATCTTCTAATGCTTAATGGAGAGCCCATTTACACCAATACATTGTGCTCTCGTAAACTAGTGCACACGCACTAATACTGGGTGGAGAACATATGCTTGCACTGCGTATCACATCTGCATAGGGAAATAGGCATTGCATTTCCCACGATTTAATGGTAAACCAAGGATATGGTGGACATATGTTCAGGTAAAACCTGAGGCAATCTAGGGAATAAAGCAAGTTGTGATGGCTGAGTGGATAAGGTGTTGGGCTTGAAATCGGGTTTCCCTGCATACGTTCTAATCCTGCTCAAAGCATGAGCTTTAAAAAAATATAACTGTTAAAGAAAAAAAAAAAAATACACAGCAAAGTACTTTAAAATAAACCCTCACTCATTTCTGTATCTTCGATAACTTTGAAATAGTCAATTTCAAAAGTTTAAAACACAGGTTTTAAAATTTACCACTAACCAACAGAATTGGTTCTCTCACTGGACATTGGTGTAAAGGGCCCCTACTCCAAATGATTACCAATGTAAGGTGCTCCTCTTTCCGCTTGGCCACTAATCTACAGGATCGCTTTTTCTTACCGACCAGAAGTGTAAGGGGCCTTTTTTTCCAGTGACCACCAGTGTAAGGTGGTCCTTCTTCCACTGAGCACTGAAACAAACAAATTAATGTCTGTATCTATGAGAATTTGGAATAGTCAATTTCAAAAGTTTACAACACCGGCATGGAAAACTTAGCTAATTTTTTATTAGAGCAGAACTTTGCAGCCTACCATCCCTCTAATGTAAACACTGCAGGTGTTTCTAAGCCAACCTTTTTAACCAGGTCATTTTAGTGAACACTACTCTGCAGGGCCCATTCTTTTACTGACTATCAGTACAAGGAGCCCTTTCTTACACCACCAATGTAAGATTGTCCACGGACCACTAATCTCCCTTCACTCACTGGCCATCAGTGTAAAAGCCTCCTACGCCAAATGATAACCAATTTAAGGTAGTCCTCCTAACATTTGCCCACTAATCTACAGGATCCCTTCTCTCACTTACCATCAGTGTAAGGGGACCTTTCTTCGAATGACCACCAATGTAAGGTGGTCCATTCTCCACTGATCATAAAGCTACAGGATCCCTTATCTCACTGGCCATAAGGGTAAAGGGCCAATACTGCAAATGATTACCAATGTAAGGTGGTCCTCTTTCCACTTGGCCACTAATCTACAGGATTACCTTTTCTCATTGAACATTAGTGTAAGGAGCCCTTTCTTCCAATGACCATCAATTAAATTTGATCCGTCTCCCACTGACCACTAATCTATAGGGTCCCTTCACCCACTGACCACTAGTGTACGACTGGCCCTTCTCCCAATGATCACTAGCATAGAATGCTCCTCCTTCCCCTGACCCCAAATCTCCAGCTTCCCTTTGCTTAGCAGACAGGGTGTATACCAGTTTAAAATACCTAGGAGCATAAAGCTGCGATGGCTGAGTGCTTAAGCCAATGCCCTTGACATACAAAAGGTTTGCCCTGTGCAGGTTCAAATCCTGCTCACAGCGTGAGGTTTTAAAAAAAACATAACTGGTAAAGGAACATTTAAAAACAGACAGCAAAGTACTTGTTTTACTTTACAAAGTAAAACAAACCCTCATGCATTTCAGTATCTTCGAATACTTTCAAATAGTCAATTTCAAAAGTTTACAACACAGGTTTTTATATTGACCACTAACCTACAGAATCTGTTCTCAGTGGACCACTGAAACAAGCCCTAATTATTGTCTGTATCTATGAGAATTTGGAATAGTAAATTTCAAAAGTTTACAACACAGACATTGAAAACTTAGCTTATTTTTTGTGAGAGCAGAGCTTTGCAGCCTACCATCCCTCTAATGTAAACACAGCAGTGAACGCTCCTCTGCAGGGCCCATTCTTTCACGGACTATCAGTGCAAGGAGCCCTTTCTTTCACCACCAATGTAAGATTGTCTATTTTCCACTGACCACTAATCTCCCTTCACTCATTGGCCATCAGTGTAAAGGCCTCCTACTCCAAATGATTATCAATTTAAGGTGGTCCTCCTTCCATTTGCCCACTAATCTACAGGATCCCTTCTCTCTCTTACCATCGGTGTAAGGGGCCCTTTCTTCCAATGACCACCAATGTAAGGTGGTCCATTTTCCACTGACCACTAACTTTCAGGATCCATTCTCTCGCTGGCCATAATGGTAAAGGGCCAATACTCCAAATGATTACCAATGTAAGGTGGTCCTCTTTCCACTTGGCCACTAATCTACAGGATCACCTTTTCCTGCTGACCAATCAGTGTAAGGAGCCCTTTCTTACAATGACCACCAATGTAATTTGGTCCTTCTCCCACTGACCAATAATCTACAGGGTCCCTTCATTTACTTTCCAGTAATGTACAAAGGCCCTTCTCCTAATGATCACCAGTGTAAGATGCTCCTCCTTCCACTGACTCCTAATCTCCAGCGAAAGTTGAGAATTTTAAAAACATAAAAACATAACTGTAAAGGGAAAAATTAAAAACAAGCAGCAAAGTACTTTGAAACAAACCCTCATTCATTTCTGTATCTATGAGAACTTTGGAATAGTCCATTTAAAAAGTTTACAACACAGCAATTTAAATTGACTACTAACCTACAGGATCATTTCTCTCACTGGACATCGGTGTAAAGGGCCACTAATCTACAGGATCACCCTTTCTCATTGACAATCAGTGGAAGGAGCCGTTTCTTACAATGACCACCAATGTAATTAGGTCCTTCTCCCACTGACCAATAATCTACAGGGTCCCTTCATTTACTTTCCATTAATGTACGAGGGCCCTTCTCCTAATGATCACCAGTGTAAGATGCTCCTCCTTACACTGACTCCTAATCTCCAGAAAAACTTGAGAATTTTAAAAACATAAAAACATAACTGTAAAGGGAAAAATTAAAAACAAGCAGCAAAGTACTTTGAAACAAGCCTTCATTTATTTCTTTATCTATGAGAACTTTGGAATAGTCAATTTAAAAAGTTTACAACACAGCAATTTAAATTGACTACTAACCTACAGGATCATTTCTCTCACTGGACATCGGTGTAAAGGGCCACTAATCTACAGGATCACCCTTTCTCATTGACAATCAGTGTAAGGAGCCGTTTCTTCCAATGACCATCAATGTAATTATATCAGTCTCCCACTGACCACTAATCTACAGGGTCCCTTCACTCACTGACCATTAGTTTACGAAGGGCCCTTCTCCCAATGATCACCAGCAAAAGATGCTCCTCCTTCCTCTGACCCCAAATCTCCAGGGTCCCTTTGCTGAGTAGATAGGGTGTTTAGCAGCTTAAAAATAACTGAAAGCACAAAGCTGTGATGGCCGAGTGGTTAAGGCGTTGGACTCGAAATCCAATAGGGTTTCCCTGCGCAGGTTCAAATCCTGCTCACAGCGTGAGCTTTTAAAAAACATAACTGGTAAAGGAAAAATTAAAAACAGGCAGCACTTTAGTACTTTAAGTACTTTAAAACAAACCCTCATTCATTTCTGTATCTTCGAAAACTTCGAAATAGTCAATTTCAAAAGTTTACAACACAGGTTTTAAAATTGACCACTAACCTACAGAATCTGTTCTCTCACTGGATCACTGGACCACTGACCACTGAAACAAGCCCTAATTAATGTCTGTATCTATGAGAATTTGAAACCGTCAATTTCAAAAGTTTACAACACAGGCATTGAAAACTTAGCTAATTTTTTATGAGAGCAGAGCTTTGCAGCCTACCATCCCTCGAATGTAAACACAGCAGGTGTTTTTAAGCCAACCTTTTAACCAGGTCATTTTAGTGAACGCTCATCTGCAGGGCCCATTCGTTCACTGACTATCAGTGCAAGGAGCCCTTTCTTCTACCACCAATGTAAGATTGTCTATTTTTCACTGACCACTAATCTCCCTTCACTCATTGGCCATCAGTGTAAAGGCCTCCTACTCCAAATGATTATCAATTTAAGGTGGTCCTCCTTCCATTTGCCCACTAATCTACAGGATCCCTTCTCTCTCTTACCACCAGTGTAAGGGGCCCTTTCTTCCAATGACCATCAATGTAAGGTGGTCCATTTTCCACTGGAATTTTCAGTGTTTCTTCCAATGACCATCAATGTAATTATATCAGTCTCCCAGTGACCACTAATCTACAGGGTCCCTTCACTCACTGACCATTAGTTTACGAAGGGCCCTTCTCCCAATGATCACCAGCAAAAGATGCTCCTCCTTCCTCTGACCCCAAATCTCCAGGGTCCCTTTGCTGAGTAGATAGGGTGTTTAGCAGCTTAAAAATATTTGAAAGAACAAAGCTGTGATGGCCGAGTGGTTAAGGCGTTGGACTCGAAATCCAATAGGGTTTCCCTGCGCAGGTTCAAATCCTGCTCACAGCGGGAGCTTTTAAAAAACATAACTGGTAAAGGAAAAATTAAAAACAGGCAGCAAAGTGCTTTAAAACAAACCCTCATTCATTTCTGTATCTTCGAAAACTTCGAAATAGTCAATTTCAAAAGTTTACAACACAGGTTTTAAAATTGATCACTAACCTACAGAATCTGTTCTCTCACTGGACCACTGACCACTGACCACTGACCACTGAAACAAGCCCTAATTAATGTCTGTATCTATGAGAATTTGAAACCGTCAATTTCAAAAGTTTACAACACAGGCATTGAAAACTTAGCTAATTTTTTATGAGAGCAGAGCTTTGCAGCCTACCATCCCTCTAATGTAAACACAGCAGGTGTTTTTAAGCCAACCTTTTAACCAGGTCATTTTAGTGAACGCTCATCTGCAGGGCCCATTCGTTCACTGACTATCAGTGCAAGGAGCCCTTTCTTATACCACCAATGTAAGATTGTCTATTTTTCACTGACCACTAATCTCCCTTCACTCATTGGCCATCAGTGTAAAGGCCTCCTACTCCAAATGATTATCAATTTAAGGTGGTCCTCCTTCCATTTGCCCACTAATCTACAGGATCCCTTCTCTCTCTTACCACCAGTGTAAGGGGCCCTTTCTTCCAATGACCACCAATGTAAGGTGGTCCATTTTCCACTGGAATTTTCAGTGTTTCTTCCAATGACCATCAATGTAATTATATCAGTCTCCCAGTGACCACTAATCTACAGGGTCCCTTCACTCACTGACCATTAGTTTACGAAGGGCCCTTCTCCCAATGATCACCAGCAAAAGATGCTCCTCCTTCCTCTGACCCCAAATCTCCAGGGTCCCTTTGCTGAGTAGATAGGGTGTTTAGCAGCTTAAAAATATTTGAAAGAACAAAGCTGTGATGGCCGAGTGGTTAAGGCGTTGGACTCGAAATTCAATAGGGTTTCCCTGCGCAGGTTCAAATCCTGCTCACAGCGTGAGCTTTTAAAAAACATAACTGGTAAAGGAAAAATTAAAAACCGGCAGCAAAGTGCTTTAAAACAAACCCTCATTCATTTCTGTATCTTCGAAAACTTCGAAATAGTCAATTTCAAAAGTTTACAACACAGGTTTTAAAATTGACCACTAACCTACAGAATCTGTTCTCTCACTGGACCACTGACCACTGACCACTGAAACAAGCCCTAATTAATGTCTGTATCTATGAGAATTTGAAACCGTCAATTTCAAAAGTTTACAACATAGGCATTGAAAACTTAGCTAATTTTTTATGAGAGCAGAGCTTTGCAGCCTACCATCCTTCTAATGTAAACACAGCAGATGTTTTTAAGCCAACCTTTTAACCAGGTCATTTTAGTGAACGCTCATCTGCAGGGCCCATTCGTTCACTGACTATCAGTGCAAGGAGCCCTTTCTTCTACCACCAATGTAAGATTGTCTATTTTTCACTGACCACTAATCTCCCTTCACTCATTGGCCATCAGTGTAAAGGCCTCCTACTCCAAATGATTATCAATTTAAGGTGGTCCTCCTTCCATTTGCCCACTAATCTACAGGATCCCTTCTCTCTCTTACCACCAGTGTAAGGGGCCCTTTCTTCCAATGACCACCAATGTAAGGTGGTCCATTTTCCACTGGAATTTTCAGTGTTTCTTCCAATGACCATCAATGTAATTATATCAGTCTCCCAGTGACCACTAATCTACAGGGTCCCTTCACTCACTGACCATTAGTTTACGAAGGGCCCTTCTCCCAATGATCACCAGCAAAAGATGCTCCTCCTTCCTCTGACCCCAAATCTCCAGAGTCCCTTTGCTGAGTAGATAGGGTGTTTAGCAGCTTAAAAATATTTGAAAGAACAAAGCTGTGATGGCCGAGTGGTTAAGGCGTTGGACTCGAAATTCAATAGGGTTTCCCTGCGCAGGTTCAAATCCTGCTCACAGCGTGAGCTTTTAAAAAACATAACTGGTAAAGGAAAAATTAAAAACAGGCAGCAAAGTGCTTTAAAACAAACCCTCATTCATTTCTGTATCTTCGAAAACTTCGAAATAGTCAATTTCAAAAGTTTACAACACAGGTTTTAAAATTGACCACTAACCTACAGAATCTGTTCTCTCACTGGACCACTGACCACTGAAACAAGCCCTAATTAATGTCTGTATCTATGATAATTTGAAACCTTCAATTTCAAAAGTTTACAACACAGGCATTGAAAACTTAGCTAATTTTTTATGAGAGCAGAGCTTTGCAGCCTACCATCCCTCTAATGTAAACACAGCAGATGTTTTTAAGCCAACCTTTTAACCAGGTCATTTTAGTGAACGCTCATCTGCAGGGCCCATTCGTTCACTGACTATCAGTGCAAGGAGCCCTTTCTTCTACCACCAATGTAAGATTGTCTATTTTTCACTGACCACTAATCTCCCTTCACTCATTGGCCATCAGTGTAAAGGCCTCCTACTCCAAATGATTATCAATTTAAGGTGGTCCTCCTTCCATTTGCCCACTAATCTACAGGATCCCTTCTCTCTCTTACCACCAGTGTAAGGGGCCCTTTCTTCCAATGACCACCAATGTAAGGTGGTCCATTTTCCACTGGAATTTTCAGTGTTTCTTCCAATGACCATCAATGTAATTATATCAGTCTCCCAGTGACCACTAATCTACAGGGTCCTTTCACTCACTGACCATTAGTTTACGAAGGGCCCTTCTCCCAATGATCACCAGCAAAAGATGCTCCTCCTTCCTCTGACCCCAAATCTCCAGGGTCCCTTTGCTGAGTAGATAGGGTGTTTAGCAGCTTAAAAATATTTGAAAGAACAAAGCTGTGATGGCCGAGTGGTTAAGGCGTTGGACTCGAAATCCAATGGGGTTTCCCTGCGCAGGTTCAAATCCTGCTCACAGCGTGAGCTTTTAAAAAGACATAACTGGTAAAGGAAAAATTAAAAACAGGCAGCAAAGTGCTTTAAAACAAACCCTCATTCATTTCTGTATCTTCGAAAACTTCGAAATAGTCAATTTCTAAAGTTTACAACACATGTTTTAAAATTGACCACTAACCTACAGAATCTGTTCTCTCACTGGACCACTGACCACTGACCACTGAAACAAGCCCTAATTAATGTCTGTATCTATGAGAATTTGAAACCGTCAATTTTAAAAGTTTACAACACAGGCATTGAAAACTTAGCTAATTTTTTATGAGAGCAGAGCTTTGCAGCCTACCATCCCTCTAATGTAAACACAGCAGGTGTTTTTAAGCCAACCTTTTAACCAGGTCATTTTAGTAAACGCTCATCTGCAGGGCCCATTCGTTCACTGACTATCAGTGCAAGGAGCCCTTTCTTCTACCACCAATGTAAGATTGTCTATTTTTCACTGACCACTAATCTCCCTTCACTCATTGGCCATCAGTGTAAAGGCCTCCTACTCCAAATGATTATCAATTTAAGGTGGTCCTCCTTCCATTTGCCCACTAATCTACAGGATCCCTTCTCTCTCTTACCACCAGTGTAAGGGGCCCTTTCTTCCAATGACCACCAATGTAAGGTGGTCCATTTTCCACTGGAATTTTCAGTGTTTCTTCCAATGACCATCAATGTAATTATATCAGTCTCCCAGTGACCACTAATCTACAGGGTCCCTTCACTCACTGACCATTAGTTTACGAAGGGCCCTTCTCCCAATGATCACCAGCAAAAGATGCTCCTCCTTCCTCTGACCCCAAATCTCCAGGGTCCCTTTGCTGAGTAGATAGGGTATGTAGCAGCTTAAAAATAACTGAAAGCACAAAGCTGTGATGGCCGAGTGGTTAAGGCGTTGGACTCGAAATCAAATAGGGTTACCCTGCGCAGGTTCAAATCCTGCTCACAGCGTGAGCTTTTAAAAAACATAACTGGTAAAGGAAAAATTAAAAACCGGCAGCAAAGTGATTTAAAACAAACCCTCATTCATTTCTGTATCTTCGAAAACTTAGAAATAGTCAATTTCAAAAGTTTACAACACAGGTTTTAAAATTGACCACTAACCTACAGAATCTGTTCTCCCACTGACCACTGACCACTGAAACAAGCCCTAATTAATGTCTGTATCTATGAGAATTTGAAACCGTCAATTTCAAAAGTTTACAACACAGGCATTGAAAACTTAGCTGATTTTTTTTGAGAGCAGAGCTTTGCAGCCTACCATCCCTCTAATGTAAACACAGCAGGTGTTTTTAAGCCAACCTTTTAACCAGGTCATTTTAGTGAACGCTCATCTGCAGGGCCCATTCGTTCACTGACTATCAGTGCAAGGAGCCCTTTCTTCTACCACCAATGTAAGATTGTCTATTTTTCACTGACCACTAATCTCCCTTCACTCATTGGCCATCAGTGTAAAGGCCTCCTACTCCAAATGATTATCAATTTAAGGTGGTCCTCCTTCCATTTGCCCACTAATCTACAGGATCCCTTCTCTCTCTTACCACCAGTGTAAGGGGCCCTTTCTTCCAATGACCACCAATGTAAGGTGGTCCATTTTCCACTGGAATTTTCAGTGTTTCTTCCAATGACCATCAATGTAATTATATCAGTCTCCCAGTGACCACTAATCTACAGGGTCCCTTCACTCACTGACCATTAGTTTACGAAGGGCCCTTCTCCCAATGATCACCAGCAAAAGATGCTCCTCCTTCCTCTGACCCCAAATCTCCAGGGTCCCTTTGCTGAGTAGATAGGGTGTTTAGCAGCTTAAAAATATTTGAAAGAACAAAGCTGTGATGGCCGAGTGGTTAAGGCGTTGGACTCGAAATCCAATGGGGTTTCCCTGCGCAGGTTCAAATCCTGCTCACAGCGTGAGCTTTTAAAAAGACATAACTGGTAAAGGAAAAATTAAAAACAGGCAGCAAAGTGCTTTAAAACAAACCCTCATTCATTTCTGTATCTTCGAAAACTTCGAAATAGTCAATTTCTAAAGTTTACAACACATGTTTTAAAATTGACCACTAACCTACAGAATCTGTTCTCTCACTGGACCACTGACCACTGACCACTGAAACAAGCCCTAATTAATGTCTGTATCTATGAGAATTTGAAACCGTCAATTTCAAAAGTTTACAACACAGGCATTGAAAACTTAGCTAATTTTTTATGAGAGCAGAGCTTTGCAGCCTACCATCCCTCTAATGTAAACACAGCAGGTGTTTTTAAGCCAACCTTTTAACCAGGTCATTTTAGTAAACGCTCATCTGCAGGGCCCATTCGTTCACTGACTATCAGTGCAAGGAGCCCTTTCTTCTACCACCAATGTAAGATTGTCTATTTTTCACTGACCACTAATCTCCCTTCACTCATTGGCCATCAGTGTAAAGGCCTCCTACTCCAAATGATTATCAATTTAAGGTGGTCCTCCTTCCATTTGCCCACTAATCTACAGGATCCCTTCTCTCTCTTACCACCAGTGTAAGGGGCCCTTTCTTCCAATGACCACCAATGTAAGGTGGTCCATTTTCCACTGGAATTTTCAGTGTTTCTTCCAATGACCATCAATGTAATTATATCAGTCTCCCAGTGACCACTAATCTACAGGGTCCCTTCACTCACTGACCATTAGTTTACGAAGGGCCCTTCTCCCAATGATCACCAGCAAAAGATGCTCCTCCTTCCTCTGACCCCAAATCTCCAGGGTCCCTTTGCTGAGTAGATAGGGTATGTAGCAGCTTAAAAATAATTGAAAGCACAAAGCTGTGATGGCCGAGTGGTTAAGGCGTTGGACTCGAAATCAAATAGGGTTTCCCTGCGCAGGTTCAAATCCTGCTCACAGCGTGAGCTTTTAAAAAACATAACTGGTAAAGGAAAAATTAAAAACCGGCAGCAAAGTGATTTAAAACAAACCCTCATTCATTTCTGTATCTTCGAAAACTTAGAAATAGTCAATTTCAAAAGTTTACAACACAGGTTTTAAAATTGACCACTAACCTACAGAATCTGTTCTCCCACTGACCACTGACCACTGAAACAAGCCCTAATTAATGTCTGTATCTATGAGAATTTGAAACCGTCAATTTCAAAAGTTTACAACACAGGCATTGAAAACTTAGCTGATTTTTTTTGAGAGCAGAGCTTTGCAGCCTACCATCCCTCTAATGTAAACACAGCAGGTGTTTTTAAGCCAACCTTTTAACCAGGTCATTTTAGTGAACGCTCATCTGCAGGGCCCATTCGTTCACTGACTATCAGTGCAAGGAGCCCTTTCTTCTACCACCAATGTAAGATTGTCTATTTTTCACTGACCACTAATCTCCCTTCACTCATTGGCCATCAGTGTAAAGGCCTCCTACTCCAAATGATTATCAATTTAAGGTGGTCCTCCTTCCATTTGCCCACTAATCTACAGGATCCCTTCTCTCTCTTACCACCAGTGTAAGGGGCCCTTTCTTCCAATGACCACCAATGTAAGGTGGTCCATTTTCCACTGGAATTTTCAGTGTTTCTTCCAATGACCATCAATGTAATTATATCAGTCTCCCAGTGACCACTAATCTACAGGGTCCCTTCACTCACTGACCATTAGTTTACGAAGGGCCCTTCTCCCAATGATCACCAGCAAAAGATGCTCCTCCTTCCTCTGACCCCAAATCTCCAGGGTCCCTTTGCTGAGTAGATAGGGTGTTTAGCAGCTTAAAAATGTTTGAAAGAACAAAGCTGTGATGGCCGAGTGGTTAAGGCGTTGGACTCGAAATCCAATAGGGTTTCCCTGCGCAGGTTCAAATCCTGCTCACAGCGTGAGCTTTTAAAAAACATAACTGGTAAAGGAAAAATTAAAAACAGGCAGCAAAGTGCTTTAAAACAAACCCTCATTCATTTCTGTATCTTCGAAAACTTCGAAATAGTCAATTTCAAAAGTTTACAACACAGGTTTTAAAATTGACCACTAACCTACAGAATCTGTTCTCCCACTGACCACTGACCACTGACCACTGAAACAAGCCCTAATTAATGTCTGTATCTATGATAATTTGAAACCTTCAATTTCAAAAGTTTACAACACAGGCATTGAAAACTTAGCTAATTTTTTATGAGAGCAGAGCTTTGCAGCCTACCATCCCTCTAATGTAAACACAGCAGATGTTTTTAAGCCAACCTTTTAACCAGGTCATTTTAGTGAACGCTCATCTGCAGGGCCCATTCGTTCACTGACTATCAGTGCAAGGAGCCCTTTCTTCTACCACCAATGTAAGATTGTCTATTTTTCACTGACCACTAATCTCCCTTCACTCATTGGCCATCAGTGTAAAGGCCTCCTACTCCAAATGATTATCAATTTAAGGTGGTCCTCCTTCCATTTGCCCACTAATCTACAGGATCCCTTCTCTCTCTTACCACCAGTGTAAGGGGCCCTTTCTTCCAATGACCACCAATGTAAGGTGGTCCATTTTCCACTGGAATTTTCAGTGTTTCTTCCAATGACCATCAATGTAATTATATCAGTCTCCCAGTGACCACTAATCTACAGGTTCAAATCCTGCTCACAGTGTGCGCTTTTAAAAAACATAACTGGTAAAGGATAAATTATAAACAGGCAGCAAACTGCTTTAAAACAAACCCTCATTCATTTCTGTATCTTCGAAAACTTCGAAATAGTCAATTTCAAAAGTTTACAACACAGGTTTTAAAATTGACCACTAACCTACAGAATCTGTTCTCTCACTGGACCACTGACCACTGAAACAAGCCCTAATTAATGTCTGTATCTATGAGAATTTGAAACCGTCAATTTCAAAAGTTTACAACACAGGCATTGAAAACTTAGCTAATTTTTTATGAGAGCAGAGCTTTGCAGCCTACCATCCCTCTAATGTAAACACAGCAGGTGTTTTTAAGCCAACCTTTTAACCAGGTCATTTTAGTGAACGCTCATCTGCAGGGCCCATTCGTTCACTGACTATCAGTGCAAGGAGCCCTTTCTTCTACCACCAATGTAAGATTGTCTATTTTTCACTGACCACTAATCTCCCTTCACTCATTGGCCATCAGTGTAAAGGCCTCCTACTCCAAATGATTATCAATTTAAGGTGGTCCTCCTTCCATTTGCCCACTAATCTACAGGATCCCTTCTCTCTCTTACCACCAGTGTAAGGGGCCCTTTCTTCCAATGACCCCCAATGTAAGGTGGTCCATTTTCCACTGGAATTTTCAGTGTTTCTTCCAATGACCATCAATGTAATTATATCAGTCTCCCAGTGACCACTAATCTACAGGGTCCCTTCACTCACTGACCATTAGTTTACGAAGGGCCCTTCTCCCAATGATCACCAGCAAAGATGCTCCTCCTTCCTCTGACCCCAAATCTCCAGGGTCCCTTTGCTGAGTAGATAGGGTGTTTAGTAGCTTAAAAATTTTTGACAGAACAAAGCTGTGATGGCCGAGTGGTTAAGGCGTTGGACTCGAAATTCAATAGGGTTTCCCTGCGCAGGTTCAAATCCTGCTCACAGCGTGAGCTTTTAAAAAACATAACTGGTAAAGGAAAAATTAAAAACCGGCAGCAAAGTGCTTTAAAACAAACCCTCATTCATTTCTGTATCTTCGAAAACTTCGAAATAGTCAATTTCAAAAGTTTACAACACAGGTTTTAAAATTGACCACTAACCTACAGAATCTGTTCTCTCACTGGACCACTGACCACTGACCACTGAAACAAGCCCTAATTAATGTCTGTATCTATGAGAATTTGAAACCGTCAATTTCAAAAGTTTACAACACAGGCATTGAAAACTTAGCTAATTTTTTATGAGAGCAGAGCTTTGCAGCCTACCATCCCTCTAATGTAAACACAGCAGGTGTTTTTAAGCCAACCTTTTAACCAGGTCATTTTAGTAAACGCTCATCTGCAGGGCCCATTCGTTCACTGACTATCAGTGCAAGGAGCCCTTTCTTCTACCACCAATGTAAGATTGTCTATTTTTCACTGACCACTAATCTCCCTTCACTCATTGGCCATCAGTGTAAAGGCCTCCTACTCCAAATGATTATCAATTTAAGGTGGTCCTCCTTCCATTTGCCCACTAATCTACAGGATCCCTTCTCTCTCTTACCACCAGTGTAAGGGGCCCTTTCTTCCAATGACCACCAATGTAAGGTGGCCCATTTTCCACTGGAATTTTCAGTGTTTCGTCCAATGACCATCAATGTAATTATATCAGTCTCCCAGTGACCACTAATCTACAGGGTCCCTTCACTCACTGACCATTAGTTTACGAAGGGCCCTTCTCCCAATGATCACCAGCAAAAGATGCTTCTCCTTCCTCTAAACCCCAAATCTCCAGGGTCCCTTTGCTGAGTAGATAGGGTGTTTAGCAGCTTAAAAATGTTTGAAAGAACAAAGCTGTGATGGCCGAGTGGGTAAGGCGTTGGACTCGAAATCCAATAGGGTTTCCCTGTGCAGGTTCAAATCCTGCTCACAGCGTGAGCATTTAAAAAAACATAACTGGTAAAGGAAAAATTAAAAACAGGCAGCAAAGTGCTTCAAAACAAACCCTCATTCATTTCTGTATCTTCGAAAACTTTGAAATAGTCAATTTCAAAAGTTTACAACACAGGTTTTAAAATTGACCACTAACCTACAGAATCTGTTCTTTCACTGGACCACTGACCACTGAAACAAGCCCTAATTAATGTCTGTATCTATGAGAATTTGAAACCGTCAATTTCAAAAGTTTACAAGACAGGCATTGAAAACTTAGCTAATTTTTTATGAGAGCAGAGCTTTGCAGCCTACCATCCCTCTAATGTAAACACAGCAGGTGTTTTTAAGCCAACCTTTTAACCAGGTCATTTTAGTGAACGCTCATCTGCAGGGCCCATTCGTTCACTGACTATCAGTGCAAGGAGCCCTTTCTTCTACCACCAATGTAAGATTGTCTATTTTTCACTGACCACTAATCTCCCTTCACTCATTGGCCATCAGTGTAAAGGCCTCCTACTCCAAATGATTATCAATTTAAGGTGGTCCTCCTTCCATTTGCCCACTAATCTACAGGATCCCTTCTCTCTCTTACCACCAGTGTAAGGGGCCCTTTCTTCCAATGACCACCAATGTAAGGTGGTCCATTTTCCACTGGAATTTTCAGTGTTTCTTCCAATGACCATCAATGAAATTATATCAGTCTCCCAGTGACCACTAATCTACAGGGTCCCTTCACTCACTAACCATTAGTTTACGAAGGGCCCTTCTCTCAATGATCACCAGCAAAAGATGCTCCTCCTTCCTCTGACCCCAAATCTCCAGGGTCCCTTTGCTGAGTAGATAGGGTGTTTAGCAGCTTAAAAATATTTGAAAGAACAAAGCTGTGATGGCCGAGTGGTTAAGGCGTTGGACTCGAAATCCAATAGGGTTTCCCTGCGCAGGTTCAAATCCTGCTCACAGCGTGAGCTTTTAAAAAAACATAACTGGTAAAGGAAAAATTAAAAACAGGCAGCAAAGTGCTTTAAAACAAACCCTCATTCATTTCTGTATCTTCGAAAACTTTGAAATAGTCAATTTCAAAAGTTTACAACACAGGTTTTAAAATTGACCACTAACCTACAGAATCTGTTCTCTCACTGGACCACTGACCACTGACCACTGAAACAAGCCCTAATTAATGTCTGTATCTATGAGAATTTGAAACCGTCAATTTCAAAAGTTTACAACACAGGCATTGAAAACTTAGCTAATTTTTTATGAGAGCAGAGCTTTGCAGCCTACCATCCCTCTAATGTAAACACAGCAGGTGTTTTTAAGCCAACCTTTTAACCAGGTCATTTTAGTAAACGCTCATCTGCAGGGCCCATTCGTTCACTGACTATCAGTGCAAGGAGCCCTTTCTTCTACCACCAATGTAAGATTGTCTATTTTTCACTGACCACTAATCTCCCTTCACTCATTGGCCATCAGTGTAAAGGCCTCCTACTCCAAATGATTATCAATTTAAGGTGGTCCTCCTTCCATTTGCCCACTAATCTACAGGATCCCTTCTCTCTCTTACCACCAGTGTAAGGGGCCCTTTCTTCCAATGACCACCAATGTAAGGTGGTCCATTTTCCACTGGAATTTTCAGTGTTTCTTCCAATGACCATCAATGTAATTATATCAGTCTCCCAGTGACCACTAATCTACAGGGTCCCTTCACTCACTGACCATTAGTTTACGAAGGGCCCTTCTCCCAATGATCACCAGCAAAAGATGCTCCTCCTTCCTCTGACCCCAAATCTCCAGGGTCCCTTTGCTGAGTAGATAGGGTGTTTAGCAGCTTAAAAATGTTTGAAAGAACAAAGCTGTGATGGCCGAGTGGTTAAGGCGTTGGACTCGAAATCCAATAGGGTTTCCCTTCGCAGGTTCAAATCCTGCTCACAGCGTGAGCTTTTAAAAAGACATAACTGGTAAAGGAAAAATTAAAAACAGGCAGCAAAGTGCTTTAAAACAAACCCTCATTCATTTCTGTATCTTCGAAAACTTCGAAATAGTCAATTTCAAAAGTTTACAACACATGTTTTAAAATTGACCACTAACCTACAGAATCTGTTCTCTCACTGGACCACTGACCACTGACCACTGAAACAAGCCCTAATTAATGTCTGTATCTATGAGAATTTGAAACCGTCAATTTCAAAAGTTTACAACACAGGCATTGAAAACTTAGCTAATTTTTTATGAGAGCAGAGCTTTGCAGCCTACCATCCCTCTAATGTAAACACAGAAGTGTTTTTAAGCCAACCTTTTAACCAGGTCATTTTAGTAAACGCTCATCTGCAGGGCCCATTCGTTCACTGACTATCAGTGCAAGGAGCTAATTTTTTATGAGAGCAGAGCTTTGCAGCCTACCATCCCTCTAATGTAAACACAGCAGGTGTTTTTAAGCCAACCTTTTAACCAGGTCATTTTAGTAAACGCTCATCTGCAGGGCCCATTCGTTCACTGACTATCAGTGCAAGGAGCCCTTTCTTCTACCACCAATGTAAGATTGTCTATTTTTCACTGACCACTAATCTCCCTTCACTCATTGGCCATCAGTGTAAAGGCCTCCTACTCCAAATGATTATCAATTTAAGGTGGTCCTCCTTCCATTTGCCCACTAATCTACAGGATCCCTTCTCTCTCTTACCACCAGTGTAAGGGGCCCTTTCTTCCAATGACCACCAATGTAAGGTGGTCCATTTTCCACTGGAATTTTCAGTGTTTCTTCCAATGACCATAAATGTAATTATATCAGTCTCCCAGTGACCACTAATCTACAGGGTCCCTTCACTCACTGACCATTAGTTTACGAAGGGCCCTTCTCCCAATGATCACCAGCAAAAGATGCTTCTCCTTCCTCTGACCCCAAATCTCCAGGGTCCCTTTGCTGAGTAGATAGGGTGTTTAGCAGCTTAAAAATGTTTGAAAGAACAAAGCTGTGATGGCCGAGTGGTTAAGGCGTTGGACTCGAAATCCAATAGGGTTTCCCTGCGCAGGTTCAAATCCTGCTCACAGCGTGAGCTTTTAAAAAACATAACTGGTAAAGGAAAAATTAAAAACAGGCAGCAAAGTGCTTTAAAACAAACCCTCATTCATTTCTGTATCTTCGAAAACTTCGAAAAAGTCAATTTCAAAAGTTTACAAAACAGGTTTTAAAATTGACCACTAACCTACAGAATCTGTTCTCTCACTGGACCACTGACCACTGACCACTGAAACAAGCCCTAATTAATGTCTGTATCTATGAGAATTTGAAACCGTCAATTTCAAAAGTTTACAACACAGGCATTGAAAACTTAGCTAATTTTTTATGAGAGCAGAGCTTTGCAGCCTACCATCCCTCTAATGTAAACACAGCAGGTGTTTTTAAGCCAACCTTTTAACCAGGTCATTTTAGTAAACGCTCATCTGCAGGGCCCATTCGTTCACTGACTATCAGTGCAAGGAGCCCTTTCTTCTACCACCAATGTAAGATTGTCTATTTTTCACTGACCACTAATCTCCCTTCACTCATTGGCCATCAGTGTAAAGGCCTCCTACTCCAAATGATTATCAATTTAAGGTGGTCCTCCTTCCATTTGCCCACTAATCTACAGGATCCCTTCTCTCTCTTACCACCAGTGTAAGGGGCCCTTTCTTCCAATGACCACCAATGTAAGGTGGTCCATTTTCCACTGGAATTTTCAGTGTTTCTTCCAATGACCATCAATGTAATTATATCAGTCTCCCAGTGACCACTAATCTACAGGGTCCTTTCACTCACTGACCATTAGTTTACGAAGGGCCCTTCTCCCAATGATCACCATCAAAAGATGCTCCTCCTTCCTCTGACCCCAAATCTCCAGGGTCCCTTTGCTGAGTAGATAGGGTGTTTAGCAGCTTAAAATTATTTGAAAGAACAAAGCTGTGATGGCCGAGTGGTTAAGGCGTTGGACTCGAAATCCAATAGGGTTTCCCTTCGCAGGTTCAAATCCTGCTCACAGCGTGAGCTTTTAAAAAGACATAACTGGTAAAGGAAAAATTAAAAACAGGCAGCAAAGTGCTTTAAAACAAACCCTCATTCATTTCTGTATCTTCGAAAACTTCAAAATAGTCAATTTCAAAAGTTTACAACACAGGTTTTAAAATTGACCACTAACCTACAGAATCTGTTCTCTCACTGGACCACTGACCACTGAAACAAGCCCTAATTAATGTCTGTATCTATGAGAATTTGAAACCGTCAATTTCAAAAGTTTACAACACAGGCATTGAAAACTTAGCTAATTTTTTATGAGAGCAGAGCTTTGCAGCCTACCATCCCTCTAATGTAAACACAGCAGGTGTTTTTAAGCCAACCTTTTAACCAGGTCATTTTAGTAAACGCTCATCTGCAGGGCCCATTCGTTCACTGACTATCAGTGCAAGGAGCCCTTTCTTCTACCACCAATGTAAGATTGTCTATTTTTCACTGACCACTAATCTCCCTTCACTCATTGGCCATCAGTGTAAAGGCCTCCTACTCCAAATGATTATCAATTTAAGGTGGTCCTCCTTCCATTTGCCCACTAATCTACAGGATCCCTTCTCTCTCTTACCACCAGTGTAAGGGGCCCTTTCTTCCAATGACCACCAATGTAAGGTGGTCCATTTTCCACTGGAATTTTCAGTGTTTCTTCCAATGACCATCAATGTAATTATATCAGTCTCCCAGTGACCACTAATCTACAGGGTCCCTTCACTCACTGACCATTAGTTTACGAAGGGCCCTTCACCCAATGATCACCAGCAAAAGATGCTTCTCCTTCCTCTGACCCCAAATCTCCAGGGTCCCTTTGCTGAGTAGATAGGGTGTTTAGCAGCTTAAAAATGTTTGAAAGAACAAAGCTGTGATGGCCGAGTGGTTAAGGCGTTGGACTCGAAATCCAATAGGGTTTCCCTGCGCAGGTTCAAATCCTGCTCACAGCGTGAGCTTTTAAAAAACATAACTGGTAAAGGAAAAATTAAAAACAGGCAGCAAAGTGCTTTAAAACAAACCCTCATTCATTTCTGTATCTTCGAAAACTTCGAAATAGTCAATTTCAAAAGTTTACAACACAGGTTTTAAAATTGACCACTAACCTACAGAATCTGTTCTCTCACTGGACCACTGACCACTGACCACTGAAACAAGCCCTAATTAATGTCTGTATCTATGAGAATTTGAAACCGTCAATTTCAAAAGTTTACAACACAGGCATTGAAAACTTAGCTAATCTTTTATGAGAGCAGAGCTTTGCAGCCTACCATCCCTCTAATGTAAACACAGCAGATGTTTTTAAGCCAACCTTTTAACCAGGTCATTTTAGTGAACGCTCATCTGCAGGGCCCATTCGTTCACTGACTATCAGTGCAAGGAGCCCTTTCTTCTACCACCAATGTAAGATTGTCTATTTTTCACTGACCACTAATCTCCCTTCACTCATTGGCCATCAGTGTAAAGGCCTCCTACTCCAAATGATTATCAATTTAAGGTGGTCCTCCTTCCATTTGCCCACTAATCTACAGGATCCCTTCTCTCTCTTACCACCAGTGTAAGGGGCCCTTTCTTCCAATGACCACCAATGTAAGGTGGTCCATTTTCCACTGGAATTTTCAGTGTTTCTTCCAATGACCATCAATGAAATTATATCAGTCTCCCAGTGACCACTAATCTACAGGGTCCCTTCACTCACTAACCATTAGTTTACGAAGGGCCCTTCTCTCAATGATCACCAGCAAAAGATGCTCCTCCTTCCTCTGACCCCAAATCTCCAGGGTCCCTTTGCTGAGTAGATAGGGTGTTTAGCAGCTTAAAAATATTTGAAAGAACAAAGCTGTGATGGCCGAGTGGTTAAGGCGTTGGACTCGAAATCCAATAGGGTTTCCCTGCGCAGGTTCAAATCCTGCTCACAGCGTGAGCTTTTAAAAAAACATAACTGGTAAAGGAAAAATTAAAAACAGGCAGCAAAGTGCTTTAAAACAAACCCTCATTCATTTCTGTATCTTCGAAAACTTTGAAATAGTCAATTTCAAAAGTTTACAACACAGGTTTTAAAATTGACCACTAACCTACAGAATCTGTTCTCTCACTGGACCACTGACCACTGACCACTGAAACAAGCCCTAATTAATGTCTGTATCTATGAGAATTTGAAACCGTCAATTTCAAAAGTTTACAACACAGGCATTGAAAACTTAGCTAATTTTTTATGAGAGCAGAGCTTTGCAGCCTACCATCCCTCTAATGTAAACACAGCAGGTGTTTTTAAGCCAACCTTTTAACCAGGTCATTTTAGTAAACGCTCATCTGCAGGGCCCATTCGTTCACTGACTATCAGTGCAAGGAGCCCTTTCTTCTACCACCAATGTAAGATTGTCTATTTTTCACTGACCACTAATCTCCCTTCACTCATTGGCCATCAGTGTAAAGGCCTCCTACTCCAAATGATTATCAATTTAAGGTGGTCCTCCTTCCATTTGCCCACTAATCTACAGGATCCCTTCTCTCTCTTACCACCAGTGTAAGGGGCCCTTTCTTCCAATGACCACCAATGTAAGGTGGTCCATTTTCCACTGGAATTTTCAGTGTTTCTTCCAATGACCATCAATGTAATTATATCAGTCTCCCAGTGACCACTAATCTACAGGGTCCCTTCACTCACTGACCATTAGTTTACGAAGGGCCCTTCTCCCAATGATCACCAGCAAAAGATGCTCCTCCTTCCTCTGACCCCAAATCTCCAGGGTCCCTTTGCTGAGTAGATAGGGTGTTTAGCAGCTTAAAAATGTTTGAAAGAACAAAGCTGTGATGGCCGAGTGGTTAAGGCGTTGGACTCGAAATCCAATAGGGTTTCCCTTCGCAGGTTCAAATCCTGCTCACAGCGTGAGCTTTTAAAAAGACATAACTGGTAAAGGAAAAATTAAAAACAGGCAGCAAAGTGCTTTAAAACAAACCCTCATTCATTTCTGTATCTTCGAAAACTTCGAAATAGTCAATTTCAAAAGTTTACAACACATGTTTTAAAATTGACCACTAACCTACAGAATCTGTTCTCTCACTGGACCACTGACCACTGACCACTGAAACAAGCCCTAATTAATGTCTGTATCTATGAGAATTTGAAACCGTCAATTTCAAAAGTTTACAACACAGGCATTGAAAACTTAGCTAATTTTTTATGAGAGCAGAGCTTTGCAGCCTACCATCCCTCTAATGTAAACACAGCAGGTGTTTTTAAGCCAACCTTTTAACCAGGTCATTTTAGTAAACGCTCATCTGCAGGGCCCATTCGTTCACTGACTATCAGTGCAAGGAGCCCTTTCTTCTACCACCAATGTAAGATTGTCTATTTTTCACTGACCACTAATCTCCCTTCACTCATTGGCCATCAGTGTAAAGGCCTCCTACTCCAAATGATTATCAATTTAAGGTGGTCCTCCTTCCATTTGCCCACTAATCTACAGGATCCCTTCTCTCTCTTACCACCAGTGTAAGGGGCCCTTTCTTCCAATGACCACCAATGTAAGGTGGTCCATTTTCCACTGGAATTTTCAGTGTTTCTTCCAATGACCATAAATGTAATTATATCAGTCTCCCAGTGACCACTAATCTACAGGGTCCCTTCACTCACTGACCATTAGTTTACGAAGGGCCCTTCTCCCAATGATCACCAGCAAAAGATGCTTCTCCTTCCTCTGACCCCAAATCTCCAGGGTCCCTTTGCTGAGTAGATAGGGTGTTTAGCAGCTTAAAAATGTTTGAAAGAACAAAGCTGTGATGGCCGAGTGGTTAAGGCGTTGGACTCGAAATCCAATAGGGTTTCCCTGCGCAGGTTCAAATCCTGCTCACAGCGTGAGCTTTTAAAAAACATAACTGGTAAAGGAAAAATTAAAAACAGGCAGCAAAGTGCTTTAAAACAAACCCTCATTCATTTCTGTATCTTCGAAAACTTCGAAAAAGTCAATTTCAAAAGTTTACAACACAGGTTTTAAAATTGACCACTAACCTACAGAATCTGTTCTCTCACTGGACCACTGACCACTGACCACTGAAACAAGCCCTAATTAATGTCTGTATCTATGAGAATTTGAAACCGTCAATTTCAAAAGTTTACAACACAGGCATTGAAAACTTAGCTAATTTTTTATGAGAGCAGAGCTTTGCAGCCTACCATCCCTCTAATGTAAACACAGCAGGTGTTTTTAAGCCAACCTTTTAACCAGGTCATTTTAGTAAACGCTCATCTGCAGGGCCCATTCGTTCACTGACTATCAGTGCAAGGAGCCCTTTCTTCTACCACCAATGTAAGATTGTCTATTTTTCACTGACCACTAATCTCCCTTCACTCATTGGCCATCAGTGTAAAGGCCTCCTACTCCAAATGATTATCAATTTAAGGTGGTCCTCCTTCCATTTGCCCACTAATCTACAGGATCCCTTCTCTCTCTTACCACCAGTGTAAGGGGCCCTTTCTTCCAATGACCACCAATGTAAGGTGGTCCATTTTCCACTGGAATTTTCAGTGTTTCTTCCAATGACCATCAATGTAATTATATCAGTCTCCCAGTGACCACTAATCTACAGGGTCCCTTCACTCACTGACCATTAGTTTACGAAGGGCCCTTCACCCAATGATCACCAGCAAAAGATGCTTCTCCTTCCTCTGACCCCAAATCTCCAGGGTCCCTTTGCTGAGTAGATAGGGTGTTTAGCAGCTTAAAAATGTTTGAAAGAACAAAGCTGTGATGGCCGAGTGGTTAAGGCGTTGGACTCGAAATCCAATAGGGTTTCCCTGCGCAGGTTCAAATCCTGCTCACAGCGTGAGCTTTTAAAAAACATAACTGGTAAAGGAAAAATTAAAAACAGGCAGCAAAGTGCTTTAAAACAAACCCTCATTCATTTCTGTATCTTCGAAAACTTCGAAATAGTCAATTTCAAAAGTTTACAACACAGGTTTTAAAATTGACCACTAACCTACAGAATCTGTTCTCTCACTGGACCACTGACCACTGACCACTGAAACAAGCCCTAATTAATGTCTGTATCTATGAGAATTTGAAACCGTCAATTTCAAAAGTTTACAACACAGGCATTGAAAACTTAGCTAATCTTTTATGAGAGCAGAGCTTTGCAGCCTACCATCCCTCTAATGTAAACACAGCAGATGTTTTTAAGCCAACCTTTTAACCAGGTCATTTTAGTGAACGCTCATCTGCAGGGCCCATTCGTTCACTGACTATCAGTGCAAGGAGCCCTTTCTTCTACCACCAATGTAAGATTGTCTATTTTTCACTGACCACTAATCTCCCTTCACTCATTGGCCATCAGTGTAAAGGCCTCCTACTCCAAATGATTATCAATTTAAGGTGGTCCTCCTTCCATTTGCCCACTAATCTACAGGATCCCTTCTCTCTCTTACCACCAGTGTAAGGGGCCCTTTCTTCCAATGACCACCAATGTAAGGTGGTCCATTTTCCACTGGAATTTTCAGTGTTTCTTCCAATGACCATCAATGAAATTATATCAGTCTCCCAGTGACCACTAATCTACAGGGTCCCTTCACTCACTAACCATTAGTTTACGAAGGGCCCTTCTCTCAATGATCACCAGCAAAAGATGCTCCTCCTTCCTCTGACCCCAAATCTCCAGGGTCCCTTTGCTGAGTAGATAGGGTGTTTAGCAGCTTAAAAATATTTGAAAGAACAAAGCTGTGATGGCCGAGTGGTTAAGGCGTTGGACTCGAAATCCAATAGGGTTTCCCTGCGCAGGTTCAAATCCTGCTCACAGCGTGAGCTTTTAAAAAAACATAACTGGTAAAGGAAAAATTAAAAACAGGCAGCAAAGTGCTTTAAAACAAACCCTCATTCATTTCTGTATCTTCGAAAACTTTGAAATAGTCAATTTCAAAAGTTTACAACACAGGTTTTAAAATTGACCACTAACCTACAGAATCTGTTCTCTCACTGGACCACTGACCACTGACCACTGAAACAAGCCCTAATTAATGTCTGTATCTATGAGAATTTGAAACCGTCAATTTCAAAAGTTTACAACACAGGCATTGAAAACTTAGCTAATTTTTTATGAGAGCAGAGCTTTGCAGCCTACCATCCCTCTAATGTAAACACAGCAGGTGTTTTTAAGCCAACCTTTTAACCAGGTCATTTTAGTAAACGCTCATCTGCAGGGCCCATTCGTTCACTGACTATCAGTGCAAGGAGCCCTTTCTTCTACCACCAATGTAAGATTGTCTATTTTTCACTGACCACTAATCTCCCTTCACTCATTGGCCATCAGTGTAAAGGCCTCCTACTCCAAATGATTATCAATTTAAGGTGGTCCTCCTTCCATTTGCCCACTAATCTACAGGATCCCTTCTCTCTCTTACCACCAGTGTAAGGGGCCCTTTCTTCCAATGACCACCAATGTAAGGTGGTCCATTTTCCACTGGAATTTTCAGTGTTTCTTCCAATGACCATCAATGTAATTATATCAGTCTCCCAGTGACCACTAATCTACAGGGTCCCTTCACTCACTGACCATTAGTTTACGAAGGGCCCTTCTCCCAATGATCACCAGCAAAAGATGCTCCTCCTTCCTCTGACCCCAAATCTCCAGGGTCCCTTTGCTGAGTAGATAGGGTGTTTAGCAGCTTAAAAATGTTTGAAAGAACAAAGCTGTGATGGCCGAGTGGTTAAGGCGTTGGACTCGAAATCCAATAGGGTTTCCCTTCGCAGGTTCAAATCCTGCTCACAGCGTGAGCTTTTAAAAAGACATAACTGGTAAAGGAAAAATTAAAAACAGGCAGCAAAGTGCTTTAAAACAAACCCTCATTCATTTCTGTATCTTCGAAAACTTCGAAATAGTCAATTTCAAAAGTTTACAACACATGTTTTAAAATTGACCACTAACCTACAGAATCTGTTCTCTCACTGGACCACTGACCACTGACCACTGAAACAAGCCCTAATTAATGTCTGTATCTATGAGAATTTGAAACCGTCAATTTCAAAAGTTTACAACACAGGCATTGAAAACTTAGCTAATTTTTTATGAGAGCAGAGCTTTGCAGCCTACCATCCCTCTAATGTAAACACAGCAGGTGTTTTTAAGCCAACCTTTTAACCAGGTCATTTTAGTAAACGCTCATCTGCAGGGCCCATTCGTTCACTGACTATCAGTGCAAGGAGCCCTTTCTTCTACCACCAATGTAAGATTGTCTATTTTTCACTGACCACTAATCTCCCTTCACTCATTGGCCATCAGTGTAAAGGCCTCCTACTCCAAATGATTATCAATTTAAGGTGGTCCTCCTTCCATTTGCCCACTAATCTACAGGATCCCTTCTCTCTCTTACCACCAGTGTAAGGGGCCCTTTCTTCCAATGACCACCAATGTAAGGTGGTCCATTTTCCACTGGAATTTTCAGTGTTTCTTCCAATGACCATAAATGTAATTATATCAGTCTCCCAGTGACCACTAATCTACAGGGTCCCTTCACTCACTGACCATTAGTTTACGAAGGGCCCTTCTCCCAATGATCACCAGCAAAAGATGCTTCTCCTTCCTCTGACCCCAAATCTCCAGGGTCCCTTTGCTGAGTAGATAGGGTGTTTAGCAGCTTAAAAATGTTTGAAAGAACAAAGCTGTGATGGCCGAGTGGTTAAGGCGTTGGACTCGAAATCCAATAGGGTTTCCCTGCGCAGGTTCAAATCCTGCTCACAGCGTGAGCTTTTAAAAAACATAACTGGTAAAGGAAAAATTAAAAACAGGCAGCAAAGTGCTTTAAAACAAACCCTCATTCATTTCTGTATCTTCGAAAACTTCGAAAAAGTCAATTTCAAAAGTTTACAACACAGGTTTTAAAATTGACCACTAACCTACAGAATCTGTTCTCTCACTGGACCACTGACCACTGACCACTGAAACAAGCCCTAATTAATGTCTGTATCTATGAGAATTTGAAACCGTCAATTTCAAAAGTTTACAACACAGGCATTGAAAACTTAGCTAATTTTTTATGAGAGCAGAGCTTTGCAGCCTACCATCCCTCTAATGTAAACACAGCAGGTGTTTTTAAGCCAACCTTTTAACCAGGTCATTTTAGTAAACGCTCATCTGCAGGGCCCATTCGTTCACTGACTATCAGTGCAAGGAGCCCTTTCTTCTACCACCAATGTAAGATTGTCTATTTTTCACTGACCACTAATCTCCCTTCACTCATTGGCCATCAGTGTAAAGGCCTCCTACTCCAAATGATTATCAATTTAAGGTGGTCCTCCTTCCATTTGCCCACTAATCTACAGGATCCCTTCTCTCTCTTACCACCAGTGTAAGGGGCCCTTTCTTCCAATGACCACCAATGTAAGGTGGTCCATTTTCCACTGGAATTTTCAGTGTTTCTTCCAATGACCATCAATGTAATTATATCAGTCTCCCAGTGACCACTAATCTACAGGGTCCCTTCACTCACTGACCATTAGTTTACGAAGGGCCCTTCACCCAATGATCACCAGCAAAAGATGCTTCTCCTTCCTCTGACCCCAAATCTCCAGGGTCCCTTTGCTGAGTAGATAGGGTGTTTAGCAGCTTAAAAATGTTTGAAAGAACAAAGCTGTGATGGCCGAGTGGTTAAGGCGTTGGACTCGAAATCCAATAGGGTTTCCCTGCGCAGGTTCAAATCCTGCTCACAGCGTGAGCTTTTAAAAAACATAACTGGTAAAGGAAAAATTAAAAACAGGCAGCAAAGTGCTTTAAAACAAACCCTCATTCATTTCTGTATCTTCGAAAACTTCGAAATAGTCAATTTCAAAAGTTTACAACACAGGTTTTAAAATTGACCACTAACCTACAGAATCTGTTCTCTCACTGGACCACTGACCACTGACCACTGAAACAAGCCCTAATTAATGTCTGTATCTATGAGAATTTGAAACCGTCAATTTCAAAAGTTTACAACACAGGCATTGAAAACTTAGCTAATCTTTTATGAGAGCAGAGCTTTGCAGCCTACCATCCCTCTAATGTAAACACAGCAGATGTTTTTAAGCCAACCTTTTAACCAGGTCATTTTAGTGAACGCTCATCTGCAGGGCCCATTCGTTCACTGACTATCAGTGCAAGGAGCCCTTTCTTCTACCACCAATGTAAGATTGTCTATTTTTCACTGACCACTAATCTCCCCTCACTCATTGGCCATCAGTGTAAAGGCCTCCTACTCCAAATGATTATCAATTTAAGGTGGTCCTCCTTCCATTTGCCCACTAATCTACAGGATCCCTTCTCTCTCTTACCACCAGTGTAAGGGGCCCTTTCTTCCAATGACCACCAATGTAAGGTGGTCCATTTTCCACTGGAATTTTCAGTGTTTCTTCCAATGACCATCAATGTAATTATATCAGTCTCCCAGTGACCACTATTCTACAGGGTCCCTTCACTCACTGACCATTAGTTTACGAAGGGCCCTTCTCCCAATGATCACCAGCAAAAGATGCTCCTCCTTCCTCTGACCCCAAATCTCCAGGGTCCCTTTGCTGAGTAGATAGGGTGTTTAGCAGCTTAAAAATATTTGAAAGAACAAAGCTGTGATGGCCGAGTGTTTAAGGCGTTGGACTCGAAATCCAATAGGGTTTCCCTGCGCAGGTTCAAATCCTGCTCACAGCGTGAGCTTTTAAAAAAACATAACTGGTAAAGGAAAAATTAAAAACAGGCAGCAAAGTGCTTTAAAACAAACCCTCATTCATTTCTGTATCTTCGAAAACTTTGAAATAGTCAATTTCAAAAGTTTACAACACAGGTTTTAAAATTGACCACTAACCTACAGAATCTGTTCTCTCACTGGACCACTGACCACTGAAACAAGCCCTAATTAATGTCTGTATCTATGAGAATTTGAAACCGTCAATTTCAAAAGTTTACAACACAGGCATTGAAAACTTAGCTAATTTTTTATGAGAGCAGAGCTTTGCAGCCTACCATCCCTCTAATGTAAACACAGCAGGTGTTTTTAAGCCAACCTTTTAACCAGGTCATTTTAGTAAACGCTCATCTGCAGGGCCCATTCGTTCACTGACTATCAGTGCAAGGAGCCCTTTCTTCTATTACCAATGTAAGATTGTCTATTTTTCACTGACCACTAATCTCCCTTCACTCATTGGCCATCAGTGTAAAGGCCTCCTACTCCAAATGATTATCAATTTAAGGTGGTCCTCCTTCCATTTGCCCACTAATCTACAGGATCCCTTCTCTCTCTTACCACCAGTGTAAGGGGCCCTTTCTTCCAATGACCACCAATGTAAGGTGGTCCATTTTCCACTGGAATTTTCAGTGTTTCTTCCAATGACCATCAATGTAATTATATCAGTCTCCCAGTGACCACTAATCTACAGGGTCCTTTCACTCACTGACCATTAGTTTACGAAGGGCCCTTCTCCCAATGATCACCAGCAAAAGATGCTCCTCCTTCCTCTGACCCCAAATCTCCAGGGTCCCTTTGCTGAGTAGATAGGGTGTTTAGCAGCTTAAAAATATTTGAAAGAACAAAGCTGTGATGGCCGAGTGGTTAAGGCGTTGGACTCGAAATCCAATGGGGTTTCCCTGCGCAGGTTCAAATCCTGCTCACAGCGTGAGCTTTTAAAAAAACATAACTGGTAAAGGAAAAATTAAAAACAGGCAGCAAAGTGCTTTAAAACAAACCCTCATTCATTTCTGTATCTTCGAAAACTTCGAAATAGTCAATTTCAAAAGTTTACAACACAGGTTTTAAAATTGACCACTAACCTACAGAATCTGTTCTCTCACTGGACCACTGACCACTGAAACAAGCCCTAATTAATGTCTGTATCTATGAGAATTTGAAACCGTCAATTTCAAAAGTTTACAACACAGGCATTGAAAACTTAGCTAATTTTTTATGAGAGCAGAGCTTTGCAGCCTACCATCCCTCTAATGTAAACACAGCAGGTGTTTTTAAGCCAACCTTTTAACCAGGTCATTTTAGTAAACGCTCATCTGCAGGGCCCATTCGTTCACTGACTATCAGTGCAAGGAGCCCTTTCTTCTACCACCAATGTAAGATTGTCTATTTTTCACTGACCACTAATCTCCCTTCACTCATTGGCCATCAGTGTAAAGGCCTCCTACTCCAAATGATTATCAATTTAAGGTGGTCCTCCTTCCATTTGCCCACTAATCTACAGGATCCCTTCTCTCTCTTACCACCAGTGTAAGGGGCCCTTTCTTCCAATGACCACCAATGTAAGGTGGTCCATTTTCCACTGGAATTTTCAGTGTTTCTTCCAATGACCATCAATGTAATTATATCAGTCTCCCAGTGACCACTAATCTACAGGGTCCTTTCACTCACTGACCATTAGTTTACGAAGGGCCCTTCTCCCAATGATCACCATCAAAAGATGCTCCTCCTTCCTCTGACCCCAAATCTCCAGGGTCCCTTTGCTGAGTAGATAGGGTGTTTAGCAGCTTAAAATTATTTGAAAGAACAAAGCTGTGATGGCCGAGTGGTTAAGGCGTTGGACTCGAAATCAAATAGGGTTTCCCTTCGCAGGTTCAAATCCTGCTCACAGCGTGAGCTTTTAAAAAGACATAACTGGTAAAGGAAAAATTAAAAACAGGCAGCAAAGTGCTTTAAAACAAACCCTCATTCATTTCTGTATCTTCGAAAACTTCGAAATAGTCAATTTCAAAAGTTTACAACACAGGTTTTAAAATTGACCACTAACCTACAGAATCTGTTCTCTCACTGGACCACTGACCACTGACCACTGAAACAAGCCCTAATTAATGTCTGTATCTATGAGAATTTGAAACCGTCAATTTCAAAAGTTTACAACACAGGCATTGAAAACTTAGCTAATTTTTTATGAGAGCAGAGCTTTGCAGCCTACCATCCCTCTAATGTAAACACAGCAGGTGTTTTTAAGCCAACCTTTTAACCAGGTCATTTTAGTAAACGCTCATCTGCAGGGCCCATTCGTTCACTGACTATCAGTGCAAGGAGCCCTTTCTTCTACCACCAATGTAAGATTGTCTATTTTTCACTGACCACTAATCTCCCTTCACTCATTGGCCATCAGTGTAAAGGCCTCCTACTCCAAATGATTATCAATTTAAGGTGGTCCTCCTTCCATTTGCCCACTAATCTACAGGATCCCTTCTCTCTCTTACCACCAGTGTAAGGGGCCCTTTCTTCCAATGACCATCAATGTAAGGTGGTCCATTTTCCACTGGAATTTTCAGTGTTTCTTCCAATGACCATCAATGTAATTATATCAGTCTCCCACTGACCACTAATCTACAGGGTCCCTTCACTCACTGACCATTAGTTTACGAAGGGCCCTTCTCCCAATTATCACCAGCAAAAGATGCTCCTCCTTCCTCTGACCCCAAATCTCCAGGGTCCCTTTGCTGAGTAGATAGGGTGTTTAGCAGCTTAAAAATATTTGAAAGAACAAAGCTGTGATGGCCGAGTGGTTAAGGCGTTGGACTCGAAATTCAATAGGGTTTCCCTGCGCAGGTTCAAATCCTGCTCACAGCGTGAGCTTTTTTTTTTTTTTCAAATTTTTTATTTAAAGAATACAATACAGGCAACAGGCAAATATGTAGATTCATGAAACAACAGGTTTGTCATTACAACACAAAAGTGCGGAGAACCAAAAGCGGACAGTATGAGAAAATATAAAAAGGTGATCCGCTACTTTAAATTACATTTACGCAGAGAACGCGCCATTCCCAGGTCCTCCGTGTAAGGGAGGCAAACTTACCCCGGGAATGACGCCCCTAAAGTCAAACCAGCAAACCAGTAAGTGAAGGAGAACAAGAAACCGTACTCCAGGTGGGCAGGCGCCTGAGCCTGTGTGCATCCTGAAATTTTTTACTTTTTTTCACTTTAAGGTTACCAGAGTGAAAAAAAGAAAGAACGTTGTAGGAAAGATAGAAAGAAGGATTAAACAGAGGGAAAGGCAAGGGGGGAAGAGAGAAAGAAGAAAAAAAAAAAAAAAAAAAAAAAAAGGGTGCAAATCCCCCACGCCAACCCGGACGGGAATTTTCGAAGGGATCGGACTGGCCAGAAGGGCGCCCAAAAAGGGCTGCAAAAGTTGCTACATCTCAAGCGGCACCAACCCCCTACAGTGGGTCAGAGTATGGCAGGTACTCCTCGGAGACTCGAAATAGGTTCCAATGTATCCACCTAGTCCTGTGCGCCTCTCTCGTCCCTCGGAGTTCGGACGTAAGTTCCTCCATATGCTCGAGTTCGCTCACCCTGGCAAGCCATTGCGAAACCGTGGGGGCAGATTGCTGTTTCCACATAGCTGGAATGCAGGCTCGCGCAGCGCTTAAGAGGTATTTGAGTAGGGATTTGCTGTATCTCTTCTTAGACATAGGCGTGAGGTTAAGCAGCACTGCCTTAGGATCCCCCTGCAAAGCCACATCCGTGAATTTCTGAATGAATTGCAGTACTGGGTCCCAAAAGGAGGCAAGGACGGGACAATCCCAAAAAATGTGCAAGAGAGTGCCCTCGGAGGAATGGCACCTCCAGCAACGGTCACTCTGTTGAGGAAAGTATTTGGCCAACATCGATGGCGTTCTGTACCATCTGGTCATCAATTTATATGTAGTTTCCTGATATCGGCCGCTGAGTGCGGACTTGTGCGCAAAATACAATATGCGCTCCCGCTGAGGGACAGAGAAAGTAGCTCCAAGCTCCCTTTCCCATTTAGCAAGAAAAGGGGGCTCAGATCCCGCCCTAAGCTCCAAAAGGAGCCTATAGGAGTTGGAAAGGGATCCACGGATCGGTCCCTCCCCCAGGCACAGCTCTTCAAAGGCGTGTAGATCACGCTGGAAAGACGAGTAATGTGGCTGTGAGTGCAGGAAATGCGAAAGTTGATGAGAGCGCCATTGGTTAAGGAAAGAGGGGGGTTGGCCAGGAGGCAGAATACGATCTACGCGCCACCCCCCGGGACTCAGTAGTTGGGAAGCGCGAACCAACCCAGTGGCAGATAAAAGACTAAAATGCGCATCCGCAAGCCCGGGCTGGAAGCCCAGATGTCCAATAATAGGAGACATAGGAGAAGGATGGCCCTCCAAGGAGGCCATGCGGTAGAATCTGTCCAACTCGGCCAGGGTGGCACCGATCAAGGGGTGCTCCGAGACGGTGGCCAAGTGATGACGCCCTGTCCAGGGCAATCCCGCGAGCGGTGCATCACATGCCTCCTGTTCCAACTGGACCCAAAGCTTAAGGGACTTGTGTCTGCACCAGTCCAGGACCCTCGTCATGTGGGCAGCAGTACAGTATAAGGCAGGGTCCGGAAAGCCTATACCCCCCCTGTCCTTGGAACGTACCAACACGTCGACTCCAAGACGGGGATGCCGACCACGCCAAACAAATTTGATAAACGCTGAGCGGACCGAGTGTAAAAAGATACGAGGCAGTCTTATCGGCAGTGCCTGCAAGAGGTAAAGCAACCGGGGCATCGCATTCATTTTCAAAACATTACAACGACCAAACCATGACAATGCCAGCGAGTCCCATTTCTGTAAGTCTCCGGACAGAGTGCCTAGGAAGGGCTGAAAGTTCAAGGAGAAGACCTCAGACAAGTTTGCAGAGATCTTCGTGCCTAGGTACTGAATGTAACGCGTGGCCCATCGGAACGGGAAGTGTGGGCGCAGGGCCGAAATAGTCGCCGTGGGAATCGAAACGTTCAAGGCCTCCGATTTCTGGAGGTTGATCTTGAAATTGGACAGTGAAGAGTAGCGGCTCAACTCAGCAAGTAAAGAAGGAAGGGATATGAGAGGTTTGGTGATATAAAAAAGTAAGTCGTCTGCGTAAGCAGCCACTTTATGATGGCAGTCAGTTGTACGTACACCCTGGATCGAGGGATTATCCCGGACGTGTTGGAGGAACGGTTCCAATGTCAGAACAAATAGCAACGGAGACAGGGGACATCCCTGTCGGGTGCCGTTGGCTATAGGAAAGGGGTCCGAGCTAAACCCGTTGACGCGGACCGTCGCAGTGGGGGTAGAGTATAGCGAGGCTATCCAGGACAGCATCGGGGGCGGCAGGTGCACATGTTGCAGCGTGGCATGAAGAAAAGACCAGTTCACCCGGTCAAACGCCTTTTCGGCATCTGTAGACAGGAGCAATAGCGGTGTGCGAAGCCTCTGTGCTCTCTCTATAATGTTAAGGGAACGAACAGTATTGTCCCTAGCCTCACGTGTCTGAATAAAGCCAACCTGGTCCAAAGAGACAAGACGCGGCATCAACGGAGCCAGTCTAGTTGCCAGGATCTTAGAGAAAAGCTTGACGTCGCAATTGAGCAGGGAGATCGGCCTATAACTCCCACACAAAAGGGGGTCCTTGCCTGGTTTGGGGAGGACCGTTATGCTGGCTCTCAGCATATCCGACGGTACCTGTTTGTCGTCCGTAATGGCATTGAAAGCTTTAACGAAATGTGGCGCGAGAACATCCTGGAAGGTCTTATAATACGTTCCCGAGAAACCATCAGGGCCAGGTGCTTTGCGTAGAGAAGTGGACGCAATTGCCGCCCCAAACTCTGCCACCGAAATGGGCTGAGAGAGGTCCTCCACTTCCTCAGCGGTGAGGGTTGGAAGGTTAGCCTCGCGAAGGTAGGAGGCCAGACTTGGAGGGATCTGAGGCTCCAAGGGCGAGGCCGGCACTCTATCAATGTTATATAGCGAAGAATAAAAATCGCGGAAGGCCTTCGCCAGGTCCGGGGTGGAATGAATCCTCGTGCCCGTCGGAGTAGACAAGGCAGACACGAAGGTAGAGGACCTCCCCGCTCTCAGGGCGTTAGCGAGCAAGCGGCTGCACTTGTCCCCGTATTCATAAAAAGACCGTCGAACCTTCACCAAGACATGTTTTGCCTCGTAGAGGGAGTGTTCCCGTATAGCTTCTCGAACCTCCAACAACTCCACGGCCGTGCCCGTATCCGAACCCGCTTTATGGCTACTCTCCAACCGCCGAAGGCGTGACAGGAGCCCAGAGAGAGTCTCCATTCTCTTTTTTTTTACAATGTGGCCGTGCTTAATCAAGATTCCCCTAATAACGCACTTATGAGACGCCCAAACTGAAAGGGGATTGTCTACCGAGTCCATGTTGGCAGCAAAAAACGCCTGTAGTTCTGCAAGGACATCCGTGACTATGGCGGGGTCCTGCAAGAGCGCTTCATTCAGCCTCCAAGAAGGAGTGGTTGGATGGGAGTTTTGGATGTTGAGTTCCAACACCGTGGGGGCATGGTCCGACAAGGCGATATGCCCAATCTCGGCTTTGGAAGTCAACGGAATGGACGAATGTTGAAGCAAGAAAAAGTCGATCCTGGTATAAGAGTCGTGTACCGCGGAATAAAAGGTGTAATCCCTCTCCCGGGGGAGAAAGATCCTCCAGATATCCACTAAACGATGGGAGTGCAATAATTCGTGCAAGCGGCGTCTCACGCCGCTCGACATAGAGGAGGTACCCCCAGAGGAGTCCACCCGTGGATCCAGGCAAAAGTTGAAGTCCCCTCCCAAGATCAAAGTACCCTCGAGGAAGGAATCTAAAGTGGCAAGGAACTTTTCCAGGGCAGGAAGTTGGCTACTATTGGGTAGGTAAACAGTAGCTAGTGTGACCTTATGATCATAGATCGAGCCTTTAAGCAAAAGGAAACGCCCTTCCGGATCGGACAGCACGTCCTGGAATTGCCAGGGGAGAGAGCCCGCTAAGAGGATACTGGTCCCTTTGGATTTAGAGGACGCTGAAGAACTATGGTAGACCGTTGGAAACCGTTTGTTGCAAAGTTTTGGCATTTTGTCGCTCCGAAAATGAGTCTCCTGTAAGAAGACGACCTGCGCCCTCTGACGCCAGAGTTCCGAAAGGCAACTCGTTCGCTTTTCAGGCGAGTTCAAGCCCTTTACGTTCCAAGAAAGAACTTTCAAGGCCATGATCTCCAACACAACTGAGGACAAGAACCAGTCCAAGACAGCGTGGGGGAAGGGGGGTAACGAGGAGGGAGGAGAAAGAAAAAAAAAAAAAAAAAACACAAAGAAGGGGAGTAGAGGAAAAGACTGAGGGGGGCTAGGCTGAGAAAAAGTGCAAAGGAGCAAGAAAAGAAAGAGAAGAAACGGGAAGAAAATACTCAAACTATCAAGAAATCTCTATCGAGATATTCGTCTACCACCAGGGTAGAGGCGGCCTAGAGAGGGAAGTGGCAAAGCACGGGTATGCTCAGAGCCCCGGCCATGTGGCTCCCCCACCATAATAAAAAAAATAAAATAAAAGAAAAAGTAAAACAGCAAAAATAACCAAAGGACATGCCACCCAACAGACATCGGAAGGACCAAGTCTTATACAGGACAGTGGAGAAAAAAAAAAAAAAAAAAAAAAAGTCACAGTAGAAAAACAACAACACAGGGGCAAAAGAACCTGGAGAACAGCAAATAAAGCTACAGTCCTGAAGGAGAAAAAGAAGTCCCCCACCCATAGCACAAATCCCACCAGAGGAGCTCAGCCAGAGCCGGGGGGCCCGGTCATCTCCAATCGCCCGTCCCCACTAAGACTCATCCCCGGAACCGGCCGAGCCACACCCTATCCCCACCCACTAACAATACTGAGAAAAAAAAAAAAAAAAAAAAAAGTCAAGTGAGGCCTCCAAAACAAGGGAAAAAGAACCTCATATAAAGTAAAGTAATGTGTAGCCAGCCCCGAAACCCGAGCCGGCTGTGGGCAACTTTTGGCAAAAAAAAAAAAAAAAAAAAAAAGTGGGTGGAGAGATCAGTCAAATGTACAAAAAGAAAAAAGCGGGTGGAGAGATCAGTCAATTGTAACATCTAACAGTGGCGGGTACGGACAGTCATTTCCCAAGAACTCATGGGAGTCGCTCAGAAAAAGCGAGCGAACAGGAACTTGCAGACCCCATGTGAGTAACCAGGAACCCTTCACGGTGTGGGCCGTCTGGAGCCTCGGCGCCTGCCCCTCCGTGGGCGGCGGTTGTAGCGATCTTCAGGAGGGTCCCCTCTGGAAGCAATGGTGCGCGGCTCCGGGGTGCCCGCTGATGTAAGCCAGTTCGGCACCTGCATGGGTTCCATTGCAGCGAACTGAAAAAGGTCAGGAAGGCCAGAAGGGTGACGCAGGTAGAAGGATCTGTTGCCATTTTTCACAATGACATGAAAGGGGTGTCCCCATTTGTAGGTGAGACCCTGTGCCCCCAACCGCTCCAGCAAGGGTTTAAGGGATCTGCGCATTTGCAGTGTTTTGCGGGACACGTCAGGCAGCAGGTGGACCGCGGCCCCATCAAACTCCAAAATGCCCACCTGCCAGGCCCTCTGAAGGATTTCCTCTTTAAGATTATAAGAATGTAGGCGGCACAGCACATCTCTGGGTCTATCCGAAGTTGTGGATTGAGGACCCAGAGTCCTGTGAACTCTGTCAATGACAATGTTCGTCTCAGGGGGACGATCCAAATACCTGTTGAAGATGGAAGTCACTGTAGCTCGAAGCGCCCCTTGTTCAAATGACTCTGGGATCCCCCTAAGTCTGATGTTCTGTCGCCGGCTACGGTTCTCCAGGTCGTCGAGAAGTAAGTGCAAGTTGGTAACCTGATCAGCCAGATCTGTATGGGAGGATTGCAAAGCTTGGACAGCTTGGGATGTGGTCCCGCACTCCTGTGTCACAGCAGTAACCTTAGCATCCAGATCCGTGACCTCCTGTTTAAGGGTCATCACCTCACCCCTCAAAGCTGTCTCGACCCTGTTAGCCAGGGACTCAAAGTCTGCTCTTGTGGGGAGCTGCTGCAAGAATGCCCAGATGGCCTGTTCTGACTGTGGGGCGGAAAGGGGCACATTGGTGTGAACTGCAGTCTCAAGGTTACTCACTGTGTGGTGTGAAGCAGGCACCTGGACCAAGCTGGCAGGAAGAGAGGTCTGAGTGTGTCCTGCATAGGAGAACTCGGCCGGGGAGCCAGAGAGATCCATCCCCCTCGCGATCTCCTCTTCATCTAAGCCCAGGGAGAGTGATCTCGGCAGGCAGGGAGACAGGTCACTCGGCGGAGAGAAAGGGGGCAGTTGATGGTCGTCTCCCTGTGTGTCCCTTTGGTCCGCCATGGCAGCACTCCGTGGCTGTGGTAAGGGAGCAGAGCGCGCCGGCGCCATCTTGACCGCATCTGGGGTGGAGGCCGCGGGCTGGAGCGGCCGAAGAAAGCGATCCATACCGCAAAACACCCCCGCTGTGCACTCCTGATGCCGGGGGGATCGCGGATCCGGTATCGGCGGCAGGTAATGCAGGAATCGCTGTTGCGGTAAGCTGAAAGGGAGCCTCTGGCCGGGAGCTCTGAAAGGAAGCGTCTTCACGCGGCCATGCTCAAACCACGCCCAGCGTGAGCTTTTAAAAAACATAACTGGTAAAGGAAAATTTAAAAACAGGCAGCTAAGTGCTTTAAAACAAACCCTCATTCATTTCTGTATCTTCGAAAACTTTGAAATAGTCAATTTAAAAAGTTTACAACACAGGTTTTAAAATTGATCACTAACCTACAGAATCTGTTCTCTCACTGGACCACTGACCACTGACCACTGAAACAAGCCCTAATTAATGTCTGTATCTATGAGAATTTGAAACCGTCAATTTCAAAAGTTTACAACACAGGCATTGAAAACTTAGCTCATTTTTTATGAGAGCAGAGCTGTGCAGCCTACCATCCCTCTAATGTAAACACAGCAGGTGTTTTTAAGCCAACCTTTTAACCAGGTCATTTTAGTGAACGCTCATCTGCAGGGCCCATTCGTTCACTGACTATATGTGCAAGGAGCCCTTTCTTCTACCACCAATGTAAGATTGTCTATTTTTCACTGACCACTAATCTCCCTTCACTCATTGGCCATCAGTGTAAAGGCCTCCTACTCCAAATGATTATCAATTTAAGGTGGTCCTCCTTCCATTTGCCCACTAATCTACAGGATCCCTTCTCTCTCTTACCACCAGTGTAAGGGGCCCTTTCTTCCAATGACCATCAATGTAAGGTGGTCCATTTTCCACTGGAATTTTCAATGTTTCTTCCAATGACCATCAATGTAATTATATCAGTCTCCCACTGACCACTAATCTACAGGGTCCCTTCACTCACTGACCATTAGTTTACGAAGGTCCCTTCTCCCAATTATCACCAGCAAAAGATGCTCCTCCTTCCTCTGACCCCAAATCTCCAGGGTCCTTTTGCTGAGTAGATAGGGTGTTTAGCAGCTTAAAAATATTTGAAAGAATAAAGCTGTGATGGCAGAGTGGTTAAGGCGTTGGACTCGAAATTCAATAGGGTTTCCCTGCGCAGGTTCAGAGCTTTGCAGCCTACCATCCCTCTAATGTAAACACAGCAGGTGTTTTTAAGCCAACCTTTTAACCAGGTCATTTTAGTGAACGCTCATCTGCAGGGCCCATTCGTTCACTGACTATCAGTGCAAGGAGCCCTTTCTTCTACCACCAATGTAAGATTGTCTATTTTTCACTGACCACTAATCTCCCTTCACTCATTGGCCATCAGTGTAAAGGCCTCCTACTCCAAATGATTATCAATTTAAGGTGGTCCTCCTTCCATTTGCCCACTAATCTACAGGATCCCTTCTCTCTCTTACCACCAGTGTAAGGGGCCCTTTCTTCTAATGACCACCAATGTAAGGTGGTCCATTTTCCACTTGAATTTTCAGTGTTTCTTCCAATGACCATCAATGTAATTATATCAGTCTCCCACTGACCACTAATCTACAGGGTCCCTTCACTCACTGACCATTAGTTTACGAAGGGCCCTTCTCCCAATGATCACCAGCAAAAGATGCTCCTCCTTCCTCTGACCCCAAATCTCCAGGGTCCCTTTGCTGAGTAGATAGGGTGTTTAGCAGCTTAAAAATATTTGAAAGCACAAAGCTGTGATGGCCGAGAGGTTAAGGCGTTGGACTCGAAATCCAATAGGGTTTCCCTGCGCAGGTTCAAGTCCTGCTCACAGCGTGAGCTTTTAAAAAACATAACTGGTAAAGGAAAAATTAAAAACAGGCAGCAAAGTGCTTTAAAACAAACCCTCATTCATTTCTGTATCTTCGAAAACTTCGAAATAGTCAATTTCTAAAGTTTACAACACAGGTTTTAAAATTGACCACTAACCTACAGAATCTGTTCTCTCACTGGATCACTGGACCACTGGACCACTGAAACAAGCCCTAATTAATGTCTGTATCTATGAGAATTTGAAACCGTCAATTTCAAAAGTTTACAACACAGGCATTGAAAACTTAGCTAATTTTTTATGAGAGCAGAGCTTTGCAGCCTACCATCCCTCTAATGTAAACACAGCAGGTGTTTTTAAGCCAACCTTTTAACCAGGTCATTTTAGTGAACGCTCATCTGCAGGGCCCATTCGTTCACTGACTATCAGTGCAAGGAGCCCTTTCTTCTACCACCGATGTAAGATTGTCTATTTTTCACTGACCACTAATCTCCCTTCACTCATTGGCCATCAGTGTAAAGGCCTCCTACTCCAAATGATTATCAATTTAAGGTGGTCCTCCTTCCATTTGCCCACTAATCTACAGGATCCCTTCTCTCTCTTACCACCAGTGTAAGGGGCCCTTTCTTCCAATGACCATCAATGTAAGGTGGTCCATTTTCCACTGGAATTTTCAGTGTTTCTTCCAATGACCATCAATGTAATTATATCAGTCTCCCACTGACCACTAATCTACAGGGTCCCTTCACTCACTGACCATTAGTTTACGAAGGGCCCTTCTCCCAATGATCACCAGCAAAAGATGCTCCTCCTTCCTCTGACCCCAAATCTCCAGGGTCCCTTTGCTGAGTAGATAGGGTGTTTAGCAGCTTAAAAATATTTGAAAGAACAAAGCTGTGATGGCCGAGTGGTTAAGGCATTGGACTCGAAAGCCAATAGGGTTTCCCTGCGCAGGTTCAAATCCTGCTCACAGCGTGAGCTTTTAAAAAACATAACTGGTAAAGGAAAAATTAAAAACTTTAAAACAAACCCTCATTCATTTCTGTTTCTTCGAAAATCTCGAAATAGTCAATTTCAAAAGTTTACAACACAGGTTTTAAAATTGACCACTAACCTACAGAATCTGTTCTCTCACTGGACCACTGACCACTGACCACTGACCACTGAAACAAGCCCTAATTAATGTCTGTATCTATGAGAATTTGAAACCGTCAATTTCAAAAGTTTACAACACAGGCATTGAAAACTTAGCTAATCTTTTATGAGAGCAGAGCTTTGCAGCCTACCATCCCTCTAATGTAAACACAGCAGGTGTTTTTAAGCCAACCTTTTAACCAGGTCATTTTAGTGAACGCTCATCTGCAGGGCCCATTCGTTCACTGACTATCAGTGCAAGGAGTCCTTTTCTTCTACCACCAATGTAAGATTGTCTATTTTTCACTGACCACTAATCTCCCTTCACTCATTGGCCATCAGTGTAAAGGCCTCCTACTCCAAATGATTATCAATTTAAGGTGGTCCTCCTTCCATTCGCCCACTAATCTACAGGATCCCTTCTCTCTCTTACCACCAGTGTAAGGGGCCCTTTCTTCCAATGACCACCAATGTAAGGTGGTCCATTTTCCACTGGAATTTTCAGTGTTTCTTCCAATGACCATCAATGTAATTATATCAGTCTCCCAGTGACCACTATTCTACAGGGTCCCTTCACTCACTGACCATTAGTTTACGAAGGGCCCTTCTGCCAATGATCACCAGCAAAAGATGCTCCTCCTTCCTCTGACCCCAAATCTCCAGGGTCCCTTTGCTGAGTAGATAGGGTGTTTAGCAGCTTAAAAATATTTCAAAGAACAAAGCTGTGATGGCCTAGTGGTTAAGGCGTTGGACTCGAAATCCAATAAGGTTTCCCTGCGCAGGTTCAAATCCTGCTCACAGCGTGAGCTTTTAAAAAAAATAACTTTTAAAGGAAAAATTAAAAACAGGCAGCAAAGTACTTTAAAACAAACCCTCATTCATTTCTGTTTCTTCGAAAACTTCGAAATAGTCAATTTCAAAAGTTTACAACACAGGTTTTAAAATTGACCACTAACCTACAGAATCTGTTCTCTCACTGGACCACTGACCACTGACCACTGAAACAAGCCCTAATTAATGTCTGTATCTATGAGAATTTGAAACCGTCAATTTCAAAAGTTTACAACACAGGCATTGAAAACTTAGCTAATTTTTTATGAGAGCAGAGCTTTGCAGCCTACCATCCCTCTAATGTAAACACAGCAGGTGTTTTTAAGCCAACCTTTTAACCAGGTCATTTTAGTGAACGCTCATCTGCAGGGCCCATTCGTTCACTGACTATCAGTGCAAGGAGCCCTTTCTTCTACCACCAATGTAAGATTGTCTATTTTTCACTGACCACTAATCTCCCTTCATTCATTGGAAATCAGTGTAAAGGCCTCCTACTCCAAATGATTATCAATTTAAGGTGGTCCTCCTTCCATTTGCCCACTAATCTACAGGATCCCTTCTCTCTCTTACCACCAGTGTAAGGGGCCCTTTCTTCCAATGACCACCAATGTAAGGTAAGCTCAAAAGTTTACAACACAGGCATTGAAAACGTAGCTAATTTTTTATGAGAGCTGTCATGGCCGAGTGGTTAAGGCGTTGGGCTCAAAATCCAATAGGGTTTTCTATGTGCAGGTTCAAATCCTCCTCACAGTGTGAGCTTTTAAAAAACATAACTGGTAAAGGAAAAATTAAAAACAGGCAGCAAATTACTTTAAAACAAACCCTCATTCATTTCTGTATCTTTGAGAACTTCGAAATAGTCAATTTCAAAAGTTTACAACACAGTTTTTAAAATTGACCACTAACCTACACAATCTGTTCTCTCACTGGATCACTGACCACTGGACCACTGACCACTGAAACAAGCCCTAATTAATGTCTGTATCTATGAGATTAGTGGTCTATTTTTCACTGACCACTAATCTCCCTTCACTCATTGGCCATCAGTGTAAAGGCCTCCTACTCCAAATGATTATCAATTTAAGGTGGTCCTCCTTCCATTTGCCCACTAATCTACAGGATCCCTTCTCTCTCTTACCACCAGTGTAAGGGGCCCTTTCTTCCAATGACCATCAATGTAAGGTGGTCCATTTTCCACTGGAATTTTCAGTGTTTCTTCCAATGACCATCAATGTAATTATATCAGTCTCCCACTGACCACTAATCTACAGGGTCCCTTCACTCACTGACCATTAGTTTACGAAGGGCCCTTCTCCCAATGATCACCAGCAAAAGATGCTCCTCCTTCCTCTGACCCCAAATCTCCAGGGTCCCTTTGCTGAGTAGATAGGGTGTTTAGCAGCTTAAAAATATTTGAAAGCACAAAGCTGTGATGGCCGAGAGGTTAAGGCGTTGGACTCGAAATCCAATAGGGTTTCCCTGCGCAGGTTCAAGTCCTGCTCACAGCGTGAGCTTTTAAAAAACATAACTGGTAAAGGAAAAATTAAAAACAGGCAGCAAAGTGCTTTAAAACAAACCCTCATTCATTTCTGTATCTTCGAAAACTTCGAAATAGTCAATTTCTAAAGTTTACAACACAGGTTTTAAAATTGACCACTAACCTACAGAATCTGTTCTCTCACTGGACCACTGGACCACTGAAACAAGCCCTAATTAATGTCTGTATCTATGAGAATTTGAAACCGTCAATTTCAAAAGTTTACAACACAGGCATTGAAAACTTAGCTAATTTTTTATGAGAGCAGAGCTTTGCAGCCTACCATCCCTCTAATGTAAACACAGCAGGTGTTTTTAAGCCAACCTTTTAACCAGGTCATTTTAGTGAACGCTCATCTGCAGGGCCCATTCGTTCACTGACTATCAGTGCAAGGAGCCCTTTCTTCTACCACCGATGTAAGATTGTCTATTTTTCACTGACCACTAATCTCCCTTCACTCATTGGCCATCAGTGTAAAGGCCTCCTACTCCAAATGATTATCAATTTAAGGTGGTCCTCCTTCCATTTGCCCACTAATCTACAGGATCCCTTCTCTCTCTTACCACCAGTGTAAGGGGCCCTTTCTTCCAATGACCATCAATGTAAGGTGGTCCATTTTCCACTGGAATTTTCAGTGTTTCTTCCAATGACCATCAATGTAATTATATCAGTCTCCCACTGACCACTAATCTACAGGGTCCCTTCACTCACTGACCATTAGTTTACGAAGGGCCCTTCTCCCAATGATCACCAGCAAAAGATGCTCCTCCTTCCTCTGACCCCAAATCTCCAGGGTCCCTTTGCTGAGTAGATAGGGTGTTTAGCAGCTTAAAAATATTTGAAAGAACAAAGCTGTGATGGCCGAGTGGTTAAGGCGTTGGACTCGAAATCCAATAGGGTTTCCCTGCGCAGGTTCAAATCCTGCTCACAGCGTGAGCTTTTAAAAAACATAACTGGTAAAGGAAAAATTAAAAACAGGCATCAAAGTGCTTTAAAACAAACCCTCATTCATTTCTGTATCTTCGAAAACTTCGAAATAGTCAATTTCAAAAGTTTACAACACAGGTTTTAAAATTGATCACTAACCTACAGAATCTGTTCTCTCACTGGACCACTGACCACTGAAACAAGCCCTAATTAATGTCTGTATCTATGAGAATTTGAAACCGTCAATTTCAAAAGTTTACAACACAGGCATTGAAAACTTAGCTAATTTTTTTTGAGAGCAGAGCTTTGCAGCCTACCATCCCTCTAATGTAAACACAGCAGGTGTTTTTAAGCCAACCTTTTAACCAGGTCATTTTAGTGAACGCTCATCTGCAGGGCCCATTCGTTCACTGACTATCAGTGCAAGGAGCCCTTTCTTCTACCACCAATGTAAGATTGTCTATTTTTCACTGACCACTAATCTCCCTTCACTCATTGGCCATCAGTGTAAAGGCCTCCTACTCCAAATGATTATCAATTTAAGGTGGTCCTCCTTCCATTTGCCCACTAATCTACAGGATCCCTTCTCTCTCTTACCACCAGTGTAAGGGGCCCTTTCTTCTAATGACCACCAATGTAAGGTGGTCCATTTTCCACTTGAATTTTCAGTGTTTCTTCCAATGACCATCAATGTAATTATATCAGTCTCCCACTGACCACTAATCTACAGGGTCCCTTCACTCACTGACCATTAGTTTACGAAGGGCCCTTCTCCCAATGATCACCAGCAAAAGATGCTCCTCCTTCCTCTGACCCCAAATCTCCAGGGTCCCTTTGCTGAGTAGATAGGGTGTTTAGCAGCTTAAAAATATTTGAAAGAATAAAGCTGTGATGGCCGAGTGGTTAAGGCGTTTGACTCGAAATTCAATAGGGTTTCCCTGCGCAGGTTCAAATCCTGCTCACAGCGTGAGCTTTTAAAAAACATAACTGGTAAAGGAAAAATTAAAAACAGGCAGCAAAGTGCTTTAAAACAAACCCTCATTCATTTCTGTATCTTCGAAAACTTCGAAATAGTCAATTTCAAAAGTTTACAACACAGGTTTTAAAATTGACCACTAACCTACAGAATCTGTTCTCTCACTGGACCACTGACCACTGACCACTGAAACAAGCCCTAATTAATGTCTATATCTATGAGAATTTGAAACCGTCAATTTCAAAAGTTTACAACACAGGCATTGAAAACTTAGCTAATTTTTTATGAGAGCAGAGCTTTGCAGCCTACCATCCCTCTAATGTAAACACAGCAGGTGTTTTTAAGCCAACCTTTTAACCAGGTCATTTTAGTGAACGCTCATCTGCAGGGCCCATTCGTTCACTGACTATCAGTGCAAGGAGCCCTTTCTTCTACCACCAATGTAAGATTGTCTATTTTTCACTGACCACTAATCTCCCTTCACTCATTGGCCATCAGTGTAAAGGCCTCCTACTCCAAATGATTATCAATTTAAGGTGGTCCTCCTTCCATTTGCCCACTAATCTACAGGATCCCTTCTCTCTCTTACCACCAGTGTAAGGGGCCCTTTCTTCCAATGACCACCAATGTAAGGTGGTCCATTTCCCACTGACCACTAACTTCCAGGATCCATTCTCTCGCTGGCCATAAGGGTAAAGGGCCAATACTCCAAATGATTACCAATGTAAGGTGGTCCTCTTTCCACTTGGCCACTAATCGACAGGATCACCTTTTCCCATTGACCAATCAGTGGAAGGAGCCCTTTCTTACAATGACCACCAATGTAATTAGGTCCTTCTCCCACTGACCAATAATCTACAGGGTCCCTTCATTTACTTTCCATTAATGTACGAGGGCCCTTCTCCTAATGATCACCAGTGTAAGATGCTCCTCCTTCCACTGACTCCTAATCTCCAGCAAAACTTGAGAATTTTAAAAACATAAAAACATAACTGTAAAGGGAAAAATTAAAAACAAGCAGCAAAGTACTTTAAAACAAACCCTCATTCATTTCTGTATCTATGAGAACTTTGGAATAGTCAATTTAAAAAGTTTACAACACAGCAATTTAAATTGACTACTAACCTACAGGATCATTTCTCTCACTGGACATCGTTGTAAAGGGCCACTAATCTACAGGATCACCCTTTCTCATTGACAATCAGTGTAAGGAGCCGTTTCTTCCAATGACCATCAATGTAATTATATCAGTCTCCCACTGACCACTAATCTACAGGGTCCCTTCACTCACTGACCATTAGTTTACGAAGGGCCCTTCTCCCAATGATCACCAGCAAAAGATGCTCCTCCTTCCTCTGACCCCAAATCTCCAGGGTCCCTTTGCTGACTAGATAGGGTATTTAGCAGCTTAAAAATATCTCAAAGAACAAAGCTGTGATGGCTGAGTGGTTAAGGCGTTGGACTCGAAATCCAATAGAGTTTCCCTGCGCAGGTTCAAATCCTGCTCATAACATAACTGGTAGAGGAAAAATTAAAAACAGGCAGCAAATTACTTTTAAAACAAACCCTCATTCGTTTCTGTATCTTCGAGGAATTTGAAATAGTCAATTTCAAAATTTTACAACACAAGTTTTAAATTGACCACTAACCTACAGAATCTGTTCTCTCACTGGATCACTGACCACTGAAACAAGCCCTAATTAATTTCTGTATCTATGAGAATTTGGAATAGTCAATTTCAAAAGTTTACAACACAGGCATTGAAAACTTAGCTCATTTTTTTTGAGAGCAGAGCTTTGCAGCCTACCATCCCTCTAATGTAAACACAGCAGTTGTTTCTAAGCCAACAATTTAACCAGGTCATTTTAGTGAACGCTCCTCTGCAGGGCCCATTCGTTCACTCACTATCAGTGCAAGGAGCCCTTTCTTCTACCACCAATGTAAGATTGTCTATTTTCCACTGACCACTAATCTCCCTTCACTCATTGGCCATCAGTGTAAAGGCCTCCTACTCCAAATGATTATCAATTTAAGGTGGTGCTCCTTTTATAACACAGGCTTTGAAAACTTAGCACATTTTTTTTATCAGAGCAGAACTTTGCAGCCTACCGTCCCTCTAATTTAAACACAAAGCAGGTGTTTCTAAGCCAACATTTTTAACCAGGTCATTTTACTGAACACTGCAATACAGGGCCCATTCTTTCACTGAACATCAGTGCAAGGAGCCCTTTCTTCCAGTGGCCACCAATTTAAGGTGGTCCTTCTTCCCCTGACCACTAATCTACATGGTCCATTAATTAACTAATCATTAGTGTAAAGGAGTCTTTCTTCCAATGACCACCAATGTAATATGGTTCATTTTCTTCTGACGACTATTTTTCAGGGTTCCTTCACTTACTGACCATCAGTGTTAAGGGCTCCTACTCCAAATACCTACCAATGGAAGGTGATATGCTTCCACTTGACTAATAATGTACAGGATCTCTTCTCTCACTGACCATCGGTGTAAGGGACCCTTTTTTTCCAATAATCCCCAATGTAAGGTGGTCCACTTTCTACTGCCCACTAACCTACAGAGTCCCTTCTCCTACTGGCTATAATTGTAAAGTGCCCCTAATGATTACCAATGTAAGGTGGTCCTACTTTCACTTGACCACTAATCTAAAGGACCCCTTTTGCTACTGACCCTTAGTGTAAGGGGCCCCTTCTTCCAATTACCATTAATCTACAGGGTTCCTTCACTCACTGACCATCAGTGTATGAGGGCCCTTCTCCCAATGATCATGGTCCTCCTTCCACTGATCATTAATCTACAGGATCTCTTCTCTCATTGATAATCAGTGGAAGGGGCCCTTTCATTGAGAACCAACTTATTCACTTTTAGGGAAAAAACTCCATAGTTAAAGTAGAACTTTTTTTAAATATTGGAAAGAGTAAGGTAAGGTTATAACCCCTGTCAGATTTTTTTTTTTGCTAATGGAGTCCAATTGTGCATGCAGAGTGAATATCTCGTTCCCTCCCGCTTCCTGTAAAAGCAATCCAGAGGCTAATCAGCCGCTAGGATGGCTTTTATATTGAAGGGAATCTCCGGTGGAAAAGAAAGATACCTGGTTAATCCCTGTAGCTGCAAGCATTATCCAGATATCTCCACTTCAAGTCCAGGATGTCATATGATGTCCTACGGGCGCCAAGTGCTTATGTCTGTTTTATGACTGCATTGCATAGTATTAAATTATTGTAAGGTTGTGATTATAGTTGTGTGACCTTGTCTTTGTTGACTCATTTACCTTCAATATACTCAAGGTCATTTTAAACTGGTGTGGTTTATTTGTGTAAGGCCTCTTTCACACTGACAGACCGATCGGGTCTGCCTGCCAGTTTTTAGGCGGACCTGATCGGACCATCCATAGTTCACTATGGAGCTGCGGATGTCAGTTGACATGTTTCTAATCCAGTTTGTTAAACACAGACGATGGGGATCCTTCCCCATCCGTCCAGTGGATCGGATCGGGTGACAGTCAGATGGAAACGGATAGGCAGTCCGTCCCATAGAGAAGAGCGGGCTGTGTCTGTGTCCGCTGCTGTGTCTGTAGGCGGATCCACTTGGCCAAGTCTGATTCATCTACAAGGTGCTTAAAGAGTGTGTCAGGATGGTTGAGGTATTACACCACTCAATTCCGTGGAATTAAGATAACTCCAGAGGGATTACCAAACTAGCGGCCCCTGCGGGGTTAATGTATCACACCCCCTGCAGGGGCCGCTAGTTTGGTAATCCTTCTGGAGTTATCCTTCTTTCACTGAATTGAGTAGTGTAATACCTCAACCACCCTGACACACCCTTTACACATCAGTTTGATACAGGGTGCTCCCAGGGCAGGAAATGAGGGTAAATCGACATAAAGGAGACACAATAAAACCCAAGAGAGGTGCAAACCAATCTCCACACAACTGAAAAGGTAGAAGATATTTTCTGTTGTTCTTGTTCTGGTCTAAGGAGAGACAGAAAGTGGAAAAAACAACATCCACAATGGGGACACAGCCAGCCTTATATGTGAAAAGTTCTAAAACTTTGTTACTTTATCCGAAACATAAAAAAAAAAAAAAAAAGTTTGGGAGTTGGGCTTTAGAAATATACCTTTTACTGTAATAGTGCAATCTACACAGCTTGTAGGCTTGTCACAGCTGATAAATTACACCGATCTGTTTCTTTGTCCGTTTAATGGAAAATATGTGGCGTTATGAGGAGCTGACAGAGAATATCATTATTTATAACAGGAATTAGAGCGATCCAATCTTGAACTGTAATCCAGAACCCAATTAAGGTGTAATTAGGCCCCAGTCGGCGAATCCCGTGTTTTGTTTAGGTGGAGGACAAATCTTCTTCCCTGCTAGCGGCACAGCATTCTGGGTAAAGGCTGGCGTGAGACCTTTCTGCTGGGGTCTTAACAAAGCTTAGAAGTCGCCGCATGAGGCAACACTCGTACAACCTACTCACATCTGTTTCAACCCTTAAATTACAATTTCATCTTTCCACTCAGAGCTGAAGCACGGTGCAAGCCTGGTCCATCTCTGCCCTACCGTTCTGTGTGCACGAGACTGCACTGTGCCGTGTGAAGCAGAAATGAGGCAACATAACAGGTACATAAGTGAAATTATTGTGGGTCACAGAGGTGACACAGAAGCCTCCACCGTACAACCGGCAGCAACGTGTAAGCTTGGCGTACAAATGCATCTGTAGAAAAATGAAATAATTGCATTTTGTGGTGTGAACTACACGCTTTGGTGACATTGCCAGAAATATTTTCAGAGGCAGCATTGTCAGATAAAAAAAAAAAAAACTATATATATATATATATATATATATATATATATATATACAGTATCGCACATAAGTGAGTACACCCCTAACATTTTGTAAATTTTTTATTATTTCTTTTTATGTGACAACACTGAAGAAATTACACTTTGCTACAATGTAAAGTAGTGAGTGTACAGCTTATATAACAGTGTCAATTTGCTGCTACCTCAAAATAACTCAACACATAGCCATTAATGTCTAAACCGCTGGCAACAAAAGTGAGTACACCCCTAAGTGAAAATGTGAAAATTGGGCCCAATTAGCCATTTTCTCTGCCTGGTGTCATGTGAATCGTTAGTGTTACAAGGTCTCAGGTGTGAATGGGGAGCAGGTGTGTTAAATTTGGTGTTATCGCTCTCACTCTCTCATACTGGTCACTGGAAGTTCATCATGGCATCTCATGGCAAAGAACTTTCTGAGGATCTGAAAAAAAGAATTGTTGCTCTACATAAAGATGGCTAGGCTATAAGAAGATTGGCAAGACCCTGAAACTTAGCTGCAGCATGGTGGCCAAGACCATACAGCGTTTTAACAGGAAACGTTCCAATCAGAACAGGCCTTGCCATGGTCTACCAAAGAAGTTGAGTGCACGTGCTCAGCGTCCTATCCAGAGGTTGGGTCTTTGGGAAAATTGGCTGCAAAGGTTGAAGGGGTGGGGGGGCTTCAATTTTTTTAAACTGTTCCATCCCTCCATGCTCGTGAGCCAAAGAAAACGCATACATAAGTCGCGCAAATATAAACAGTGCTTAAATCACATGTGAGGTATTGCTGTGATCATAAGAGCAAAAGCAATATTTCCGTAGTTTGTCACCATTCCACGAGCGAGCGCAATTTTAAAGTGTGACATGTTAGGTATCTATTTACTCAGTGTAACATCATCTTTCACGTTATACAAAAAAAAAGCTGTGCTAACTTTACTGTTAATTATTTTTTCCCAAACAAATTGTGTTTAAAAGACCACTGTGCAATTAAAGTATGACAAAAAATATTGCAACGACCGATGTTTTATTCTCTAGGGTCTCTGCTAAAATAAATAAATAAATGTATATATATATATATATATATATATATATATATAATGTTTGGGGATTCTAAGTAATTTTCTAGCAAAAGAAAATACTGATTTTACCTTGTGAACAGAAAATGTCAGAAATAGGCCTGGTCTTGAAGTGGTTAAAGGTAAAGGAATTGTACATATGTAACCAAAATTAACCAATTATGGACTGTATTAACATGGTCGTATGGAAAAAAACTCTGAAAAGCCATGCAAGAGAGGGCCACTAAATTATCAGAAGCATTATAAAGAATGAAAAGTGAAAGTTCAGTTGGAAAATAAATCCCGATATAAGACCATGGAGATAGAAAAAAACACCAGAAAAAAACTTTAGATAGATGATGAATAGATGAACTTCTGAGAAGAACAATACTATAGGAATTCCAAACGTATAGAACATGAAATACCAAAAGGAAGAAGATTAACGTCATCATTCATAATACTAAATGACATCACATTCAAAATTTAAACCATCTGAAATCCTAGTATGAAGCCTAACTCAGTGGTGTATTTCGGTTTTGTGCTGCCCTAGGCCTGACTAAATTCGTGTACCAGCTAATTTACATAAGGTCCAACCTTTCCTGCCAAGGTCATGCCCTTTCATGTTTAAGCCCTGTCCTTTCACCTGTAAACCACACCCTTTCCTCTTAAGGCTCCACCTTTTCCTCTTAGAGCTCCACCTCTTCCTCCCTGTACATTAAAAGTGGATACCAGGGTAAACTTTTGTCCTTCATCTGGGGGAATAAGAGACCCAGGGTGAACAGGAGAACGCTCTTGACCCCTAGAAACAGGGGTGGCTTGGGAGTGCCGGATCTGATGAAGTATTACTATGCGGCGCAATTGGCCCAATTGGCTAAATTCCACTCTGGGGGCCCCCATCCTATCTGGATGCAGCTGGAGGCACACTCTGTCCCGGGTAAATTGATATCTCATTTATTGTGGCTGCCGCCCAGAGAGCGCCCCCCTGTATTGTGCCCGGCACTTTCCCACTCGTTGGCCGTCTGGGACAGATTGTCCAAAGCACATAAGTTCAAATCGCTCCACACTCCCCTAGCACCTGTTCTCAACAACAGCGGGTTCCCCCCGGGTCTCTCTCCCAGCTCCTTCCAATGGTGGACAAATAAGGAGCTTCTAAGGATAGCGGATCTCTGCGACCACAGGGGCGTTCTGACGAAACAGGCATTGATTGAGAAGTATGCTTTACCATCATCTGAATTTTATCGTTTTAACCAAATCGTACACTTTTTAGGTACTTTGTCTCAGGTTTCTGACTTAACTACTATGACTCCCATGGAATTTCTTTGCCGGAATTATGACAAGCTTCGCGGCTATATCTCCATACTCTACAATATATTGTCTGACTCTTCTGTGAAGCAGCCATACATGGTTCAGTGGGAGGCCGACCTGCAGGAGGGCATTGAGCTGGTCGACTGGCGAACTATGGCTCAAGCCGCCTCCAAATCATTGATCAATACCTCCATCATTGAAGCGAACTACAAAGTCTTGTTGCGCTGGTATATGGTGCCGGCGAGAATCTCGAAGTTTGTACCTGGCGCATCTTCTCTGTGTTTCCGTGGCTGCGGTCAGGAAGGAACCATGTTCCATATCTGGTGGCAATGCCCTAAGGCGCGCCGTTATTGGATTAGGGTGTATAACTTTATATACACACTTACGCAAGTGAACCTGCCTAAATCCCCTCAGCAAGCTTTGCTGGGATTGAAGGTGGATGCTGCCGCGGGGGCACAGAGAAGGCTTATTTCGTTTATTTTCACGGCTGCCAAGGTAACGCTAGCACGATCCTGGAGATCTCCGGTTCTGCCGTTCGACCAGCTCCGCCATAAACTTACATGGATAATGCTCAATGAACGTATGTCGGCCATGTTAAATGATAAAATGAAGCAGTTTGATAAGGTGTGGGAGCCATGGCTCCGTTATCTTACCGGAAGTAGTTAATGGAATCTGGGGCATCGGGAGTTCGGGGACGGGGGGGGGGGGAGGGGGGTGCTGGGCGGGGTCCTGCTAAATTTTCTTTCTATTACCTTCTTTCTTTCTTCTCTCTTGCTATTCCTTCTTTCTTATTCCTATCTCTTTAGCCTTACGGGCATGTACCGTTTTCTCAGTTACACCTTCCAATGTTTTTACCCTATGGGCAGTTATATGGGCAGCACTGGGGTCAGATTGTGGCAGTGGGCTGAATGACCTATATTGTTTTTTGTGTTTTTTTTTTCTATCTGCTGCATTGGGTGATTCGTGACCCCGATGCCGGTCCTGCTTGGGTATTGCCAGGTACCCGGTTACACTGCGTATCCATATGTCAATTTTTCACGATGTATGGCATATGCTATGCAAAGACTGCCTATACTACCAGAACTTTCTTCTTCAACATTCATGCATTGTAATTGTACTAGGATACTTGAAGCTGTTATGTTCATGTTGACGGTACTCTTTTCTGTACCTTTGAAATTTCTGTTTGTCAATTTCTCATGAAAACCTTTAATAAAAATTATTGTTAAAAAAAAAAGTGGATACCAAGTGCCTGCTTGTATATTTTGTTATTTTGTATATCACTTCAATTCAAGTCTATTGGAATGCAAAAGTGCAGGTCAGAAGGAGGTCAAGTGCATCTGTCAATGAATTCTGAATGATCACTGAAGGATCTTAAACTGATGTCAGAACAAATGCCAGTGCTAAGTGATAACAAATGCACTTACAGTGGTGGAAGTGCTCATTTTCTCCTGCTAAAACACCCCTTAATGACATTGCAATGGGCCAGCAGATAGGGTTGTGCTAAATCCATATGTAGCACCCTCCTAGTCAGGTGCTAGGTAAGAGAGTGTAATTTTGTCTCTCTCTGCTTACCAGAAGAGCAGAAAGCAAAATATTTGTGCTCTCTGCTTATCAGGGAGCAGGATTGGTAGTTAGGTCTGCTCAGTGTGCCCAGTGTATGATTCATCTGGTCTCAGGGAGTGTCCCCATCTGATCCAACGGGGAGGCATGTTGGATGCTGGTGGAAACCTGACCAATGACACACAGGCTTTTGGTACTGTCCTAGGGGTTGGCACAGAGAGTGGTGCATTATGGGACAGGGTATAAAAAGCCACGGGCACATGAGGTAGAGGTCTTTGGTGGGAAGCAATTCAAATCTGTAAAGAAAAGCGCACGCAACCTCGGGCAATAACGCTTTAATAAAGGACAATAAAACAGTACATTGGAATTGCACTCACACTTTTCCTTTAAGACAATCGCATTACAGCATTCCAACAGGAGCTACTCACTCCTCCCGTCCCTCCAGATGGTGACTCTGCGGTCTCCTCATCCGCGGCTGCCGCCGCTGTATCCCCGCTCTCCTTCACTTCCTGTGTTGCCTGGTCACCGGATGCCGGTTCTAGTGCGCACTGTTGGAATGCTGTAAAGCGATTGTCTTAAAGGAAAAGTGTGAGTGCAATTCCAATGTACTGTTTTATTGTCCTTTATTAAAGCGTTATTGCCCGAGGTTGCGTGCGCTTTTCTTTACAGATTTGAATTGTTTTGATCCGCCCCCACCCAGTGGAGTGAGAGAGGAGCAGCAGCAACCAGGACATTTCAGCTAAAAAACATACAAACAAAGGAGGTGAACACATGGACAGCGCCATGGGCTGGTGAAGTACTCTTCTTTGTACTTGTTGTATATCAGCATGTGCAGGATCTGTCCTTTTTGATTGTTTGGTGGGAAGCAGAGTCCCAGAAGGAGGGTGGCGGCTGCCTCCTCTTCTGCTGCAGTTGGTGGTGGTCACAGGCAGTCGGCCTGGTGTACCAGTGGTGTGATGCTGAACCCAGAGGTTCAGGAAGGCTGACTACAGGAGTTGGGGCATTGGAGAATCTGGAAAAACAGTGTCATGAGTCTAGAGAAACTTGTCCAGGAAGGGGACCACTCCGGAGTGTAGAGTCAGTTGACGGGTGTCAGCTTGCCCAAAGAGAAAGGGGGTACTAGGGGAGTGCCCTGAAAAGAAATACTAAAGGAACACTTACCTCATCTTCATTCAAGTGGCAGGATGAAGTAGCGGCCTTGCTCAGCATTGTGAATAGTTAACAGTTGGAGTATCCCACTCATCCCTTCTCCCATCCCAATTAAAAAAAAAAAAAACACAAAAACAACATCCCCTGGACTAATCTTTGACTGAGCTAAAAACTTAAAAGTGTTACGTTTTCTGCAAGCAGTTGCTATGGCTACGGGTAACCCAGGGGAATCCTTAAAGTGTAATATCCAGCAGCCCTCTAGGGGGCAGTGCTACACATATTTGTGGATTATTGGACATACATTGCTGATCTGACCACACAGGTACCACTCTTGGCTGTCGGTTCCACTTATCGCAGGAGGAACACCGGCTTGGGGACCGGCCCAACTAATATTCCATTTGATGGGGGTCATGTGACATTCACCAACCAGTTTCATAGTCAAATTAGGACTCAATCAGGCCAAAAATGACTCCAAAATATGTCAGACTGAAAGATCTTTAACCTGTGTATGTTCAATTACTATACATTTTGCTAAATAAAGCAGGATTAACTGGCAAAAAGCTGTTCCTATAGAGAAAAACCTAAGACAAATCAGCAGGTTGCAAAAACCGTGAGCAAAAAAAGTATATGTTCCAGCTTTACTTGTCATCCAGAAGACTACAAAAGCCCGGTATTTTCATTACCACCACTGGAGCTCTCAGGATTTAACTCTAACAACAGGTAAGATTCATTAGCTCTCAAAGTATGACTCACAAGGAAATAATCCCGCAATAACTTTATATATCTCTTCAAAGTTATAAAACAGGAAGGAAACCCCTAAATGCCTTCCTCAGAGTTGTCAGTGAGAACGCAAAGAAAAAAAAAACCCTCTGCTGCCATACTCGGGGGCATCCCTCCTCTCTTCTCCACGCTACTGACGCAGAGAGGGAGGAATTTACATTACATATCGTAACTTCCTTCCAAGGATGGCGTGGAGGAGGGTAGGTGGAGCTTTAGGCTGCTATGACCTGCTGCCAGTGCCTTAGTAGTATTGGCAACTGCCGGTCTGTCTGAACGTCAGGCCAGTCACCCTCCACCAGCCAGTATCATACGGCAGCAGTGCAGGCGCAATATGGGGGCACCAGACCGATTTGCCTCTAGGACCCTGAACCCCTGCCCCCCCACCCAGTCCGCCCCATAAGACTGGCGCTACACTTTACTAAAAATGTAGTGCAAGCCAGTGAGGACTCTTTTTGTGTGGGAGTTGGGAGGAGGCTATTTTTCTTAGTGTGGTAGGTGGCTTTTTTGCTGCCCCCTGCAAAGTGCCGCCCTAGGCCTGGGCCTTGTCAGCCTAGGCCAAGATACAGCGTTGGCCTAACTATCCAAAACACCTCTCTCTTGCAGAGGAGGCGAAAAGCATCTCCTCCCCTCAGAAGTATCTTAATTTTTTCTATTATCTGTACCTGTACCAATAAAGTATCACCTCCATGCAAAGAATTGAAGTGGCGTGCTACATTAGTGGACTGATGGGTCCTGATATGCTCCCGAAATCGGTCCCTGAGTCTACGAATAGTTCTTCCCACCAGTGTTAGTTTTGACTTCAAATTTCGATTTAGATTAAATTATTGTCTTTTGACTAAAATGCCATTTTAGATTTAGTCGTAGTTTAGTCTTATGATTAAAATGCCATTTTGGTTTTAGTCGTATTTTAGTCATCTGCTTTGTTTTAGTCGAGATTATTTTAATTTAATCTCCAGTACATTTTAGTCGACTAAAATCGAATGGGTTTATTTAAATTTTAATGCATTATTTCTTTAGAATTGCCAAAAAATGTAGTCCTATTTTAGTGTTTTGACTAAAATGCATTTTAATTTTTGTCGTATTTTAGTCATCTGAGTTGTTTTAGTTTTAGTCGTATTTTAGTCGACTAAAACCTCCAGTACATTTTAGTCGACTAAAATCTTATGGGTTTAGTTCAATTTTAATGCATTATTTCTTTAGAACTGGCAAACATTTTTTACTCCTGGAGTAAAAATCGAATAACATTTGTTTATTTGTTATGGTATTAAAATTTGAACATCCACTACAGACACAAATTTAGTCGTTGTGATATAAATTCAATTTAGTTGTTTCCATAGTCTTTTGACTAAAATGCCATTTTAGTTTTAGTTGTATTTTAGTCTTTTGACTAAAATGTCATTTTAGTTTTAGTCGTATTTTAGTCATCTGAACTGCTTTAGTTTTAGTCGTATTTTAGTCGACTAAAATAGGTAATTTAGTCGATGAAAATAACACTGCTTCCCACATATAGAACATGCTCCCATATAGGAGCATGTTCTATGCTCTATAGAGCTCTATAGAGCATAGAACATGCCCCACATGTATTAAAGTAAATAACATGTTTTGTAATTTTAAAAACGATTGATCCTAAAATGATCACCGTTAACTGTGAAACATATATTGTCGCCCTGGCAAAATATGGGAACAAGAACAATCCAAAGAACCACATTAAGCCACTGTTCACATCTAGCCGATTTTTCATGCGATTTGACATGCCAAATCGCAGCTTATTGCTGGTAACGGCACTGTCCGACATTGCGGAGCCACGCCTATTCCCAAAAGTAGATCCTGCACTAGTTTTTGCGCCTTCAGAGGCGATTTCAATAGACATCTGTGCAGGAACCCGCACAGATGTCTCTCAAATCGCCCCCCAAGTTGGACTGAAATGTCGGTTTGAAATCGTGAAAGGTCAGCTGAACCCAGCAGAACCTAAGTAGCTGAGAACTCCACCCTCCCAGCAGAAACTCCGTAGCTCAGAACTCCATCCTTCCAGCAGAGACTCAGTAGCTCAGAACTTCACCCTGCCAGCAGAGATTCAGCAGCTCAGAACTCCACCTTCCCAGCAGAGACTCAGTAGTTCAGAACTCCACCCTCCCAGCAGAGATTCAGCAGCTCAGAACTCCACCTTCCCAGCAGAGACTCAGTAGCTCAGAGCTCCATTCTCCCATCAGAGACTCAGTAGTTTAGAACTCCACCCTCCCAGCAGAGACTCAGTAGCTCAGAGCTCCATTCTCCCATCAGAGACTCAGTAGTTCAGAACTCCATCCTCCCAGCAGAGACTCAGTAGCTAAGAACTCCACCCTCCTACCAGAGACTCAGTAGCTCAGAACCCCACTTTACCAGCAGAGACTCAGTAGCTCAGAACCCCACTCTCATAGCAGAGGCTCAGTAGCTCAGAACCCACCCTCCCAGCAGAGACTCAGAAGCTCAGAACCCCACTCTCCTAGCAGAGATTCAGTAACTCAGAACTCCACCCTCCCAGCAGAGACTCAGTAGCTCAGAACCCCACTCTCCTAGCAGAGATTCAGTAGCTCAGAACCCCACCCTCCCAGCAGAGACTCAGTAGCTCAGAACCCCATCCTCCCAGCAGAGACTCAGTAGCTCAGAACTCCACCCTCCCAGCAGAGACTCAGTAGCTCAGACCTCCACCCTCCCAGCCGAGACTCAGAAGTCCATCCTCCCAGCAGAGACTCAGTAGCTCAGAACTTCACCCTCCCAGCATAGATTCAGCAGCTAAGAACTCCACCCTCCCAGCAGAGATTCAGCAGCTCAGAACTCCACCTTCCCAGCAGAGACTCAGCAGCTCAGAACTCCACTCTCCTAGAAGAGACTCAGTAGCTCAGAACCCCATCCTCCCAGCAGAGACTCAGTAGCTCAGAACTCCATCCTCCCAGCAGAGACTCAGTAGCTCAGAACTCCACACTCCCAGAAGAGACTCAGTAGCTCAGAGTCCCACTCTCCCAGTAGAGACTCAGTAGCTCAGAATGCCTCCTTCCCAGCACAGACTCAGTAGCTCAGTACTCCACCCTCCCAGCAGAGACTCAGTAGCTCAGAACTCCATCCTCCCAGCAGAGACTCAGTAGCTTAGAACTCCATCCTCCCAGCAGAGACTCAGTAGCTCAGAACCCCACTCTCCCAGTAGAGACTCAATAGCTCAGAACCCCACTCTCCCAGCAGAGATTCAGTAGCTCAGAACCCCACCCTCCCAGCAGAACCTCAGTAGCCCAAAACTCCACCCTCCCAGCAGATACTCAGTAGCTCAGAACTCCACTCTCCTAACAGAGACTTAGTCGCTCAGAACCCCACCCTCCCAGCAGAGACTCAGTAGCTCAGAACCCCATCCTCCCAGCAGAGACTCAGTAGCTCAGAATTCCACCCTCCTAGCAGAGACTCAGTAGCTCAGAACTCCACCCTCCTAGCAGAGGCTCAGTAGCTCAGAACTCCACCCTCTCAGCAGAGACTCAGTAGCTCAGAACCCCATCCTCCCAGCAGAGACTCAGTAGCTCAGAACTCCATCCTCCCAGCAGAGACTCAGTAGCTCAGAACCCCACCCTCCCAGCAGAGACTATGTAGTTCAAAACCCCACCCTCCCAGCAGAGACTCAATAGTTCAGAACTCCACCCTTCCAGCAGAAACTCAGTAGCTCAGAACTCCACCCTCCCAGCAGAGACTCAGTAGCTCAGAACGTCTCCCTCCCAGCAGAGACTCAGTAGCTCAGAACCCCATCCTCCCAGCAGAGACTCAGTAGCTCAGAACTCCATCCTCCCAGCAGAGACTCAGTAGCTCAGAACCCCACCCTCCCAGCAGAGACTCAGTAGCCCAGAACCCCATCCTTCCAGCAGAGACTCAGTAGCTCAGAATTCCACCCTCCTAGCAGAGACTCAGTAGCTCAGAACCCCATCCTCCCAGCAGAGACTCAGTAGCTCAGAACTCCATCCTCCCAGCAGAGACTCGGTAGCTCAGAACCCCACCCTCCCAGCAGAGACTATGTAGTTCAGAACTCCTCCCTCCCAGCAGAGACTCAGTAGCTCAGAACTCCACCCTCCCAACAGAGACTCAGTAGCTCAGAACTCCTCCCTCCCAGCTGAGACACAGTAGCTCAGCTCACCCTGTTCTCCCCTCTCAGGAGTGATTCAGCAGCTCATTCATCTTACCATGCCCCACCCCCCCTTTCCCCAGCACAGTCTGTAAGTCATTTCAGTAACAGTTCTTCCTTTTGTGGAGGAAAGGTTTAAAGTTGAACTCCAGCCTTACCTTCAGTCTTACAGAGATGCACAGGCTCCTCTTCTGTACTGCAGTTACTTACTCTGATCTCACTACACACTCTGAGCATTTCACAGTGTGCATTAGAAGCTGTAGCAAGTCAGATAGATTCTGCCCCATTTCCTGGCTGACAAACAGCCATTGTTATCTAACCCTTTCCTCCCCAGCCTTACTGTCCCTGACCTGTAGGATTTCAGTTCTTTCGATCAGAGGCTTAGAATCAAATGTGGGCATTTCCTTAGGTGGTTTGCATACAAATGCAGTCTACCTAAGAATGCCCCTCCTCCAGACTGACATGCACCCACCAAGGCATTTTGATGTTTACAAAACTCCTCCCAAAATCCATCCCACTCCTTGAATCAGGGCTGAGGGTTCTTGAGAGGGGTACTAAGCTAAGGCAGTGTGCTGTGATGATTTTAGGAAGCATTGTACAGACACTTCCAGGCCTCTCCCTGATCTGCCTACATTGTATATAGAAGCACAGACACCCAGTGATGATATCACAGGGCTAAAATAAGGTATGAAATGAAAATGGAAAGGGTTTATTACAAACGTTCATTAGCATGGTGATGTGGGGAACCAGAGAATCAGAGAAGGCAAATAAAGGAGGATTAAACTTCTATAGGAAGAGTAAATATAGGACCATTATAAGCACCCTGGCATTGTAATGTGGTTTGTCCTAAACCAGGTAATGGTCACTTGATTGTTTGATCTTTGTGGAAAATAAAAGGGTGCACTGGACTAATGCATTATCCAAAAATTTTTTTTTAAAAAATAAAAAATAAAACTACTCACAAGTGTAGGTAGTAAGCTCGCAAATCAAGCTGCTGAAAACTCCCAACTTTGCTAAAACCTCTACCTCAAGGAGGACCTCACCAGGGTCCCTGGTAACCCTTCTTAATCAGGGCAAGGATGAAGAAGCAGGGCTGGGACGAGCTGCGGCTGGCCTGGCCTGGCCGGAATTGGGGCTGTCCTGACCCTAACCCTAAGGGAAAGGGAGGGTGGGGGCGCAGTTTGGCATCTTTGCCCTGGGCACTGGATGATCTTGTCCTGGCAATGTGAAGAAGGGTTACCTTTGAAACGCGTCAGTCGGCAGGGATTCTGGTGTGGTCCTCCTTGAGTTGGAGGTTTTGGCAAAGTTGGGTGTATGCAGCCATTTGCAGTGGCTTAATGTGTGAGCTTACTACCTACACTTGTGAGTAGTTTATTTTATTTTTGATTATCTTTAATTCATTTATTGTTGGATAATGCACTAGGCCAGTGCACCCTCATTTTTACAGTGTCCTGAGGACAACCCCAATCCTAGAGGGCAGCAAGGCTGTGCAGCAATATCCACTTGTGACTGTTATAACTTATATCCTCTCCCGATTTGCACCATCACACCAATGCACAGGAAATTATCGCTGAGGTTGATTGATTGATTAACTTGGGCACATTCAGACTGCTGAATTTGCTTGCGATTATTGCAAGTGGCTGCTATAGCCACTAGCTAAAATCACTGTCTTCTCCCGGTGGGGGAATTGGACAATGGCCTGGTAGGAGGGATTTCCCTATCAACACTGCCTGTGTTGATGGGGGAATCAAGCAAATTTTTTTTCCTGCAACTTGCTCTGTGTATAGCCGGCCTTATATATTTATATACAGTACCTTATTCTATATACTCCTGTCACCTTCGGGCTGTATAGTGTATGGTAGCCTTTCCCAACCTTTTCAACACCGGGGAACCTTTTAACCGCTTGCCGCCTGCCGCCCGACTATATAGGGCGGCGGTCAGCCCCTCCCAGGCAAAGTGACGTACCGGTATGTCACTAGCCTGGGAGCGAATAGGGGGCGAGCGCGCGTCGCCGGAGGTGCGCTTCCGCCCCCACTCGTACCTGAAAAAGCCGGCACTTGTGGCCGGGGGACCCGATGTCCGCCGGTCACTCGCGATCGTCGATTAGAGAGGGAGAAAGGCAGGCTGCTAATATAAACAAAGCCGCCTGTCATTCTCCCCTGTGTAAAAGCACAGATCACTCGGTCCTGCTATGTAGGACCGTTGATCTGTGCTGTTACACATACAGCCACATCCAATGACAGTAAGAAACACGCCCCTAGGGACACACATTACCACTCCCTCTCAAAAAAAGTTAACCTCTTCACTGCCAGTGTAATTTTACAGTAACAGTGCATATGTATAGCACTGATTACTGTAGAAATGTCACTGGTACCCCCAAAAGTGTCAAAAATGTCAGTCAAGGGTCCGATCTGTCCACCGCAATGTCGCAGTACCGCAAAAAAAATCGCAGATCGCCACCATTACTCATTAAAAAAAAAAAACAACAAAAATAACAAAAATATTTCCCTTAGTTAGTAAACGCAATAACTTTTGCGCAAACCAATCAAAATACGCTTATAGTGATTTTTTTTTACCAAACATAGGTAGCAGAAAACAAATTGGCCAAAAATTTAAAAAGATTTTGATTTTTACATTTTTTTGGGGGGGGGGGGGGAATTTCATATAAAAAAATGTGAAAAATATTTTTATTTTTGCAAAATTGTCGCTCTTTTTTTGTTTATAGCGCGTGATCAAAAAATCGCACAGGTGATCAAATACCACCAAAAGAAAGCTCTGTTTGTGGGAAAAAAAGGACGTCAAATTCATTTGGGTACAGTGTCGCACGACCGCGCAATTTTCCGTTAAATTCACGCAGTGCCGAATCGCAAAATACCCCCTGGTCAGGAAGGGGGTAAAATCTTCCGGGGCTTAAGTGGTTAACTAAATTTCTGGTCTCAGGGAACCCCTGCTAAAAATGACATTATCAACAACTTATGATACGTTAGTGTGATGGTCGCTGGGAAGATTGCTCCTTACACTTGTGGACATTGGAAAGAATTCTCCCTTAGAGATAGCTTAAAAGATCAATGGTGTCAGTGGGAACGTATTAGGCGCAGAAATTGCTCATTGCTTATGGAACCCCTAGCAAACTCTGGAGGAACCCTGGTTGAGAATCCATGATGTATGGGATGGATAGCTACAAGGGGGGCCACATGTATATTTTGGAAGGCAGGTCATTTTCCATCTATGTATTTCAGCTGTGTATTCAGCTGTTTGGGTGCCGCACTGCTTTAAAAGGATTATAGGAAAGAGAGCAGAAATACAGGCTGACGTATTGGCAATGTCACACCAACTACATAAAAGCCCATAACAAGAGCACTGCAATGCATTAATTTTTTTTTAAATATTTACATGAGCCAATTACAAAGAAATATGTAAAATGAAGGGATAGAGTCCCTTTAATATAAAACTCAGTGGGGTGCACACAGGCACTATAAACATGCAGGACTTACAAATGACTTTGTGCAACCCATTAAAGCTGTCTGGAATCCTATTCCGCACCATCCTGCTCTATTGTCTTTTTTCATGATAGCAAAATGGCCTCCTTATAAAATTGTCTTAAAGCTGAACTCCAGGCAGATATAAAAACACAGATTACAGAATAACTATAGGGCAAAATAAACAAAAAATGACACATATTATGCAGTCACTAGCAGGTTTTGGTTTTCTGAGCCCCATCCCCGTAACATAGGTTCAGTGGTGTATTTAGGTTTTGTGCTGCCCTAGGCCTATCTAAACTTGGGCACCCCCTAATTTAAATATGACCCACCCCTTCCTGTAAAGGCCACACCCCTTCTTGTTTATGATCCGCCCTGTCATCTGTAAACCCAAGACCACAAACACAATCTATCAGTGCCCATCGGTGCAGCCTCTTTAGTTTCCAAAAGTTCAGCCTCATCAGTGCAGCCTCATTACTGCCCATCAGTGCAGCATATCAGTGTGGCCTCATAAGTGGCCATCAGTACAGCCCCATCAGTGCAGCCTATCAGTGCCCATTAGTGCAACCTATCAGTGCATCATACCAGTGCAGCCCCATCAGTGCTGCCTTATCAGTGTAGCTCCATCAGTGCAGCTTATCAATGCTGCCTTATCAGTGGCCATCAGCACAGCCTCATCAGTAGCCATCAGTGCAGCCTCATCAGTGCAGCCTATTAGTGCCCATCAGTGCAACATATCAGTGCCCATCAGGACATCATGTCAGGGAAGCCCCATCAGTGAAGCTTATCAGTGCTGCCTTGTGCCTATCAGTGCAGCCTCATCAGTGCCCATTAGTGCAGCATATCAGTGCTGCCTTATCAGTTTAGTCAGCATAAGTCTGCAGTGCCACACTTTTTAGCATTGGCAGCCGTCGGACCAGTTGTATTAAGTGTGGTCGGCAGCCTGCGGTCATACCGGCAGGTAGCAGTGTGACTGCTTTATGGGGCGGCCAGACTGATTTGCCTCTTGAACCCTGCCCTCCGGCGCAATTCAACCCATAAAACTGGCACTATACCAAAAGTTTAGCACAAGCTGGCAGGGACCCTTTTCCTGCAGGAGCTGGGAGGAGGCTGTTTTTTTTTTTTTTTTAGTGCAGGGAGCAGCTTTTTTGCTGCCCCCCTGCAAAGTGCTGCCCTAGGCCTGGGCCTTGTTGGCCTAGGCCAAGATACAGCACTGCATAGGTTTATTACCTGTTGATCCTTCCAGCAGATCTGGTATTTTTTTTTTTGTAGCACTGCCATCTACAGGACTGCTGAGAATTGCACTTTCTGAAATCCCCTGGGTTACCCGTAGCAACAGTCTGTAGAAATGTATCACTTTAGATGCTTGGCTCAGACAATGAACAGTCCAGGGGATTTGGTTTTTGTGTTTTATTTAGAACTGGGATGGGAGAAGGGATGAGTGGGATACTCCAACTATGAACTATGCACAAATCTGAGGACAACTAGCTGTAGTGTGCAGCAAGGCCGCTGGTTCACCTTGTCACTAAAGTGAAGATAAAGAATATGATCCTGTTATAGTTTATCTTCAGGGTCCTAACTTGGCACCCCCTTTCTCACTTGATGTTTGTGCTAGCCCCTGTCCACTGACTCTCCACTGGAGTGGTCCCCTTTCTGGGCAGACCCCTGGCAAGCTTCCCGGTACTCACAGACACTGTTTTTCCCAAGGTTACTCTGCCTCCAACTCCACTTGTCAGCATCCACTGGACCTCCTGGCTCAGCACCACACTTCTTGCTCACTAGGCCAACCGCCTGTGACCACCTTCCATACAGACAGGAGGAGAGACAGCCGTCACCCTCCTCCTGGGACCTGCCCAAAGACACCCTGTCACATGTGCCCTTGGCTTTTATAACATATCCCAGGATGCACCACTGTTTGTGCCAACCCACTGGGATAGTTACAAAAGCCTGTGGGTCACTGGCTGGGTTTCCTTCACTGTCCAACAGACTCCCCTATGGAATACAGTGGGGACACTCCCTCAGCCCAGGTGAATCACACATGGACACATGCAACAGGCCTAACTACTGATCAGGCTCCCCTGATAAGCAGATGGAGCAGACTATGGTTTACCTCCTGCTCCCCTGTTAAGCAGGCAGAGCAAGCTACTCTCCTTCCTAGGACCTATCTAGGAGGGTGCTACATTTTAATACCAAGCCAAGCTGTCCAGGAAAAGCAACAGTTTCAAGGATTGGGACAGACCGTATACCAATGACAAGGGGGCTTACAATAGTTAGTATTTGTTCAAATGGTTTAAACCCTTTAACCAAAAACTAAAAAAAATGTTTCTTTCACCGTGTAAAATATGTTGGCTTGGCTGTAATATGAGCCCGCGCCCAGATCATGCACGCTTAGGCCCCTTTCACATGGGCTTTCCGATCAGGTCCGCCTTTCAGTTTTTCAGGCGGACCTGATCGGATGCTCCATGCAGCCCTATGGAGCAGCGGATGTCAGTGGAGACATAGACATGTCCGCTGACATCCGCTGCTATCCAATCCGATCCGGTCCGTGAAATCCAGATGGATGGAAACCCTATTTTCCATCCGTCTGGAGGATCGGATAGGATCGGATGAAAACGGACAGGCAGTCCATTTTCTGACAGCTCCGTCTCTGCAAAGTAAGCGGAGACGGAGCCGTCATCCGCCTGTTTAGCGGGAATCGGCGGATCGATCCCCACTGAGCAAAATGAATTCCGCCGGGTGCACTGCTCGTGTGAAAGGACCCTTAGGCTTGTATATACACTGCTCAAAAAAAACACACTCAAAAAAAAAGGAACACTTTGAAAACACATCAGATCTCAATGGGTAAAAATATCATGCTGGATATCTATACTGATATGAACTGGGTAATGTGTTAGGAATTAAATGATGCCACATTGTATGATGGAAATTAAAATGATCAACCTACAGAGGGCAGAATTCAAAGACACCCTGAAATCAAAGTGAAAAAATGATGCAGCAGGCTAGTCCATTTTGCTGAAATGTCATTGCAGCTACTCAAAATGGTACTCAGTAGTTTGTATGGCCCCCACGTGCTTGTATGCATGCCTCACAACGTCGGGACATGCTCCTAATGAAATGACGGATGGTGTCTTGGGGTATTTACTCCCAGATCTGGACCAGGGTAACACTGAGCTCCTCAACAGACTGAGGTGCAACGTGGGGGTGTCGGATGGACCGAAACATAATGTCCCAGAGGTGTTCTATTGGATTTAGATAAGGCAAGCGTGGGGGCCGTTCAATGATATAAATTCCTTCATCCTCCAGGAACATGCTGCATACTCTCTCTACATGAGTCCGGACATTGTTGTGCACCAGGAGGAACCCAGGACCCACTGCACCAGCGTAGTGTCTGACAATTGGTCCAAGGATTTCATCCGGCTACCTAATGGCAGTCAGGGTGCCATTGTCTAGCTTGTAGAGGTCTGTGCGTCCCCCAAAGGATATGACTCTCCAGACTATCAATGACCCACCACTAAACCGGTTATGCTGAATGATGTTACAGGCAGCATAACATTCTCAACGGCTCAGGGTGATCCTGTTCTCATCTTTGAAAAGCATAGTGTGCCAGTGGTGGACCTGCCAATTCTGGTGTTCAATGGCAAATGCCAATCAAGCTCCACAGTGCCGGGCAGTGAGCAAAGGGCCCATTAGAGGATGTTGGGCCCTCAGGCAACTCTCATGAAGTCTGTTTCTGATTGTTTGGTCAGAGACATTCACACCAGTGGCCTGCTGGTGGTCATTTTGTAGGGTTCTGGCAGTGCTCATCCTGTTCTTCCTTGCACAAAAAAGCATATACCAGTCCTGCTGATGGGTTAAGGACCTTCTACGGCCCTGTCCAGCTCTCCTAGAGTAACTGCCTGTCTCCTGGAATCTCCTCTGTGCTCTTGAGACTGTGCTGGGAGACACAGCAAACCTTCTGCAATGATAGAATTTGATGTGCCATCCTGGAAGAGTTGGACTGCCTGTGCAACCTCTATAGGGTCCAGGTATCGCCTCATGCTACCAGCAGTGACACTGAAACTAGCCAAATGCAAAACTAGTGAAAAACAGTCATAAAAGATGAGTAGGGGAAAAAAAGGCATTGGCCTCCAGCTGTAAAACCATTCCTGTTTTGGAGGTCATCTCATTGTTGCCCATCAAGTACCCCTGTTGTTAATTTCATTAACACCACAGCAGCTGAAACTGATTGACAACCCTGTCTGCTACTTACCTGACCAGATCAATATCCAAGGAGTTTTCTTGACTTGATTCTATACTCTGGTTAAAAAGTGTTCCTTTAATTTTTGTTGAGCAGTGAATTTTAAACAAGCAGCAAAGCACTTTAAGCCCCGGTTCACACTTATGCGATGCGGGAAGGCTGCGAATTCGCAGCCTGTTCCCGCATCGCACACGCACCCCCGGCAGTTCACACTGCCATATGCGATACGCTGGGGGTGTCAATGTAATCTTAACGACACCCCCAGTTTGATCGCATATCGCAGTGCGATCGTGCAGTTCGCACAGGATCGGATTGCACAAGTGTGAACCGATGTGCGATCCGATCCTGATGCAGCTGCAAAAAAGGGTCCTGTGCATCTTTGCTGTGGGTGCGGTTCGACTTTAGCCATACAAAGTGTATGGCTAAACTCGCATCGCACAGCCGATCGCATGTAATGAAGGAGCAGTGCGCTCCGACATTACATGCGATCGCCGCAGCCGCATCAGTGTGAACCGGCACTAAAGGAAATACTTTTCAAAGTAAAATCTTAGCTTTTTTTTCTACAAGTGCAGAACTTGGCAGCCTGCCAGCTCTCTAACGTAATGTGATGTGAGCAGGATTGAGAAACACTCACTGGCCATCAGCATAAAGGGACCCTACTCGAAATGATTTCCAATATAAGGTGGTCCTCCTTCCACTCAGCCACTTGTCTACAGGGCCCCTACTCCAAATGATTACCAGTGAGTAAAGTACAGTCCTTCTTCCACTAACCCCCAGGATCCCATCTTTTACTGGCTATCAGTGTAAGGGGGCTCTATTTCTAATGATCACCAATGTAAGGTGGTCTTCCTTCCACTTACCACTAATCTACAGGGTCTCTCACCTCACTGCATAGTTGCCAACAATGATGATTTTCCCAGGACAATCCCGGAAATCAGACCCATGTCCTGGTCTGATGGTGTCCCTGGGAAAATCCCAATTTTCTGCCTGTGTCCCAGGCATCAGAACTTTTGGCAGTAATAGCGTTAATACAGGGCGCCGCCAGACCAGGGTAAAGCAGCCAGAATCCTCCCTCTACCTCCTCATTGGCTTCCATTGGGCAGGGCAGTCACATGCTCCAGCTGCCTTCTTCAATTTGTTAATAGAAGAAGTGGGGCGTGGCTAGCTGTGAGTTACCACACCCAGAGAGGGTCAGTCTTTGGTGCACATGGAGAGGCAGAGAGAGCTGTTGCTCCTCCTCCTTTCAGCATCTTTCCTGATGGCCTCCCTGAACTTGTCTCCTCTGCAGTGCCATATATCAGCCGTGGTTCCTGTTAGAGTCACGCGTTGTCATGGTGCGAGAAAGTGTCACACACTGCCATAGTATGAGTGTCTGTCTGTCACTCTGTGTCTTTCTGTCACCGTGTCTGTCTCTCTATGTTTGTCTGTCTCTCTGTGTCTGTCTGTTTTTCTCTCTCTGTGTCTGTGTCTCTCTCTGTCTCTCTATCTCTCTGTCTCTCTCTCTCTCTTTCTCTCTCTGTGTCTCTCTCTTTCTCTCTTTCTCACTCTATCAGGCAGTAAATTTCTCCTTTCTCTCTGCTGAAGGCAAACAGTGGCCTAAAACCTAAAGAGCATGAGGTGATTTCAAAGCCATGGCACTGACCAATCAACTTTCAGCTGAGCTATAGCGTGAACGGCAGTGATCCCACCATCTCAAAGAAAGCTATCACTTCGCTGTACGGCAGGCGGAAGAGACCTCATTTATTTATTTATTAATATTCTGTTTCTGTAGGGTCTCAGATTCTCAGGCGCTAATGTACAGGCACCCGTGTTTATCTCCTAGGAAATCTGGTGAGTGTTTCTGCTGGTCCATAAAGTTATATAGAGACTACTGGGATCTGATTTCTTGGTATGAGTAGCAAAGGCACCCCCCACATTCCCATAACACAGAGCTGGTCTTGTTAGGTTTGTGTTATTCCACTATGGTGCTCAAACTGCTAACAGGTCACGTTGTACAGACTTCCAGGTAGCAACACAGCTGTGATAATTAGTGGCAGGCCATGGTCTCCCGGTTTCCAGGTAGCACCGCAGCTGTGATAATGCCGGTTCACATTCTTCAGTTTCCATGTAGCAGAAAAAATGTGAGAATAAGAAAAAGGCCATATTCTCCAAATTTCAGGTAGTGGCACAGCTGTGATAATGACAGGCCATGTCCCCAGCTTCCAGATAGTGGCACAGCTGTGCATTGTTCCTCTGTAATACTGTGAACCAGCTCAAGAAGTTTTTAAAGAAAACAGCTATGATGGCCGAGTGGTTAAGGCGTTGGACTCGAAATCCAATAGGGTTTCACTGCGCAGGTTCAAATCCTGCTCACAGCGTGAGACTTTTAAAAAACACTGATCACTAACCTACTGGATCCCTTCTCTCACTCCCCATCAGCGTGAGGTGATTTCAAAGCCATGGCGCTGAGCTATAGTGTGAATGGCAGTGATCCCACCTCTACTGCTAACAATTTCTAATGTAATGTGGCTCATTTTCCACTTGACCTCTTTTAAAAAGGGCCTCTACTTCAAATCATTACTAGTGAGTAAAATACATCTCTGCCAAATGATCTCCTTCCACTTGACCATTAATCGACAGGGTCCCTTCTCTCAACAGGGCTTCTGCTCCAAATAATTACCAGTTAGTAAGGTACAGTCCTTCTTCCACTAACCCACAGGATCCAATCTTTCGCTAGCCATGAGTGTAAATGGCCTCTCCTCCGAATGATCACCAATGTAAAGTGGTCCTCCTTCCACTTGACCACTAATCTACAGTGTCCCTTCTATCAATCGACATGATGTGAACCAGCTCAAGAAGCTTTTGGAGCAAACAGCTGTGATAGCAGCATGGATAAGGCATTGTAATTGAAATCTAATAGGGTTTACCTGCATAGGTTCAAATCCTGCTTACAACATGAGACTTTTAACAACACTGATCACTAACCTACAGGATCCCTTCTCTCACTGGCCATCAGCGTAAAAGGCCACTACTCCTAATAATTTCCAATGTCAGGTAGTTCATTTTCCACTTGACAAATTTTTATTGACCACTCCAAATGATTACTAGTGAGTAAAATACAGTTCTTCTTCCACTAACCCACAGGATCCCATCTTTCACTGGCCATCAGTGTAAATGGCCTCTCCTCTGAATGATCACCAAAGTAAAGTGGTCTTCCTTCCATTTGACCACTAATCTACAGTGTCCCTTCACCTTACTGGTAAACAGTCGACATTATGTGAACCAGCTCAAGAAGCATTCATAGCAAACAGCTGTGATGGCCGAGTGGTTAAGGTGTCGGACTCGAAATCCAATAGGGTTTCCCTGCATAGATTTAATTGAGTACTGTCCATGATACTTTTTTTATTTGCACTAACATCCAATTTTTCAGGACAAGCTTTCGGGGTATGTCCCCTTCTTTAAGATCCAAGCAGTACTGAATACTGCTTGGATCCTGAAAAAGGGGACATACCCCGAGAGCTTGTCCTGAAAAATTGTATGTTAGTGCAAATAAAAAAAGTATCACGGACAGTACTCAATTGTCTCTGTCGCAAATGCACTAATACAGCTACAATGACCTCATGCATAGATTAAAATTCTGCTCACAACGTGAGGCATTTAAAAACACTGATCATTAACCTAAAGGATCCCTTCTCTCGCTGGCCATCAGCTTAAAAGGCCACTACTCCTACTGATTTCCAATGTAAGGTGGTTTATTTTACACTGGGCCATTTTTAAAAATGGCCCCTACTCCAAATGATTACTAGTGAGTAAAATACAGTCCTTCTTCCATTAACCCACAGGATCCCATCTTTCACTAGCCATTGGTGTAAAGGGCCTCTACTCTGAATGATCACCAATGTAAGGTGGTCTTTCTTCCATTCACCACTAACTCACAGGGCCCTTCACCTTACTGTTAAACAGTGTTAGAGGGCCCTACCAGGTCCTTCTACTAACCACTGTTCTATAGGGCCCCTTTACCCCCTGACCATACTGTAAAGTGGCCCATCTTTCAATGACCAACAATGTAAGATAGATCTCCTTCTACTTGACCACTTAGCTTCAGGGTACCTTATATCAACTGGGCTCCTACTCCAAATGATTACCAGTAAGTAAATTACAGTCTCTCCTCCATTATCCTACACTATCCCATCTCTCACTGGCCACCAGTGTAAAGGGCCCCTACTCCAAATGATTTCCAATTTAAGGTGGTCCTCCTTCCACTTAACCACTAATCTACAGGGTCCCTTCTCTCAACAGGGCTTCTGCTCCAAATGATTACCAGTTAGTAAGGTACAGTCCTTCTTTCACTAACCCATAGGATCTCATCTTTCACTGGCCATCAGTGTAATGAGCCTCTATTCTTCACCTCCCCAAATTTTGCCCTCTGCTTCTGTACCTCCGCCCAGTAGTCTGGAAAAAGGGAGACCTTGGAATTATCCACCACGAGCTTTCCTTGCAGGCTCCGGGCCTTGGTCAGGATGACATCTCTATCCTTATAGTTAAGCAGTTTAAAAATGAAAGTGCGTGGCGGTGCTCCTGGAGGGAGAGGATGCATGGGAACTCGATGCGCCCTCTCTACAGAAAACATGGGGGTGAACGATTCTTGGCCAAACATGTACATCAACCAGTTTTCAATTAAGCGAACAGGATTTTTACCTTAAGCCCTCTCCGGTATGCCAATGGCTCTGACATTATTGCGCCTCATTCTGTTCTCAAGATCTTCCAGCCTAGCGGCCTGCTGCGCAACCAGGAGCGCTGTATGCAATGGAGGCATATCATCTTCAATAGAGCTAACCCTGCCCTCCACAGCAGAAGTACGTTCTCTGAGCTTTTGCATGTCATGTCTGAGAAATGTAATTTCAGTCTTTACCCCCTTCAATTCCACTGTAAGCGCAGTAATGGATGTGTTACAGGCAGTAACTGCAGTCATTATGTCTTTCAGAGTGGGCTCAGCATTATGCACCGGAGAGGGGGGTTGGAAAGTGCAGGCAGTGTCCCAGTCAGAAAGCTGTGCAGACAGATCCCCCAGCGGGGCAGTATCGTCAGTGTCAGAATGGGAAGCAAGAGAGGTAACCGGGGTGGTCGCCGCTACAGCGCAAGAACTTCTGCGCCGCTTCTCTCTAGGTGTCCTTCTGAGATGCACGCTGCGATTGGGCGCCATCTTGGGCCTGCAGCTCGGGAGCCTGACGGACGTTCATTTGCCTTTTAGACATAAGGCAGCAGGGATGAAGGACTCACCGAGGGAGCCATGGGGGCAGGGGACTTCAGAGCTGCTATAGCAGGTGAGATATCCACCGGATAGGGTGTCCTTCAGGATGAACGAGCAGGATAATCAGCAGAGCGAGAGCTTCACATGTCTGGCTACATCCGCTGCTCGGCCACGCCCCACTCAATGAGCCTCTATTCTGAATGATCACCAATTTAAGGTGGTCTTTCTTCCACTGACCACTAACCTACAGGAAGCCTCACCTCACTGGCAAACAGTGTTAGTAGGTCCTATCAGGTCCTTCTACTGACCACTACTCTAAAGATGGGCCCATTTACGCTATGGTCAGTGAGTAAAGTGACCCTCTAAATGATCACAAATGTAAGGTGGTCCTTCTTTCACTAACCTACAGGATCCTTTCTCTCATTGGCCATCAGCGTAAAGGGCCCCTTCTCCTAATAATTTCTAATGTAAGGTGGTTCTCCTTCCACTTGACCACATATCTACTGGTCCCCCATCATTTGGAGTACCAAATGATTACCAGTGAGAAAAGTACAATCCTTTCTCCACTAATACACAGGATCCCATCACTCACTGGCCATCAGTGTAAACAGTCTCTCATCTAAATGATCACCAATGTAAAGTGGTTCTCCTTCCACTTAACCACTAACCTACAGTATCACTTCTCTCAATGGAGATGATGTGAATCAGCTCAAGAAACTTTTGAAGCAAGCAGCTGTGGTGTTGGACTGAATCTGATAGAATTTCCCTGCTTATGGTGTGAGCCTTTAAAAAACACTGATCACTAACCTTTAGAATCCCATCCCTAACTAGTCATCAGTGTAAAAGGCCCCTATTCCAAATCATGACCAATGTAAGTTGGTCTTCCTCCCACTGAGCACTAATCTACTTGGTCCCTCATTCACTAATGAACAGTGTTGGAGGGCTCTACCATATCCTTCTACTGACCACTACAGTCTATCTTCTGCTAACCCACAGGATCCCATCTCTCTATGGCCATCAGTATAAATAGCCTCTAAATGATCACCAATGTAGGGTGGTGTTTCTTCCACTGATCAACTGGGTCCTTCACCTTACTAGTAAACAGTGTTAGAGGGCCCTTTCAGATCCTTTTACTGACCACTACTCTACAGGGTCCCTTCACTCACTGACCACTGACCATCTTTTTAATGGCCACCAATGAAGGTGGTTCTCCTTCCAATTTATCACTTATCTACAGGGTCCCTTACCTCAACAGGGCTCCTACTCCAAATGATTACCAGTGAGTGAAGTACAGTCTATCTTTCACTAACCCACAGGATCCCATCTCTCACGGGGCACCAGTGTAAATGGCCTCTACTTCTAAAGTTCACCAATGTAACGTGGTCCACCATCCACTTGACCACTAATCTACAGTGTCCCGTCTATTAATCGACATGATGTGTATCAGCTCAAGAAGCTTTAGAAGCTTTAGAAGCTAACAGCTGTGATGGCCGAATGGTTAAGGCATTGGACTCGAAATCCAATAGGGTCTTTTTAAAAAAACTGATAACTAACCTACGGGATCCCTTCTCTCACTGGCCATTAGCGTAAAAGGCCACTACTCCTAATAATTTCCAATGTAAGGTGGTCCTCTTTCCACTTGACCACTTTTATAGAGGGCCCCTTCTCGAAATGATTACTAGTGATACCATCTTTCACTGGCCATCGGTGTAAAGGGCCTCTACTCAAAATGATCACCAATGTAAGGTGATCTTCCTTCCATTGACCACTAATCTACAGGGTCCTTCACCTTACTGGTAAACAGTGTTAGAGGGCCCTACCAGATCCTTCTACTGACCACTACTCTACAGAGTCCCTTCACTCTGACCATAGTGTAAAGGGGCCCATCTTTCAAGGACCACCATTATAAGCTGGTTCTCCTTCTACTTGACCACTTATCTAGAGGGTCCCTTATCGCAACAGGGCTCCTGCTCCAAGTGATTACCAGTGAATGAAGTACAGTCTATATTCCACTAACCCACAGGATCCCATCTCTCACTGGCCATCAATGTAAATGGCCTCTACTCTGAATGATCACCCATGTGAAGTGGCACTCCTTTCATTTGTCCACTAATCTACAGTGTCCCTTCTGTCAATGGACATTATGTAAATCATCTCAAAAAGCCTTAGGAGCAAACAGCTGTGATGGTTGAGTGATTACGGCATTGCACTTGAGGCCCAATAGGGTTAGCATGTTTAGTTTAAAACAATATCACTAAAACAATAGGATCTCAAAAGGTACAGTCCTTCTTTCACTAACCCACAGGATCCCATCTTTCACTGGCCATCATTGTAAAGGGCCTCTATTCTAAATGATCACCAATGTAGGGTGATCTTCCTTCCTCTGATTTACAGGGTCCTTCACCTTGCTGGTGAACAGTGTTAGAGGATCCTTCTACTGACCACTACTCTACAGGGTCCCTTCACTTACTGATGATCTTTTTAATGACCACCAATGTAAGGTGGTTCTCCTTGGAAGCTATGGAAGCCATAGAAGCTATAGAAGCTATAGAAGCCATAGAAGCCATAGAAGCCATAGAAGCCGTAGAAGCTGTAGAAGCTATAGAAGCTATAGAAGCTGTAGAAGCTATAGAAGCTGTCGAAGCTGTCGAAGCTAACAGCTGTGATGGCCGAGTGGTTAAGGCGTTGGACTCGAAATCCAACAGGGTCTCCCTGCGCAGGTTCAAATCCTGCTCACAGCGTGAATTTTTTAAAAACACTGATAACTAACCTACGGGATCCCATCTCTCACTGGCCATCAGTGTAAATGGCCTCTCCTTCGAATGTTCACCAATGTAATGTGGTCCTCCTAATCTACAGTGTCCAGTCTATCAATCGACATGATGTGTACCAGCTCAAGAAGCATTAGGAAACAACAGCTGTGATGGACGAGTGGTTAAGGCATTGGACTCAAAATCCAATAGGGTCTCCCGGCGCAGGTTCAATTCCTGCTCACTGCGTGAGCTTTTTTAAAAACACTGATCACTAACCTACGGGATCCCTTCTTTCACTGGCCATTAGCGTAAAAGGCCACTACTCCTAATAATTTCCAATGTAGGGTGGTCCTTTTTCCACTTGACCACTTTTATAGAGGGCCCCTACTCGAAATGATTACTAGTGATACCATCTTTCACTGGCCATCGGTGTAAAGGGCCTCTACTCAAAATGATCACCAATGTAAGATGATCTTCCTTCCATTGACCACAAATCTACAGGGTCCGTCACCTTACTGGTAAACAGTGTTAGAGGGCCCTACAAGATACTTCTACTGACCACTACTCTACAGAGTCCCTTCACTCTGACCATAGTGTAAAGGGGCCCATCTTTCAAGGACCACCAATGTAATCTGGTTCTCCTTCCACTTGACCACTTATCTAGAGGGTCCCTTATCTCAACAGGGCTCCTGCTCCAAATGATTACCAGTGAGTGAAGTACAGTCCATCTTTCACTAACCCACAGGATCCCATCTCTCACGGTCCATCAGTGTAAATGGCCTCTCCTTCGAATGTTCACCAATGTAATGTGGTCCTCCTTACACTTGACCACTAATCTACAGTGTCCAATCTATCAATCGACATGATGTTTACCAGCTCAAGAAGCATTGGGAAATAACAGCTGTGATGGCCGAGTGGTTAAGGCGTTGGACTCGAAATCCAATAGGGTCTCCCTGCGCAGGTTCAAATCCTGCTCACAGCGTGAGCTTTTTTAAAAACACTGATCACTAACCTACGGGATCCCTTCTTTCACTGGCCATTAGCGTTAAAGGCCACTACTCCTAATAATTTCCAATGTGGTTATCTTTCCACTTGACCACTTTTATAGAGGGCCCCTACTTGAAATGATTACTAGTGGTGATACCATCTTTCACTGGCCATCGGTGTAAAGGGCTTCTACTTAAAATGATCACTAATGTAAGGTGGTCTTCCTTCCATTGACCACTAATCTACAGGGTCCTTCACCTTACTGGTAAACAGTGTTAGAGGGCCCTACCACATTCTTCTACTGACCACTACTCTACAGGGTCCCTTCACTCTGACCATAGTGTAAATGGGCCCATCTTTCAAGGACCACCAATGTAAGCTGGTTCTCCTTCCACTTGACCACTTATCTACAGGGTCCCTTATCGCAATAGGGCTCCTGCTCCAAATGATTACCAGTTAATGAAGTACAGTCTATCTTCCACTAACCCACAGGATCCCATCTCTCACCGGCCATCAATGTAAATTGCCACTCCTCTGAATGATCACCCATGTAAAGTGGCACTTCTATTTGACCACTAATCTACAGTCTCCCTTCTGTCATTGGAGCAAGCAGATGTGATGGCTGAGTGGTTAGGGCATTGTAATTGAGGCCCAATAGGGTTACTCTGTGCAAGTTCAAATCTTGCTCACAACAATGATCACTAAAACAATAGGATCCCTTCCCTCACCGGTCATCGATATAAAGGGCCCCTACTCCAAATAATTTCCAATGTAACCCTGTCCTCCTTCCACTTGTCAAATAATCTACAGAGTCCCTTCTCTCAACAGGGCTTCTACTCTAAATGTTTACTAGTAAGTAAAGTACAGTCTATCTTAGACTAACCCACATGATTACATCTCTCAGTGTATATGGCTTCTCCAATGAATGATCAGCCAACCTTTTCAACCATGTCCTTCTACCAACCACTACTCTACAGGGTAATTTCTCTCACTGACCATCAGTGTAAGGGGCTCTTTCTTCTAATGCCCATTAGACCGTGGCCCTCTTCCACTGATTACTAATCTACAGGGTCCCTTCTTTGACTCACAAACAGTGTAAGGGGATCTTTCTTCCAATTACTATCAACGTTAGATGGATCTTCTTCCCTGACCCTTAATCTCTTCACTTACTTATCATTAGTGTAGAGGCCCTTCTCCCAATGACCAGCAATATAAGATAGTCCATCTTGCAATGACTACTAATCTGTGGGATTCCTTCATTCACTGACCATAGTGTAAAGAGGCCCTTCTTCCGATGACCACCAATGAAAGGTTGTCCTTCTCCCACTGACCACTAACCTATAGGATTCCTTCGCTCAATGGCCATAATTGTAAAGGATCCCTACTCCAATTGATTACCAATGTAAGGTAGCCTTCCTTCCACTTTACCACAAATCTACAGGGTCCTTGTCCTTTCTGTCAATGGACACAGTGTGAACCAGTTCTAGAAGTTTGAGGGGTAAGCAGTTGGATTCAAAGTCCAATGGGTTTCCCTTTGCAGTTTCAAGTCCTGCTCACAGTGAGAGAATTCTAAAAACATTCAGGTTAATGTAAAAATGAAAAACGTTCTAGGTTATGAAAATGTTATTATTAGAATCTGTGTCAATGGGCTTTTGTTTGTGTCAGATGGGTTTTACATTAACAAAGACATCTATGGGACTTCAAAATGTGCTTGACGCAGGTCAGAAGGAGGTCAACAACAGGCCAAATGCACCTGTCAATGAATCCTGAATGATCTCAGAAGTGTCTCAAACTGATGCCATCTACACGAGCCCATAGGCCATTGACACAGGCTCTAAGACTGTTATCAGGTTCACTTTAAGGAGCTTCCTACAGCAGATGTTATTTTCTGACTCCAGGGCAAGTCCTGGCACAGAACCTTGATTTGTTTTGTAGCTGCTCAGGTTGACTGCCTTAGAACTACCAGTATGTGTAGGCATTCCAAAGTAATAGCTTTCATTAGTTGCTTCTCCCAGCTAGTTTGGTTAATGAAAGATGAACCTCACCACTGTCATAAATTAGGCCAATTCAATGTCACTGTGAAAATATGAAATTTCATAATACTTTCTTTGTCCCAACATATTAATTAATAATTGTATGTGTGTTTTGGGTGGTAGAATAAAAACACTGAAAGCAGATACACTGACAGATGTTCTAGGCTGCCTTGTCCTTATACAGTGACCTTGTCTAAGCCAGTATTCTAAGTTGCAGAAAATGCTAAAGCTCATGCGGAACTTTTACATGATACTATGTGACAGTGGTCAAAACCAAACAGGAGGATAGGAAATCACCAGCACTACAGAATGATAACTTTCTCTTATTTTATTGAGAAAACTGCATCACATAGGTCAGAATGGTCAGAATAGCAGCCTGTTCTAATTTATTTGCTGCAGTTTTCACACTTAACCACTTCAAGACCGGAAGGATTTGCCCCCTTAATGACAAGGCCCTACTTTGCGATTCGGCACTGCGTTATTTTAACGGACAATGGCGCGGTCGTGTGACGCTGTACCCAAATAAAATTGATGTCCTTTTTTTCCCCACAAATAAAGCTTTCTATAGGTGGTATTTGACCACCTGTGCGATTTTTATTTTTTGCGCTATAAACAAAAAAAGAGCGACAATTTTGAAAAAAAAAACAATATTTTTCACATTCTGCTATATGACATTCTCAATAATTAAAAATCTAAATTTTTTAACATTTTAGGCCAATTTGTTTTCTGCTACATATTTTTGGTAAAAAAAAATCGCAATAAGCGTATTTTGATTGGTTTGCGCAAAAGTTATCACGTCTACTAACTACAGGAAAGATTTATGTCATTTTTATTGTTTTTTTTTTTTTTTACTAGTAATGGTGGCAATCTGTGTTTTTTTGCGGGACTGCAACATTGCGGCGGACAGATCGAACCCCTGACTGATATTTTTGACACTTTTGGGAGGACCATTGACATTACTACAGTAATCAGTGCTAAAAATATGCACTGTTACTGTAATAATGACACTGGCAGGGAAGGGGTTAAGATTATGGGTGATCAAGGGATTAAATGTGAGCCTAGGGGAGTGATTCTAACTATGGGGGGCTTCTGAAATTACCATAGAGACATGTGATCCTATATAGAAGGATCACATGGGCTCTATGATCATTGCAGGGAGAAGAATGGTCAGTTGTGTTTACAACAGCTGACCGTTCTTCTCTCTCAGCGGGGAACGATCACAGGTGTCAGGTGGCAATTGGAGCCGCCTGACACAGGCATCGGCTTCCCCGCTGACGACGAGAGAGGACGGGAGCACGCCGCCATCGGCGAGCGCTCGCCCCCTAGCCTCCTGAGAGCGAGTGACGTAACCTACGTCACTTTCCTCAGGAGCGGCTACCTGCAGCAGTATATTTGCAGTGGGCGGTCGTAAAGTGGTTAAACAAGTCCTGATGACTTCCTGTCCTCATATTTGGTTTCTGCATGGCCCCATTCGTTGTGGTCTCTACAAGCTCCAAATGGCTACATCGGCCAAGAAATGTAAAGAGTAATGCTCTACATACAGACGTTACAGTGGTCAAAATATCGTATAATGTTCTAGATTTTCCAAAGCTTTATTACAACAAGTTTGTATTTATAGACCATTCTACCTGTTTGTTTTTCACTTTATTCATTATATTTAAAGCCTATCGCCAGGCAAATATTATATGGTTCCCTGCATTTGGAAAAAGCACTACCAAAAGGGACTCGGATTGTGGACTTAGGTGAGTATATCATGCTTTACATGGTGATAAAAAAAGCATACAGGGTGGATTAGAAGGGGGTGGGGGGCCCCACTTGCCCAGAAATGGGCTTTAAATTGTATATCGGGGCAAAAAACAAAACACTGCAAATACAGAAAAATACCTGTTGATTTTCCAGAAATACAGCTCCTCCTAACTTCTTATTTGAGCCAACAGCTCTGCTTATACTGTACTAGAATCCTAACAGTGTTGTCAGCCCTTCTCAGTGCTCCTGTGATGGACATAAGAACAGCTTCCGCTCTACCATATCTCCATAACATGGTAGGAAGCGTTCTGTAGCCATAAACTTTAATTACCTTTTTGTAAATAAATTTTGGGTGGCACAGTGGCTAAAGCCCCGTACACGCGAGTAGAATTTTGGCCGGGATATTTCGTCCTACGACCGATCTGCCGATTTTCGGCTTGTTAGTATGGTGCTTCCGACAACCGACTCCGACTTTTCGGCCGAAAAAATCCTGGTGTGCAGACTATATAATTTTTGTCGACTGTCAAAACACGTCCGATTTTCGTCTCATTAGTACAGATTTCGATGGTGAAAAATCTTATGAGCAAGACTAGGCATGCTCAGAGATGAAAGAACACAAAGAAAGCAATTCAACACATGATATCACTTCTGAAGTAGAATTCTGTTGTACGGGAAAATTCGTGTGCAGTCTAGAGCACATTCCAACCAACAGACACCACTCTGGACAAAAGATGGACGACCGGTCGGCGGAAATTCGTTGCATGTGTACGAGGCTTTAGGAAACACTTAGGGCTCTTTTAGGTAGGCAGTAATGCTTACTGAACTCTGAAAAGCATTCTGCTCCTTTTTTTTCACATTTTTAAAATTACTGAATGGCAATTTCACATTGCATGACTGTGCTGCCTGTTTTTACTGCCCCCAGTGTGAAAGAGCCCTTGGGTCTTGCAGCACAAACCTTGGCCAGGATGCTATGGACACTATCTGCATTGAGTTCACATGGATCTAATTTGGCCCACATGGTATGAACACATTGGATATTTGTAGACTGGTCTCCAGGATCAAAGATTCATGTGCAATTCATTACAAGCCCTTTCCTGATAAGTAAATAATGCAAAAAAGTGTAGCGCTACCTCAATTTTTTGGTGGAAGCCCAGCACTATTCACACATATTTGAATAATTGAGGTGCTTTTCCAGAGTTCAGTCTTAATTAAATTGAGAAAAAAAATTCCTGTCAAAGTGGGGAAACATTTACATACATTTCTGATTTTCATTTAATTTCTTTTTTTTTAACTTTTAATTAAAGAACATTTCAGCAATAGTTTATTAGCTCAGGTTCAGTTTTGTGTTACATTAATATAACTGAGGATTTTGTACTAGACCTCTAGATAACCTTAGACAACAAGTAACTTTTTTTTTTTTTTTTTGTTTTTTTTTTGCTTGATGCTTGAAAAGAAAGAATTCTCAACCCAGGAGAAAAGAAAAGTTTCTTTTTTGTTATTTTTGCAGGAATTAAGGACTCAAAAATTGGCAGAAAAATCCCAATTTATTTATCTGCCAGTAAATGTTGAGTGTTCCTGACTCCCAGGTTAGAGAGATCCATGAATTAATTAGGTGTTAATTAGCTTTCTGTTGAGTGATTAACTTCTGAGAATAGAGGGAAGATGGAGGTAACGGGAGGAGGGGTTGCGTTGCGGGAAAGATGGAGAAAGCGAAGTGCCTTTATTGAAAGGGTTTACTTAATAAAGTAAATAACAGTGTAGCAACTATTCACTGCCGCTTGTACAGCACTTTGCTCTGCACTTTTTGCTTAAAGTTGAACTCAGAATAAAGCGTCTAACTATGCAATCAAAATACATATAATTTAACTCACTTAAGGAGGTGTAGTCTGTTCAGCTAGTCTTGTGACCTGATTCCCCTGCAGATTCCATAGCAGTTTTGCTATACAGCCTCTTACCGGACCTACCCTAGCTTGTAATTGGACATTGAAAAAGTAGCAAGCACCCTGATGAGGACATTTTTGAGCTCACCCATATTAGACTGCATTTAAACAATTTCAGTAAATCCAGCTGACTTGAATAAATGTGTCTGGTTTTTTATCATGTGCTGCTGGTTGCTTATACAGAAAATCATTGCACTTGCCAGTATACCCATCTTTGGAATGGCCTGTGAAAATATAGGCCTTGCCTGACCATTCACTATTGACTTCACTGCAGCCTCATCAAATCACACCGGAGCATGAGAGGGAGGTTGTAAAATACAGAATCATGTGACAGGAGGCTTTGGTTCATGCAGAAGCATAAATAAGGAGAATTGTACACTGTGTAGCAGCAGACTGCATGGAAGTGAGAATTAGGTTTTCTGAGTGGACTACTTAATCCCTTCATCTACTACCCCAATTCCAGAAAAGCTGGGGTGCTGTGTAAAATCTACATAAAAACAGAATGCAATGATTTGCAAATCCTGTAAACCTATACTTTATTCACAATAGAAAACAGAAAACATATCCAATGTTTAAACAAAAAATGCACATTTTAAGAAAAAAATATTGAAATTGATGGCAGCAACATGTCTCAAAAAAGTTGGGACAGGGTCATGTTTACCCAGGGCTTTTTTTCAGCAGGACCACAGGGGAACGCAGTTCCGGCACCTCCAGCACTGAATGTATGTAATAGAAAGGGGTGTGGGGTGTGCTGGACGGTCTATTGATGATGCTGGGTGCTGGGGGATTTATTGTCACTGGTGGGGATCTAATTTTGTGTGAAGGTCTATTGTTGCTTGTGGGTCTAATGTTGCTGGTAAGTCTATTGCTGCTGGAGAGTCTATTGATGCTGGCTGCTGGGAGATCTATTATTGCTGCTGGGGGGAGGGGTCTAATAATGCTGGAGTGGATCTTTTGCTTCTGGGTGTGGTGTTTTGTTGCGGGTGGTCCATTTTTGCTGCGTGTGGGGTCTATTGTTGAGCGGGGATCTTTTGTTTCGGGGGTGGGGTATTTTGTTGTGGGGGGGGGGTCTATTGTTGCTAGGGGGTCTGTTGTTGCTGGGGGGGGGGTCTAATGTTGCTGGCTGCAGAGGATCTATTTTACTGCTTTTCTTGCTATTATTACCAAACTCCATACAAATTATTTAGCACCACAAAATGATACTTGGTTCTGTATTCTCTAAAAGGGGGGGGGGGGGGGTACTATGAGGTGGGTAGGGGTGAAACTAGGGGACGGTGCTCAGAGGTGGGTTGGGGGCGGAGACAAGGGGTGACTCAGAAGGGGGGAGTTCCTGCACCTATTCTCTGAGAAAAAAAAGCCCTGTGTTTACCATTGTGTAGCATCCCCTCTTCTTTCATCAAGACTCTCTAAACATCTGAAAACTGAGGAGACCAGTTGCTTGAGTTTTAGGAGAGGAATGTTGTCTCATTCTTGCCTGATATAAGATTCTTACTGCTTAACAGTCCTGGTTTTCTTTATCGTAGTTTTAGTATCCAGATGTGCCAAATATTTTCCATTAGTGAAAAGTCTCGACTGCAGGTAGGTCAGTTCAGCAACCGGACTCTTCTACTATGATACTATGAAGCCATGCTGTTGTCATAGATGCAGTATGCAGTTTAGCATTGTCCTGCTGAAATATGCAAGGCATTCCCTGAAAAGGACCGGAAGTGGTAGTATATGCTGCTCTAAAGGCTGGATCTATCTTTAAGCACTGATGGTGCCTTTCCGGATGTGCAAGCGGCCCATTCCATATGCACTAATTCCCCCATACCATCAGAGATGCAAGCTTTTACCTGAGCACTGATAACAAGCTGAAAAGTCCCTCTCTTCTTTAGTTCAGAGGACTGGGTGCCCCCTTTGATTGCTAAAAAAAAGTTTGGTTTGTCTAACGACAAAACAGTTTTCCACTTTGCAACAGACCATTTAAATGAGCTTTGGCCCAGAGAAGATGACAGCATTTATGGATGATGTTCAGATATGTCTCCTTTGCATTATAGATCTTTACCCTGCATTTTTTTGGAGCTGTGTGTGAACATAGCAATTTTTGGAAGTATTCCTGAGCCCATGTGATAAATGATTTCCAGAATCATGCCTGTTTATAATGCAGTGCCGTCTCAGGGCCTGAAGATCATGGGTATCCAATATTGTATTTTGGTCTTGTCCCTTGTGCACAGAGATATCTCCAGATTCTCAGAATCTTTTGATGATTTTTTTTACTGTAGATGATGTTAAAGTCTTTGCAATTGTACATTGAGGAACATTATTCTGAAATTGTTTGCCAATTTTTTAGATGCAGCATTTCACAGATTGGTAAACCTATCCGATTCACTTCTGAGACACTCAGGGCACAATGCACTAAGTGATATGTTTCCACATCCGAGTATGCGGTAACATATCGCACTAAGTTTATAAAAAAAAAAAAACTGCAATTCACAAAGAAACTCTCCTTAAAAACTTGCATGCATTATCTTTCCGAAAATGGATGAAAAACAAAACATCATTGTATCTCTATAGAACAACAGATGCAAACGGATGATCATCCATTTACATTAGTTTACATATGCTTATGTCAACATCCGTTCTTTGGAACGGATCAAAGCCCTATTTTTCTTCTGTTAAAACAATAGATTGGATTAAAAACGGACGCAAACTGAAAAACGGTCTGTTTTTTGAACGAAAAAATGGCTCTGGGACCTCAAGTGGTTAAGGACTTTAGCTGGCGAATATAAAAATTTGATGTAAAAGCGGATGAAAGACTGATGAAAAAATAATTTTTTACTTTGAAAAAAGTGACAGAACTGATGAAACAAACAGTCCACATTTGTGAAAGGGGCCACTTTGCCGGCTTTTTGTTGCCCTGTCCTAACTTTTTTGAGACGTGTTGTTGACATCAATTTCCAGATTACTTTTTTTTCCTTAAAATCTATTTTCTATTGTGAATAAAATATGGGTTTATCAGATGTGCAAATCATTACATACTGTTATTATGTAAATTTTACAGTGTCCTAACTTTTTTGGAACTGGGGTTGTAAAGGCAAACCACACTAGTCTGTTGTCATCTAATTGATTGCTATGGGCAGGTATACTTTTTATTTGACCTTATGAAGGCTGCTATCATAGGTTGGCCTTGGCAATTCCTGTGCAAAGCATGTCATGCACTGCCTGTGTAACTGCATGAAGAAAATTTTCTGAAGTACATGCCACATCTATTGACTGTAAAAGCAGGTCTGTATGCCTCATTAGGGCCTGTGTTGAGGGTCTTTGGGCTTGTGTCAATGGGCAAATGCAGTTTGCTTTTTGGTTCATTACGACTGCTTTTGGGATGAGTTTGAGAAGCTTCTGAGATTATTTAGACCACATTCACATTGATCCGACTTGTCAGGCGACTTGTCAGCCTGACAAGTCGCGGTCCGTCACGCTCCCATTGTGTAGTACAGGAGCCGACACAAGTCGCTCCGACTTAGAAAAAGGGTCCTGTACTACTTTGGGGCGACCTGGAGGCGACTTGCATAGACATTCATTTTATGAAGTCCGTGCAAGTTGCGCCGAAGTCGCGCTGCACGCGACTTCACAGGTCGCCCCCTAAGTCGGAGCGACCTAGTGTGAACCGAGCCTTACAGTTCATTTGACCTGCAATTGACTTCTTCTTGACATGGATTTGGCCTACTTCTAAGGTGCATCAACCTGCTTTAAGCCGCTTTCTGCATTCCCAAAAGGGAAGAGAGGTGGTTCAAATAAAAAGAACAACGGGGCACGGGGCTGTAATAAGAGCACCATGCAAGGTACACCAACAAAAACCAATCAGACCTCAATGGCTGAATATAGACATGATGAACAAATGCATGTTTGATTGACTGCTATGGGAAGTTGCATACAATGGTCACAAGAGTAGTTGAAGAATTGTACGACTATCGCCTAATCTCAAGCCTCGTACACACGCGTCGATAATTGGCCGTGAATTTTCGGCCAACGTCCGATCGGCCGATTGTCGGCTTGTTAGTATGATGCTTCCAAAACCAACTCCGACTTTTCGGCCGAAAAAAATCTGGTGTGCAGGCTATAAAATTTTTGTTGGCCGTCAACACAACGGCCGATTTTCCGTCAGTCAGCACAGATTTCGGCTGCATGCTCAGAGAAGAAAAAACACACGGAAAGTAAACCAGCACATGACATCACTTCTGAAGTAGATTTTTGTTGGCCGAGAAAATTTGTGTGCAGTCTAGGCACATTCCAACCAACAAAACACCACTCTGGACAAAAGACGGACGATCGGTCGGCCGATAATCGTTGCGTGTATACGAGGCATCAGTCTCTTCCTCCTCACTGCCGACATTTTTATGTCACCATGTCCTCACATTTTATCTCCTTCCCCTTAGATTGTAGTTTGCAGCCACAGAAACAATTACAGCAGTGGTCCAAAGGCTCACAGTTTGTGGGGAACAGGTTTCATGCCTAGCTATGGCTAACTAAATACTGGCTCATTAAAGAAAGGTCAGACTGGAAGCATTGCCTGGTCAGTCTGCAGGCAGCTATTTTGTAGACTGAAAGAACGATCATGGGAATCTTTCCTAACGATTCACATGGGACTCTTCATTTCATAATTTATTGCTGTGGCTAAAATCTTCTGTAATTATAGGCTTAATATTTGGTATTTCAAAGCATGTCAGGGGGAGATTTAGGCAGCCATGAAAACACATTGAGTGAAAAATAAGCCAAGGAAGACAAATAGAATTATGAATATATTTAGAGGCATAAATATAGGAGCAGGGGGAACTTACCTTGAGTTGAGGACGTCAACAATATGGCGGCTGAACAGACACCCCACAGAACCATCCAGGCCCCCGCCATACCGCTTGACACAACCCTGTCAGTGAGCACTCCACTGTAACATCACCGCACCAACTGGAACACTGTAGAAACACAAGAGAAAGAATTATTGATAAGGTAAAGGACAAATAAATCTAAACAAAACCTGAAAGGTAATACAGGGAGATCAGAAGATTGGAGCTTTGAAATCCAGCATTCCGACAAGAGTAATTTCCAGGCTTGTATTTCATGCATAGCAAAGTTCATGGACCTCAGAGCCAGATGTAACCCATGATGAAATGAAATTAGCCAGATCCTCTACTTGGTGATCTATGGTAGATCTAAAAGATAGATTGTAGACTGTATCATGTGTGGCAAGCTTAAGGCAGAGGCTATGGTTGGGTACTTAGGCAGAGACAGCCTATCAGAGCTTTTTCTTCACAAAGATGCGGTCATACAGCTAGAAAATGGAAGTGTATGTATTTGTGCTGTGTGCATTGTAAGTTTTTGTGCTGTGTATGCTGTGTGCATTGTAAGTTTTTGTGCTGTGTATGCTGTGTGCATTTTAATTTTTTGTGCTGTGTAAGCTGTGTGCATTGTAAGTTTTTGTGCTGTGTATGCTGTGTGCATTGTAAGTTTTTGTGCTGTGTATGCTGTATGCATTGTATCATGCTGTGTGCTGTGTATGCTGTGTGCATTGTAAGTTTTTGTGCTGTGTATGCTGTGTGCATTGTAAGTTTTTGTGCTGTGTATGCTGTGTGCATTGTAAGTTTTTGTGCTGTGTATGCTGTATGCATTGTATCATGCTGTGTGCTGTGTATGCTGTGTGCATTGTAAGTTTTTGTGCTGTGTATGCTGTATGCATTGTATCATGCTGTGTGCTGTGTATGCTGTATGCATTGTAAGTTTTTGTGCTGTGTATGCTGTGTGCATTGTAAGTTTTTGTGCTGTGTATGCTGTATGCATTGTATGTTTTTGTGCTGTGTATGCTGTGTGCATTGTAAGTTTTTGTGCTGTGTATGCTGTGTGCATTGTAAGTTTTTGTGCTGTGTATCCTGTATGCATTGTAAGTTTTTGTGCTGTGTATGCTGTATGCATTGTATGTTTTTGTGCTGTGTATGCTGTGTGCATTGTAAGTTTTTGTGCTGTGTATGCTGTATGCATTGTAAGTTTTTGTGCTGTGTATGCTGTGTGCATTGTAAGTTTTTGTGCTGTGTATGCTGTGTGCATTGTAAGTTTTTGTGCTGTGTATCCTGTATGCATTGTAAGTTTTTGTGCTGTGTATGCTGTATGCATTGTATGTTTTTGTGCTGTGTATGCTGTGTGCATTGTAAGTTTTTGTGCTGTGTATGCTGTATGCATTGTATGTTTTTGTGCTGTGTATGCTGTGTGCACTGTAAGTTTTTGTGCTGTGTATGTTGTATGCATTGTAAGTTTTTGTGCTGTGTATGCTGTGTGCATTGTAAGTTTTTGTGCTGTGTATGCTGTATGCATTGTATGTTTTTGTGCTGTGTATGCTGTGTGCATTGTAAGTTTTTGTGCTGTGTATGCTGTATGCAGTGTATGTTACGGGCTGCATATGCTGTGTGCGTTGTATGTTGTGTGTTGTGTATGCTGTGTGCATTGTATCATGCTGTGTGCAGTGTACCCTGTGTGCAGTGTACCCAGACCTAACAACTGTATTTTCATTATCTCCATCAGCTCATTACCCACAGGTATCACCTTTTGTTTCACTTGATTTTCCCTCCTAGATTGTAAGCTCTAATGAGCAGGGTCCTTGGATTCCTCTTGTTTTGAATTGTATTGTAACTGTATTGTCTGCCTGCATGTTGTAAAGCGCTGTGCAAACTGTTGGTGCTATGACTAAATCCTGTATAATAATAATAATGTTTGCTGTGTGCAGTTTATGTTTAGGCTGTTTGTGCTGTGTGAAGTATAGGATTTGTGTATCGTATAGGTTGTGTCTGTTGTGTGCAGTGTATATTTCGTGTTGTGCATGCTGTGTGCAATGTATGTTATGGGCTGTGTCTGCTGTGTGTAGTGTAAGATTTGGGCAGTGTATGTTGTGTGCTGTGTAGGATTTGGGTAGTATATGGTGTGTGCAGTGTAGGATTTGGGTAGTGCGTGTTGTGTGCTGTGTAGGATTTGGGTAGTGTATATTGTGTGCAGTGTAGTATTTGGGCAGTGTATGCTGTGTGCTGTGTAGGATTTGGGTAGTATAGTATATGTGCAGTGTAGGATTTGGGCAGTGTATGTTGTGTGCTGTGAAGGATTTGAGTAGTGTATGCTGTGTGCAGTGTAGGGTTTGGGCAGTGTATGCTGTATGCAGTGTAGGATTTGAGTAGTGTATGCTGTGTGCAGTGTAGGGTTTGGGCAGTGTATGCTGTGTGCAGTGTAGGGTTTGGGCAGTGTATGCTGTATGCAGTGGATTTGGGCAGTGTATGCTGTGTGCAGTGTAGGGTTTGGGTAGTTTATGCTGTGTGCAGTGTAGGATTTGTGCATTGTATGCTGTGTGCAGTATAGAGTTTGAATAGGGTATGCTGTATGCAGTGTAGGATTAGGGCAGTGTATGCTGTATGCAGTGTAAGGTTTGGCCTATGTATGCTGTATGCAGTGTAGGATTTGGGCAGTGTATGCTGTGTGCAGTGCAGGATTTGGGCAGTGTATGCTGTGTAGGATTTGGGTAGGGTATGCTGTATGCAGTGTAGGGTTTGGGCAGTGTATGCTGTGTGCAGTGTAAGGTTTGGGTAGTGTATGCTGTGTGCGGTGTAGGGTTTGGGTAGTGTTTGCTGTATGCAGTGTAGGGTTTGGGTAGTGTTTGCTGTATGCAGTGTAGGGTTTGGATAGTGTATGCTGTATACAGTGTAGGGTTTGGGTAGTGTTTGCTGTATGCAGTGTAGGGTTTGGGTAGTGTATGCTGTATACAGTGTAGGGTTTGGGTAGTGTATGCTGTATGCAGTGTAGGGTTTGGGCAGTGCTCTGTGCTGTGTGTTGTGTGCTCTGTGCTGTGTATTGTGTACTCTGTGCTATGTGTTGTGTGCTCTGTGCTATTTGTTGTGTGTATGTGTGTGTGCTATTTGGTGTGTGCTCTGTGTTGTGTGTGTATGTGTGCTCTGTGCTATGTGTGCTCTGTGTTGTGTGCTCTGTGCTATGTGTGCTCTGTGCTATGTGTGCTCTGTGCTATGTGTTGTGTGCTCTGTGCTAAGTGCTGTGTGTTGTGTGTGTATGTGTGCTCTGTGCTATGTGTATGTGTGCTCTGTGTTATGTGTATGTGTGCTCTGTGCTATGTGTTGTGTGTGTATGTGTGCTATGTGTATGTGTGCTCTGTGCTATGTGTGCTCTGTGCTATGTGTATGTGTGCTCTGTGCTATGTGTTGTGTGTGTATGTGTGCTCTGTGCTATGTGTGCTCTGTGCTAAGTGCTGTGTGTTGTGTTCTTTCTGCTATGTGTTGTGTGTGTATGTGTGCTCTGTACTAAGTGCTGTGTGTTGTGTTCTTTCTGCTATGTGTTGTGTGTGTATGTGTGCTCTGTGCTATGTCCTCTGTGCCACACACAGCACCTCCTGGTGTCCCTGTATTCCTTTGACCAGTCCCAGTTTATAAGTGACACAATGGAAGTTGGTCAGTGGGAAGGGCAGTTGGTAGTTTTGATGTTTTGTAATGTAAATATTACAAAGGCTCATAAATGGGCTCCATTGCGTTACGGCTTTCCTAACAATGGACGGCTTTTATATTCTTTCCAAATTCATAAATACTTTACTAGATTACCGTATATAGCGGCAGCAAGCCTGACACTCTGCTGGGTATAATGGAGCAATCTGCTGGGTATTCCGTGCTGAATAAGAGCGGCCATTTTTATGTGGACATTGCTAAGGGTTAAGCAGCATTGAAATGAGCCGGATGGCCGGCAGTGTGAGCCGTAAACTCGTCCTCTCTATTTGTGTCACTGCGAGGGGGGGAGGGGGAGAGCGGGCACACTCTATGCATTATATATGGGAGGCACAATGCATGCCTGTCTGGAGATCTTTTCCTCACCAAACCTTTATATATCTCTTGGAATCTCTATGTTCCCCATCCCCCATCTTGTAATAATGTGTGGATTCCTGGATCATGAAACCCTTTCCTCCCCTCTTTCCTTCTTCCCCATTCCGACTTTTCCCGTATATCCCCCCATCCCCCCATTCCCCGTGCACTGATATAAGCCAGCAGCGACTTCACCGTCCCAGCGTCTATCTATCTATCTATCTATCTATCTATCTATCTATCTATCTATCTATCTATCTATCTATCTATCTATCTATCTATCTATCTATCTATCTATCTATCTATCTATCTATCTATCTATCTATCTATCTATCTATCTATCATTCGTCTTACGTCATTGTCTCTTCTACATTCATCTCCCAGACTGTCCATTTCCTTCTCCTCTTCTAATCTCCCCGACACTCTGTATATTTCCTGTATACCTCTCTACATTCATACCTTCCCTCCCCCCCCTTCTTTATTAATCCTGGCACGCTCTCTCTCTCACACACCTTTCCTCCTCTCTCTTCCCCATTTGGTCGCAAATCTCAGCTATTATGAGTATCAAGAACACTTCAAGCTCAGAACTACAACGCCATGCACACCGCATTCTACATCCATACTGCTCTCTTCACGTGTGCTACATGCTGCATTCTGCAATCCTTCCTCTCTGTATTCATACAATGTACCAACCTCCATACTCATATCACTATATGTATATGTACTATACACCCCACCCTCCGTACTCATATCACTATGTATATATGTATATGTACTATACACCCCACCCTCCGTACTCATATCACTATGTATATATGTATATGTACTATACACCCCACCCTCCGTACTCATATCACTATATATATATATGTATATGTACTATACACCCCACCCTCCGTACTCATATCACTATGTATATATGTATATGTACTATACACCCCACCCTCCGTACTCATATCACTATGTATATATGTATATGTACTATACACCCCACCCTCCGTACTCATATCACTATGTATATATGTATATGTACTATACACCCCACCCTCCGTACTCATATCACTATATATATATATGTATATGTACTATACACCCCACCCTCCGTACTCATATCACTATGTATATATGTATATGTACTATACACCCCACCCTCCGTACTCATATCACTATGTATATATGTATATGTACTATACACCCCACCCTCCGTACTCATATCACTATGTATATATGTATATGTACTATACACCCCACCCTCTGTACTCATATCACAATATATATATGTATATGTACTATACACCCCACCCTCCGTACTCATATCACTATATATATATGTATATGTACTATACACCCCACCCTCCGTACTCATATCACTATATATATATGTATATGTACTATACACCCCACCCTCCGTACTCATATCACTATGTATATATGTATATGTACTATACACCCCACCCTCCGTACTCATATCACTATGTATATATGTATATGTACTATACACCCCACCCTCCGTACTCATATCACTATATATATATATGTATATGTACTATACACCCCACCCTCCGTACTCATATCACTATGTATATATGTATATGTACTATACACCCCACCCTCCGTACTCATATCACTATGTATATATGTATATGTACTATACACCCCACCCTCCGTACTCATATCACTATGTATATATGTATATGTACTATACACCCCACCCTCTGTACTCATATCACAATATATATATGTATATGTACTATACACCCCACCCTCCGTACTCATATCACTATATATATATGTATATGTACTATACACCCCACCCTCCGTACTCATATCACTATATATATATGTATATGTACTATACACCCCACCCTCCGTACTCATATCACTATATATATATGTATATGTACTATACACCCCACCCTCCGTACTCATATCACTATATATATATGTATATGTACTATACACCCCACCCTCCGTACTCATATCACTATATATATATATGTATATGCACTATACACCCCACCCTCCGTACTCATAACACTATGTATATATGTATAATGTATATGTACTATACACCCCACCCTCCTTACTCATATCACTATGTATATATGTATATGTACTATACAACCCACCCTCCGTACTCATATCACTATGTATATATCTATATGTACTATACATCCCACCCTCCGTACTCATATCACTATGTATATATGTATATGTACTATACATCCCACACTCCGTACTCATATCACTATATATATATGTATATGTACTATACATCCCACCCTCCGTACTCATATCACTATGTATATATGTACTATACACCCACCCTCCGTACTCATATCACTATGCATATATGTATATGTACTATACACCCCGCACTCCGTACTCATATCACTATGTATATATGTATATGTACTATACATCCCACCCTCCGTACTCATATCACTATGTATATATGTATATGTACTATACACCCCACCCTCCGTACTCATATCACTATGTATATATGTATATGTACTATACACACCGCACTCTGTACTCATATCACTATGTATATATGTACTATACACCCCACCTTCCGTACTCATATCACTATGCATATATGTATATGTACTATACACCCCGCCCTCCGTACTCATATCACTATGTATATATGTATATGTACTATGCATCCCACCCTCCGTACTCATATCACTATGTATATATGTATATGTACTATACACCCCACCCTCCGTACTCATATCACTCATTACAGAGTATATGTACTATACACACCGCACTCTGTACTCATATCACTCATTACAGAGTATATGTACTATACATCCCGCACTCTCATTACAGAGTATATGTACTATACACCCCGCACTCTGTACTCACATCACTCATTACAGAGTATATGTACTATACACCCCGCACTCTGTACTCACATCACTCATTACAGAGTATATGTACTATACATCCCGCACTCTGTACTCATATCACTCATTACAGAGTATATGTACTATACACCCCGCACTCTGTACTCACATCACTCATTACAGAGTATATGTACTATACACCCCGCACTCTGTACTCATATCACTCATTACAGAGTATATGTACTATACATGTGATGTGCAAAAAATGGGTGTGCTAGATGTGAGCAGTGTGTGTTAAACCAAAAGGAAAAACACAATGAACAAAATACCTAATAAATATAAATATACACAGATATTATAAATGGTGCACAATGTGAACAAAAACGTGCTATGGAAATATGAGCAGTCCAAAACAAGTCCAAAATGAAAAAAGGCTGAAATCTTCTTGATGGTGAATGAAGGTGAAGAAGAGGACGTGCAAACACCAAATCCCTCTTGGCACCCACGTGTAAAGAAAAGAGAGGTAATACCCTTACCAACTCAACATAATAAAACACTTGAGAAGATGACACCAGCCAGTGTAATAGATATGAAGTCCCAACCTTTCACTCTTCCACCCGATATGTGGTATATCAAAACTCTTACCAAAGGCAAGTATTTCACAGATCAGATGGTGAGTGATAATGTTCTCCAAATCACCAGGCAAACTATCCAGACTGGCAGGCAGTGAATTTTCTTGTAAATCTTATTCTGACTCCTGTTGCTGTATGGGGGTTGGTCTCTCTCCTGTACCCCTCACACTCAGTGACAGATAGTGCCCATACAAGAATGGAACAGGCAATAGTGCATTACCTCTTAAACAACTTTATTAAGAAAAGGTAGAACACTTACAGTAAAGTTGAATAAATAGGCGAATGCAAATTCAATCGTGGCCGCTCTGCAGCGCGGACCACAGGGGTGGTGATGGCGCAGGCTTCTCCCCCCGACGCGTTTCCCCTGATGAGACATCGACTGGGAATGGAGATAGCCCTATCTCCATTCCCATGCAAAAAGTGTCAAACCATCCAATGTCTGGTGTCATGACGGATCACATGTGCAGCCCCATGGCAGTTTCAGATCAAACAGAAGCCAAAATGGCAGCTTTCGTGGTTTAATAGGATAGGAGGGTTTAGTTCCACTTAGCCCTCTGGTCGGGCAGACCAGAGTAGATTTACTGAGGGTGGGTGGCACAGGCAGGCCGGACAACGTACCTCTACATCTCCGGTTTGCTTCCAGGTTTGGGGCACGCATGTGCGTGTCCCGTGCCATCCCCTGCTGTTATTGGACAGAGCATGAGTTTGGCAGCTGATTTCAGCCAAAGATTTTGGCTGAAGTCAGCTGATTGGCTGTGACAATCACACGCAGAGTTCTATGTTTACAAAAACACAGAACTCTATGTATTGTGAACAGCGATCTGGCTGTTTCTTCTCCCTGGAAAGGCAGAAAAAACAATCAGATAGGTAAGTAAAAGCAAAACATATTACACACATTACACATTGTGAGGTACACAGGTAACCCCTTGATCAACCTATGTTAACTCCTTCTCAGCCAGTGTCATTAGTACAGTGTCAGTGTACATTGTTTTTACAAATCACTGTATTAGTGTCATTAGCGACCCTCCTAGATGGTGTCTTTTTGCGCTAGATTGCCCGCCACCCTATTACAGTCACAAAAGTTGCTGCTCACTCTGCCATTACAGAAGAGCATCTATAGCTGTGTAAATTCCTGTATATAGCTCATAGTTTGTAGATGCTATAATTAGGGATCAACCGATTATCAGCAAAGCTGATATATCAAGTAGGGATGATCGAACTTTTCAAAAGTTTGGTTCGACCAGAACACCAGAACTTCCCGAAAGTTCGGGTCCAGATTCCAGAACCCCATTGAAATCAATGGGACCCGAACTTCGGTAATCAAAAAACACAAAACACAATTCAAAAAACACAATTTTTAATTTTTTAAAACCCAATAAATGCCCCTAAAAAGTGCATAGGGTTCTGGGCCATGCCCCAGGGACTATTAATCACACAAAAAAAATGTTGTTTTTGATAGAGAGCCAAATATTGAAAAAATTATTGAAAAGAAAAATTAGATTTCTTTGGATTTAGTGTCTGGGGGGTCTAAAAGTGTACCTGTGAAGTTTCAACTCTGTAGCATGTCCAGAACCAGAAAAAAAAAGATAATTTTTCTTAGAATTTTTATTAGCGCAGGGATGTGGCTCCGCTCCTATCACACCTATATGTGTGTATGTGTATATATATATATATATATATGTGTGTGTGTATATATACCCCTATACAGAAGTTCACATGTTATGCCTGCCTCCAAAGACGCCCAAAAAATGCCCAATAAACGCCTGCAGCAAAACACCGGGGCGTTTTTGTTGCAGGCGTTTATTGGGCATTTTTTGGGTGTCTTTGGAGGCAGGCATAACATCTGAACTTCTGTATAGGGGTATATATACACACACACATATATGTATATATACACATACACTCATATAGGTGTGAAAGTAGCGGAACCCCATCTATGCGCTAATGAAATTATTTGCAGGGATGTGGCTCCACTCCTATTACACCTATATATGTGTATGTGTATATATACATATATGTGTGTGTGTATATATACCCCTATACAGAAGTTCAGATGTTATGCCTGCCTCTAAAGACGCCCAATAAACGCCTGAAACAAAAATGCCCAGGTGTGACAGGAGCACTTTTTCAGGTGTCTTTGGAGGCAGGCATAACATCTGAACTTCAATATAGGGGTATATATACACACACACATATATGTATATATACACATACACACATATAGGTGTGAAAGTAGCGGAACCCCATTGATGCGCTAATGAAATTATTTGCAGGGATGTGGCTCCGCTCCTATTACACCTATATGTGTGTATGTGTATATATACATATATGTGTGTGTGTATATATACCCCTATACAGAAGTTCAGATGTTATGCCTGCCTCCATAGACACCCAAAAAAGCCCAATAAACGCCTGAAACAAAAATGCCCAGGTGTGACAGGAGCATTTTTTAGGTGTCTTTGGAGGCAGGCATAACATCTGAACTTCTGTATAGGGGTATATATACACACACACATATATGTATATATACACATACACACATATAGGTGTGAAAGTAGCGGAACCCCATCCATGCGCTAATGAAATTATTTGCAGGGATGTGGCTCCGCTCCTATTACACCTATATGTGTGTATGTGTATATATACATATATGTGTGTGTGTATATATACCCCTATACAGAAGTTCAGATGTTATGCCTGCCTCCATAGACGCCCAAAAAAGCCCAATAAACGCCTGAAACAAAAACGCCCAGGTGTGACAGGAGCGGAGCCACAACCCTGCTCTACTGCAATTCTAAGACAAACAATCTTTTTCTTATGGCGGTCACCCTGACACATGGATGAGTTCGGTCACCCTGGCATAGCAGTCAGAGTCAGTTCACCCTAAACTACATTACGGTCACACTGACACTTACCCTACAGAAACAAGATTTTTGAATCTAACTATAGTGGAATATAGTACCCTAACTACACTAGATATCCCTTTCCTCACACTAATAATTGCTAAATGACACTTTTGCAGCAGGAGTAACAGGAATGCTTCCACTCTTTTCCACAGCCCCTGTATTACAGTGCTAGCGATTTGGCGGGGCTATGTTATATACTGGGGGGCGTATTCACTACTGATTGGCCTCTGGACCCCCTAGTCACTCCAATCACATTCCTAGCATCCTCCTGCCCCCTCAATTGGCTTTTACTGATGTTTCTGGTCCAATCACGGGCTTTTAAAGCCCAGTTCCTGTCCCATTGCCTTTTGGTCGATTCTGGTTGCCGAATTCCAAACATTTTCCGCAAAAAATTCAGAATTCGGCCGAATTTCGAACAGTCAATGTTCGGGTCAAACCGATGGTTGACCCGAACCGTTCGATCATCCCTAATATCAAGGGCCGATATGCACTTTCCCCGATATATAGGAATCGGCCCCGGAGGTTACCGATATTGCCGATATTTCGGGAAAGTGCTTGTACCAGAGTGATGTCTGCAGCTAGAGGCATCACCCCGGTACCGGCGTCCACAGCCGACGATCGGCTGTCTTGTAATGACAACCGATGCAGCTGAGAAGCCGCTCCGCTGTCATTACAAGGAGGGGGAAGGGACGTCCCCCCCCGTCGCCTTCTGCGGCTCGCCTGGGTCTCCCGTCCCACCGGGAGACTCGGGCAACCAGGCTCCACAGCCACTGAAGACCCGATCAAAGATCGGGTCTCCATGCAATAACCCGGAAGTGATGTCATGAGTGATATCACTTCCGGGTACTGTCTGGCACCAGATTCAAAAAAATTACAGCATTCAAAACAGCCAAACTTGGCATTTTGAATGCTTTTAAGTGCAGAGGAGGGGTTTGGGGTCCTTTAGACCCCCAAATCCCTCCACAAAAGTACCTGTCAAAAAAAACATTTAAATGTACAAAAATATCGGCCAGTACCGATATGCATTGGCCAAAATATCGGTATCGGCAACAAAAAAACGATATCGGTCGATCACTAGCTATAATGTTCAACAAAACAATAATATAAACTTATTGGGATTTTTTTTTTTTTTTTTTTGCCAAGGACATGTAGCAGAATACATTTTGACCTAAATTTATGAAGAAATTATTGGCTATGTCTTATAACAGAAAGTAGAAAATATATTTTTTTTTTTTCAAAATGTTAAGTCTTTTTTCTCTATCTGTGTGAAAAATATGATATAACTTTCAGTTGAGTACAGTGTTGAATGACCACGCAATTGCCAGTTAAAATAGCGCAATGCCGAATAGCAAAAAATGCTCTAGCCAAGAAGGGGCTAAATCTTTTCAGAGGTCAAGTAGTTAAACTGCATTATACACTTAAATCATTCCCCGTACCTTGAAAGAATTACATTTATTCCTCCAAGAACAATTTTTTTTCTGGTATTGTGCTGTTGATCAATATTCAATATCGCAGACATTTCCAGGAATGGTTACTCAGGGGCCGTTGGCAATTCGGCAGTATACAGAGATCCTTCACTCTAAATCTAGTCTTATGAAGAAAAGTTTGCTGACACTGGTTAACAGCTGATGTTGCAGCACTTGTCTAAGGCTAGGCTCACACCTAAGTGGTTCTCCATGTCGCATTTGAACAGGCAGCCCATTCATTTGATTCATTAAAAAGATCACTGGTGTCAGTGGTTACTTATCTGAGAGAAATAAGCTTCTCAGTACTCAAGGAACCCCTCAAGGAACCCCTAGCAACCTCTGGAGAAACCCTAAGGTCCATTGAAACCCTGGTTGAGAAAGGCTGATTTGAAGGAAGGAAGCTGCCTGCCAGGGTCGCCCTGACCCATTGATTCCCTCAACATGCCAGAATTCATCCAAGACAGACTAATCACTTTCGTGTGGACCTAGCCTTTAAGCTACTTCAAGCTTTTCTTCAGCTCCGTTTTCTCTTATATTTTTTAATTTTGTTTTGCATTTAAATGTTCAGTCCACCCAAAAGAGATTTACCAGTTCCGGATAGAAACTTCTGGGTAGCTCATGCCATCCTACACCCTGAATTCATCTACCTTTTGCTGCCTTTAGGAACAGATCTTAAGATGGTCATACACATGAAATGCCAGTTACTAAATCCATCTGTTTTTGGCCGGATCAGGTGATGGTCTCATGTCTTTTTTGAGTGGTACATTTAAATGGCCATGTGAAAAATTCTGTTCTGATTGCTGTTGTTGTCCTGACATGAGGCAAGCCAGGAACTTTTGTGATCATTTTTATACAGCAACCATCCAACATACTGTACAATTGAATCCTAACTGCACATCTGACTTCCCTCCTAAGTCTGGGGTGGTCTTTACTCGTGTTTTTTTTTTAATTTGCTTTGTGTGAAAGCTCAATTTCAGTCCCACACTACCTGTTCTAGTCTTTCCTCTCTCCAGATGTATTTTTGTATTTATTTTTGGTATACGTACCATTGTACTTAGAGTACATTTTGTACTGAGAGTTTAGGGTGCTCTGATGATGCACCCTCAGGCACCAGGTCCTAGACTCACAGGAAATGGGGTGAAAGATGTTGGGTTTCATTCAATTTACCAAAAAAAAAAAAAACAAAGAGTACTGAGTCTTTTGGGGCAAAGCCTCCAAGAGAAGGTTAGCATTAAACTCCCCAGGAAGACGTAATCTATGACGAAACGCGTAGGTGCTGACGTCACCATGCAATACCCGGAAGTCGGGCGGCTGTGTGTGTTTCTTTTGGATCCTGCCGATAAGCGCTGTTTTGAGCTTACACATGAGAGTTTTCTACCTTTTAATAAATTGCATATATATATATACGTACTTCACTATGGTGGTTATCATTTCTTTATGACCATTGCTGGATCGTGGATTGTCCGGATTTTTGGTTACGGGGTCTACCATCTGGCTGATCTGAGCGGAACCATCTGGTTGATCTAAGTGGAGGTGTCAAGGTCCTGGTTGAGCTGGTTGATTCACCCTCTGATTTCTATATGCCTGAATATATGGCGTTTCTGGTAAGCGCAATAGCGTGATTCACTTTAGCACGGTGATAGCATTATTGTAAGAGAACGTTTGCTGTACAAAGACATGTTCCTGTCAGAAACCGGACAATGGCCAATGTGCATGTGGGAACTCGTGCAACCGTGCACGCACGTTCGCGAGTACACGAACGTGAACTGCGCACACACGTTCGCGGGTAGGCGAACGTATGTTAGACATTGGCGCCAAAGGGACTATTTAAAGCCTTGGATACCTGTTACCTGTTTACCTGCATCTTGTTCCTAGTTCCAGACCCGGCTTGTCCTGACGATTCTCTGATCTCCACCTGCACCGACCTTGGCTTGTCCCGTGACCACTCTTCCTGTCTGCTCCTACTGGCTTTTACGTTACCGATTGGCTCCTGACCCGGCTTGTCTTACTTCGCTTCTGTCATTCCCAGATCCGTCCATCCTGCATAAGAAGCTCCTCCTGTTACCCAGGAACCCCTGCTTCCAGCACCTGCTGCCTGCTCAACACCCAGCTCATCGGACTTCTCTGGCAACCTTCACCAGTAGCCATCGTCTGCTCCAAGCAAGTCTCCAGGCGCTCGTGCTACTCTACACTCCGGTGTCCCCTGTCTGCACTATCAGGAGTCCCAAGTCGGAGGCGCAAGGGAGGCCTTCCTCACAGTGTCAGGCTCATCTCCAGGTACGTGATAATTATTGAGCGGTGGAGGTTTGCTTTCAAACACTGCTATACTCATCTCTGGACTTTATTTACATAATTTATTGGACACTGTGATTCATTTTCTGATACCATTGGATGTCACTTTATTATTTATTTAATTGTAAGAGTACATGAGTATTTGATATCACATTGTCTTCATTTTTATTTTTTTGATATCTTTAGTGATATCATCCACAGTATTTGTTTATCACATACATCATTTAGCGCAGCTTTACTTGTTTATATATTATTTTTTGGTGTGTCCTACTGTAGCTGCAGCTTTGTTTTATTCAATTCCTCACAGATTGAAATTTTGTGGTTTAGCGCGGTTATTTTACTTTATTACATTGAAAGCTTCTTTTTATTTTCAAAATTTGAAGGGGAATAGATTTAAATAAAACAAACTGAAATTGGGCTTTAGGAGAAAATGCAAAGGTGTGTTACTCTTTCCAAATATGATTGGATGGGACAAAACTGGGACCTCCAGGAGAGGGATTTTACCAGTCGTGATCTTCAGGAAAATAAGTCAGTTGACCAACTCTTTAGAGGCTATGTAATGTAGGGACCCTGCCCTAAGGTGTTCCCAGTAAAGTTTAGCACTGTTAGGCTGTAGTAAGCCTGAGCTCTAATAGATTGTTTTGCTTTCTTTATTGTTTTCTTATTATTGCTTGCTTCTGGGAATAGTATTAAAAGATACAATAATCGAGATTATGAATATTTATGTCTCCATGGTCAACCACTAGGAGGTTTACTGTCGGTGAGACTGATGTGGAAGGATATAAAGAATTGGGGCGACCTTGAAAAGTTCCTCTCTTCCCAGCCCCACTACCTGGTGAAGGTCTGTTGTTGGAAGCTTGTACCTTCCGGGCTCTGCCTGGTGAGGAAGATGTGTATCTGTGTTCTCCTACCTCCCTGACGTGCTGCTTGGGGGGGGGGGGGGGTATACTGTTCTATAGAGAGGCCCAAGCCTCTTGGTCCAGGAAGGGTAGGAAGGCGACTATCTGAATTGGAAAACCAGGGGTGAAATTTTGTCTGCTGTTGAGCTGGGTATGAGCTCTTGACATCGCAGGAAGTTCTGGTAGCTCACTCAAGGAGTACGAGTGTTGATTTAACACTGCTTTACAGTCTGAAGTGTAAAAAGATATGCCCATAGCAAAAAAAAAATAGACGATTAATCAGGAGACATGAGGTTACATACCAGGATTGGTGGGTTTAAAGGTCTAACAGAGATTAAGAAAAACATCAAGCAATTTAAAGCCAATAGACGGAGAAGAAAGTTCCCACCCTCCCACCCAGCTGTTGGGTTAGGGTTCAGCGGTGGTCGTAGTGGCGCGGGAATTGGGATCTTTGGAGGCATTTTAAATTAACAGTGAGGTCGCTGATTAGGGACCCATCTGTGGTATGGTGTCCTCTGTGAAATTTCAGGTAATAGTGGGTGAACCGGGAATTTTACATATCTATGGAGAAAATGAAGAGTTGGGATTATCTCTGAGTCGGTGAGTTGCAACTGGGGACCTTCAAAGAGTTACACAGATACAAGGCAAATATTGGTTCTTCGATGCTTTCAAAGATCAGCAACCTTGATTATTAATTATCATTGTTATTGATAATGTTTCTGTTAAAAGGAATGTTTATCTTGGTTATTTGTTAATAATTGTCCACTATGACCAATTTTCTCTCCAAAATGGTGTTGGTCTAATTTTTTTAGAGCAGTTGGTAAGAGAGTTTATGTGTTCATAGCGGGTGTTAAGAGGTTGGGCGTTGATACCTGTCACAAGGATTCCGTCCTCGGGTGAAATGCCAACCCACAAAGCCGCCTGGGGTTCCCTACCTACCTTCAGGGGGCAATCGGGTGCTACAATAAAAATGCAGGAAAGGATGGCATGATGTAAAAGTCTCCACAAGAGTGCTGAGAGAAGAACCAGAGCACATAAAATGCTTTTACATTGCTATCTTTGTCGACATGGTTTGTGACATCTTTTGTTGGTAAAAAATGTCATTTTTAACCTGTTGCCTAACCTCTAACTCTGCTCTCTTCTGCTACAGTCTGCTTTTCCTAAACTAAGGGATGAAACCTTGTCTTATATTCTTTATGATTTTTTTTTTTCTTTACTGCAGTTCTGTCTGCTGTTATCTCCAGTGCTCCCAGTCTGCCCACGCATGCAGGTCTCTCACTGCAGAAAACTGACCCACCAGCAACACTTCATCTATATCACTATTACGACCAATTGCTGTTACCCTGTAGCTGGTAGCATCACACAATGTCATTTTATGATATATTGCACACAGCGCTTACCTAAACATAATGGATATGAAATAATAATGAAATATCAGCAAGCTCCTACGCAGGACTGGGTTTTAATTATGTGCCTCCCTAAGCCCCTTAAAGCAAACCTCGACTAGAGGTAAAGATACTAGCTTGCCATTTGGGTAACGTTTCACACAGGTGTGGCACTCTTTTACAGCAGTGGTCTCCAGACTGCAGCCCAGGGGCCGAATGTGGCCCTTTGCTTGCCCTTATCCAGCCCTTGGGGCACTTCTCCTTCCACCGATACAAGACACCATTCCTCCCACTGATACCAACAATGTGGCAATATTTCTACTACCTGATACCAATAATGGGACACTATTCCTCCCACTGACACCAACAATGGGGCATAAATTCTGCTACTGACATCAACAATAGGACACTATTTCTTCCATTAACACCAATGATGGGGCACTTTTCCTCACATTGACACCAATGATGGAGCACTCTTCTTCCCAATGACACCAGCAATGGGGCAGTATTCGTCCCCCTAATACCAAAGATGCATTGTTTACTCCCACTGACACAGGAACATTTCTACTCCCAATGGCCACAGTCTGGCCCCCTAAGGTCTGATTGACAGTAAACTGGTCCTTTGTTTGGAAAGTTTGGAGACCCCTGCTATAGAGTAGAGATGAACTTTGGTTTGGCCAAAATGGCTTTGGTCTGAACCTCAAGGGTAGTTGTCATGAGCTTGGGTTCAGTCTGAAAACAAGTTCATCCAAACCTGGAAGTTAGCTGTCATTGCTGGGCCAAAGAACTGTGGGTGGGAGATTCTCTGCCCCACAGCTGACTTATACAAAAAGCAAGATTGCTTGTGACATCATTGACCTTATATGGCCAAATGGGCATATTAGGGCAATGTCATTGACCTAATATGGCCATGTGCTCATATTAAGTCATGATAACATGAGCATCCCTGCCCGCAACTCATTGGCCCAGCAACAACAGCTAATTTTCAGGTTTGGACCAAACCCAACCCGATCGCAAGCTCAACAATACACTAGAGCAGCCTTTCTCAATATTTTTACCCCAGAGGGACCTTTAAAATCATTTTTTGGTCTCAGGACCCTCTGCAAGAATTAAATTATTTGCAGGTCAGTGGTAAAATGTCCCTTACATTTGTGGTCGGTGGGAAGAATGACTCCTTAGAGTGGTGGTCATGATGCCATCCTTACAAACAGCTGAAAAAAAAACACTGGGTTCATCTATTTGGTTCTACCAAGTGGCATTGCTCCGGGAATTATGCAGGTACCATCAAATGATAAGTCAGTCAGCCACAGCTCAAGCAACCTCTAGCAAATCCTGGAAGAACCTTAGGGGTCAATGGAATCCTGGTCGAAAATGGCTGCTCTAGAGAATTCCAAGTGTCCCGCATCCTATTAGGAAAATTCAGACTTCATCCTGGAAGTCAGCTCTTAGCTCCATCATTTCACATGTCCCCCGATTGGCCAATCACTGTGATGGTGAGGCTCGCTAACCTATAGCTGCATTTGTCCTCCAAAGTGTTTATAAACTCTAACAATGAACTTCTCCAATTTGCTCCTTTTTGGTCAGTAAATATCCGAATAAAGACATTTTGTTATTCGGTATCTACTGGATAATTGCAAAAAGCAAGCTTGACAACTACATTTTTATTGGGAATTTTTATATTTTATTATAACTTGGGAAATCTTTCTGACCTGCTGGCTTTATGGCCCATTTACACCTAAACGCTAAACGGACAGGTGCCATACAACAAATCGCAGCAGTTTACTGTCTGGCATCCGTCCGTACTGGCTGCAGTAAGCCAGTGGTGGGTGGCGGTGAGGTGTACGATTCAGCAGATCCCATAACTCCTTTTTTTTTACACTCAACTTTATTTGAAGTGTACAAAAGTGACACTTCATTTACAGCAGTGCAGAGTGCTGAGCTGCTGTACAGTTACATGCGATCCTATCCAGTGTGTTGCGTTATAATGCAACATATCTGCATTTTATCACAGATCACTGCAGCACAGCTCCAGGCTGCATTTCAGTGTGAATAAGACACGCAGAAAACAATTGTTTTCTGTGTCTCCTAATGGTGACCAGTGTTTTACAATGTGGAAAAATGGCGGTCACTGCACTGGTTTGAATCAGTCGTTACTTCAAGTTTGTGTTTTTAAAGAATATATACAGAATATATATATATATATATATATATATATATATATATATATATATATATATATATATATATATATATATATAAGGGTTGCACCGATACTGGTTTTGTACTGGTGAGTACGAGTATTTGATACTGAATACTGATACCTTCTGATACCGAATACCGATACCTTTGTGGGGCAATCTGAGCCCATTCAAAATGAATTTGCTTAAATTGCACTGAAAAGAATCGCATGCGATTTGGAGAGGTATGCGGTGCTATTCCTGTTCGAATCGCATGCATTTTCCCCCACCACTCCTGTGTGATCCCAGTAGAGAAAGGGCTCTTTCACACGGCCGCTCCGATTTCTTCTTCCGCTGCGGCACTTTTTTTTTTTTTTTTCACGGACACGGATGACACTTGTGTCATCCGCTCCGTATGTCCGCATATCATCCCATCCGTTTGCGGATGATATACGGGCATAATGTATGTCTATGGGCATTGCGGATGTCAGCAGATGACACTGCTGACATCCGATTTTTCATCAGTTCCGTTTTTTTTTAACGGAAGAAAAATAGGGTTCTGTTCCGTTCCAAAAAACGGAACAGAACTGAAAGGACGAAAATCGGATGTCAGCGGATGGTCATCCGCTGACATCCGCAATCCCATTGACATCCATTATGTCCGTATATCACTCGCAAACAGATGGAGTGATATACGGACATACGGAACGCCGTGTGAAAGAGCCCTAAGACAGGGAAGCACCATCTAGGAAGTGTAGCAATGGGCAAACAGTTTATTAAAAAATGTTTTTGCAACTCACATAATAAAAGTACATAATATATCTTGCATGCCAAATCCCAAACCATGGCTGCCTGCAGTGCTCACAGGCCTAAAGGAGATGTAGGAAGTTCCTGGACCCATATGGGTACAGGGCGGAAGTGATGTCAGCTTGGGGGCAGACCGCCTATACATCCCCCTCCAATCCTATGAGCATCGGGGTTTTCCTTTTGTATGAGCTCAAATCGCACTTCAAAGGTTTCGGTTTCAGGTATTGGGAAGCAGTTAGTACTTGGTAAACGCACCAATACCGGTATTGGTGCAACCATAATAAACACTATATTACCAGAAGTATTGGTATGCTTTCCTTTACATGCACATATTATTTAATGGCATCCCAGTCCTAGTCTGTAGGGTTCAATATTGAGTTGGCCCACCCTTTGCAGCTATAACAGCTTCAACTATTCTGAGAAGGCTGTCCACAAGGACAGCAAGGTCTATCCATCTATCTGTCTATCCATCTAAAGACATGGATCAGTGAGTTTGGAGTGGAGGAACTTGACTGGCCTGCCCTTAACCTGATAGAAAACCTTTGGGATAAATTAGAACAGAGACTGTGAGCCAGGCCTTATCGTCCAACATCAGTGCCTGACCTCACAAATGTGTTTCTGGGTGAATGGTCAAACATTCCCATAGACACACTCCTAAACCTTGTGGACAGCCTTCCCAGAAGAGTTGAAGCTGTTAGAGCTGCCACTAAAGCTCCTGTGTGTGTATAGGCAGGTGTCCCAATACTTTAGGTAATATAGTGTATATATATATATATGTATGCACACACAATGTCCCTAGCTCATGAAAACAGGATAACATACAGAAATCAGTTCTATGATGAACACACACATAGTATGGAGCCGTCTTCATCATCACTGCCCAGCGCTGCATTACCACTGAGCCCCCCCTTCTCTCTGTTCTCATAATGAAGATAATATAGTGAGTGCACAACACTGGAATCGTGTAGAACCCATGGACAGGATCATAGAATGTTACTAGAGATCATCTCTCTCTCTTTTCCTGTCTCCTCTCCTCCTCCTCCAAACACACAGCTCCCCTCTTCTCCCTCCATCCCTCCTCTGTGCTCTCCCCCTCCCAGACCCCCCTTCTCCCTCCCCTCCTCTTCCAGTAAATGTTTCAGTACCAGAGACAGCTCAGACGAGCACAGCTGTGACTGGAGAGGGGGGAGCCTGTATATACTGTATATATATATATATACTATGTATATATATATATTATACTGTGTGTGATAGATGGGAGGGGGACCGACCCTGGGGGGATCAACACACACTACAATCACAGAGAGGATCCAACAACTCCCTGCCCTGTCTACTCATCTCATCTATCCGTCTATCTATCTATCTATCTATCTATCTATCTATCTATCTATCTATCTATCTATCTATCTATCTATCTATCTATCTATCTATCTATCTATCTATCTATCTATCTATCTATCTATCTATCTATCTATCTATCTATCTATCCATCTACCGTCCGTCTGTCCGTCCGTCTACCTATCCGTCTGTCCGTCCGTCCGTCTATCTATCCGTTTGTCCATCCGTCCGTCTATCTATCCATCTGTCCATCCGTCCGTCTATCTATCCTTCTGTCCGTCCGTCTATCTATCCTTCTGTATGTCCGTCCGTCTATCTATCCTTCTGTCCGTCCATCCGTCTATCTATCCGTCTGTCCGTCCCTCCGTCTATCTATCCGTCTGTCCGTCTATCCGTCCGTCCGTCTATCTGTCCGTCCGTCTATCTATCTATCTATCTATCTATCTATCTATCTATCTATCTATCTATCTATCTATCTATCTATCTATCTATCTATCTATCTATCTATCTATCTATCTATCTATCTATCTGTAGGATGTGTCGGAGTGGGTATATTGCGATGTACATGTGTGCTATGTGTGTATGGACGGGAAGTGGAGAAGATATTTATGGAGGTCAGGAGACGGGTGGCGTTGTCGTGTCCACATTGTGATTCCTCTCTCCCTCCATGTCCCCCTCTCTCTCTCTCCGCTCACATTGTCTCTGTCTCTTTCTAGCCCTGGGTGTCTCTGGAGAGCTCACAATCGCTGCAGATATATTTAGCTCAGGAAACAATCTAATAAACATCCGCCCTCCCACATGTCGGCACAGGTAGAAGAGGCCGATATCCTGCTGAATTACACAGGATTTGGCTATGGATCCGTCCAGAACACTGGGCCCAATGTGGACAGCAAGACTAGAGCTGGCCATAGACTGACAAGTCACTAAGAATGGCTTTTTCAGACACTATCTTTATTTCTGTAGATATACAGGTATACACATTCACACACACACACACATATATATATATACAAACTGCTGCAAAGGTGAACACTACTTAGAAGACGTGTCCCTTTGTGCTGTGATGTCACTAAATACTGATGGATCTATGTCAGTCTAATCTGTGCAGAGCGAATAACGATTAACACAGTTTGTAATTACTGCCAGCTCTGATCTACCCCCCCACTACATCAATATACCCCTCGCTGCGGACAGGGAGGAAGCAGTGTCACCACACAGGGGGGCCGTATACACTTTCACTGATATTCAGGCTTTTTACAGGTTAACATGTTCAGTGACAGCGTATACTGACACATAAACAGATTACAGAGGAGCGGGCTGATTATACAGTGCAACAGGATCATTATATATGTATACTGATAAATGGTCAACATTAATATTCAGTGCTGAGGGACTATTATCAGTGTGAAGAGGTACAGTGCCTTGAAAAAGTATTCACACCCCTTGAAATTTTCCACATTTTGCCATGTTACAATCAAAACCATAAATGTATTTTATACCTTTTTAGATAATCTCTCGTATCTACTCCTGATGAAGTGGACTAGATACACAAAACGCGTAGAGTTTTAGGACGTCAAGAAACTTTTTGGACATCATACACTATGACATCATGTATTTCTACCTATCCAAAAATGGATGCCAATATCGGACAATTATCAATTTATATTATTACATCTTATTTATTATGGATGAGCTTATTTTGTTTATGTTTGGAATTTTATTGAATTATTGTAATATGTAATTTGTTATTAAGCAATAAGAATACAATTATGTTTACCATTGTGATTTGCCTGTAAAGTCCCACGACCAATGTATCCTTTATTGCAGGGGTCTCCAAACTACGGCCCTCCAGCTGTTGTGGAACTACACATCCAATGAGGCATTGTAAAACTCTGACATTCACAGACATGACTAGGCATGATGGGAATTGTAGTTCCTGAACAACTGGAGGGCCGTAGTTTGGAGACCCTTGCTTTATTGTATGGGATTTTATGTGATAGACCAAGGTTTCTCAACAAGGATTCGAGGTAGCTGAGCAATACGCAGTTTCTGCCTCTCAGATAAGTTCCTACAGACATTGTTGATCTTTTTAGCTATCTGTAAGGGGAAATTATTCCCAGTGACCACATGTGTAAAGAATGGACCATCACTCTAATGTATCATGAGTTGTAGATATAGTCATTTTTAACAGAGGTTCCCTGAGACCAGAAAGTTATTTCAGGGGTTACTTTGTCTTGAGAAGGTTGAGAAGGGCTGTAATAGACCAACACAAAGTGGCACATGATTGTGAAGTGGAAGGAAAATGATAAATGGCTTTCAAGTTTTTTTTTACAAATAAATATCTGAAAAGTGTGGCGTGCATTTGTATTCAGCCCCCTTTACTCTGATACCCCTAACTAAAATCTAGTGGAACCAACTGCCTTCAGAAGTCACCTAATTATTAAATAGAGTCCATCTGTGTGTAATTAAATGTCAGGATAGATACAGCTGTTCTGTGAAGCCCTCGGGTTTGTTAGAGAACACCTTAGTAAACAAACAGCATCAGGAAGGCCAAGGAACACACCAGACCGGTTAGGAATAAAGCTGTGGAGAAGTTAAAAGCAGGGTTAGGTTAAAAAAAAAGTCACCCAAGCTTTGAACATCTCATGGAGCACTGTTCATTCCATAATCCAAAAATGGAAAGCCTACCAAGACATAGCCGCCCACCTAAACTCAAGGAGATGATTAATCAAAGAAGCAGCTGAGAGGCCCAGAGGCCCTCTGGAGGAGCTGCAGAGATCCACAGTTCAGGTGGGAGAATCTGTCCACAGGACAACTATTAGTCGTGCACTCCCCAAACCCAGCCTTTATGGAAGAGTGGAAAGAAGAAAGCCATTGTTGAAAGAAAGCCATAAGAAGTCCCGTTTTCAGTTTGCGAGAAGCCATGTGAAGGGCACAGCAAACATGTGGAAGAAGGGGCTCTGGTTAGATGAGACCAAAATGTACCTTTTTAGCCTAAAAGCAAAACGCTATGTGTGGCGGAAAACTAACACTGCACATCACCCCGAACACCATCCCCACCGTGAAACATGGTGGTGACAGCATCATGTTGTGTGGATGCTTTTCTTCAGCAGGGACAGGGAAGTTGGTTAGAGATGATGGGAAGATGGATGGAGCCAAATACAGGGCAATCTTAGAAGAAAACCTTTCAGAGTCTGCACAGGACTTGAAACTGGGGCGGAGGCTCACCTTCCAGCAGGACAACGACCCTAAACATGAAGGTAGAGCCACAATGGAATGGCTTAGATCAAAGCATATTCATGTGTAAGAATGGCCCAGTCAAAGTCCAGACCTAAATCCAATTGAGAATCTGTGGCAAGACTTGAAAATTGCTGTTCAGAGACGGTCTTTATCTAATCTGACAGAGCTTGAGCTATTTTGCAAAGAAGAATGGGCAAAAATGTCACTCTCTAGATGTGTAAAGCTGGTAGTACCATACACAAAAAGAGCTGTAATTGCAGTGAAAGGTGGTCTTACAAACTTTTGACTCAGGTTGGCTGAATACAAATGCATGCCATACTTTTTAGATATTTATTTGTAAAAAAAAATTGAAAACCATTTATTATTTTCCTTCCACTTCACAATTATGTGCCACTTTGTGTTGGTTTATCACATATAATCCCAATATACATCCCAATAAAATACATTTACGTTTTTGGTTGTAACATCACAAAATGTGGAAAATTTCAAGGGGTATAAATACTTTTTCAAGGCACTGTATATGGGTATAAGTATACAGTGTTCATTATCAGTGTATAGAGTTAACCTGTTTCCCCCACACAGAGAGTTCTGCCTCTCACTGTGCTGATAATAAAAGGGGGGAGGGCTCCATCCAGTCACACAGTCTGCATGGGAAGGAAAGACACAGACAAGCCACATAATGTAATCACCACCTGTTTAAAGAGAAGAGAGAAGGGAGCACAGTTCCATCTCAGAGAGCAAGTCTGCCTGCTGTCATACCCACCATGTTGGGGGATAGCTAGGACCTGCAGTCCTTCCTGAAGAACACCAATTCTGGAGATCTGCCACTGAGGACTCTGCTTTGTACTGTGGACTGTTGATTGTGGACTATTGTCTGTGCAGGTATACTGGGGCAGCCACAATCCTAAAATGGGGATTAGTTTAGGAAAAAGACTGTGCTCTTTGTTTTGGAACTTTTATGCTGAGAGTTTCCAGTAAAGCTTTTGAAACTTTGTCCTTGCCAGATCTGAAGTTACTCAAGAGGTGTGATGCAAGTAACCGGTACTGAAGTTACTTGCATTACACCCCTTTTTCCAGGGTCATTGGTAAGCATGACACGAGTAAAGGTTCCTCATGTGCAGGGTGAGTGACCAGTCTATGGTGCCTAGTGTGGCTGCTCACAAGCGTAATTGCCCAGATAGTCACTAGAGGCCCCCTGAGTAGTGAGTGGGATATTACCATTGCTAATAGCTAGTGAGGTAGTGCCCATGCTAATGTGCAGCATATTGGGAAAGAAGGCTTAATATAAATAGTTTGGCAATAGTTAACTGGTGGTGGGTCATCATGGGATGTGTTGCATAGACCAAGCTGTGGCAAATATTAAATCTTGTAGGCTGTAGCTCCTGGGGGGATCCTGTGCTCATAATACCTAGTGATTCTAAGGGGACCTTTCCATGTTCAGACAGGAATGGGGTAAAAATCTCATGTGCTTCTCCACTACTTGTTTAGTTGTATAGGCCAAGGACATCAGCCCGTGGTCAGGCCACTATGTAAGAGATGCTTGCCATTAATGCACTGTATACAGAGTTCATTATCAGTCTACAGAGATGCTCCAATATCTGGAGCCAATGCCTCATACATTAAAATTAGGCATAACTGTGGCTGTAATCATACAATTCTGATTGCCATTTAACACCACCACCTTTTTGTCTCCATGGAAAGAGGTGTCTCCCAGTTCCTAGTCAAAAATCTCACATTTTGTCAATTGACATTCATTTCTTTAATACAAGCCAAGATTGCAGTTGCAGAAAGTTTAATGGCTCTTAACTTCAAATCTTTGCGTTTCACTGTTATATTGGATGACGCAAAAGACTGGTGAGACTTATAGAAGTGTAAAGCTTATGTAATATTACCATAATTGTAGCAGCAGACTTTAATAGGGCATACAGAAAATGACACCACATAAATGATTATAAAAAAGCACAACATTCATTATACATAAAATTTAAAATCACATATATAATACCATGTCCAATTTGGGATTCACACATTTCATCCAATGATCCACATATAGGGACAGTAAGTTTCAAATGATCTTCCAGAGAAGCATGTGTGAATAAGTATCAATGTTATGGAACCCAGTTTCTTTTAAAATGAAGATTGTGCAAAGTCTGCTGGAACCCAATAGATATAAACCATCTTTTCTGCCAGAGAACATCTACACCCTACAAGGGGACACCATCACCAAAAGCACAACCTCAAATTATTCTGCATTTACAAAGGTCCACTCTCGTATTGTAGTCAGCCCTTTATACATATAGTTTGCTGTGGAACATTGATTGACCCATTCCCTGGCTTTTGTGGAGGCTTTTTTAAGGGTTACATTATATCTATATATAGGCCTGACTAAGATAGGAAAGTGGACCTTTGGAAATACAGAATAAAAAGGGCCAGTGCTTTTGGTGATGGTGTCCCCTTGTAGGGAGTTGATGTTCTATGGTTCATTATCCCTCCTTTGTGGCTCCCTTGCGAAAAAGATGGTTTATATCTATTGGGCTCCAGCAGACTTTGCACATTTAAAACCAGGTTCCACGATATTGATACTCATTCACATGTGCTCCTGAGGAAGATCATTTGAAACACATTGAGACCACATGTGGGTTATTAGATGAAATAATGTATGAACCTCATATTGGACATGGTGTTATGTGCGATTTAAAATTTTATGTATAATACATTTTGTACTTTTATATTATCATTTATGCCGTGACATTTTCTACATTCCCTAAGTCCAGAGCTACAATTTTGTCAATATTACATATGCAATTATAAGATGTGGGCATATAGAACACAGAACCTCTATCCAGTGGTGTAGTTTGGGTTTGTGCTGCCCTAGGCAAGACTAAAATTGGGCGCCCCTCCTATGTAAATTTCCCCACTCCTTCCTTTTTAACGGATGTGACTCCCTCCAAAATTGAAGGACTCCAAGTGCCAGCATTAACCCCTGAGATTTCACGAGAGGGGGGGTGAGAGGGCGTGGGAGAGAGAGAGAGAGGGGGAAATGAGAGAGAGAGAGGGGGTGAGTGAGGAAAGGAGGGAGGGAGAGAGAGAGGGGGGTGGGTGAGAGAGAGAGAGAGAGGGGGGTGAAAGGGAGAGAGAGAGAGGATGAGAGAGAGAGAGAGGGGCGGTGAGAGAGAGAGAGGATGAGAGGGGGAATGAGAGAGAGAGAAAGAGAGGGGGGTGAGAGAAGAGGGGTTGACAGAGAGGGGGGTGAGAGAGAAAGAGAGAGGGGGAGAGAGAGAGGGGGTGAGTGAGTGAGAGAGAGGAGGGAGGGGTAAGAGAGAGAGAGAGGTGGGAGAGGCGGCTCTAGCAACCAGTGGCCAAAAGAGTCTCAGGTGGAGGGTGGAGGGCAGCTTTTTTGCTGCCCCCCTGCAAAGTGCCGCCCTAGGCCTGGGCCTTGTCAGCCTAGGCCATAATACAGCATTGCCTCTATCTGTAACAATTTGTATAGAAGTGTAAATCTGTTTTATGTAATACTTATAAGGTTAGCAGTATGTAGGATTGTGAGCAGCATATATGGTGCCTACTGCACATGTATACTGCTTGGCTCATTCATTCCTACCCTGAGGACTACCATAAGAACAACTCCAGCCATAGGAATCAGAGTGTAGTAGGCACAGGACACCTCTGGATCTTTATTTGTAAAAATTGTGTGATACCAGACAGGACTGTTAAGTAAAGATCTCTAGATTGGGCTGAAGGTAGTTTTTTGTACTATGTGAGTTATGCTAAGGGTAAAAGCAGTAAAGGACAACTTCACTAAAAGTGAAGTAAAAGTGAAGTTGACCTTTAAATGAAAACTTTATGTTTCTTCAAACAAAAGGTTGTGATTCTCCCCTGTGGACTCAATTTTTTGTTGTTATTGTGAAAGGAACCTCTTTGCTTGGCCATAATAAACAGAACTAGGTGTACACAGGGCTGACCTGAGTTCCGACACTGCAGAGATCAATATGCTGCCTGAGTCTATCCTTTAGTTAGAAGAGAAATGTAAAAAGTGGTTATGGAAAACGATTTTTCTTTAGAGGTTGACATTGACTATTATCAGTGTATAGCCTTCTGCACAGTCAGTGCATTGACTTCCCTATAGTTTGAATAGAACTTGCTGAATGACAGAAACATATAACTGAACTGGTGGAGGGACCCCCTTTCTGGGTGTCTGTCTAAATCCGGGGTCTCCAAACTTTCTGAGCCAAGGGCCTGTTTACTGTCCTTCAGGCTTTAGGGGGGGGGGGGGGCAGACTGTGGCCAGTGGGAGTAGATAATGTCCTAGTGTGGGAGCAAACAATACCTCATTATTGGTGTCAGTGGGAAGAATAGTGCCCCATCATTGGTGTCAGTGGAATGAATAGTGCCCCATCACTGATGTCAGTGAATGGAATAATGCCCCATTGTTGGTGTTAGTGTGAAGAAAAGTGCACCATTGTTGGTTTCAGTGGATGGAATAGTAAATTCAAAAATGCCCCATCATTCGTGTCACTGGCAGTAACTATGTCTCATCGTTGGTTTCAGTGGGAGGAATAGTTCCTTGTACAATTGGCGCCAGTGGCAATTTTTATTGTGAGTGGGAGAAATAGTTCCTCATATAAGTGGGAGGAATAGTGCTCAAAGGCCAGACAAAAGCAACCAAGGGGTCATATCTATCCCCCAGTTTGGAGACCTCTGGTCTAAATGATTGAACCAAAAAGGTCTCAGATCCAGGTCCCTGCAGATATGAGATGTGTTAATCTGGTAATGATCAAAGCAAGGCAGCCAATTCCTATTATGCAATCTATAATAGATGAGAGAAACGAAGTAATGGATTTCAGTAAACTGGACTTCAAATGGAGCTATAATCAGGTTGAGTTAACCCCAGCTTCTAGAGTCATAAATACAATTAGCAGCCATGAAGATCCTTTTCTTTACAAATGATTGATGTCCACCAAATCATCTTTCCTCCAAAGTTTAAAAGCATGATTCAACAAGTATTGCATGGCTGTGAGGGCACTCACAATATTTCAGATGATATAAAATTGACAAAAAATAAACCTGAGCATAGTAGAAGAACTGGTGTGGTACTAGCATGCTTAAAAACAAAATAAAAGAAAGACTAGGGTCTCAATAAGCAAAAGTACAAACTTCAAAAAATGTAATGACTTTCATAAGCCCGGCAGATGTGTGTGGTTTTCTTAGACTGGAAAATTATTTTTCCAAGTTTATTCCAGATATGATATCTATTGGTGAACCCCAGTGGCAATTACATGACTCCCAACCTTCTGTGAGAAGAAGGAGCCACACCTTTTTGGAAAATGTGTATAGAAAAAAAAAGAAACCTCCCTGCCACCCACCCAGTTACCTATCCATAATTAATATGCAAAAAATGTATTGGTAAACCTTACTAGTGGACTTTTTTTTACCACTAATTGGCAACACATGACCCGAGAAGGGCTGAGGGGGCAGAGTGACATTGAACATTAAAACCAAACACATTAAACCTCGAAAATAATACAATAAGACACAAATTATTTTCATTGGAATATTATGGCCACAGCTATTATTAAAAAGCAAGATAATAACAATAACATAAATTCTTCAAAAACATATGAGAAGTCTGATACAACTATTAAAGCCAGGTCTTTGACAGTGCCACCCAATAACATGTTCCATTGTAAACTTATACTGGCCACCAACCATCTGCAACCAGCTCGGTGGATACATACCAGTAATTTTTACACCATTATTTACCTGGAAAATCATGTTCTGTTGCAAACTCGTAGCGGCCACTAGCCATCTACAACCAGCTCTGTGGGTACATACCAGTATTTTTGACATTATTATTCACCTGAAATAAACCTTAGTAAGTACTTCCTTCAGGAACACCACATAATCACACATTTGTATGACCATTAAGCCTAAACCACTATCAATTGTGTTTTTTTGGCACCATCAAGGACCCACCAATGCTGTGACAAAAGTACATGCCCCACAAGTTTGCAGTTGTCTTCCCATACCTCAGTTCTGCAAGCGTATGCACTTTCAATCGTAGCTATATCCACACATTTACCAAGAGGGTGGGCTGATAGGCCAATTTTTTTCACCACACTGTCTGTTTCTCCTTGAGTTTTCCCTAACCTATGTCCACACCCTCCCTGTTCCCTACATAATATCCTTAAACCATTCCCCACACATTCCTAACCCTTCCCCTGCCTTCCAGCCCACCCTGTGCTCATGTGCCCTTTTACTTTTGTGATCAGGGCAGCCCTTCAGTAATTTAGAGTTGAATAAAATGTTTAGTGTGGTAAAACACTTTGGTATTTAAATAATACTAATGCCTCGTTTCCACTGAGTGGATCGGTTCGGGTCAGTTTGGTACGGAACGCTATTTTGAGTGTTTCCATTATGAAAGTGGCCCATACAACCGAACCAAACCGCACCATTCCTGGTCCTCCTTCAGATGTAGGGCCATAGGAAATGGTACGGTACGGTTAGGGCGGAGCTACTGGCGTCACACGATACATTCCACTGTTTGGCGGACAGGAAAACCTCAATGCTCACGTCAAAAGGCATTTGGTGTAAGCCCCACATGGCCCCTGGCGGTCCGACTTGCAGTGGAAACACTCACCTGAATAGGCCGGACCATTCTAGCCCTTCCAAACTGTACCGACCCGAACCGTTCTGCTCAGTGGAAACGAGGCATAAGTGTCCCTCCAAATAACGAACAGTTGGGAGCTATGCCAATTAACTTGTAATTCGGTTCAATGGAAGTTGGGTGCCACTCAATTGCATAATAATAAATAAATAATAAATTAATAAAAAATTAATAAATAAATTAATTTGATTAACTAAAAGGAGGATACCCCAAGATTGATAAAGAAGCTGTACCTATTGTTTGGATAGGCTATTAAAAGATTTTACATGTATCTTTATTGGCTTGCTTCTGAAACTGAGACTGTTCACCATCCACTGGAGATGATATACTCTCCTTGCTCTAAACCTTCTGGTAGAATTGAAAGGTGGGTTTTTTTTTTTGTCTTCTCTTTTCTAGCTTAAAATGAAATACTATCATGGATCTACAAACAGCAGAAGCACTTTCAAGATTATCCCCATGGTCAGCCCCAAATCACATCATAGCAGAGGAATGTATTAACTTTATTGTTTCTTATGCAGTTTCCCATGCCTTCCACGGAATGTGGAGAGAGCTTCAGCACCGGATTCAGAAATTTAACAGGTATGCAAATGTATTCAGCTTGGGGCATGGAATCAATGTACAACTGTCTGCAAGAAGGTAAAGAATAAGCTCACCATTGCAGGGACATTCATTTTGCATGAAAACCGCATCCTTATGCTTAAACATAATGTGAAAACAAACCCTACAGTTGATCTATGAGGGGCTTAAAAGTAGCACACAAGTCAAGCAATGGTTACATGAGAAGATTAGATAACTAGGAATTGATAAAGGGGTAGAGTATGTGGTCTGCACATGCTGGGCCTTACGACTTGTACACAGAAAACTGATACCAGATACAGTTGCCTAAACAGCTTTGCCTACAGGTCCATGGGAATAAGAGACATACCATCCAGACACCAACTTGTAGTGGTGGCTGATAATTATTCATGGTGGCAGGAGTTATAGATTCATACAAAACCATCTTCCTTGACTGTGTGCTTCGGATACGTCTATCTAGAAGATAAGGTACTGCTCCAAAAGGACCATTCTAACAAATTACCCTTTTTATTAGCTGGAGCCATATACTGTGCAAAAAAAGAAAGAAACCTACATTGCTTCGCAGGATTCAAAGAGGAGCACAATTGTTCAGTACCAATTTTTTCTAAAAAAAAGCTGTACATATAGCTCACTAGTAACCAGCTGAAAACTTGCCAGGGAGTTAGGGAATGAATCAAGCAACCAGCATACCACGGTGGTGGTGTCCAATATGTGGCATGTGGTCCACCGAAACAACATAAATATTTGCCCGCACACCATGGATCTTAAATCAAGTCCTAACTTTTTTTTTTTTCGAAGAAAGGTCACATCACAAACAGGGTAGTGCAATGTTTTGAGGTCGCACAGGATCCCTTCATCAGGCATGTGTTCCACAGGCTCTCTGTGTGTTGCCTGCCAGATCCTGGGCCACCGCTACCACCAATTGGGCACCTCTGAACATTGCTGAGTGGCAGTGGGGTGCCAGGCGCTGAAGTGCTATCTACATTTTAGATTATTTGTATTAATGCAGTCTCTGACACCAAAACTGGAAGTTATTATTATTATTGTGGCCACTTACACCAATGATGGCTCTAAGTTTTTCTTTATTGCGTAGGAAGTGTCGCACTTGAGGCCCTGTATAATAATTTGTTAACCAGCAGGTAAAGACCTAAAAGTATTGACAAAAGCTTGAGTTTGACATGTTACTCTTATTATATCCAAACTTCCTGTTAATATTATATTTATACAATTTTTAGGCTATCTCTTTATTTTCACCAGATGGTCTGGCCAGTAAGTCTGTTATTTTTCAACTTCCTTTAACAAGCAAAGCTATCCAGCAAAGGTGGCAGTTAGATTTCTTTTTTTTTTAAAAGAGGCAGTTCGAAGATTCAAACAAATTATTTAACACTGGCAGGGGTTCTTACAATGATCAGCTCTTATTAATTTATGTAAAAACATTTATCCAAAATGAAAAAAAAAAACTGTTGCTGTAACTGCTTAAAAAGTGTTACCTGGAGTTTGGCTTTCATTTATTAGTCAAGTTCATGTAAATTAGCTAGTAAATCTAACGCTACCCTCTCCCCAGGCTGAGAATGCTGCTGCCAAAGGTATCTCCATTGCTCCTCCAGTGGAGTGGAGACACCCTAAGGTAGACCGCATTTAAAGATTAGTAAGCTGCAATATATTAAGTTTTTTTTTTTTTTTTTAAACTCTTTAGCGGTCGGATTCGTACGTCTTATGGACCTGACAGCCGGGCGTTTAACACACAATCTGGTAGCTGTAGCCACGGGGATGGTGTGTGAAACTGACAGGCAGACTACTGCCTGCTAGGTTAAAGCATTGCTTACACACACCTTTGTTACTGGCGCCCCCCCGCACTGCCGTGCCCCACCCCGCCATGTTTTACGGTCTCTGCTTGCCCATCTTCGGGCCCGGGAGCTACATAGTGGGTGCCGACGGGTGAAGGGAAAGGAGAAGAGTGGACACACATCTGTTCTCCTCCCCTTCTTGTTGTGACCTGGGGCTGCATCTATGATGTCACTTCTGGGCCAGCCTCTCCTTGTCCCCGGCTTGTTTAGCCAGGAAGGAATGTTTTGCAATGCGATCTGCATTGCAAAACATTCAGTCGAGCCCAGGGGAGACATGCAAGGTCTTTCAGACCCTGCAAGTCTCATTAAATAGAAACTGTCACCTAAAAATCATCACACAGGTGACTTTTTGACCCCCTATATGATGAAAATAAATTGCAAAAAAATTAAATCTAAGCACATAAAATACCCCCCCAAAAAAAATGTTTATGCCCCCCCCCCCCACATATACACACGTATGAGCATAAACGCATGCGCCAGGGGCGCCTACACATGAAAACGTGAATTGCAATACACATGTTACATATCACCGGGCACGCTGGAGTGAGTGCAATAATTCTAACACAAGACCTCCTCTGTAACACTAAACTGATACCTATAGGGGGCTTTTGAAGTGTTGCCTATATAAAATATAGAGTACTGAAGTTTGTCGCCTTTTCTCAATTTTAAGGTTTGACATTTTGGGTTTCTTTTTACTCATCTTTTATATTTTACCAAAAATGTGGGTAGTTTATTGTTTCCTAGACCTTTGCGGTAATAACGCGTGGAACTATCAATATTTTATTCTCTAGGAACTCTGCTTTTAGAAAATATATAATGTTTGGAGGTTTTATGAAATCTTCAGGCATAAAATTATTTTTTAAACGTGTGCAAAAAATGCAAAAACGGCTCTGGCAGCGAAAAGGTTAATACTGGACAGTTTTTTAAATAAAAAAAAGGTAGAGATATTATGAAAAATGTTAATGCTGCTGAAACATAAATGTTTCATAAGGCACCATGTCATACATGAAAATTGAATAGGGGGCTTCCTGGCATGTGGATATTTGTGGTTAACCTGAGTGTTAAAGGGTTGCCCTACCTACTCATCTATGTTGGGCTCTGTTGGGTCTTTGCCTCAGCTGGGAGGTGCTCCAGGGCGTCTTTAGGACTTCTCAGCTTGTTGTAATAGGGATATTACAAGTTACTGTGGGTGTGCTGCCATTTATAAGAAGTCAATGGGTGTGTGAAATATTCTTGGTGCTCCCATCGCTGTGCTGTTCTGCATGCTGTGACTTCTATGGAAACACATACACAGGTTCGGATTCATTATTCATATCACTTATACAGACACCTGGGATAAACACACTAACGTGTGTTATATAATATAATATTACCCTGTCAACACCTTGGAATTCATGCTGCCAATATCACTAGGAAGCTATTAGCAGTATGTTACATGTTAATTATTTTAAAAACAGCATATGTCATAAAGAACTCAGCAAGGAAAGCAAGAGACCAGCCACCTACAAGGGATCTACGTACGTGATACATCTGTTTTCGACAAATTGTAGCCTCTAGGAGAACCATTTCACCGCAGGATATCCAGGACATTTGTTAAATGGTTTGATGAATACATTGAATATCTTAAAGCGGAGTTCCAGCCACAAAATCGACATGATCGATTTTGTGGCCATCCGCTTGCTTTTCCTCACCTGAAACAGAAAAGGATAGTTAGGATTTTTTTTTTTTTTTACTTACCTTGTTATTGTAGAAAGATATACTCACCTTTCTTCCACTTCCTCCCTCGGCGGCCGCGGCCCGCGCCATCACTTCCGGTTTGCAATGATTCCTGGGAGCTGAACGTCATCGCTCCCAGGAATCAATGCGACGGCACCGGCCCTGCTCCTCACTTCCGGTGTGACGCCGCATTCCCCGCTAAACAGCTTCTGGGCATGCCCAGAAGCTGTGGAGGAATGCGGTGCCGCACCGGAAGTGACGAGCGGGGCCGGTGCAGGCGCATTCTGGGAGAAGAAGACACAGAAGAGGACGCAGAAGAGGATCGCGCTGGCTTCAGCTGCCCACATCAGAGATGGCAACGCTGGAGAAGAAATTTTAAAAGTGAGTATTTCTTCTTGCAGGTAAGTGCAAACCGGGACAGATCAGAGGCTATCCATTGTGGAATGTACTAGCCCTGACTGTCCCGGGGGTATTTTCATTGAAAAAATGTTTTTGTGCCCGGAACTCCACTTTAAGGAAGACCCCAGGAACCCTGAAACAGGGATGCATTTATTTTTAAAGTTGTGAAAAAGTGAAGTTGAGGGGTGGATTTAAGGATTTAAAATGTATTTGCAGACACCCTCAGAAATGTCTTTACCTCTGGTCATACATTATACAATTGTTCTTTATATTTTCAATTTTCCTTTAGATGTTCGGTTTATTCGCAAATGAAAGAAATACAAAATAACCATCAATCGCCCTCGATCTGGAGCTCCATGTAAGATTTCGCCTCATGGGTAAGGATGATCATGAGAAAAGTGAAGGATCAGCCCAGAACTACACAGGAGGAGCTTGTGAATGATCTCAAGGCAGTTCGGACCACAGTCACCAAACAAACACAATACACCGCCATGAATTCAAATCCCCTCCTCAAGAAGGCACAAACACAGGCTGGTTTGCCAATGAACATCTAAATGATTCGGAGAAGGATTGAGAGAAAATGCTGTGGTCAGATGAGACCAAAATTTAGCTCTTTGGCATTAACTTGACTCGCCATGTTTGGAGGAAGAAATATGCTGACTATGACCCTAAAAACACCATCTGTACAGTTAAGCACGGAGGTAGAAACATGATGCTTTGGGGCTGTTTCTCTGCTAACGGGAAAAGGCTGACTTTGCCGCATTGAGGGGCCAATGGACAGGGCCACGTATTGTAAAATTTTGGATGGGAACCTTCTTTTCTCAGCCAGAAGACTGAACATGGGTTGTGGATGGATCTTCCAGCATGACAATGACCCAAAACATACCACAAAGGCAACAAAGGAGTGGTTTAACCGCTTGCCGACTGCGCACAGTAGATTTACTGCGGCAGTCGGCCCCGGCCAGGCAGAGTGACGTAGGTCTACGTCGCTCGCCTGTCACTCCTTCCAGAGCCAATAGCGGGCGGGCGCGCGCCCGCCGAGGCGCGCGCCCGCCGAGGCGCGCGCCCGCCTCGGCTCGTTCACGGAGGAGTGCGGGAGTGTGACTGGCGGACCCGATGTCCGCCGGTCACACTACGATCGCCGCTACAGCGGGAGAAAGACAGAGCGGCTTGTGTAAACAAGCCACCTGTCAGTTCTCCCTGTGTAAAAGTGAAGATCAAACAGTTCTACTATGTAGAACTGTTGATCTTTGTTTTTACACTAGTAGACCTGTCCCTACACAGTTAGAATCACGCCCCTAGGACACACTTAACCCCTCCCTGTCCAATACTGTTAACCCCTTCCCTGCCAGTGTCATTTTTGCAGTAACAGTGCATATATATAGCACTGATTACTGCAGTAATGTCACTGGTACCCCCAAAAGTGTCAAAAATGTCAGTCAAGGGTCCGATCTGTCCGCCGCAATGTCGCAGTACCGCAAAAAAAATCGCAGATCGCCGCCATTACTCGTTAAAAAAAAAAACACCAAAAATGACAAAAATCTTTCCCTTTGTTAGTAAACGCGATAACTTTTGCGCAAACCAATCAAAATACGCTTTTTGCGATTTTTTTTACCAAACATAGGTAGCGTAAAACAAATTGGCCGAAAATTTTAAAAAATTTTGATTTTTACATTTTTTTTGGGGGGATTTCATATAAAAAAAAGTGAAAAATATTGTTGTTTTTGCAAAAATTACGCTCTTTTTTTGTTTATAGCGCGTGATCAAAAAATCGCACAGGTGATCAAATACCACCAAAAGAAAGCTCTGTTTGTGGGAAAAAAAGGACGTGAAATTCGTTTAGGTACAGCGTCGCACGACCGCGCGATTGTCCGTTAAAGTCACGCAGTAAAAAATCTCAAAATAACCCCTGGTCTTTTAGCAGGAAAATCCTCCGGTGGTAAAGTGGTTAAGAAGAAGCACATTAAGGTTATGGAGTGGCCTAGCCAGTCTCCAGACCTTAATCCTTTCAAAAATGTATGGAAGGAGCTGAAACTTTGACTTGCCAAGCGACAGCTAAGAAGCCTTAGGGATTTAGAGAAGATCTGTAAAGAAGAGTGGACCAAAATTCCCTCCTGAGATGTATGCAAACCTGGTAACCAACTACAAGAAACGCCTGACCTCTGTGCTTGCCAACAAGGGTTTCTCCACCAAGTACTAAGATGTTTTGCTTGTGGATCCAATACTTATTTTACTCACTGAACTGCAACTCAATTTATAACATTTTTATCATGTGTTTTTAATGGATTTTATTTCTGTTTCTATCATTTAAAATACACCTATGATAAAAAGATATAATAAAAAGTATAGAGCCCTCATTTCTTTGTAAGTAGGAAGCTTACAACATCTGCAGGGGATCAAATAATTATTTTCCCCACTGTAGTTGAAGGTAAATCTAAAGGAAAATGTGCAGAAATTGTAAAAGACAATGTATTGCCAGCCACATTTATATACCCCTTCGTTATCAGACCACTTTTACGTTTTCAATGCTGTTATAGTTTGACTGACAATTACTCGATAACGTGTACAGTACCCAAATTAATTTTATACAGAATATATACTATTTTTCTTTTTTCCAGAAACAGTTTTCTTTTGGTAATATCAGTGCCCATCAGTGCCGCCTATCATTGCCCAGGAGTGCCGCCTATCAGTGCCTACCAATGCTGCATATCAGTGCTACCTATCAGTGCCCATCAGTGCCGATCAGTGCCGCCTATCAGTGCCACCTATCAGTGCCCATCAGTGCCGCCTATCAGTGCCCAGCAGTGCCGCCTATCAGTGCCCAACAATGCTGCATATCAGTGCTACCTATCAGTGCCACATATCAGTGCTGCCTATCAGTGCCGCATATTAGTGCCACCCCATCAGTGCCTCCTCATCAGTGCCTGTCAGTGCGGCCTCATCAGTGCTCATCAGTGCAGGAAAAAACGTATCTATTTACAAAATTGTATAACATAAACAAAAAAACTTTTTTTTTTTAAACTTTTCAGTCGTTTTTTTATTTGTTTAGCAAAAAAGAAAAAACCTTGCGGTGATCAAATACCACCAAAAGAAAGCTCTATTTGTGGGGAAAAAATGACAAATTTGTTTTAGGTACAGTGTTGCATGACCGCGCAATTGTAATTCAAAATGCAACAGCGCAAAAGCTGAAAATTGGCTTGGGCGGGAAGGGGGTGAAAGTGCCCGGTATTGAAGTGGCTAAAGAGGACCTGACCTGCTTATTTCTATCACAAGGGATGTTTACATTCCTTGTAATAGGAATAAAAGAGATAAAAAAAAGCTTTTTTAAAGGGACAGTGTAAAAATAAAAAAAAAAGGTAACATAAATAATAAGAAAATTTTTTTTAAAGCACACCATCGCTCCGAGCTCGTGCGCAGAAGCAAACGCATACACAAGTCACGCCCACATATGTAAACGGTGTTCAAACCACACATGTGAGGTATCACCACGATCGTTAGATTGAGAGCAATAATTCTCGTACTAGACCTCTTCTGTTACTTTAAACTGGTAACTAAACTGTATAAATTTTTACAGCGTTGCCTATGGAGACTTTTTAAGTACCAGCGTTTTTCGCCATTCCACGAGCGAACGCAATTTTGAAGCATGACATGTTGGATATCTATTTACTCGGTGTAACATTCTCTTTCACATTATAGAAAAAAATTGGGCTAACTTTACTGGTTTTTTATTTTTTTATTCAAAAAAAGTGTATTTTTTCCAAAAGAATTGCGTCTATAAGACCGCTGCGCAAATACGGTGTGACATAAAGTATTACAACGATCTCCATTTTATTCTCTAGGGTCTCTGCTTAAAAAAATATATATATATTTATAATGTTTGGGGGTTCCGAGTAATTTTCTAGCAAAAAATACTGATTTTAACTTGTAAACAACAAGTGTCAGAAATAGGTCTGGTCCTTAAAGAAGAAGTAAACTCTTCGTTTTTTTTTTCTTTTTTTTTTTTTTTCCTGCAAAGTAAATGCATAATGTGCTAGTATGCATCACATACTAGCACATTATGTGACACTTACCTGCAACGAAGCCTGCGTTCTCCCTGCTGCCGACTGCATCCATCTTCACTCATCTTCCTTCCGGGTCTGCGGACTCCGGCTGTAATACTGGCCGCAGCCACGTGACGTCACTGCATGGGGGAGCTGCTAGTCACGGCACAGGGCTCTGAAGAAATGGCATGGGCAGCCGTTTCTTCAGAGCGCATGCGCCAATGGCCTTATTTTAGGCTTACCTATAGGTAAAAGTCATCAAAGTGGGTTTACAACCACTTTAGGTGGTTAAAAAGTCGAATATAATACAAATATATATAAAAATATATATCCTACGTTTTGGGTTTCCGTTTCGGCACCAACATTTCTGTTTGGTGCACCTCTAGACCTTACTCTTCTTGCAGTGAGGGCATTATTTTATTGTGATTTATATGTTATAAAACAGCTTACATGTAGATGCTTTTTTAAGCTGGATACACTCTATACAATCTTCTTTAGATTTTTTTCCTTTAGATTTACCATAACCATATAATACAAGGTCAAATCTAAACACTTTCGATTTGTATGCAATCAGGCAGGTCTTGCTCTCCATAGTTGAAGGTAAATTTAAAGGAAATCAAACAACAAAAGTTGTATAGTGTATCCATCGTTACTTGCTTAGGGCTGCAGTGGGTGGCTGGGCTGTGTAAATCTCAGCACAGGATGGACAGAAACACAAATCCTTTGGTAGGTATAAACAGCTCACTTAAACGTATTCCATCAGTGTATTTAGCTGTTAGCCTGGAGTTCAGCTTTAATAAAATAAACATTAGTCCAATTTGTGCCTGCCCTGGACCCAATATAAAAAAAAAAAGCGAAAAAAAATCAATAGATAGCCGGGTAGCTTTGACAGAAAGATAAATGGATAGATAAAACGCAGAAAATGATCCTAAAACAAACTTGCTTCTGCCATTCCTACTTCTAATAGAAGAGCAGTCCATGATAATTAGCTGGCATCTGATCATTATCTAAGTGCAGATATCTAAAAGCCGCAATGTATGTAAGTATAGATCTTCCACAATTTGCAAAGGATACATGAGCTCAGCAATACGTGGCCATATTAGCATAACCCACGTTGCCATACATCAGAGTCAGCATCCAAAGTTCAATATGTATCAAATCTATTCATCATAAAAAAATGGAGATCCTAAGCAGCACTATAGAACACAGCATGGTGATTAGGAGTATATAGATACACCTATCATCATTATAGAGCGGAGTGTGTTCATTATCAGTGTATATACACTCAGCATCTTTGTAAAACACAGTGTGTTCATTACAGCCGTATAGAGATACTCAGCATAATTGTAGAGTGTGGAGGGCTCGTTATCTGCATATAGACGCTCAGCATCATTACATCTTGTATTTGCCAAGTGACAGAAATGATGGCGCGCATTAAGACGTTCGGTGCGGTTCTAGTGGGTAAACACCGTGATGGACCCTTCCACTGTACAAAATGCAGTAATGATGAAACGGGCCTAGCGGAGGATTTGCATGTTTCCAACCAGGTAATTAGGCTGCCCTTGTCACCAAAATCTCATAAAACTTGCATTTTTTTCCGCCGTGGAGAGCAGAGGTGGGCGGAGATATGGTAATGAGACCATGGCACTGCGAAAGCTTTTAGGGGCAGATTCTATATCAAATGAGGCATGGGAGGAATGGAAATGAAAATGTTGTCACTGGAATTTAAAGGCCTATTATGACCTTGTTAGAGGCTGTGTTCCCTAGTTCCACAAATGGAGCAAACATAAAGGAAGGGGGGAGGCATAAATCTTCCTACGGGTGTCGGTGTCAGCTAAGCAGACAGATGAATGTCTTGAACATTTATAAATGAGAATGCACATATGTATGTTCTCAGTGAGTATAAGGAGGAGGGAAAAGGAAAGATGGGGGGGAAGATATGGCATAAGAAATTGGGGGAGGTAAAGGTGGGTAATAGACCGGAAGTAGAAAAGAAATAAAGCAAGGGAGGAAGCATGAGGGAAGGAAGCAAGGATGGAAGAAAAGGAAGAAACAAAGGAATGAAAGGGGGAATAGGAAAATAGAAGGCAGGAAGGAAGGATGAATGAGAGGAAGAGGAAAGAAACCAACAGACAGTGAAGGAAAGAATAAAAAAGTGAGGGAGGAATGAAATTCCAAATAGAAAGAAAGAAGGAAATATTAGAGAGATGAAGATGGGAGAGAGGAAGGAAGGAAGGAAGATAAATGGGAGAGAGGAAGGAAGGAAGGAAGTGTGGGAGGGAGAAAGAAAGGAAGGAAGGAAGGAAGGAAGGAAGGAAGGAAGGGAGGAAGTGTGGGAGAAAGGAAGGAAGGAAGGAAGGAAGGAAGGAAGGAAGGAAGGAAGGAAGGAAGGAAGGAAGGAAGGAAGGAAGGAAGGAAGGATAAATGGGAGAGAGGTAGGAAGGAAGGAAGGATAGATGGGGAGAGAAAGAAAGGATGGAAGGAGGAAGGAAGGAAGGAAGGAAGGAAGGAAGGAAAGAAGGAAGGAGGAAGGAAGGAAGGAAGGAAGGAAGGAAGGAAGGAAGGAAGGAAGGAAGGAAGGAAGGAAGGAAGGAAGGAAGGAAGGAAGGAAGGAAGGAAGGAAGGAAGGAAGGAAGGAAGGATAAATGGGAGAGAGGTAGGAAGGAAGGAAGGATAGATGGGGAGAGAAAGAAAGGATGGAAGGAGGAAGGAAGGAAGGAAGGAAGGAAGGAAGGAAGGAAGGAAGGAAGGAAGGAAGGAAGGAAGGAAGGAAGGAAGGAAGGAAGGAAGGAAAGAAGGAAGGAAGGAAGGAAGGAAGGAAGGAAGGAAGGAAGGAAGGAAGGAAGGATAAATGGGAGAGAGGTAGGAAGGAAGGAAGGATAGATGGGGAGAGAAAGAAAGGATGGAAGGATAAAGGAAGGAAGGATAGACAGGAAAGAGAAAGAAAGAAAGAAAGAAAGAAAGAAAGAAAGAAAGAAAGAAAGAAAGAAAGAAAGAAAGAAAGAAAGAAAGAAAGAAAGAAAGAAAGAAAGAAAGAAAGAAAGAATTACATCACTGCTAAAAAAAAAAAAAAAAAAAAGGAAAAATCAAATACCAAATGGAAAGAAAGAAGGAAAATTGAGCAAGATGAAGCTAGGAAGGAAAGAATGAAGAAAAGCCCCCCAATGCCCTCATTTCATGTTCATGAATGGAAAAAGACGTCAGGAAGGAAGGGTGGGTGAGAGGAAGATATAAGGCCAACAGACAATGAATAAAAGAATAGAAAAGGGATTAAAGAATACAATACCAAATAGAAGGAAAGAATGAGAGATGACGATAAAGAGGGAAGAAAGTAAAAATAAAGTAATGCCCCATACACACGTGCAGATTATCTGCAGACTTTTGTCTGCAGACTTACCTTTTCTATGTAGTGCAAGGGCCTGCCGGATTGCATACAAATTGAAAGTGTTTAGGTTTGACCTCATATTAAATGGTTTTGGTAAGTCTGCAGACAAAAGTCTGCAGATAATCTGCACGTGTGTATGGGGCATTAAGAAAGAAATATAGAGGAATAGAGGGAGAGAAGACATCACTGCATTGCTGTGTGAGGAGCCTGTGCAACTCTCAGGACTGGGTGAACAGAAATAAGTGTTTGGAGGTAAAAATAGTTCCTTTATATATCAAGTAATAGTTGTCACATTCAAATGGAATAGTTCTATAATGTTGAAAATGTTTTGTAGCTTATCCAAGCCATTTTTTCAATTCCAATGAGTGTCAGGACCATACCACAACATTTAGGCAGCACCAACATCCTAATCCGATCACAATGGAATGTGTAGATATTACTGTCCAAGAACAAGACGGGAGGTGTGAAAGTTGTGGAACCACCCTGTTCTTGTTACCTAATCCCATCCATGGTGTCAGGAAGTCTGCATAGGTGTTGATTTCTCAATTTACTTTGTTAAAGGTGTAAATTGTTGTCAAAGCACCGGGGCAGAGACCGTAAAATATTATATGTGGAAGACAGATGATGTTGAAGGTCCCCTTTTGACAGAAACCTTCTTACATCTTAAGGAAAAAGGACATTCTTTCAAGGACAGTGAGGTGCACAGTTTGGACAGGGAGGACAGCTGATTCACAAGAGGCATTCAAGAGGCCAACTACGTCAAACTGGATCAAACATCACTGAACAGGGTGAGGGCCTTCAACGCAATCTGTCTTCCACATTTAATGCAGTTTTAACGTCTCTGCTCTGGTGATTTTACAACAATAAACACCTTTAGCCATGTACTTCAGGGAAATAACACCTGGCTTGCGTGTTGTCTCTCCTGTTTCCATGGCCCATTTATATATATAGTATCTCACAAAAGTGAGTACACCCCTCACATTTTTGTAAATATTTTATTATATCTTTTCATGTGACAACACTGAAGAAATGACACTTCGCTGCAATGTAAAGTAGTGAGTGTACAGCTTGTATAACAGTGTAAATTTGCTGTCACCTCAAAATAACTCAACACACAGCCATTAATGTCTAAACCGCTGGCAAAAAAAGTGAGTACACAAAAGTGAGTACACCCCCAAAAGTGAGTATACAAGTGAAATGTCCAAATTGGGCCCAAAGTGTCAATATTTTGTGTGGCCACCATTATTTTCCTTAACCCTCTTGGGCATGGAGTTCACCAGAGCTTCACAGGTTGCCACTGGAGTCCTCTTCCACTCGTTCATGATGACATAACGGAGTTGGTGGATGTTAGAGACCTTGCACTCCTCCACCTTCCATTTGAGGATGCCCCACAGATGCTCAATAGGGTTTAGGTCTGGAGACATGCTTGGCCGGTCCATCACCTTTACCTTTTTTTTAGCAAGGCAGTGGTCGTCTTGGAGGTGTGTTTGGGGTCGTTATTATGTTGGAATACTTCCCTGTGGCCCAATCCCTGAAGGAAGGGGATCATGCTCTGCTTTAGTATGTCACAGTACATGTTGGCATTCATGGATCCATCAATGAACTGTAGCTCCCCAGTGCATGGCAGCACTCATGCAGCCCCAGACCATGACACTCCTACCACCATGCTTGACTGTAGGCAAGACACACTTGTCTTTATACTCCTCGCCTGGTTGCCACCATACATGCTTGACACCATCTGAACCAAATACACTTATCTTGGTCTTATCAGACCACAGGACATGGTTCCAGTAATCCATGTCCTTAGTCTGCTTGTCTATAGCAGACTGTTTGTGGGCTTTCTTGTGCATCATCTTTAGAAGAGGCTTCCTTCTGGGATGACAGCCATGCAGACCCATTTGATGCAGTGTGCGGCATATGAACTGAGCACTGACAGGCTGACCTCCCACCCCTTCAACCTCTGCAGCAATGCTGGCAGCACTCATACGTCTATTTCCCAAAGAAAACCTCTGGATATGACGCTGAGCACGTGCATTCAACTTCCTTTGTCGACCATGGGGAGGCCTGTTCTGAGTGGAACCTATCCTGTTAAACCGCAATGGTCTTGGCCACCATGCTGCAGCTCAGTTTCAGGGTCTTGACAATTCTCTTATAGCCTAGGCCATCTTTATGTAGAGAAACAATTCTTTTTTTTTCAGATCCTCAGAGAGTTCTTTGTCAATAGGTGCCATGTTGAACTTCCGGTGACCAGTATGAAAGAGTGAGAGCGATAACACCAAATTTAACACACCTGCTTCCCATTCACACCTAAGACCTTGTAACACTAATGAGTCACATGATACTGGGGAGGGAAAATGGCTAATTGGGCCCAATTAGGATATTTTCACTTATGGGGTGTACTCACTTTTGTTGCTAGCAGTTTAGACTTTAATTGCTGTGTGTTGAGCTATTTTGAGGGGACAACAAATTTACACTGTTATACAAGCTGTACACTCATTACTTTACATTGTCATTTCTTCTGTGTTGTCACATAAAAAGATATAATAAAATATTTACAAAAATGTGAGGGGTGTACTCACTTTTGTGAGATACTGTACCTACACGATCTGATGACAATATGCCAATGCATTTCAATGGACATGACCCTTTTTGTTGCACCAAAATGCATGGTATTTGTGTTGTGGGACACTGTAGTGCGTTGTGCATTGATTTCTATTATACAGTACATTGGAGTGCCCTTCACAATGAAATGAACTACAAATCATCACAGTATGACAGGTGTGTTAACGTGGCAATGCATGTTACTGAAATACATAATTGTGAATGGGCCTTTAAGGATTTTAAATGGATACATAACTCAGCAGGATAAATGTTTGAACCCTCAAAATGCTGCAGACCAAGGCCATATGAGTCTACCGAGTCAGCTCTAAGACTGCAGATTACAATATAAAGCAATCCTTAACCGCTTGCCGACCGTCGCAAGTAAATTTACTGCGGCGTTCAGCCCCTCACAGGCAAATTAACGTCATTAGCCTGGGAAGGTCTGGGGAGCGAGCGCACGCCGCCGGAGGCGCGCTCCCACGCGGTCACGGAACCCCCGCGCGTGTGACCGGCGGACCCGATGTCCGCCGGTCACTCGGCGATCGTCGGGGGAGAGGGAGAAAGTCAGGCAGCTTGTGTAAACAAGCTGCCTGTCATTCTCCTCGGTGTAAAAACACTGATCACACGGTTCTACTATGTAGAACCGTTGATCAGTGTCCTTACACCTCAAGTCACAGCCAATCACAGTAAGAATCACGCCCCTAGAGACACACACAGCCCCTCCCTCTCAAATAAAGTTAACCCCTTCGCTACCAGTGTATTTTTACAGTAACAATGCATATGTATAGCACTGATTACTGTAGAAATGTCACTGGTAACCCCAAAAGTGTCAAAAATGTCAGTCAAGGGTCCGATCTGTCCGCCCCAATGTCACAGTACCGCAAAAAAAACAACAAAAATGACAAAAATCTTTCCCTTTGTTAGTAAACGCGATAACTTTTGCGCAAACCAATAAAAATACGCTTTTTGGGATTTTTTTTACCAAACATATGTAGCATAAAACAAATTGGCCGAAAATGTTAAAAAATTTTGATTTTTACATTTTTTTTTGGGGAATTTCATATAAAAAAATGTGAAAAATATTGTTATTTTTGCAAAATTTACGCTCTTTTTTTGTTTATAGCGCAAAAAGTAAAAAGCGCACAGGTGATCAAATACCACCAAAAGAAAGCTCTGTTTGTGGGAAAAAAAGGACGTCAAATTTGTTTAGATACAGCGTCGCACGACCGCGCAATTGTCCGTTAAAGTCACGCAGTGCCGAATCGCAAAATACCCCCTGGTCGTTTAGCAGCCAAATCCTCCGGGGCTTAAGTGGTTAATATGTACATTACCTTATAGCTTTATCTATTTAATAACATATTTTATCATAGTTGCTCTGACATATATTGTTTAAAAACAGCATGGTTTCAGCTAGTATTCCCCTTAAATGTAAAGTAAAATAATGCCATCAGGGTATAATGAATGCAATGGATAGAACACACCAGATAGTATATTCAAGAAAATGCAAGGTGCTAATCAACTTTCTAATCAATTATTTGATTTGGATCTTTGGATTTGCATGATATTCATTATAAGCTTGCATAAAAATCAATCAATAAGGGAAATTAAGTTTAAAATATAAATTATTTTCTAAACATTCAGCACCTGTCTATAGAGTTCAGAGTCGTCTTCTGCAGCAAACTTTCTAGTCGGCAGACAGGGGGCCATCTTGATTAAGAGTTCCTAAAACTCCAGAGGCAGACATCTCGCACTTAGCGTCATTGTTTGTGAGAACCCTGCTTATTCAAAGGGAGCTCTTAGGCCATACAGCTAATTTATTTTCTGCAACCATGGGTTTCAGGGAAAAAAATAGCTTGATCCCCCCATCAAAACAGACATTGTTGACAGGGTAATTCCTCCAGCCTCCCTCGATCGATCAACTTGGTACACTGAGCCTGCCCATTAAAGGTTCGAAATTTCAGCCAGCAGAGATTTGAACCGTATATATGGCCAGTCTTAATGTTGTAAATGTAGTGGTACCCCCGCAAGATCTACTGGATTTTTGTGTCTTCCCATATACATACACAGCCAGGCGACAGCAACTTTGCAACATTCGCACAGACCTCAAGAGTTAGTCCAGCACAGGGGTCCCATTCAGGCAACTGGACCCTGGAATCCCTAAATGCCAGGCTCCAAAATATTTCTGGCCTATCTCCCTGTCTTCTGAGCCTTAGGAATTTGAGAAGACTCTAGAAATATTCAGGCTTAATGTCTGTTCCTGGACCTTCTAAGTTCTAGAACCATCTAGCCAGTTCCATAAATCAGGGGTAGGTAACAGAGACCCAGCCCTTGGAGCTCTGAACAGCATAAGCCAATCAATGAACTTTACCTCATCTGACTACAAAGGAGCTAAAACTAAATTTTCCTACTCTGTACACTGAGGGCGCTACAAAAATACTGCTGATTTCCATAAGAAATAGCAATTTTGGGCAATTACAAAACATAGTCAACATAAATAGCTTTGTTTTAGTTTTGGACAGAGTAAGGAAGGATTAGAGGTGCTCCAGTGTTCTCATTGGGGAGATTTTAACTGACTTCCTGTTCCAGGTGGCACTCCATCCCAAACAAAGAATTTCATGTTGACACCTACTTTAGTTAAGAGGCCCAAATTGTCAATGTTTGTAATATCAACTAAACCCTCAACTTGTGTGAAGAGCAAAAGGCTGTAGGAAGTCTACCCTGTCGCAGTGACATGGACTACATATTGGCAAATGTCCTGCGACCTATAACAGCATTTCTTAAAGTAGAGGGGTTTTTTTTGCACCCCTAGCCCCATGGCCACGTTGTCTTATGTAAAGAGTACACTTTATACCTAAACTAAGGGTTCCCAGCCTGAGGTATCTTTACCCTTTGGGGGTATAGGACCCAAATGAAGGTAGTATGAGGCTGGATCTCAGAATAATTCTTAAACTTTGAAACAGGAGTCCCTGTGTTATTGTCCCTGAAATTAAAGTAGAGATTTGCTATTTTTATATAAAAATTGATAAATATCATAAAAACCCTCTGGTCTTTTTTCAGCTTGTAAAGTAAAACCAAGTTATTGACAATTTTTAGAGATTATACTGGTACCAAACATGATGATAATGATTGTGTTGATGATAGTGATGATGGTTTTGACTTGTGAAGACAGTACGAGCACAAACTGTTTTGCCATTTTCCCCTCCACCTCATTATAAATATATTATATATTACCAAAGGCAATTCTCCAGAAAACCAATACATCTTTAAAACACAAAAATGATTATGGTCAATAAAGTAGATCTGAACCCTAAAAGTAGAACATTTAGTTTGCATCCTAAGCAATTACCAACTTCTTTTTCCAAAAATACTCCCCCCCCCCCCCTACCTTTTCCACTTTTCTCAGCCACTTGCTATCTACATGTACTCACTCCAGTGTCGGCTGTACATTTTTGCTTTGGGGCAGTTTCCTGAGAGTGGCAACCGTGGACAATGCCTGAACAATGTACATCAGTGTGGCTGACCAGAGTCCCTTCCAGGGATAACAGAGGAGCACCACTGTGAGGCACCACCTCTGCCAGGAAGTGCCTGGGCAAAGAACGTCATGGCAGGATCACTGGGTATTTGTTTAACCACTTGCCGACCGCCGCAAGTACATATACTGCGGCGGTCAGCCCCGGCCAGGCAAAGTGACGTACCGGTATGTCACTAGCCTGTCGCTCGCTTGTGAGCCAATAGCGAGCGAGCGCGCGCCCGTTGAGGCGCGTGCTCACCCCGGCTCATTCCATAACAAGTCAGTGCGTGTGACCGGCGGACCCGATGTCCGCCGGTCACTCGCGATCGTTCGCCGGGAAGGGAGAAAGGCAGGCGGCTAATGTAAACAAGCCGCCTGTCATTCTTCCCTGTGTAAAACTGGAGATCAGACGGTTCTACTATGTAGGACCGTTGATCTCTGTTTTTACACTAGTAGCCATGTCCAATCACAGTTAGAAACACGCCCCTAGGACACACTTAACCCCTCCCTCTCCAATACAGTTAACCCCTTCCCTGCCAGTGTCATTTTGCAGTAACAGTGCATATATATAGCACTGATTACTGTAGTAATGTCACTGGTAACCCCAAAAGTGTCAAAAATGTCAGTCAAGGGTCCGATCTGTCTGCTGCAATGTCGCAGTCCCGCAAAAAAAATTGCAGATCGCCGCCATTACTCGTTAAAAAAAAAAACAACAAAAATGACAAAAATCTTTCCCTTTGTTAGTAAACGCGATAACTTTTGCGCAAACCAATCAAAATCCGCTTTTTGCGATTGTTTTTACCAAACATATGTAGCATAAAACAAATTGGCCGAAAATGTTAAAAAATTTTGATTTTTACATTTTTTTGGGGGGAATTTCATATAAAAAAATTTGAAAAATATTGTTATTTTTGCAAAATTGACGCTCTTTTTTTGTTTATAGCGCATGATCAAAAAATCGCACAGGTGATCAAATACCACCAAAAGAAAGCTCTGTTTGTGGGAAAAAAAGGACGTCAAATTTGTTTAGGTACAGCATCGCACGACCGCGCAATTGTCCGTTAAAGTCACGCAGTGAAAAATCGAAAAAAAACCCTGGTCAGGAAGGGGGTAAAATCTTCCGGGGCTTAAGTGGTTAATGAAAACCACAGATTTAAAAACATTTCTAAATGTAGTTGTAAACCTCAGAAGACAACAAAAAGGTTTGCACCTCTCAAGGCAGACCATCAAAAGTTCCAATACTGTAGGGGGAACCAGAAGAAGCTGTCTATAGAATGCCGGGTGCCTGCCATGACTAAGCATAGGTGTACATGTCTGCTGAATTGTTTCCTGAGCTGTGAGTGCATGTCATGTCCTCTCTTCTTATGGATCTATAAATAGATATGAAGATTTTATACTGGATGTGCCGCCACCTTTGCTCTTCTTTGTCTCTAGTTGTAAACTTCACTCATGGAATCCAAACAAAGCAAACGTATCTGAAGTGTTTATTTACAGTGCATCCGGAAAGTATTCACAGCACTTCGCTTTTTCTACATTTTGTGAAGTTACAGCCCTATTCCAAAATAGATTAAATTCATTATTTTCCTCAAAATTCTACAAACAATACCCCCTAATGACAATGTGAAATACGTTTTTTTGAAATCTTTGCAAATTTATTAAAAGTAAAAAATGAAAAATTCCATGTACATAAGTATTTACAGCCTTTGCCATGACACTCAAAATTGAGCTCAGATGCAAACTATTTCCACTGATCTTTCTTGAGATGTTTCTACAAATTGATTGGAGTCCACCTGTGGTAAATTGATTTGATTGGACATGATTTGGAAAGGCACACACCTGTCTATATAAGGTCCCACAGGTAACAGTACATATCAGATCACAAACAAAGCCATGAAGTCCAAAGAATTGTCTGTAGACCTCCGAAACAGGATTGTATCAAGGCACAGATCTGGGTAATGGTACAGAAAAATTTCTGCAGCATTGAAGGTCCCAATAAGCACAATAGCCTCCATCATCCGTAAATTTAAGAAGTTTGGAACAACCAGGACTCTTCCTAGAGCAGGCTGCCTGGCCAAAGTTGATCAGGGGAGAAGGGCCTTAGTTAGGGAGGTGACCAAGAACTCGATGGTCACTCTGACAGGGCTCCAGCATTTCTCTGTGGAGAGAGGAGAACCTTTCAGAAGAACAACCATCTCTGCAGCACTCCATCAATCAGGCCTGTATGGTAGAGTAGCCAGATGAAAGCCATTCCTCAGTAAAAGGCACTTGTCAAACCGCCTGGAGGTTTGCCAAAAGACACCTGAAGGACTCTCAGACCACGAGACACAAAATTCTCTGGTCTGATGAAACAAAGATTGAACTCTTTGTCCTAAATGGCAAGCGTCATGTCTGGAGGAAACCTGGCACCGCTCATCACCTGACCAATACCATGCCTACAGTGAAGCATGGTGGTGGCCGTATCATGCTGTGGGGATGTTTTTTAGCGGCAGGAACTGGGAGACTAGTCAGGATGGAAAGAAAGATGAATGCAGCAATGTACAGAGACATCCTTAATGAAAACCTGCTCCAGATCACTCTGGACCTTTGACTGGGGCGAAGGTTTATCTTCCAACAGGACAACGGCCCTAGGCACACAGTCAAGATAACAAAGGAGTGGCTATGGGACAACTCTGTGAATGTCCTTGAGAGGCCAAGCCAGAGCCCAGATTTGAACCCGATTGAACATCTCTGGAGAGATCTGAGAATGGCTGTGCACCGACGCTCCCTATCCAATCTGAATTAAGCTTGAGAGGTCCTGCAAAGAAGAATGGGAGAAACTGCCCAAAAATAGGTGTGCCAAGCTTGTAGCATCATACGCAAAAAGACTGGAGGCTGTAATTGGTGCCATTGAGCAAAAACTGTGAATACTTATGTACATGTGATATTTTTCTTTTCTTTTTTTATATATAAATTTGCAAAGATTTATAAAAAAGTTGTTTCACTTTGTCATTATTAAGTATTCTTTGTTGAATTTTGAGGAAAATAATGAATTTAATCAATTTTGGATTAAGGCTGTAACATAACAAAATGTGGAAAAGGTGAAGCGCTGTGAATACTTTCCTGGATGCAGTATATCTCTCTGAAAATCTCTAAGTGTCATTTCTCTCTGTTGCTTTGTTCCTCTGTTATCAGCATTAGTCACTTTTGAGAAGTTTTTTCGACACATGAGATACATTTGCATCAGGAGGGAGGGGGAAGCTCAGCAGACAACTTGTCTATTCAGAACACAGTTCTTCTGCTGTGTGGGGGGGGGGGGGTGCCTTTTCTCCAATCAGCTGTCACACTGTAACTGCAAGGGGTGTAGAGAGGAGAAGACTGCAGATAAAAAAGTAAAACCTATTCAGGAGGATTTGTTTCATCTCTGTGTATCATCTGAGGCTGTTCACTTCCGTGAATATATGTGAGGGTTTACAACCACTTTAACCTCCGATTTTATATTAACATCAAAGCTAAAATAAAATTTTAGTGATTGGGTTTAGATTTAGGGTCACAAAAGTACAGCAGGAAGTGAGAGAAAATCTCCTTTAAGTTAAGGAATTGCTACCTTTGATCATTGTCAGTCTCGAACAGTTGTCCCCATCGGGAAATTCCCCACACCTTCTGTTAAAATTTTGGATTTTGGCTAACATTCCATAGAAATGAAAGCCATCACTAGGACAGGAAATAAGAGACCATGTCCACAACAAAAACACAGGTTGGAATAAAACTTGGCAGAGGTTCTGACCCTTCCCCATTTTATGCAAAATAAAAAAAAAAAAATGGTTTGACTAGAATTCCACTCTAAATAGATATTACTTTGAAAGAGGCTTAATATATTTCTTTATATTAAAAAATGAATATTTTAGGTTTCATCACTCTCAGCTTCTTCTTCAGAATCTGTTGATAAAATTATAATGCGCAAAGTAGGACCTACGGAAGCCTTACAGCCAGAATGAACAATGTTCTCACTACCTATGAAGGAGTATGGGACCCCTGGGTCTGCTTTGATGCCTACACTTAAGACTGCCTTGCAAGACATTCCAGATAAATGACATGCGGTCATCGTCTAGCTGTCTCCCGTTTTCCTACACCTTCTTAACCCCCTCTCTCCCCTTCCTTCTATCTTTCCTTTGCTTACATAGGTTAAAACACTCTACTTCCTTAATCTTTATTGCCCTCCTTTTTCTATACTTCTCGTGGTCTACAACAACTCTTTTAATATGTGACAACAGGCTTAGATTCCTAAATTTCACCCACCAGGTCTCTGGCCTATAGTTCAATGATAGCATGACATTAGTTCTCTAAGAATATTGCCCCAAAAATATTAGGTGGACCGTATACTACTGGAATATTGCTATTACTTCACACTTCAAGATGCATAACCTCATATCTGTGTGTTTTGTCTATCAGTCAACCATGTACGGGTGTTTCACTATATTGCGCCCTTAACCACTTGCCTTCTGTGCACTTAAACACCCTTCCCATCCAGGCCAATTTTCAGCTTTCAGCGCTGTCACACTTTGACTGACAATTGCGCGGTCATGCTACACTGTACCCATATGAAATTTTTATCATTTTTTTCACACAAATAGAGCTTTCTTTTGGTGGTATTTAATCATCTCTGGGTTTTTTATTTTTTACAAAAAAAAAGAATAAAGACAAAAAATTTTGAAAAAAAAAAAAGTTTTTCTTATTTTCTGCGAGTAAATTTTGAAAATAAATTTTTCTCCTTCACTGATGTGCGCTGATGAGGCGGCACTGATGGGCACTGATAGGCTGCACTGATGGGCACTGATGAGGTGGCACTTATGGGCACTGATGAGGTGGCACTTATGGGCACTGATGAGGCGGTACTAATATGCCGCACTGATGAGCACTGAGAGGCGGCACTGAGAGGCGGCACTGATGAGCACTGATAGGCGGCACTGCTGGGCACTGATAGGCGGCACTGCTGGGCACTGAGAGGCGGCACTGCTGGGCACTGAGAGGTGGCACTGCTGGGCACTGACAGGTGGCACTGCTGGGCACTGAGAGGCGGCACTGATGGGCACTGATAGGCGGCACTGATGGGCACTGGCGGATGGCACTGGACACTGACGGGTGGCACTGATGAGCGACACTGATGGGCAGCACCATCAGTGCCCACACTCAGTGCCCATAGTGCTGCCAGTCAGTGCTCATCAGTGCCTAGATGAGCAGGCACTGATGGGCACTGACTAGCAGCACTATGGGCACTGATTGTGGGCATTGATGGGGGCACTGATGGCGGGCACTGTGGGCACTGATGGGGGGGCACTGTGTGTGTGTTTTTACCTTGCAGTAATCAGGGCACTGGTGATCGGTGCCCTGATTACATTGCTGTGTGTCCCCGGCGCTGTGAGGCTCCCCCTCCTTCCTCACACTGCAGGCTCCGTGTGAGGAAGGAGCGCCGGCGATGAGAGATGATCTCATATGTTTACATATGAGATCATCGCTCATTGGACGGCCAGATCACGTGGTGAATGGCCGATGTGATTGGCCATTCACCACGATCTGTGATCGTCCGTGTCCAAGGGGGCGTGTCACTGGGAGGCCGTTTAAAAACGGCCTCCCGAAAATTCGAGTCCGCGCTGCAGCCGTATATAGGCTGTAGCGCGGACGGGGGGTGGTTAAAAACATTTGAATAAAAATGCAAAAAAAGTCAACAAAAAGAAAACAATGTTAATGGAAGTGTTCCCAACCTCATCCAATGGAGCTATTACCACATTATCAGCCCCCAATTCCCCTGGGAAGTCTGGAGCAGGGTAGCCAGGCCTTTGATTTCTACCCTCTAGAGCCCACAAGAGATACAAAATGCCAGCATTTAAAGAGTGGCATAGTAGCTTAAATCAGAGACCTGTATTGGCGCTTTTCCACTGCATGGAACCGAACGGTTCGGCTCGCTTTTGTGCTTTTCCACTGCTGGTACCGCATGGTATAGTGTAGGAACGGTTCAGTTCGGTACGGTACGGCGGCGCTTTTCCACTGCATGGAACCGAACGGTACGGCTCTCAAAAACAGTACCACCTCGATTGTGGTTCCAACAGGTACCATAACCGGTACCATATCCCACAATCCTTTGCATGCAGTCACTACTAGCCACTGATTGGTCAGAGAATCCCACCCACCCTGTTGTTATCCCACCCACTTAACTTTAGTACTACTTTAGTGGAAAAGCAAACCATACTGTACCGTACTGAACCGTTCCAACACCGTACCATGCGGTACCAGCAGTGGAAAAGCAAACAGGGCCAAGCAGGGCAGAGTAGAGCCGAGCCGGTACTTGCAGTGGAAAAGTGCCATAAGTTTATATCTACAATCAAAAGAAATTCCTGCAACACTTCACCTTTACTGTACCTTCATTGAAAATACATCACAGACAATGTGGGGTACAGTAAAAGTTGATGCCTTTCACTCTGTGACTAGCGCCTACTTGTGAAGGTATGAGTAAACGCCAGTCACAGCAGCAAATTCCAGATTTCTTTTGCTCGTCTGCAGACGAGCTGTGCTAGCACCTTCACAAAAACCCTGGCTATGCTGTGGATGGATCAGTGGTGTATTTAGATTTTGTGCTGCCCTAGGCCTGACTAAAATTGTGCATCCCTAATTTAAATATGACCCACCCCTTCCTGTAAAGACCACACCCCTTCCTGTTTCAGACCGATTCTGTCATCTGTAAACCACAGACTACAACCACAGTGTATCACTGCCCATCAGCGTAGCATTCCCATAAGTTCAGCTTCATCAGTGCCCATCAGCGCAGCCTTTTTAGTGCCACCTTATTACTGCCCATCAGTGCAGCATATCAGTGTAGCCTCATCAGTGGCCATTAGTGCAGCCTAATGTATTTGGACTTGTGTTTGCTGCCACTGATTGTAATTATAGGATTATTTCACTCATTTGTATAATCACTAGGATGTCCATAGTCATTATACAAATAAGTGAAATAATCATTGACAGCAAACACAAGTCCAAATATCTTATGAGATAGGAATAATCTTACTAATCCAGTGACATATTGCAATGGCACATATGAGGTGAGCAGGTCAAAAATATCATTGCTATCATATACAATTGAACGTCTTGATTGTATATGATGCTATTCAATATGCTCCTTCAAGGACAAGGATGTTTAAATAAATAAAATGATATTATTGACACAATGCCTGCCATACCTTGGGGCAAAGGAGGCATTAGGCTGCAGTGCTACACTTATTAGCATTGGGGGCCGTCGGGCAAGTTGTAATAAGTGTGGTTGTTGGCCTGCGGTCTGTCTGAATGTCCTCACACGACGGTATTATCATACCAGGGTCATATCATGGGTGCTTTATGTGGAAGCCAGACTTATTTGCCTCCTGGACCCTGCCCTCTGGCCCAATTCGCCCCATAAGACTGGCACTATACTAAAAGTGTAGCGCAAACCGGCGGGGACCCTTTTTTGTGCGGGAGCAGGGAGGAGGCTGTTTTTTTTTGTGGGGGGGTTCAGCTTTTTTGCTGCCCCCCTGCAAAGTGCCGCCCTAGGCCTGGGCCTTGTTGGCCTAGGCCAAGATACAGCACTGGGATGGATGGGTAATGTGCTCACCTGGAGTGGCTTTGTCTTCAGTGGTGGTTATCTACATTTATATCTAGTTGGTTATAGCCAGGGTGTCTTGTCTTGACAGAGATGAGACTTCCACACTGGATGATGTGGTTGTGGGACAGGCCAACTTACAAAGTGTAAAACCCCTTTAAGTTATATGATATCTCTTTGACCTCAGCTTGACAAATTACAATGTACTGGTATTTGGCAAACTTTGAGTTTGTGAACGTACTATTTCTTTATGAAAGTTAATTAATTCTAAAAAAGTTCAGAATGGATGAAAATAACAGTGAGCTAAGTGAGGGTACCAAAAAATTCAGCAAAGTAATGTTATACCCCAGCTCTGCTTACAACTGGTATTTTTTTGGGGAGGGGGGGTTCACGTGTTGCAAACCCCATTGGCTCGTTATAACTTTTAGAGATTTTAGTGAAGAAAAATCTCCTTCTTAAAATATGTGTGTCTATAGTCCTTCCAGTGGTCAAAGAAAGATGTTATCTGTTCAAAACAAAGTTTCTCAATAAGTTATACCTTGTCTAAAAAAAAGCTAATTTACCAACATAGAAACACCCCAGACAAATTTGAAAATGTTTTGAAATAGGTGGTTTGCTACCTCAGGTTTAGCTCCAACTTCATTCATTCTGAATTGATTATTGTCTTAAAGAGGGGGAGACTGGTTGGTGTGTCCTATACTGGCGGACACTAGGCCCATTGGGTATATATAATTATATATTTTTGTAAAGTTTGTGATTATATTTACAATTGACAGTAATTTGAAAGAGAGATTGGATTGCATTTTTGTTGGTTATGTAAAAGAAATGTCTAAAAATTTATAAAAATGATTGGAGTAAAGTTTCCCAATCACCTGTTTATTAAACAATACGGATTCCCTATTGACAATGTGACATCAATATCATGAGCAGCTTAGGAAAACAGGAGATTCTGGCGATAGCTTGTCACTTAAAGTGATTGTAAATCGAATTTCAAATTGTTGTCTTTTCATACAATTCCCTGTGTTAGATAAAGTTATGTGCCCCAGTTTATGTTCTTTTTAAAAAATATGCCACCTTATACCTAATTTCAGAGCGCCCCATGGCACTCACGTGACCGCCCACTGCTCTCCTACTGATCTGACAACTACAGCAGGAGGGGCTGATAATTCCATGCTGACATCAGCAAGGAGGAGAGAAGGAGAGCGGTGGGAGGTCATGTGTGCCCCGAGCAGTGCTCTGAAATAAGGTATAAGGTGGCATAATTTTTATAAAGCACATACACTGGGACACATAGGTAAGGTAATCTAACACAGGGGATTGCATGAAAATAACAAATTTATTTTAGCAGCAGGAGGGAAGGGGAGGGTGGGGAGCAGATCGTCACTGACACTAGCTGACAGGCAGGGAGGGAAGGGGAGAGGAAAGAGAGGAGGGACAGCAGGATGACGGAGGCACCAAACTGACCACGGTATCAGGGCTCAGCATCCATAATAAACGTGGTCAGTTTACAGAGGAGAGGGCAGCACCAGGCAGGATCAGCCAGGTATTTTGAATGATAGAAAGGGACAAATTACGTAGCACAAGCACTGCGCTGTTATTCATGCTTTAAAGGAATGGGATCAATTATTTTTTTTTTAGGGTAACAGCCGCTTTAAGTCCTCAAGAGTTTATAGGAAAATACAATATTTCACAACAACCCAAAGGGAAGCCTGCGTGCACTCATGATTTCCAACAATCCGAAGATGACAAGTTTTAGCTGGTAGACAACATCTGTTAAGAGAGCAGAATGCGGCCGGGCCTTTCAGTGCCCAAACAGGAAGAGGTCTAAGGAGTTGCGACCCTAAGGTTTTCCTTTCTTGTCAGGAACCTTTCCATACCACTAGTATTGTCCCTAACAAGCGGAGTACCTGTCCCTACTCTACCCGCTCGCAAAAAGAGCACCAAGCTTGGAAGCCAGGGCCCCAAATAGACTCTGTCTGACCCAAGAATGCTTTCCTGAGTCACATGGGGCAGGAGCAATTGGGTGCCATAGAGTAACTGTGTTCCTCTTGACTTAATTTCCAGCTGAGGTGCCGCTGCAGAAGAGTGCTACCTGCAGTGGAGAAAGTAGACTGCACCTGCCTACAGACTGGAAGATGTTCGGCATCATCTAGCCCTTTCTTCCCTAAACTTACTGTCCTTACTGGCACGTCTCTTTCATTGGATTTCAGTTCTTTCAATCTTGTACACTCAGAATTACATGTGGATGTTATCAAGGGTGATCTTCATGCATATCCAGTCTTCCAAAGAAAACCCACTCCTCCAGACTGATAGTTACCAACAAGGCAATTTGATATTTGCATAACTCTTTCGAAGATCCATTGCTTGCATTAGGGTTGAGGACCCTACATCTCACTACTTGCATCAGGTCTGAGGATCCTTATGAGAAGTACTGAGGCCGGGTTCTGTTATGTTTTTAGGCAGAAGCTATGTACATCTCCCTACTGGCCCCTCTTACTAGCCATAATCTTACCACGTAGAGAAGCACAGAGACCCAGTGATAACATTATTACTAAAAAAGTCTAAAAAAGGTATGTCACTGTTTTTTTTTTGTTTTTTTTATTAGCATGTGCATGAAGGTTGAAACAAGGAACCAGAGAAGGAAAAATATAAGCAGATGACATTTCAACTCTAAGCTTGCAAGCACCCAGACAAAACTGAAATATCAGCACTGGGTGGAGCTGCCTTTTAAACAACATCTCCGAACAAGATTTTCTCCATCCCAGCACTAGCAGCACATCTAAAACCAGCATTCATATATGTTTAATGGCCCTGAAACTAATGAACGACATTAATTATTTATCGCAGACTGATTTGCAGGGATTCAACGCTTGAATTGACCCTTAGCTGACGAATACCCATTGTGAAGAAAGAGGGGAAATTGGGATTTTGACTGCTAAAGTATTTTATTCTGATTAATGAATATTAATACATGTTGAAACCCCCTCCAAGAGTCTCAGTGCTGAACTAGATAAACTGGAAGTGGAATTCAAACAAGACTTGCGCCCTGGAGTAGAGCTAGCCATACCCGAAAAGAGACCGCCAGCTGGTATGCCGATTATGGTGCAGCCGTGCAGCACTCTCATGGTGCGTTGGGTAAAAATGATCTCAGGAGGGAACCTCAGGAGACGGTCGTTCTCAGGAAAAGAGATCTGACGGGCTGAAAGATTGTGGCTGATTCCTAATGGCTGTGTGCTGATTGTGTAGATGGAAGCCGCTACTGTGCCTGACAGGCTAAAGGGAGCTCGTCAGACATGCAAAGAACATGACGAGCATGTCGAGTGAGAGTCTTCCCAGGGTAAGACTGTTCGGAAACAAGATATCATATTCCTTTGTGTATGGCAAGCTTAAGACGTTAGTTTAACCCAGCGTAAGTAAGGTTTTAAATTCACCAATTAGGTCTAGAGCAATGCTTTCTTTCAAAATACAGCACTTATTTATTATTTATCAGTTTTCCATATTTATATAGCAGCAACGTAGTACCAAGCTGTCATTATTTCCAGATAGGACCCCATATTCTGATGATCTGGACAGAATATGAAAAAATGTACTTACTCTAGACACAGAGACTCAAACAAAGACAAATTTATGTTGGCAGATTGGCAGACGTCAATCATAGATGTTAGTTGGGGATGCTTGTGGCATTGCCCAGATGCCTATTGGCATCTTGCCCTTGTAAACTCACATTGGCCTACTACATATTCAGAGCCAGATTTTGACGTGATGGAAATCACTACTCTTCTATGTAACAGCAGGCTGTGCATCCTTTCTCGCCAAATCGTTACTTAAAGCAAGTCTTTGAAGAAAATTTAGACACACTATTTTGTCTTTGGAAGAAGTTAAGCTTAGGCCAATCCAGTCAGAGCACTGTCATTGGTCAGTAGGGAGATGTGGAAGATAGACGGAGGGGCGCTATCTAACCATACCATAACCTCTGCTGACTTCTCCTAAGTAATGCATAGAGATCCCAATATCTATGAGAAAACCTAAGACAAGTATGCCTTAGTGGTCACAAGGTCAAAGGTGTGGAGTAAAGACTTAAGAAAGCCGAGCGAGCTGGAGAGGGACTAAGTAATAGTTTGAGGCTGATTTGGTTCCTACAATAGTTTTAGCAATAACAATCTCATGCACAACCTTCCTCTGTTCTGATGATATTAATCAGTAAGCTCCAAATTGTGGCTCATGGACCACATGCAGCCCTTTGCTTGTCTTTATCTGGCTCTTGAGGCACTATTCCTTCCCCTGATACAAGTCACTGTTCCTCTGACTAACACCAATGATGAGGCACCAATCCTTCCACTGACACCAACAGTGGGACAAAATTCCATGCACTGACAACAAGGATTTCATCCACTGACACCACCAATGGGGAAATATACCTCCCACAGACACCAATGATTCTTTCCACTGACACCAACAATGGGCCGCACTCTTTTATTACTCCCACAATGCCCAAGTCTAAGGCATAATTTATTCCCATTGACCCTGGGCATTTTCTTCTCCCATTGGCCACAGTCTGATTCCCCTAAAGTCTAAAGAACAGTAAACTGGCCCATTGTTTTGAAAGCTTGGAGACCCCTGATATTGATATACTCAAACAATGCCCTTGCTACAACTGACAGCTAAGTAGGAGGACCTGCTTACAGTGAAACCACCTGAGTATAGAGGTGTAATGACATAGCAGTCCTAGCACACCTTTTCTTGTATGGCTCCGGAACTACTCTACCTAAATAATTAGGCTCCTATCAAACAAAATGTTTGAAAATGTACAGACCTCTGGGATAAGCAGTGAGCCAATCATACGAACAGGAAATTACATTTCTGGTGGGTGTTTTGTACCCAAGCAGCGTACAGAGCGCCCCCAGGATGCCTTAGCTGCAAGGAAACGACATTTGAATTTTTGACAGTTTTAGAAAATCATAGCAGCTGCAGACTGGACTAGAAAGGTCACTTTCATTAACATTAAATTACAAAATGGTCGGTGTAACAGTTATATATGTTATATTCATTCTTTTTTTTTTTTTTTAAAGTGGAGTAAACTGCACTAACAGAAACATGCAGGCTGCCATTGCTGACCTACTCCCAAAATTGCTAACTGACTGGCTGTCTGTGGTTTTGCTTCTTTCTTACCTAGCAAAAGCATGCAAAGTCAGAATATCTGATTTGCATGTTTGTTCATAGTCATTGAACTAGAAAGTATTGAAAGCACTGGTTCAGTATAACAGCCAGAAGAGCAGCTTTTTCAAAAGGAGATTCCAGCAATGATGGTCTAAAATATAAGTGAGGCAAACAGCTACTTTTTACAGATGAGTTACATACTATATGTGTGAACTGAGTTTGGAATTCTGTTCAGCTGTTTTACTGATTTACACATCCACGACAGTTGCCAGGTACTGACCTCATTTTTATCTATTTGACTAAATGCAATGCAGATTGGTCAATGACTGCACCAGCTTGTGATTGGACAGTAAAAAATTGGCGAGGTCAACTGAGGGCTCTGGTTTCTTATCAGCCAGCTCCATATGCACCGTGCAATGTAGTACAACCTTATAAATTTATATTTCTCTCAATGGAACTAAATGAAGTTGATCGAACAAAAGACTGAAGTAATATTCAAGGGCTAAGTTCACCTTTTCAAGAAAATTGACCATGCAGTTAAGAGACTTCAGTAGGTGGTAACAACTATGCGACTATCAAAAATGGTGTATAGGAGTGCTCCTCCTCATTAAAATCTCACGAATGTGTGGTCCACTCTGTCTCCCCCTATTGCATCATACTGAGCTCAGTTGCTGCTGCATCGAGGGAGAGAACAAGCACCATACATGGTCAGAGTTTTGAATGATGGGGAGTGCTTGTGTCTGTTATGCTTGGTGCAAGCTCCCAATGACAGGAACATCCCAGCCACAAGACTGTATAGGAGTTTTTTTTTGGCCAGGGTTGAGGGGTGGTGTAAGGGGTCAAAGTGCCTTCAAATATGGCAATTATATTAATCATATTAATAGTGTTTATATAAATAACAATGTTAAATACTCCAAAAGTCCTAAAAAAAAGTCCAGAAACCATGAACACCTCCAAAATACCCCGAAAACAGACTTTATTGTAATGTTTCCACACCATATACCATTAGTGAGCACACAAAGCATCTTACCAGAGAATATTGACCTTCTATGAATGGAGTGGTCAAATAGCACTTTGCCAAGATTTGTCTGGATGCATATGAGACCTGTGGAACTTTGTTTAACAAGTGCTATTTGACCACTCCATTCATAGAAGGTCAATATTCTCTGCTAACAGGCTTTGTGCGCTCACTAATGGTGTATGGTGTGAAAACATTACACTGAAATATGTTTTCGGGGTACTTTGGAGGTGTTCACGGTTTCTGGCCTTTTAATTGGGACATTTGGAGGATTCAGCATTGTTATTATTATAAACACTATTTATATGTATTTTGTACACTTTATTGCTAAATAAGTTTTGAATTTGAATGTCAACATATTGGGTAAACCGCTGCTGATTAGGTTATAGGTCCAAGCCTGGGTGTAATTGAAGTTTTCTTCAATTACTTTAAGCAAAATATTTCAAAGTTTTTTTTTTTTTTTTTAACATACTGGGTCCCCTTGAATACATAATGTAAAATGGGAATATCTTACATCTGAACTCAAGGAAGATAGCTGAATATACAGATGATATATATACATGGGAGCTGGTTTACCTGCCAAAATATTTAAAGAAGCATTCCAATTTTGGCTGTTTTATTTATACATAAGAGTTACATAACCCAGCTTGGACCAGAGTAACTATGTATTGTACATACCATACCTGGCCAGTGCCCCTAAAAGCTGTAAGTTAGTGAAGCAGACACTGCTACTCTAGTGATGTCTACTTGCTTCTGGGTCCTGTGCTGATTGGCTGCCCTGCTGCACTGTGAATACAAGAGGTCAGCCACTCGACATGGGCACCATTCAGAGAATGCTTTGCATGCAAAGTGTTCTCTGATTGGATTAGGTGGCCAGTGTGATGTCACTGTCTAACCTCTCCATCTCGTCCAAACAGAGAACACGACCCAAAAGAAAGTGGGGATCTCTGGAGTAGGGGCATTGACCAGGTAGGGCATATTCATGGTTACATTGGTCAAAGTTGGACCAATGTCTCTATGCAATAAATACCCATACCTGGAATTCTTCTTTTCTGCTTAACCAGTTGTAAGATTTTTGTTTAGGCAGGTTACTTGATTTTTCTCTGCAGCAGTTAGGCAATGGCTTGTGTCGAAGCACTTTGGGCTTGTGGTGATGGTATCCAGTTGAGATGTTTGTGAGAATTCATTGACAGGTGCATTTGACCTTTGTTCATTGACCTGTCTATAGTATGTTTTGCATTCCCATTAAACTGGTATGCGAATTCAAAACCTGCTTGAATCTTACAAAAGCCTGTCAACACATGTCCTAACCATACAGGTCTTGTCCCTCTCCCAGCCTGTGAATGGGCAGTGAAAGAGCAGCAGAAGACTGATGAGCTAGCTCATCCCTATGTCCCTTTCTTTTGTTCTATTGGCATGGCTTTTTTAGCACATGAACACTTCAGTACAGCTCACCGGCTCCTTGTGCTGTTTCTCCAAATATATAATTTAATTGATAGATGTATTGATTACCGAGCTGCATTAACACATATAGTTTATAGCTGCCTAGAGTTTAGCTTTAAAGATGTCGATGCAGTAGACAGCAAACAGTCGAAGGTGATTTGGAACTAGTCAATCTATAATCATCCTTCTCTATATCCTTCTCCTTTCTCTATCTATGACCAGCCAATATTTGATCATCAACAATAGAATATCAAACAACTATGCTGGAAAACCTATTTGTACAACCGTCTTATCTTTCGGTATGTATGCGGTCATCAAAGAACGCTGTTGCTGTCCCTGGAACATTTTGGATATTCATTTGGACTGGGTCTTTCAAACTGGCCACAAGCCAAACTAAGACTGACTTTTAATATAACAAATTACAGAAAACCATTTGTGGAGACACGTTTAGCAGCTAGCTCCAATTAGGCGAAGATTAACCTGAATCTAATGGTGCCGATAACTGGGAACACAAATCAGAGCCTTCTCTGACTTGTCAGGGTTTTCTCTCATTAAAAATGAAGAGGAATTAATAAACAAATAATAATGACTCACATAAGAACTCAACAGAAATAATCGTACCCCTGTTTAGCTTCTGCCTATTAACATAATAACAAGATGAAAAAGCTTTTAAATTCAGAATATTAGGTCTATTTGACAAGGCAGTGCAAAAAAAAAAAAAAAAAAAAGTAATTACGAGAAGCAAAATTTAGTATCCCGTAACAGCCAATCAGATTTACCACACTTAGAGCAGACAGAACTCTAAAAAAGCTGATTGGTTGCTGCAGGTAACTGTACTTTGCACACTGCTCTTTGACTTACAGTATAAAGTAAACCTGTCACAGGCTTAGGCAACTCAAACTGAACATATGATGAAAAATGCATAAGCGCTAATTATCTTCACTCAAACTTGCATGCCAAAACAATCGGTGGATCGCGAGGTAGAGGTGGCTAAATTTATATACAAATAAAGAACCAATAGAGAGACTCGAGAAGGGTGAGACAAAGTATTTCTGCAAAAGAAGAGAATTTTTTTATAGTTTTGGCTGCCTATATCTTTTGATCTAATGTTCGTTTTGACATGCGGCTTTTACAGAAGGTAACCTTTACGTATGCATTGTTTTCATCAATTTTAATTTATTACTTCTTGGCAACCCTGTAACGCATATGTGGAGGATGGTAGACCTCAACGCCCACTTGCTGCCCATTCGCCCATATGAGCGTGCTAGCTGGGTGCTCCCAACAAAGAGACGGCCCTTTGGTACTTTTTGTGTGACTCTCAGGGCTTCTCCGGACACTAACCTGTGTTTTCCTATAGCTCTGTTATAGCAGTGATTTTTTGCAGCCTCATATATTATGTACCCAGTCTCCACCAAATCCTTTAGCAGGTACACAGTCTCTGACAGTCTCCTGTAGCATGGCTGTAGTCTCTGACCATCTCCTGTACCATGTCGGCAGTCTCTGGCCATCTCTTGTATCATGCCCATAGTGTTTGACTATATCCTGTTGTTTGCTGCTATTCCTGATAATAAATATCACTAAATTTATGTGCAGTCCTTTGGTGATGTCCAGTACTGCACTTGAAGCCCCCCATATCAAGAACGTTGACCACCGCTGCTCTAGACCCCTTTCATCATTCACAGGCCAGTCTGTATCCTCCTTGCAAAGTGTAAAGACCCTGGAGTCTGACCTTTCTCCATTGTAGTACAATATCAAATATCAGGTGGCGCACTGAAGACATTAGAATACAGCCAGAGTTTATTGCAATGACAGCACACTGCTCACCCCCACCCAAAGCCATGCCCACAACATGTTTCACCCACAGCTGGGCTTAATCATGGGGATCCGATCACTAGTTCTGTTAACCACTTTAGCCCCGGAGGATTTTCCTGCTAAACGACCAGGGGGTATTTTGCGATTCGGCACTGCGTGACTTTAACGGACAATTGCGCGGTCGTGCAACGCTGTACCTAAACGAATTTGAAATTTTTTCCCACAAACAGAGCTTTTTTTTGGTGGTATTTGATCACCTGTGCGCTATAAACAAAAAAAGAGCGTAAATTTTGCAAAAATAACAATATTTTTCACATTTTTTTATATGAAATTCCCCCCAAAAAAAATGTAAAAATCAAAATTTTTTAACATTTTCGGCCAATTTGTTTTATGCTACATATGTTTGGTAAAAAAAAAATCGCAAAAAGCGTATTTTTATTGGTTTGCGCAAAAGTTATCGCGTTTACGAACATCAATAGTAGGCAAATTAATGGAAACCCTATTAAAGGATAGGATTGTGGAACATCTTAAATCCCATGGATTGCAAGATGAAAAACAACATGGGTTTACTTCAGGGAGATCATGTCAAACAAATCTTATAGGTTTTTTTGACTGGGTGACAAAAATAATAGACGGTGGAGGTGCAGTAGACATTGCATATCTAGATTTTAGTAAGGCTTTTGACACTGTCCCACATAGAAGACTTATCAATAAACTGCAGTCATTCAGCATGGACTCCCATATTGTTGAGTGGATTAGGCAGTGGCTGAGTGACAGACAACAGAGGGTTGTAGTCAATGGAGAACATTCAGAACAAGGTCATGTTACCAGTGGGGTACCTCAGGGATCTGTACTGGGACCAATTTTGTTTAATATCTTCATAAGTGATATAGCAAAAGGCCTCGATGGTAAGGTTTGTCTTTTTGCTGATGACACAAAGATATGTAACAGGGTTGATGTTCCTGGAGGGAAACGCCAAATGGAAAAGGATTTAGGAAAACTAGAAGAATGGTCAGAACTCTGGCAACTGAAATTTAATGTGGATAAGTGCAAGATAATGTACCTGGGGCGTAAAAACCCAAGGGCAGAATATAGAATATTTGACACGGTCCTGACCTCAGTATCTGAGGAAAGGGATTTAGGAGTAATTATTTCAGAAGACTTAAAGGTGAGAAGACAATGTAATAGAGCAGCACGAAATGCCAGCAGAATGCTTGGATGTATAGGGAGAGGTATAAGCAGTAGAAAGAGAGAAGTGCTTATGCCGCTGTACAGAACACTGGTGAGACCTCACTTGGAGTATTGTGCGCAGTACTGGAGGCCATATCTCCAGAAGGATATAGATACTCTAGAGAGAGTTCAGAGAAGAGCTTCTAAACTAGTATATGGATTGCAGGAAAAAACTTACCAGGAAAGGTTAAAGGACCTTAACATGTATAGCTTGGAAGAAAGAAGAGACAGAGGGGATATGATAGAAACTTTTAAATACATAAAGGGAATCAACTCGGTAAAGGAGGAGAGCATATTTAAAAGAAGAAAAACTACCACAAGAGGACACAGTTTTAAATTAGAGGGGCAAAGGTTTAAAAGTAATATGAGGAAGTATTACTTTACTGAGAGAGTAGTGGATGCATGGAATAACCTTCCTGCAGAAGTGGTAGCTGCAAATACAGTGAAGGAGTTTAAGCATGCATGGGATAGGCATAAGGCTATCCTTCATATAAGATAGGGCCAGGGACTATTCATAGGATTCAGATATATTGGGCAGACTAGATGGGCCAAATGGTTCTTATCTGCCGACACATTCTATGTTTCTATGTTTCTATATGTAAGGGAAAGATTTTTGTCATTTTTGTTGTTTTTTTTTAACGCGTAATGGCGGCGATCTGCGATTTTTTTGCGGTACTGCGACATTGGGGCGGACAGATCGGACCCTTGACTGACATTTTTGACACTTTTGGGGTTACCAGTGACATTTCTACAGTAATCAGTGCTATATATATGCACTGTTACTGTAAAAATACACTGGTAGTGAAGGGGTTAACTTTATTTGGGAGGGAGGGGTTGTGTGTGTCCCTAGGGGCGTGCTTTCTACTGTGATTGGCTGTGGCTTGAGGTGTAAGGACACTGATCAATGGATCTACATAGTAGATCCGTGTGATCACTGTCTTTACACCGAGGAGAATGACAGGCAGCTTGTTTACACAAGCCGCCTGACTTTCTCCCGACCCCCCCGACGATCGCCGAGTGACCGGCGGACATCGGGTCCGCCAGTCACACGCGCGGGGGGGTCCGTGACCGCGAGGGAGCGGGAGCGCGCCTCCGCGGGCGCGCGCTCGCTCCCCAGAGCCTCACGGGCTAGCGACGTAGACCTACGTCGCTCTGCCTGTGAGGGGCTGACTGCCGCAGTAAATATACTGTGAGCAGTCGGCAAGTGGTTAATGAGACAGCAGGACAGACATGCATTTTTTTTCTTCCTGTTCTTGTTTAGAATTGCCCAGGTTTATTACAAGTTTACATATATTCTTACATACATAGTTGCATAGTTAATCTGGTTGAAAAAATAGAGAAGTTCATCTAGTTTGATTAATAAAAGGGGAAAAAAAATCATACAATCCTATATACACAATCCTATACCCACAATCCTATACCCACAGTTGATCCAGAGGAAGGCAAAAAACCCCAGTAAAGCATGATCCAATTTACACCAGCAGGGGAACGAAATCCTTCCTGATCCACCAAGAGGCAATCGGACATTCCCTGGATGTTAATATCCAGTTATATTATGTACACTTAGAAAATAATCCAGGCCTTTTTTAACGCAATCTACAAGGCTGGCCAGAACCACCTCTTGAGGGAATCTTCTCCACATTTTCACAGCTCCTACTGTAAAGAAACCTTTCCGTATTTGGAGATTAAATCTCTCTAGACATAAAGAATGCCCCTGTGTCCTTTGTGATGACCTTAAAATGAATAACTCAACACCAAGTTCACTATATGGACCTCATGTATTTGTACATGTTGATCATATCCCCTCATAATCTCCTCTTCTCAAGAGAGAATACATTCAGTTCCTCTAATCTTTCCTCATAGCTCAGCTCCTCCATGCCTCTTATCAGTTTGGTTGCCCTTCTCTGCACTTTTCTCCAGTGCATTGAGATCGACTTGTAAGTTGGAAACATCTTGTAAAGATATTATTCCACTGCATAGCTTGTTGTCATCTACAAACAATGAAATAGTATTTTTAATCCCAGGCCCTTTATCATTTATAAAGATATTAAAAAGTACGGGTACCAACACTAAACCTTGGAGTAATTTTAAACTATATTTGACATATGTAGTTGCATGACCTTTTTTGTATGAAAGGACAACGTTTTCTGACCAAGACTTTCAAGACACAAGGCTTTTGTTGATCCAGACATGTAAATGTGGTGGCCTACAACAATGCATTCATGTCAGAGACATCATACAGCTCTTTTAAGTCAGTATGGGAGCTAGGCACGCCGGCTCAGGTTGGGTGACATTTGATATACAGCCCTGCTGACCTTGCATCCAAGCGCTTCTTCACTTTCTTCTGAACCTTCTTCACTTTACTACATCATTGTTGGTTCAGAAATCTACACTTCCCCATGAAAAACACAGCAAGACTTTCTTGCCAAAGGCAAACTCAAAGGCTCATTGTGAATGGCTCTCAAACACATATGTGCAGTAAAAAAAAATTCATCACAAAGCATGGATGGGTGTTGTGGTGTACAGCATTACCAATTATAGCATAAGCAAGCTCAACATTTGTCAATGAATAATAGTGCAAAGGTGTTAATGGGCCCTGAAAATTGAACTTTAGGTGTATAAAGAAGACAAAAATAATGTAGCTTAATTTTAATTTATTAGTCAATAAATATACTATATAATATGCGTTCTTAACACATTACCTAATCCATATCAGTATAAATATCCAACATGATCTGATGTGTTTTCAAAGTGTTCCTTTAATTTTTTTGAGCAGTGTATATATATATATATATATATATATATATATATATATATATATATATATATTTAATGTAACCAACGTATGTTTTCTGCAACCCTTCTACAGCAGGACTTGGAGAGGTAGATGCACCAATGAAGCCCCTTCAGGCAAATGTATTGACAAAGAACAAGTTGACAGTAGGAGAGTGAGCAGAGAGATGGCCTTGTTGGTCTGCTGCTGTTCTGTCACTGTCCAATCAACAGGCAGGGCTAGAGAGGTGTCAGCAGTGCATTTCCGTATTGTAACAGAGAATGTGCTGTCATCCACCTGGCTTCACTGTGTGCAGGGTGCAGTGTAAAGCTCAGGACTGAATGAATAAATATTAAAATCCCATGGCAGGTGAAACAATTCCCTTATACATTATGTATTTGATCTATGTACTAAACTATTTGCCTATGGTATTGTCTCAAAGCTGAAGGTTAATCTGCTTATATTTTGCCTACCCTGGCTCTGCCTTTTTCCCTTTTATGGACATGATAATTACATCATTACATACCTTATTTTAGACTCGGTGAGGTCATCTCTGGGTCTCTGTGCTTCTCTTAGCAGTACAGGCAGATAATGGCTGATGGGAAGGGTTGGCAAAATGTTGTTCTTAGCTCCCTGAAAACATCAATGCAGACCCACTGGTATTGAAATAAATGTCAGTCTCAGCCTCGACTCCCACCAAGCCATGTCCCAAACATGTTTCACTATGCCCCTCTGAGCTTAAAGGCCCGTACACACGATAAGAAAATCTGTAAGGAAAATTCGTCCGACGACCGTTCTGTCGATTTTCGGATTGTTAGTATGGTGCTTTCAACAGCCAACTCCGACTTTTCGGCTGACAAAATCCTGATGTGTAGGCTATAACATTTTTGTCAGTCCGTTTAGAGCTGAGATGAGCTCCTTCCATGGCCTGCACTCACAGTGGTGGACACAGGATTGCTTTCCCTTGTAGCCTGAGCGGCAGGTCATTTTCCTTTACTGGTTCCCTAAAAACATCATAGCAACCTGCCTCAGTACTCCTCTCAAGAGCTTTCAGTCCTGCTGTGGTGGTGGTCTGGCTCTAGGGAAGATTCATTCAAATATCAAAATGCATTGAAGGGTGGATTTCATTCTGGGAGAGTGGGTATTCATAAACTAGCTGCATTTGGATGCCAACTCTCCTAGATAATGCCTACATGGGATGTTGAGCCTCAGTGGTTGAAAAAAACAATAAATCTAATAAATGAAAAGAAAGAGCGAGCTAGATGATGCTGGATGTCCTCCAGCCAGCAAATGAGGCATGCTCTGTTTGACCTTTTCCAGCTTCTAATGCACACTGTGAGAAGCTCTCGGTGTGCAGTGAGATCAAAGCAATTTCAATAGAGGAGAAGAGCCTGTACAACTGTGCGAGACTGAAGATAAGGCTGGATGGGGTTCTGCTTTAATTTTATCAAATGGCAGAGGTACAGGAATAACATTTCAAGGTACCAATCCCCAGTTTAAGCTTCAAATCTTATCTTGGAGAGAACTCCGGAGTATATGACACCAAGCATTTATTTAGTCACGGAGATCTTACAGCAACCTGAAAAAGGCAGACCAGAGATCATGCATTCTTTTATTCTTTGGATTGCTTGTCTGCACACATAATGCCTTACGTATATGGCATGCAGTATTCACAATATCGATGGCAGACCTTGTAAAAGCCTACCTGATCTGCCTTCAACGGCCAACCGATAAGGTAGCCGTGGTTGCCATGGCAGCTTCCTCCTGTTACTTTATCCTGCAAAGGTATCGGAATGCAATATCCAACAGGAAAACAATCCAATAGAGGTCAGAGGTCAGCCGTCTGTGCCGACATGGATTTCTGGGGAGAATATAAAGATGGATACGCACCACCCATGCGCAGTGAACTCAGCTGTACTTCAATCATCACAGACAAAGAGATCTTCTAAGAGATGGCGGCGATATATAACATACAGCACCTATAACCTTGCTATTTTTGCTTTACACTTATTTAACAGAAAGAGACATTTCATGTGGAAACACGGCCCTGGCGGCTGAACAGAAGATTCCACGTCTCCAGTCTCCTGTGAAGTAGTTGCGCTCTCGTCTCTTTCCACTTGACAAACATCCTCCAGTTTCACAGCATGACCTCCTGTTCTAGAGTTTTCCCTTTATCTCAAACACTTCCTGCCTTCCCTGCGCTGAATGCCCCTAATAAGGCTGATGATTGGCATGTGTTGTGTACACTAACATGTGGGAGGACACAATACGCCACCAGTGCAGTCTCAGGTCTTCAACCTGTGTGGGGTGGGCATGAAAAGAGACCGAAATAGTACAACATAGAGACATGGCTGCAGGCTTAGAGCCAGGAAGCCGGCCGGACACAGGGCAGAGAGCTACCGGCTCATAAAACTCCCTGGCACACATGAATAGGACATCTCTTTTTAAAAAAACAGTAAGGCTACATGTACACGGGACGTTTGAAAAAGTCCTTTGGAGGCTGGAACTTGACAGCTACAGAACGACGTTTAAAAATGCCTGTTGTGTCGCGTTTGCATCCCGCGTTTGGACGCGTTTAGCGGCGTTTGCGCTCAGAGGCATTTTTTGCAAAACACATCAGGAGATCCTCCCAAACACCCACAATGCAACAGAAATATATGTTTTTCAGCCATTTTCATTTGAATAAATATATACATATATACATATATATGTGTATATATATATATATATATATATATATATATAAATATATATACACACACACACACAATATATATATATTATATATATATATATAAGGCTCCTTTCACGCGAACGATCCGATCAGATCCGCCTGTCTGTTTTTTAGGCGGATCTGATCGGATCCTCCATGCATCCCTATGGGGCAGCAGATGTCAGCGGAGACATGTCCACTGACATCCGCTGCCATCCACATCCGATCCTGTCCATGAAATCCGGACGGATGGAAACCCTATTTTCCATCCGTCCAGGGGATCGGATCGGATGAGAGCAGACAGGCGGACATCCAATTCCCCATAGAGAGCAGCGGGGCTCTGACACCTCCCTCTCCGTCCGTAGACGGAGCTGTCATCCGCCTGCACAGCGGGGATCAGCGGATCGATCCCTGCTGAGCAGAGAACGGTCTGCACCGGACAGCGGACTGTGTGAAAGGAGCCTTAAAGTAAAATGATATTTAGTTTGCTAAAGAACCATGGGGTTGCTTTACTAAAATTGGAGCATGCAAAATCTGGTGTAGTTGTGCATGGTAGCCAATTAGCTTCTAACTTTCTGGCAAAAGAAACTGGAAGCTGATTGGTTGCTGTGCAGAGTTGCACCAGATTTTGCACTCTCCAGTTTTAGTAAATCAACCCCCCCTCCGACATAAACAATTTCCTAAATGAAATACTTTTCATCTTTTTTTTTTCATCGATTGTTGCATATCAGTGCTGTTGATCTTCGTCATCCACTTCCTGCCTACAATGGTTGCATGGTATTTTTAAGGGCAGATTTCATGATGGTGACGACAGTGAGGCCCCATGGACACAGGGCGTTTTTACAGATGCTGTTAGGAGCGTCAGACGTTTTTTTTTTTGCAGCTTAAAAACACCCTCCATGTTATTCTATGGCCTTATGCACACACAGGCTTTTAGGAGCTCCAAGTGGCATAGGTGTTTTTAAGCTGCAAAAAAACCCAGGGCCAATGCGTTCAGGAGCAGCAACGTTAAGCTGTAAAAACGCCCGGCGCTGCTAAACGCGTTTAACGCTGTATATCGGCTTTTAGCAGGACCAGGCATTTTTAAAAAAATGAAAAATGTGATTGGTCACAAATAGAAGAGGGTTGCGTTTATTTAAAAAAGCTGCTAAGTGCCGATGCACCTAAACGCACATTGACGCCAATGCGAAATGCTGCTAAAGGTGCGTTTTTGACACCGCTTTTTCCTGGCGTCAGAAACAGCTTTGCAGCTCATTTTTTCTGACGCCCTGTGTGCATTGGGGCCTTAACCATGCCTGTGTAATGTTTGCTAAAACTCCCCCTTGTTGTCTCTACCTGAAGCTTGTAAGTCAGGTTGACAATACATGAGCATAATTGGGAGGCAGCGAATGAAAGTTGTCACCCTATAACAGGAAGGACATAAATTTAGTTTAGGTACAGTGTTGCATGACCACGCAATTGTTATTCAAAATGCAACAGCGCTAAAAGCTAAAACTTGACCTGGGCAGGAAGGGGTGAAAGTGCCCGATATTGAAGTGGTTAAAATAAGTACAGTGCCATCATCCATGCACATAAAGAGACGGAACAATGTAAATTAAACAGCATGTGTTTAGTATCACTTTAAAGCTTATATACGATTTTAGTGATTGGGTTTACATAGAATTGAATGTTCCAGAATTCTTGATGGAAGCAAGATCTAAGGTCTCCATATTCTACAGCCAGACTAGCCATACCTATCATCTTAGGAAAAAGGGAAAAATAAGTCAGCAAACTACATTTTCTTGTCACACTCCTGGTCATACAGACCAAAAACAATTCGCTACATTGTATTCACAGGAGTAGAACAGTCAAAATCAGCAATAAAATTATAAAAATTACAAATCACGTACACTTAAATATACTTATTTTCCACACTATGTGACAGAATAACTTAGAAGAGGAAAATAAACACTGTTTTAAGGAATTTAAATTTTTAGTTTTCTTTTAAATGTATACAACCCAATCAATACAACATGGTACATAGTAAACAACAAAATAGGCATTTAAACATTGTTAATTAGTAGATTTATGTATACAGTTCTCTATATTGGGTCTACAGGAAGGACAGCAGTGGAAGGAAACATGACAATGGAATTTTGTTCTAGAATAGAAACTGTCCTGCCAGAAGAGAAAAAATTCAGAGCTTTGAGCTAGATAGGTCCACAACTAGTAGGCCCGTTAGAAATAAAGCTATGAACTCAGTGTAGTCAGATCAAGCAGAAGCTCATCTGACATGACTGAAAACCTGAACCTAAGGGTGACACTTGTGGCAAAACAATAGATTTATGACAGCACCTTGAATTCCCTTCTACATCCATCTCCTCAACATTGAGTGTCCATTGATGGCAGAGATGCTCACAGACCTTTCACTGACTAGAAGCTTTTATCTTCATCCAAACTTTTTCATATCTAGAGAATCTTGCACATGGGACGAAAGGGAGCCAAGATGTCATCTTATGATTTTGTAGTCAGGGGAGGAGGCGAAGGTTTACAGTACATGGTCTGTTTCCTTTAGGCTTGCTCACAGTTATAACCACTAAAACCCTGTTTCTATCTCACTGATACATGGACACAGGGCTGCTGATAGAAATCATGGGGCCCCGTACAGCCTACCTGACAGGCCCCCTTCAAACCCATCATCAACCCCACCCCTGGTCCGGCCTCTGGCCTTGCCTCAGACGCCGGCCTGAAACAAAGTGCTGGCTGTACTCGCTTATCAGTGGCCCTGTACCTCCTCCCTGCTTTAAGACTTAATGAAAGGGCTGAGAAGAGTGGGAAAGGGTTAATGATGTTAAGAGGTGCCCATGTCTTACTTCGTAAACTTACAATCTGTTTTTTTATGTGCGTTATATTAAAGCATGCAGCAAAGTGAGTATAACTGGCAGAAGATGCGGATATGTAGGTTCCCAAAATATATGCATGGCTTTTTTACATTTGGAAAGTTACTATGTAACCCTTAGGGCCCCAGTGCAAGAAACCATAAAGGGCCCTTGTGACCGCAGGGCCCTTTCTATCGGTCCCAGGGCCCTTTCCTCTGGTCGCAGAACCCTTTCCTCTGGTCCCAGGGCCTTTCCTTCTGAGCCTGGTGCCCTTATCTCCAAGTCCAGGGACCTTCCCTCTGGGCCTGAGGCCTTTCCTACTGATACCGAGGCCCTTTACTCCTATTGCAAGGCACTTAATAGCAGGACCCTTTTACATGTTTTGCAGTGGGCCTCCACTCTGCCATCTTGCCCCCCACCACGGTGGCAGAACGCCATGCCCTGGTTGCAAGTGCCATCTTTGCAACCCTGGTAGTTCTGCCACTGATGCATGGTTTCTCTTCACTTCAGTTCTTTGTAGGTGAGGTCATCGGAATCATAAATTGTACGACGTTCACATAAAAGGCTCATGAGCAGTTAGTTGTCCCAAGCATTTCTCATTCTCTTTGCCGCCATTTCTCCTACACTATAAAACAGAAAACAATCCGTGCTAGGTCAAGCAAAAAGAACGAAAAGTTAAGCAGCCAGTTAACCAACTATGATACCAGCTGTAAATGATCAATATAAATAAGAAGCGGCGCTAAATCCTAATAGTGCAATCACGAATAATCATATGGTAAATATTGTGGCATGAAAACAACTAAACATGCAGTGAATAAATTATGAACAAAATATATCATTGAAAAAAAATCAATCATATGAAAGTAATATAATGAAAGGTGCAAAATCCAGTGTTAGATGGACATAAAAAAGTTCTTTCAATGAAAAAGTCCGTTTCAATATTAAATAAGAGTGTCCATAAAGTGCAAAAAAGTGTATAGGTAACGTTGATCGATGAAATCCACAACCATACACCAACACTTAGCATACGCCTATTATCAGATAACATGGACCATAAATTATTTTGGTCATAAAAGCACAAAATAACCCGGCATCCGAGATAGGCGGTGGCTGCTCAGCATATGCTCCCATATGCTTGGGAGGTCATAAATCTTGGAGTGACAATTCTTGGGAGGTGACAAAGCTTGGGAGGAGATTTAACCAGTAGGGATGGGCAGGTACACAGACACATAGCAGAAAACTGAATGGTAGTAGAATAGAGGGTTAAAAAAAATGTCTCAGAAATCACAGCAGAGTCACAATGATAAAGACATACCACGACTTGCTGATGATTTTACATTGAAATCTATGGGAGTAGCGCCACACCTAAGTCACCAAAAAGTAGTGCTGGAACAATTTCTTTTTGTCACAGCAATTTTGGTTGCTGCAATTAAGACAGCACCCAGTAAAATCACTGTGCTTTCACCTGACTTGTGACTTCTTGTGTCGCCCAGAAGCAGCAAGTCACAAATATATTGCGGTAGTGTGAACCAGGGCTTATGGTCCCCTCTTGGTGCCCTCCCATGATGGCAGAACACCAGGGCTCGGTAGTGTGACCTTTCTGACCCTGGTAGTTCTACCACTGCATGTATAGAAACAAATGGCGCTTTTCCACTGCATGGAACCGTACTGGTTCGGCACGCTTTTGTGCTTTTCCACTGCTGGTACCGCATGGTATAGGGTCGGAACGGTTCGGTACGGTACGGTATAGGTTTGCTTTTCCACTGCATGGAACCGAACGGTACGTTACGGTACGGCTCTGAAAAAACAGTACCTACTCGATTGTGGTTCCAACAGGTACCAAACTGGTACCATATCCCACAATCCTTTGCATGCAGTCACTACTAGCCACTGATTGGTCAGAGAATCCCACCCACCCCGTTGTTATCCCACCCACTTAACTTTAGTACTACTTTAGTGGAAAAGCAAACCTATACCGTACCGTACCGAACCGTTCTGACACTATACCATGCGGTACCAGCAGTGGAAAAGCAAACCGGGCCAAGCAGGGCCGAGTAGAGCCGAGCCGGTACTAGCCGGTACTTGCAGTGGAAAAGTGCCAATAGAGCACTGGAGTCAAACCTGGTCAAATATGCCCCCTCTTCCCCCGCACTACAAATCTGTAAAAGGACTTTTTTGATGGAGAGGGTGGGAACGACAATCATCTATGAACGCATAGAGTCAAACTGCAGGAAATTACTTTTCTACTCAAATAAATTTCTGTTGCAAGGCATGTGCCAGCAAACATCCGCTACAAATCATCACATTCACAAGTACAGGTCTACAAAATGAAAAAAAAAAAAAAGTGCGAGACTTCATTTGGATTGAAAGAAAAATGCCAAATGCAATAAAATATGCAGGAAAAAAAAAAGTATTTCCATCCGTCGCTGCTGCCTAATTTTTACCTCATTTTTCCTATGTCTAAAATACCTATGTGCTTTATTGTCTGGGAAGAAATGGTGTATTTATACATTATTAAAGAAATCTATTTTACATTAAATATATGCAATTATGTAACATTTGCGAAGAAAGGGAATAAACTCAAACACTGAAAATGTCAACTCCACCCACACATGAAAAGAAAGTGGAATTTTGTGCGCACCGAGGGAACAAATACATTCTATATTTCTGATATTATTTACCGAGCACATGGAGAGCCCCCTTCCCTGCAATCATGTTCCAGTTCTGTAAGTTCAATGTATAGGACGCTGTGACCATTGCAAGTGTACCGAAGAGATAACATTGTTCATTGGAGAGCCGTGCATTCATTGTCATAGAGCAAAAGATGCTTATCCACATTATATACAAGAATATAGGAGCACGGTATAGGAATTCTGTGTGTCATAGCCTAGCCCTAGTATGTATTATGAGTTCTAGGCGGTGTACAGAATTTTTCTACATTCGCCCATACAGTATGCTCTATGGATATAAAGATAGCATCAATCCAGAGAGGGTCATAGGTCAGCAGCAGCGAGTAGGTGGGGGAGAAAGAAACCGGCTGGTAACTGGGTGACAGACAGGAATAAAATGAGAACTATATGAAAAAAAAAACACTAGTGTCAATAAATCTGATATTAACATTTTACCTGGAGGCAGATTAACACCTAGAGAGCGCTAAAGACAGATGACAGCTGGCAAGAGAGATTCCAATATACAGAGGAAAATAAGGCAATAACAGGAGAAGCAAGAGAATGATCTTCACTAACAGAGGGTAAAAGGGACTGCATTGTACAAATGAGGCTTGACAAGTACTGGTCTCTACTAATAAGGGGCGACTGGACTCATCTCTACTAATATACAGTGATGGGACTGATCTCTGCTAATTCAGGGTGAAGGGACTGATCTCTGCTAATACGGGGTGAAGGGACTGATCTCTGCTAGTACAACAGGGTGATGAAACTGATCTCTGCTAATACACTGCGATGGGATTTATCTGTGCTAATACACAACGATAGGACTGATTTGTGCTAATACACAGTGATAGGACTGATCTCAGCTAATACATGGTGATGGGACTGATCTCTTCTATTACAGGGTCATGGGACCAATCTCCACTAATAAAAGGCAAAAGAAGGTATCTGTACTAAAACACAGCGATGTAACAGATTTATCCTAATGAAAGGTTTTGGGACATATTATTCCTAATACAGAGTGATGGGTCTGATCTCTGGTAACACATAGTGATGGGGCTGTTAGTACCAAGACAGAGTGATTGGACTGACCCCTACCGATAGAGAGGAAATTCTAAAGATCTTTGATAACAGGCTGGTCTCTGGCAATAGAGTGTGAATACATTGATACCTACTAATAAAGGGTGATGGCATAAGCGCTCCCAATAGAGGGTGATGGGAACATTCTTTGATAACAGAGCAAAAATGGTATTGGTGCTTAATAGAGAAAAGCGATGGAAACATGATATCAAAAAATAGAGATTAATGAAATTGAACTTTATTGAAATGGACAATTTGAATGATCTCTGCTGATAAGGGGAGATTGGACCGATCTCTTAAAAAAGGAAGACTGGGTTAAACTCTACTGATAGAGCATGATGTGACTAATATCAGCTAACAGAGGCAGATTGAACTAAGCTCTACTGATAGAACCGAAATTGGACTGTTCTTAGCTAAATGAAGGCAACTGGAGTGCTTGTAACTGATAGAGGGGGATCAGGCTGATCTCTAATGATAGAGGGAGGTTGGACTGATTTCAGCTGAAAAGGAGTGATTGGTCTGATCTCTATTGACAGAGAGTGATTGGTCTGATCTCTATTGACAGAGGGTGATTGGTCTGATCTCTATTGACAGAGGGTGATTGAGCTGATCCCCACTGATAGAGGGTAACTGTACTGATCTCAGCTGGGAGAGTGTGATTGGCAAGATCTCTACAGATAGAGGGTGATTGGGATGATCTCTACTGATAAAGGGAGATTGGACCAATCTCTTGTTAAAGGGAGACTGGGCTAAACCCTACTGATAGGGTATGATGTGACCGATATCAACTAACAGAGGGAGATTAAGCTGATCTCTACTGACAGAGCCGAGATTGGACTGATCTCAGCTAAGAGGGTGACTGAAGTGCTCTCTACTGATAGAGGGTGATCAGACTGATCTCTTATGATTTAGGGAGATTGGACTGATCTCAGCTGAAAAAGGGTGATTGGTCTGATCTCTACTGACAGAGGGTCATTAGACTGATCTCTACTGATAGAGGGTAACTGTACTGACCTCAGCTGAAAGAGGGCAATTGGAGTGGTCTCTACTGATAGAGGGTGATTGGGATGATCTCTATTAATAAGGGAAATCAGAGTGATTTCTTTAGATAGAGGGAGACTGGGCTTAACCCTATTGATTGAGGGTGATGGGACTGAAAGTCTTCTCATCCAACAAAGTGCTATGCTAACTTTATTTGTGAACACCTGGATAGGCCCTGTGCTGAGTGACCTCATAAGACCATTATTGGACTTCATGCATTCTATCATTAGTTACATTAACTTGTCAGCAATGGACCTTAATCACTTTACCCCCGGAGGATTTGGCTGCTCAAAAACCAGTCCCTATTTGCCTATATGCGTGACTTTAACGGACAATTGCGCGGTCGTGCAATGCTGTACCCAAACAAAATTAGTCTGCCGGTCAGGAGCCACGGTTCTCAGCTGTCCATTGTATTGTGTTGTTTTACTTCACAAGTCCACTATGGCCTCTTCTCAGTGAGATCCTCTGCTTACTTGGACTTCAGTTGTCCATATTGGGGGACGCGCGGCCAGACTCACCATCTGTTGTACACCAACAAGAAGTTTTATAGTATTCGAAACGCGTCGGGTTTTGGACTTTGTACCATGTGGTTGGTTGCTGTTATAGTGCCTAATGTTTCATGCTTGCAATTGTTTTTAATTGTTTTCTATCATCTTTGTTTAATGAACTTACTATTTATTATATCAAATTTTTGATTACTTTGTGCCTTAAACATTCCACCCCAGGGGAACCTCCCACTTTTACCCAAACAAAATTGACATCATTTTTTTCCCACAAGCAGAGCTTTCTTTTGGTGGCATTTGATCACCTGGGCGATTTTTATTTTTTGCGCCATAAACAAAAAAAGAGCGACAATTTTGAAAAAATAACAATATTTTTCACATTTTTTTATATGAAATTCTCAAAAAAAATGTAAAAATCAAAATTTTTTAACATTTTAGGCCAATTTGTTTTCTGCTACATATTTTTGGTAAAAAAAAATCACAATAAGCGTATTTTGATTGGTTTATTACGCAAAAGTTATTGCGTTTCCTAACTAGGGGAAAGATTTATGTAATTTTTATGTTTTTTTTTACTAGTAATGGCGGCGATCTGCGATTTTTTTTTTGTGGGACTGCAACATTGCGGCGGACAGATCGGACCCCTGACTGACATTTTTGACACTTTTGGGGGTACCAGTGACATTACTACAGTAATCAGTGCTAAAAAATATGCACTGTTACTGTAAAAATGACACTGGCAGGGAAGGGGTTAACTGTACTGATGATCAAGGGGTTAAATGTGTCCCTAGGGGTGTGATTCCAACTGTCAGGGGGTGTGGCTTGTGAAGTAATCACAGAGACATGCGATCCTATACAGCAGGTCACATAGCCTCTGTGAATACTTCAGTGAGAATGACAGCCGTCTGTCTTTACGTCAGCCGTCTGTCTTTCTCCCTCTGCTGCGGGAGATCGTGAGTGGCCGGCAGGCCATCGGAGCCGCCGGTCACACGTGCTGGCTCCCCAGGGAACGAGTGGGGGTGCTCGCCCCCTAGAGTCTCCTGAGCGAGCGACGTAAAACTGCGGCGGGCGGTCGTTATGTGGTTAAAGTGGAAATGTAGTCAGAAAATTAAGTCCTGCTAGATCACTTCAGTAAAACATGTAAAAACATTAAAATCAAGTGTTTGATCTGCAACTGCAATGGTGCTGCACATGTGATCAGTTCGGACACCAGACATTTTATGGTTTGAGTTTTGTTGAGGACACAATCAAATGTTACAGTTGGCAAAACCATCAATTCCCGGATTTAATTGTTTTTTTTTTTTTTAACTGTTAAAATCAATGGGTTTAGTTCCACTTTATGATTTACTGCTGGGGCTCTGGGCTTCAACAAAATGGCTGCCTCCAATAAGAAGAAACAGGAACAATGTTGGAGGCAATATACAACACATACTAATGTTGGTAGCATAATTATTAATGTGGAATGTATGTTTCTGCTAAAGAATTTTATTTTTTAATATGGGTAAAGTCCTGCTTTAATGTAATAAACTGCCCTTCTCTAATGGCCTTATTTCTCCATAGCCACCATATGGTTTTAATTAAACAAGAAAATGAAGGAATTGGAATGTCTCAATTGTTTTAGTACTTGTTAGTAGGCAACAAAGATTCTTAGTATAATGTCTTTGATAGATAATGTCTGTGGTTTCTGCTAACCGTAGGAGGAGCAATGCTAATGTATATTGCGACAGAACAGTAAAAGGGATGGCATTTTGGTTGGAGGTGAGGCTTAAAAGCGCTTTGAATGCCTAGGGAAAAAGCACTGTATAAATACTATTATTATTCACAGCATCATGGTGTTGGGATGTTTATGAAATGTCACTTAGCATGTCATACATATAGGCAAGTAGGAATATATTACGTGTCCTACAAGCATTCATACATGGTTTTGTGTCAAAGTGAGCCGTCTATATTAAAAGTGTAGGTTTGAATTCCGACATTTAAATCATCTGCTCCAAAGCGACATGTACATTTAATGAATGCCTGGTGGTCCATCATTATCTTTTCTTCCTAAGATGATTATCATTCTGTATCATTCTTATGTTTATTTTACAGTAATATATAGTGCAGATTTGGGCAGAGATGTATAGTAACGAAGTAGAACTACTTAAGTACTGTACTTAAGTACCGAAATGCGGTATCTGTACTTTCCTAGAGTAGAATTTTTTTCTCCTACTTCTACTTTTACTTCACTACATTTTTTCGATGATTTCGATACTTCTACTCCGATATTTTTTTTTTTTGTGCTGCATAGTTACTCGTTACTTTTAAAAAAATTACCACTGCCAGAACAGTAGATGGCAGGTTGCATAAAGCTCAAAAAAATGTGTATAATGTCATTTGTAAATCAGCGCATTCGAAAATAAAGGCTGTGTATAATAAAAGCTGCTATACCAAATCTTTCCAATAAAAAGAAAATATGAAACAAACAAATAAATGGTGCTACAGCGCTTAAAGTGCATCAAGAAACTACTAACAAACACAGGTTAATCATTTGAATAAATCATTTGAAATAATAAAAAACAATATGATGTTCAAACTTTTGACTTCTTTCTTTAAGAACTACATAACACAGTACTTGTACTTCTACTTTCAGTACTTGAGTAGAAATTTTTTTTCAAAACTACTTGCAATACTTAAGTAAAAAAAATGTTGAATACTTTAGTACTTCTACTTAAGTAACTTTTTCTGCGAGCACTTCCACTTCTACTCAAGTCACTTTTTGATCGAGCACTTGTACTTTTACTCAAGTAGAAATTTCGAGTACTTTATACAAGTCTGGATTTGGGCAACCTGGGACCCTTTAGCTGTCAGCTATCTGCAAACCCCACCACTTGCCTGTGCACTATACTGCTTATACCTGATACCAAGTTTCCCCCTTTTGCATCTTTGCTTTCTAATCATAGAATTATTTAGTGGTTCTTTCCAAAGCTCATTAATTTGAATCTTTAGTAGTGCATAAGGCTGGGTTCACACTGATGCGAATCGGATGCAGGGTACCCCCACATCCAATTAGCATGACAGGAGATTGTGACTGGCTCTCAATGCAGCTGGTTCACACAGGTTCGGGGCTGCAGCGGTCCGCACTGGAAAAGGGTCCTGTGCGTCTTCTGGTCCGTTTCAGGTGCAAATTTAGTCACAAATTTGGACCTGATTTACACCGTAAACAGAGAAAAGGGACGCCTTGGACCCCCTGCATGAGCGCTGCAGCTAGAGTACACCCAAACTAAAGTGGGGTACACACTATAAGAAAATCAGGCGAACGATTGTCCGATTTTCCTCATTGTTTCACAGCAAATCGGAACCGATGAAAGAAAATTCTTAAGAAAATTTGTACGAAAATTCTCGTATGACAAAGGCTTTTTTTTTATTGTTTCTGATCATGCGCAGTCTTTCTTTTCTGATTTTTCTTGTACAAAAATCGTACGAAAACAGTACACATTAAACGAAAATTGTTAGTTTTTTCCCGAAAGAGAAAAAATGTAGAGTTTGTCCCTTCGAGAATTTTCGTCTGAAAATTCTGAATCGTCTGTAGAAAGTTCTGTACACACTATTCGAAAATCGTACGAAAATTCTTTAGACGAAAATGTTCGCCAGATTTTCTTATAGTGTGTACGAGACTTAAGAGTCTTTAAATCTGGGAACAGGTGGAAGAACTATGTATCTATCCTGTGGCGTAGGTGTGTAAAGGCTCGTACACACTTGACGAAATTCGGATGAAATATCATGCTCAGCGGTCATAACCGTTTTTAGTTGACAGTGCATAAATGTTCACGAAATTTCTCGTCCGATTTTTTTTTGGGACATTTGTTCCTAGACTTCCGGGTCGTCAGCAACTTCAGATCATGCGCGGTCTTTCGTATTCGATTTTTCGCGGACGTACTGCATCACATTAAACGAAAATTGGTCGCCTGGGGACGGACGATAAACATTTTGGTGTTTGTCCCTGTTTTCGTTGAAAATGTCGGCATCGGCTGCTGAAAGTTGTGTACACACTAGCTGAAAATCGTACGATTTTACCTCGGACGGGAATTTTCAGCAGATTCTCTACTAGTGTGTACCCCACTTTAGTCCTCCATTTCTTTAGACCTCACTCACTCCTGTGCATTGTGGATGCTTTAAGTGGTTTCCATCACTTAAAGCAGGGGTCTTCAAACTATGGCCCTCCAGTTGTTCAGGAACTACAAATCCCATCATGCCTAGTCAGGTCTGTGAATGTCAGAGTTTTACAATGCCTGATGGGATGTGTAGTTCCGCAACAGCTGGAGGGCCATAGTTTGAGGATCCCTGACTTAAAGGTAATGTGTCTAAAAGGCACATAAAGCACTCTTATGGGTGCAATGAACATTAAACAGAGTGCGCAGATATGACCTAGGCTTTAGGTAGTAACTACAAAATAAGTTTTCCTTCTCCCAAAAGCACTGCAGTAAAAATAAAAACACACCATCAAACAAATGATATATATGCGTAGTAGATACTATTGTTCTTTTTTGTGCATAATACAGTTTTGCTGATTTAACAACAAAATGAAGACACAAAGAAAAAAGTGCCAAACATGTGTAAAGTCCAAAAGCAGTAAATATTAGAAGACACTTTCAGTTAAAGCCAACGTGTTTTTGGGACTCAAGGGGTCCCCCTTCATCAGGTGTTGACAAATGCTGAAGAATAGCAACATTTCCAGGACTAATGGATGTGGACTGATGCTGAGGAGTAACAAGTTGCATAGAGAAAAAAACACTTGCCAGATGCCAGTAAGACAAAAGTGACTTGCTCAGCTTTTTAAACGCTATCCTATTTTAGATTTAGAAGTGTGAACAATCTCACAAAAATTGGGGCTGGGAAATAGAGCCAAACTAGTTGTTGTTGAACTGAATCTACCACCATGAGAATTTAATTAAGTGTAATTTTTATAGATATAAATCATCAGTAGTTTCTGACCCATCAATGTGGGGATTATCAGGAGATTAATTGTACAATGTTCTAATCCGCAGTAACAATAGACGAAAAATATTCTTGACACAGCAAACAATAAGACAGAAGCTTTTGTCTTGGCCAGTAGCAGAAGTCCCCTAATGGTTGCTACAAGCAACACATATTTTTTGAAATACAACAGTCCCAGAAGTTCCCTTCTGTGTGTAATACCATGTGACTGCAGCGTGCACGGTACACACAGGAGGTTATTTTGACATTGATCTGTCTATCAGCCGCCAAGCTAAAATTATTATGGCTGAGAAGGAACAGGTTCATTTAAATATGGCATAACGATGTTCGTGGAGATGAATATTCAATTTCTTATTAAAATATTAATTAATGATATGCCCAATTAGAAAAGAAGACATGAATATGCAATTGTTCATTAGTACACATTTGCATAAGTGATGAGAATCAGGAGAACAGACTGAAGAACAGCGTGTGGCTCACCTCTAGCACTGTGTGACTGGTTCCCCACTACTTCTTACAACCACATGGGTCAAAGCTTACCGCTGCAGCAATGGTTCGCCCATGTCTTCCCTTCTGACCCACCATCCCCTGTCCCCATGTAAGACGTAAATACTACTAAAATAAATGTGAATATCTGTTACTCTTTTTTATTGAATCGAGTGGGAAGTTGCTGTGTGTGGCAAAAACAATTCTATGGGAAAAAGTTTTCGACCCAACAGGCATAAAAGTGCTGCCAAAGTGTAAATATAAAATATCCAGGTAGCCTTTGCTCATATGTACCAGTCCCTGTCCTCATCTTTCTTATCTTTCCACCCCAATTATTCGAAATGCCAGTGTCAACATATATCTTTTAGGGTTTGTTCACACTGCCCACATGCTAAATGCTCCATTCCAAGCAGCTGTTTACTTTTTTAACTTCATTTGAAATGCACAAACTAGCATTTTATCCACGTCTCTGCACAGCAGCATAATGCGCTGTGCAGGAGTGTGGTGAATGCAGCATTTTTCCGTACTGTACATTACACCAGTGCTAAGGTGTGAACACAGCACATAGAAAACAATTAAAGTTATTGTAGAGGCTTCTTTTTTTAAAAAAAGATTACCATGTTATACTTACCTGCTCTGTGCAATAATATTGCACAAAGTAGCCTTGATTCTCCTCTTCTGGGACCTCTAGGCTCCTCCTCTTCTTTGCCTTTGTCCTCCTCATTGACACACCTGGTTGTAGGTTGGATGCTGCTCACACCTGAGTAACTTAGTGTTAGTATGCTATCACTCTATAAATGGTACACAGAAAAAGGCCACAAACTGGTGGTGAATTAAATAGATGTATTAAGGCAATGCAGTTAAACAATGCATAAATAATTCAACAGGCAAATGATCAGATTCAAAGATGCTGTACTAGGTAAAGTGAACATCTACCCATAAGATGGCTATAATCTTAACTATGGCACTATTCAACCAAGTTATAACTGGTGTAAACAGGGTTAAAGTATCAGCTTTGATTAACCCAGAAAGAGGAAAGGGTCCTTGTGTGCACACTATGCATACAGCCCCAAAAGTGGGCAGGCCTATACACCTCCAGGGTACCCCTGGAGGTGATTGCAAAGTACCTATCACCTGTATTTAAGTGCTGGCTGGCTTTTGCTGGGGCCCTTCTGTGGGGTGGTGCACATAGAGATGTCACTTTAAGAGTGTGTAATTAAATGGCCAATGGGCTGCTAAGTAAAGAGAAGTCTCTATTTTGTTAACTGTGTGTGTGTGTGTAGCTCAGCACTCCTGGCAGGTGAGAAGTCTGGTCCCAAATGCCTGGCGGTCATCAGTCTTCTTGATTGGTCCCTCACTGGCTCAGTCTCTCAGCCCTGGTGTAAGCACTTACATGGCAGAAGGTCTCAAGAAACATCGACTTTCTGTGGCTCTATGGGTGCTTTCAAGAGCTTAGTCTCTCATAATCTCAGGCAATCACTGTAGCAGTCCTGTCCTCTCCTCTTCTGGTTTGCCTTGGATTCTGGGTCTTGAAATCAAAGCCCCCATCCATTTGCCTTGTACAGCTCTGCTCTGGGACTACATATCCCAGTGTCCCCTATAGCTGCTGTATCCTCTCTTTGCTGTCGATTGGCTCAGGTCCATGGCTGCCAGGAAGGAGAGGGAAGAAGAATTGAGCTGGGGGTTGTTTCAGAGCCGCTCCAGAGGCACAGCAAGGAAGCTAAGGGAGAGAGGAAAGCCCACAGCCTGGCTGGGTAGATTGGGGGCACTCTTTATGAATGACCCTGATTGACTTTTCTTTTACAGACTGGTCATTGTGTAGAAGTCACCCTGTGGTAACTTTAAGACTATAGTTGTTGTTCTATGGTTGTCACACTGCTCTTTACATTAACACAGTTAGTAATCAGTTTCACGTTTCAATCAAATCTTTATGAAAATAAGTATATAAAAAAAAAAAAGAGAGTAAAATAAAAAATATACCAAATGTAAGCCATTGTTTAAGCTCTTCTCTATTAGCATTTTTTTTTTCACCGAGCATGTTTACGAGAGAACTTAATATTTGTCAAGCCAGCAGCGGAGCCCTCAGACAGATCTCTCCTTTTCTATACAGAATGTCACCTGAGGTGTCCAGAATCACCAAGAGAGGCCTAACAGCCTGAGGTGAGAAACATCACTTATGGAAGCATTTATACAGGTCAAATATATGTATAATAGCGTGTCATAAAATAGAACTGTCTAGAAGATTGATAACTGGTGGCGCTGGAGCAATAAGTAATGGTACGAGACTTGTAATTGTCATGCCTAAGGACAGATCAACTGCATATGTACCAGTTCATCACCCACCCCCAGGGTAACCTTCCTGCAAATGTGCCCAGGTCTTTGTCACATGCCCACTGAATTATATCCTGTGGGAATGGCATGAAAAATACATCATGTGTCGTCACACTTAGCTGCTTTGACTAGAAAGCCGTGCATTATGGGATGCATACAAGAAACATATCTCAAATGTTTTTTTTTTCTTCTTTTTTTTTTTTTATGTAGCCAAGGGTTTAAAGTCAAGAATAATTTCCTTCCCGTGAAGGACAAATTCAAGCACAAATAGAAATACCGCCTGAACTTTTATTATATTACATTACGTACACTCGGGATTTATTTTTGACAGTTCTTTACACTTTGTAACATGAAAAATGGTAAAGCAAACCAAAATGATATCTAATTAAAAAAATGTAACTAAATCAGAAGCACAGATGCTTTTTACTTCCAGGTATGGATGTTTTATAAATATTTACATTGGTCCAACTTGGACCAATGTAACTATACATGTATAATACCTGTCTGATACCCCTGGAAGCTGATAATCTACTATGTGTATGTATGAATGTGAGTTAGGGACTTTAGATTGTAAGCTCCTTGAGGGTAGGGACTGATGTGAATGAACAATGTATATGTAAAGCGCTTCGTAAATTGACAGCGCTATATAAGTACCGGAAATAAATAAATAAATAATCACTCTTCCATTGATCTCCACTGGTTTCTAAGTCCTGTGCCGAACAACAGCCCTGCTGTATTCTGAACATAAGAAGTTGTCCTCTTGGCACAGCGGGCCATTCAGAGAAATGTTCTCTATTCGAATTAGGTGGAGAGGCGGGGCAGTGACGTCATTCTCTACACCCTGTCCAGAGAATGCTTTGCAATCATTCAGATCTTGCAAAAGACAACAGGAAGTGACAGAAAATCTCAACAAAGTGGGTGGTACAAGAACATGTGCTGCAAGATATTTGGATGCCTTGCAGCTTGTTGCAACTTCCGGTGATATGATTGATGATATGTTGCCTGTCTCATTTTCTTAAGTGCACATCAACACAACGCATTGATGTGAACTGACACAATAGAAAACAAGGCTTCTTGCCTTGTCTATACAGACTTCATTGACCAACCCTGCTTAATATATGTGGTGGGAACAAGCCCCTAGACTGTTGTCATAAGAACAAGCCTCTTGTTCTGCTGACTTTCTTTCTCACTGACAATGCTCATCAAGACAAATAGAGAGGGTGAATCACTACAGTGGGAAAACTGACAGTTATAAAAATTAAAAAAAAAAAAACAAAACAGTCTGTACCACACTGTCTCCAGCCTCCAAAGAAATATGGTAGGTGCCCATCAATGGTGGCACCAGCAAATACCCATTGTGCAAAATCAATGTTTTTGTTGAAGTCCCATATGAAACATGACTGAAACATAAAGGTCCCCTTTATCAAGGTGATGATACAGAGCAACCACATTTAAATGTATATATTCCACATAATAAACTACGAGGTCCACCTGAGACCCTTCCATTTGTGTATCCGATATGCCCACTCCAGGGTAATGTCAAAAAAGCTATGTAAACAGGATAAACACTCTGAAAGATCAAATAGCCTGAGTCTACCTAATTTATTGCACCAGGACACTTTCATGGCAGAGTGATCTAAGTCAGGGTTTCTCAGCCTGGGTTCCATGGAACCCTAGGGATCCTCCAGAGGTTACCAGGGGTTCCTTGAGCAATGAACAATTTATACCTCCTAGATAAGTTTCCACTGCCACCATTGATCTTTTTAGCTATCTTTAGGGGGTAATTCTTCTCAACGACCATAAGTGTAAGTAGCATTCTTTGCACTGAACATCACACTAATGTATCATGAGTGGTAGGAAGAGTAAACTTTAACAGGGGCTCCCTGAGACCGAAAAAGTTCTTTCAAGGGTTCCTCTGTGAAAGGCCAGTTTAAGCGCTGCAGCTTGCACTGGATGTGCCACTACCTGCTTTTACAGCACGTGTGAGTTTCATTGCCTGTAAGGATTATCATACACATGACATCTCTGTGGAGTCAGTGTGTACTAGTTGGCCAACAGTTTTAATTGAGACAGTCATCAACATGCTGAAAGAAAATTAACAAAACTGAAAAGCAAACAGAGGCAGAAAAACAAAGCCAAATAAGGAATGAAAGCACATAATAGGAGCAAATAAAAAACACTACCTATAGAACATTCATAGGCTTAAGTAAGGACAAAAAATGCCACCAAAATACCATGAAAATGGCAAAAATTAAGGGAAAAAATAAAGAAATAAATAGGTAGTAATAATAATACACAAACAATAGTACAGGAACAAAAATAATTAGGTGTAAATAGAACAAAGTTGATAAATCACTGTTCCCGCAAGAAACATGTCAGTGATAAATTGGTGTTCAAGCTCATGGGAGAAACCTGGCCATAATGTGTGAATCCAAAAGGATTCTCCTTGTAGCAAAACTCTGTTCCTGTCGCCACCACAATTCGATTTCAGAACATGATCTATGATCATCCCACAGAACTTGTGGATTTGATGATGTGCTTCGACAAAATGAACTGCTACAGTTTATCCCTGTTAATCAGTTTCTGTTGACGGTGACCCTGGAGGGCAACGCATATATCGTTGCAATGTTTCAGAAGCTTATATTTAAATGTACCTGATGTCTTTCCCACACAAACAAAAGAACAAGAACATATAGTTGAATATGCGCAAAAATTTGAATTGCAGTTATAATTTTCATAAATCCAATAAGGCAAGCCAGTGTGTGGATGTGGGAAGGTAAAACCACTAAAAAATATTTTTCCCTAACAACCTTTAGTCCAGAAACACTGGATTTGGCACCTTATATACTTTATAAAACCTTGTCCCAGTATAGATCTTTTGCTGCTGAACTAAAGCATGAGATAGGATTCTCGACTGCCAATAATAGAATGCCTGGACGAAATGCGTTGGAGCTTGCAGAGTGATGTCACACACTGTTGGAAGCCTTGCTGACAGCATCCACTATAGGTTTTAGTTGGCTTGTTTTAATTTGTTTGTACGTTATTTTAATACATTCTACCAACGGTATTCCCCAACGGTATTCCACAATTTTGATCCTTTCTCTATTTTTTTCTGTGGATTGAGAGAGCATTTATCATCACTGGGAAGTTTGAAAGTCTAAACGTTTTTCCATCCTGGAAAAAAGTGTGCATTGACTTTTATATCTGTGAGGTCTTACTGTCCGGAGAATGTGCACTCAGATCACTTAGTGGTAGTTAGTGTCCATCAAACGCTTAAAGTGGAACTCAACTTGATCTGCAAATGAGAAGTCACTTTAAGTGAGCCTCAGATACCAGTAACAACAGACAAGGAATCCAAGTGCTCCCCACGCAAGCAGTGCACATGGCAGTATAGAAGCTGATTCCAACCTGGTCTGCATTGCTCTGCATCTAAAGAAGTGTTTCTTTGGGCAGCGTGTCCTACTGAGCTACGTTTCAAAAGCCAGCCTCTGGATTGGGCTATAAATAATCATCTCCTCTAAGCTGCCTAAACATGTCTTCTTAATCTCTAAGTGACATATTAGCATGATAGCAATATATAATGAAGATAAAATTGATTGGCTCATAGTGTTGGCACTCCTACTTTCAGCCTCTGCAGAGGATTATGAAAATGTATGACAGAATTCACTAAATGGTGAACCAAGCATCAGTGTTGTCTGGATCACGACCGTGCCCTTTATCAGCCTGGGTGTTCTCTCTTTCTTAGGTCTCCCGCCCGGCTGCAGCTATCATCCTCACAGGTGCTGAATATCAGAACATAGGGCGGGATTTGGTAATCACCTGCTTGTTAATGTAATAAGTTGGACAGCTCCCTCCCTCTGTCCTGAAATGCAGCACCTCCCGCCCCTGCCTGCTCTCAGGATGGTAGTGGCAGGAGAGAGACTAGAGAGAGAAATCGAACACCCAGCTGCTGTGCCTCTGTCCTGGTAGGACTGTGCAGGAGAGGATGAATGATGAAAGGGAGACTGTGATGTAAGGATGAGAGGGCAGCTGTGACTGCAAGGGGCACTGTGATGTGTAAAGGGGGCAATGTATAAAGGGGGCACTGTGATGTGTAAAGGTGGCACTGTGTAAAGGAGGCACTGTGATGAGTAAAAGGGTCACTATGTAAAGGGGCACTGTGATCTGTGAAGCAGGAACTGTATAAAGGGGGCAATGTGTACAGGGGGCACTGTGATGTGTAAAGGGAGCACTGTGATCTGTGAAGCGGAAACTGTATAAAGGGAGCAATGTGTACAGGGGGCACTGTGATGTGTAAAGGGGGCACTGTGATGAGTAAAGGGGGCACTATGTAAAGGAGGCACTGGGATGTGTAAAGTGGGCACTGTATAAAGGGGCACTGTGTAAAGGGGTACTATGTAAAGGGGGCACTGGGATGTGTAAAGTGGGCACTGTATAAAGGGGCACTGTGTAAAGGGAGCACTGTGATGTGTAAAGGGGGCACTCTATAAAAGGGGCACTGTGATGAGTAAAGGGGTCATTGTAATGTGTAAAAGGCCATTGTGATGTGAAAGGGATCTGAGGACTGTGATGTAAAAGGGGGCTGCAATATGTTATAGCGCAAACAGCAGATTCGGACATCTGCCAGAGGAATATTTTACAAACTGGATCCCCCATCATTTTTAATTCAAGACCCCTGATGTAAAATAAAGCTAGATTTCGGGATTTGTAGATAATTTTATTAAAAGAAAACAAACCTCTCAATTCATCCATATCTAGACTAAATCCTAGGGTTTCAGGTTTCTATGGAGTTCCTCCGTAATGTTCTTTTGTTTTCAGGTAACAAGTCTATTTTAAATGCCTTTATTGGCAGGACAACTGAACTGTCACGTCTAATCCTGCATCTCTATCAGGAATCATGGAGGCTCTACGTAAGGAGGAACATTCAATTCCTTGAATCGTTTCTGAAAGGATCAATGATAATTTTTCTTCACGGCAATTAAATTAAGTCAGCGGAGAGTTTTTGGTTCTCCAGACAAGTCTAATCAAGGAGGTTTGTCACCATCAGCCCTGAAGGTGTGCAGCATGTTGACAGTGATGGCACAGGAGTGTTTCTAGAGAGGCACATGTGAGCAGAGAGGTGCAGGCTGGGTGATCAGGTTAATTAACTCTTTGTAAAGAAAATGTGTAATTGACATTAATTATCACTGCATAGATAGAGATTTGCTGCCTAGCTATAGTGAGTTGAATATAATTATTGGTGCGTAGAAATACACCACATAGGACACAGAGCGGAAACTGTTCAATATCATGGCATACCTGCATCAGCAATCTGGCAGTTAGGACATCTGTCTAATGGAACAGTCTGTCTGGATGTGTTTTTGGGCTGACATGTTTCAGTGGGCTGACCAGACTGGCACAGCCCTGTCTTAATAAATCAGACATTTCCATTGAAGCGAATGGAAGAAACGTGCAGCGTTAAATGAAGGAGAACCGGAACAGCTCTCTATAAATAATACACGTGATATGGTGCATATAATAATAAACATTTCAAAAAGTCCCAATATGCAAGTGCAGAGTGAAAACATCCAAGGTGATGAGGTAGATCGTAGTAATGTCACCAACACCAGAATATATATTACGCTCACCAGATGATGTTGACCCAAAATACTGTACAGCATGAGGGTCAAAAAAGGCTTATAATGCCTCGTACACACGCATTGATAGTTGGCCGTAAATTTTCGGCCAACGTCCGATCGGCCGATTTTCGGCTTGTCAGTATGATGCTTTTGACAACCGACTGCGACTTTTCGGCCAAACAAAATCTGGTGTGCAGGCTATAAAATTTTTGTTGGCCGTCAACAGAACGGCCGATTTTCCGTCAGTCAGTACAGATTTCGGCAGACAAAAATCAGATGAGCAAGACTGGGCATGCTCAGAGAAGAAAAAACACACAGAAAGTTAACCAGCACATGACATCACTTCTGAAGTTGGTTTTTGTTGGCCGAGAAAATTTGTGTGCAGTCTAGAGCACATTCCAACCAACAAAACAACACTGGACAAAAGTCGACCAATCGGTCGGCCGATAATCGTTGCGTGTGTATGAGGCTTAAGATGGTACTGAGATTCCTCTAGGGAGACAGTAACCATGGATGTTCCTCAGGTAGATGTCCAAGGAGGGCTACAAAGGCACTGATTTGCCTGCTTACTGTCTGCCTGTACCACTGGACTGTTTGTGAGTGCAATTCCCTTTATGTAAATACATTTATTTTTGGGGTTTTACACTATGTTTGTTTCCTTTGGTCTATATTCCTATGGTCCTGGTTGTTTGTGAGCCTCATCCTCCATTCACCTCCTTGGATATCTACCTGAGGAACATCTGTGGTTACAGTCTCCCTAGAGGAATCTCAGTACCATCTTATGAGCCTTTTTTGACCCTCATGCTGTACAGTATTTTGGGTCAACATCAACTGGTGAGCGTAATATATTTTCTGGTGTTGGTGACGGGATTCATTCATTACTACAATCTACCTCATCACCTTGGATGTTTTCACTCTGCACCTGCATATTGGGACTTTTTTGAATGCTTATTATTGATTTGGTTTTTTATATATGCACCATATCACGTGTATTATTTATAGAGAGCTGTTCCAGTTCTCCTTCATTTAGCGCTGCACGTTTCTTATTCACTTGTTTATATCAACCTTTTTGTCAGTTGTTTGTGCTAGCAGCTTTTATTCTATTTTGGATTGGTAAGCACAGTATATACATTTCTTTTTATTTCCATTGAACCTTTGTACCCTTCCTCGGTATCTTTGGGCAGTACAATGGTTAGCACTTAGACTTAAAGCATTGGGGTCTTGTGTCTTATTTCTATCAATATCTTTATGGAGATAAAGCAATGCCAAGAAGATCCAGCAGATAGTTATAGTCATGTCTAGAATAATAATGGTGCTTTTCCACTGCATGGAACCGAACGGTTCGGCTCGCTTTTGTGCTTTTCCACTGCTGGTACCGCATGGTATGGTGTAGGACCGGTTCGGTACGGCGGCGCTTTTCCACTGCATGGAACCGAACGGTACGGCTCCCAAAAACAGTACCACCTCGATTGTGGTTCCAAGAGGTACCATACCGGTACCATATCCCACAATCCTTTGCATGCAGTCACAGCTAGCCACTGATTGGTCAGAGAATCGTTGTTATCCCACCCACTTAACTTTAGTACTACTTTAGTGGAAAAGCAAACCATACCTTACCGTACCGAACCGTTCCAACACCGTACCATGCGGTACCAGCAGTGGAAAAGCAAACCGGGCCAAGCAGGGCCGAATAGAGCCGAGCCAGTACTTGCAGTGGAAAAGTGCCATAAGGCTCCTACAGGTTTACCTAAAGACAATGGGCAAAGTGACAGATTCTTTTAAAATAGAACTCCCTTAACCCATTGATACAGCAGGAAAGGGTTAGATTAGAATCTCTTTTGGGCTTGCATTGTTTCCAGTTTCTTTAGTGGGGAGAAAGCCCCTCACTTCCTTTCTCTGTGACAGGTGTCATTAGGATAAAAGGTGAGGCGAGTATAATGCTTTTACCCATGCTTAGACAGAAATGAATAGTTAACCCTTGCAGTAAGGGCATAGCCACACTGCATGGGAAGAGTTTTAGTTTTACTTTAAGGATTGGTAAGCTGCAAAATATTAAATTAATGCTTTTGGGTTTAATACCATTTTAAGATGATAGGATATAAAAATGTGGTAAATGCTTTTAACATTAATGGTAACAGTAAAAACTCCAGCCCAAAAAAAAAAAAAAACTCTGCTTAACTTACAAAATATTAATTACAAAAAAAAAAAATGAATTACAAAATATTAATTACAAAATAGTACCTTTGGTTGGCTACGCTATTGGGTGTCTGTGGAGTTTGACACCAGGTGAAAAGTAGTGATAGTTCTGCCAGACAATAAATGCAGACACGGTTGCTATCAGTATCTATTCTTATGCTTTCCATATTACTAAACGCTCTTATAACCTTTCCTATGTTTAACAACAATTTGCAGTTCTACGCTTCAGTTCCCTATTGTATTGTGTGAAATTTTTAATTCAGTCATGATCTTTAATTGCTTAGGGTATCATTCGGTTTAGAAACGTTTTCTGTATTAGTGAATAATTTAAGTGTTAGCTAGCATATTCACTAAACTCAAATATGCTATAAAAGCTTCTCTTTGTCAGGTGCAGTTGATGCAGCTGATAGGAAAAGCCATCTTTGGTTGAGTTTCTGGGTTTAGGGCATAGAAAAATATCCGATGAACCCTGGTCCTTTGATACTCTCCAGCGATCTCCTGCTGCCCCTTTCTCAGTTGCAGCCACCACCAAAATACCCAGTGCCAGCCCGTGTCGGAGCCTACTAATGATGCTACCCCCTCTATCATGTGACATGAGCATTGCATAATGGATGGAGGGGATTTTTTTAGTGGCCGCAACAGAAGATGGAACTGTAGGGGATTGCTAGAGAGATATCAGAGAATCAGGAAGGTGTTTTTTCCACAAGGAATGGCTCTTTGTGCTGATTAGGCAAAGGAACAGTCCCTGGAATTCATAAAGAGTGTTGTAGACACTCATAAACAAAAAACCGGACCTCCGTTCTTGTGACACATTGATGTACATGTCAAACTCATACATGATATTGTCACTTGTAGGGATGGTGAGGGGGGCACTGGGGCCAGGATGTCCATACCCAACATTACCTCTGCCATGCCTATTCAACCCCTTCCAGTTGTTATGGTGCTGCAACCAAGGACACTGTGCCAATGCAATCAGTAAAGGAGGCAGGGGGGTTAATGCGCCACAGGCCTATTAATTTCAGAATTAGATTGTTGTTATTTACAGACGATTTCGTAAGTCAGAACTGGTGGTATTTCTTAACGAATGAGTTTGTCGCAGCCACTGCAACATATTGGGAAAGAGTCGTAAATTAGAAGCACCTGAATCTGCCTTACTATTTGGAACTATCACCAGAACTGTTGCAAGGCTGAATTAATTAGGTGCAACCCTTTCTAATACAACCATACTACCAGAAAGGTGTCATTAATGCTTTATTGAATCGGGGCCAGCTGGGTCTGGACAATACCTGAATTCACTACCAACTAAGCAGTGCCAGGGTCTACCTGAACCATGTATATACAGTCAGATAGTTCCGCATACTGTATGGTTGTTGGTAAATTAAAAAAAAAATTGTACAATCAGACAATAACGTGTGTCTGACTTTAATGTTGTAATTAGAAGCCAGAAAGAGATTTGAGATCCTGCTTGCTAGCAAACCTCAATATATCCAACAAATTATGACCTGTAATCTGGAGTGTTCTGCTTCCACTGGACATCTGAATGTGACTGGTGACACTGGGTGCCCAGGGAGGGACCAAGGTGCTGATGCTCCTTCATGGGCCAGTGAATAGGAAGGTTACAGCAGCAGAGTAGCAGTTCCTAGACATCAGTGTCACCCCCTGAATACATCCTTTTGGAGGGTTCTATTACTTTACCATTTCCCGGTACTCTCTGACAAGATGGTATGACAAGTGTTTGCGGATTGCAAAAGTGGCCAAACAGAATTACTAATATCTTGGCAGGTAAAACTATGCACATACATACATTGTTCAATGTATGGATGGAGGTACACTTTAAATCATGTTTTTTTTTTCTTTGCCCTTTGCCCTATGACTCGGCCCCAACACTGAACTCTTGCCCCCCCCGGTCCTATTCACAGCACCTGCCTTGCAGTATAGCACACTAAACATGCACGTTATTGCAATGTGTGGTAGTGCATGTTATAGGCGTTAGTGTGCTGCTGTGTCATTCCTTGTGAATGGTGTCTTAATGCACCTCTACAATGCATGTAGGATACAATGCCCAGCAGCATACCACAACGTACGGTTTCCTGTGTGCTGTGCTGCAGCCTGCACTATTTTTTGTGAGTTGAGATGCATTGCAGCTCATTCTTATATGGGGATGCAACAAACTTTAAAGCATGAAATTGCGTGTGTTGCAGTGCACTGCATTCTGGTGTAAATAGGCACTCAGTCATACATATTCCTTCATTGGATTTACCCATATGTCAGACTCCCCATCCCCCATACAAAGCCCCCCTCGCCAGCGCCTGCTGTTCACTTGTATTCTGGACCTGATGTTTATCTCTGAGCTGAGGAAGAATGTTTACTACTGTGAAATGTTTTAATTATCAATGTATAATGATAGTCAGGATCTTATAAGACTTGGAATGTAAACTAACATCACTGACACAATTTCAGGTACCTATGCGTACAACACTTGTCTTACAGCCTTCTGGCACGATTTAAAGCCTGGTTGATGGTCTGCCTTAGCCACCTTAAGATAGTGTAACTAAATCCCAGAGCACACTTACATGGTCCATCCAAAATTACAAAAAATAGCTTTCATTTGAAGCAAGTGATGGTAAAGCAGGATGGCAAATTAGTCTTCGAGATAAAAGATCCTGACAATATGGTAAAGCCCATGGAACATCTGCCTACAGTCTTACCAGAATAGTGTACCACATCTGCCTGGGCAAGTCCAGAGCAATAAGTAATGATGGAATGACCTCCATCTTGATCCTGATGCAGATAAGGAAGAAGCTTCAAGGGGGAGGGGCATAGATTAAGGTGTACTGATTCCACCACAGTATCTACTGCTTTTGCTAGAGGATCCCTGTACCTTGAGACAAACCTGTCCAGTTTGTTCTTAAACCTGTAGCCCAGGTGTTCCAGGTCTGACAGGCCCCATCTGCCATATAAAACCTGTAACACCTCCAGGTGTAGGAACCAATCTCCAAAGGAAGCTTCCTCTCATTGGCCTTTGGCTGAGATGTATATGACGGACATTCACATTCTGCCAAGAACAGGCTTCAATCTACCTCTCTTGCCACAGCAGGACTTCTGGTTCCTTCAGGGTGATGTATGCCACGGAGATTGCGTTGTCTGAGTAAATCTGGATCAGATGATCTTCCAGGATGGTTCAACACCACAGAGACAGCCAGATCCAGAATGTTGATCAGTAAATGAATGTCATCCTCTGACAACGTGCTCCACACTGACAGGGTGCCCAGGACTCCTGACCAGTCAGATAGATTGACATCTGTCATGGGGATCCTCCAAGAAACTGGAAGATCAGTCAAAGCCACATTGTCTGACAGAACCTACACCAACCATTTCCTCAACAGGAGGTCAACTAAGTATCCCACAAAGAGTTTGCCACAAGAGCACAATAGGAATAATACTGGGGCCAGCATCCTGGTGAACACCCTAAAGAAAAAACACCTGATGATGCTTAACTTACGTGCACACAAATGATGGAATCAACTGTAGGAGTAGAGGGCAACACAGTTCCAGGCTTCAAATGTTGGCACTATTAGTAGGCAAGCTGCAAGAAGCCCTAGAGCCATTAGCAGAGTGTGAGCTGAGGGCAACCCTGTCTAGAATCAGACATGTTGCAACTGAGTAAGGCAATGTAAGGCTAAGGGTTAGAGGAATGGGCTCAGGTGTTAACAAAATCCAGACATCTGGTAGCAGGTGGGGTCAGATAGCCAGAGTGACCAAAGTCACTTTAGATGGGCAGCAGGAATAGATCAAAACTCCAAGTGGCTGTTTGCAAGCAGGTGCAGCAGCGGAGGAGATGTTTCCTGTTATGGTGAGAAAGAGAGTGTGGAATACACATGACATTTCACCCAGAAAATGACGTTAGCACTCAATTCCACAGCATTAACTCCTTCTACTACAAAATGGGAAAATGGGTATTTAAAGGCATCGACAACCTATGTGATTGAGGTAGATGGTGACTTATTTACAAAGTGAGTCTTCAGCAATTCTGAACCTGTTAAGAGCTCTACAGCTAACAGAGAAGACTCAGAGAAGACTCTTGACTGAAGAAGGAAAAACCTTGAAAAGTAAGAAAAAGGTGCTAGCAGAAATAATTTAGTTATCCACATAGCAGAGCTGAGGAGAAGACGTCCATCCTTCTAGCACGCTCAAAACAGAAGCTCAATGGTAGTAGTAGGTGTTATCCTGGCCTAGCCTACAGTTTTTTTTTTTTTTTAATACCAGTGTCAAATTCTCCGTAGGCGGCAGTATAACCTGAAGGTGAAAGACCTCCTGTTTTCCTCAATGGATAAGAAAGTAAACCTGATATTTGACTATCTGTATTTTCTCCCTGTCAGATCAGAGATGTCAGGCTAGGTATCCGACTATAAGGCCCCCTATATCCTGCCTGAGGTCAGTGCTGTTAGCAGACAGACACTCAAAAAACTGTCTTATAACAAAGCTGCTGTCTGGATTAAAAGATATAAAACTGACAGAATGCAGCAATTGACCCTAAGCCTTCCAGCCAGACGTTGGGCTGACATTTCTGCTCTGAAATGTGGAGACTACAAGTAAATGATGGCACACACAGCCATCTCTAAGAGGGACCACTTACGACAATATTATATAAAATCTTTAGAGTTCAGATTCTTACAAAAGCCCATTCTTGACTGGTTCTCAGTAAAGATGGGACTTCGTTATCTTTTTGTTTTCTTGCTGTTGCAAATGTTCTTGATTGTATATTACATATAGCTACGAAGATTCCCACTCTTAGTAGTTTGAATTTTATCAGGCCATAGAGTCAGCAATCCTACAGCAATGGTAATGTGAAGATTTGTTGTTTTCAGCGACTCTGACATCAATCCACAGATGTTCAGTGACCATCCTGGGTTTTCTTGACCCAAAAAATATAGTATCTAAAAGTTTTAGATTTGCCAAACTGCTTAATCCCCCTGTTTTAGTTCTTATCATCTTCTATGTTTTTGGGGGAAATGTTCATTTACAAGCTGAGTTTTGTAGTATAGAAGTAGTAGTACATAGGAACACCATTTACAACTAGCCTTAAAAGTTGTCAGTAGGCACCATCTAGTGTTTGCAGATCTCAGTGATTAATTTCAGAGTGCCTCCACTGCACCATGGGGGTCGCTGAATCATGACTCCCAAGGATCACCTAGGTTTGGCATTCAACAATGTTATGTGGGTGTCTGCAACCGAGAAAAGGCACCCCCATCACACTGTAGAGCATGGGTGTCCAACCTTTTGGCTTCTTTGGGCCACATTGAGTGTAGAAAAATCTTATCGGGCCGCATATAAAATATATACTATAGTTAAGGTATATAAGTAATAAAACGCCGCCGCGCCCTTCCTGCGCTGCTGCACCCCCCCCACCAGCACTAATTTAACACAACTAGTGGATGATCCCCTCCGAGGCAGCCTCTGCCTACAGTTAGTTGGAAGCCGCTGTGGCTGTGCCCCCGACTCGACTTCCTTCCTCCCCAGCAAAAAAAAAAAAACTGTCAGGGGGCAGTGGGCCGCATTGCCTGCGGTTCTGGGCCACATGCGGCCCCCGGGCCGTAGGTTGGACATGCCTGCTGTAGAGTGTATGCGTGGCTCTTAAAAATTAATTTTGAGAGTTCCTCCTCCTTTAAAGAAGAACAATTAAAGTATAACTCTAGCCAAAACTTTTTGTTTTGAGTTTTAGATAAAGTGGAGAAGTTAGATCACCTGACAGGTTTATATTCCTGTTTGAGGTCTCATTGCAAAGATTTCATCACACATTCCATCTTAGTGACAAAGTTGTCAAAGGACAGAAAGTGACAAAAACCTGTAGAGGGACCACAGACAACATTAAAAAGCTGATGCATGCCAACCGTTCTGCAGAAATCACTGATATGTGACCATCACAGGAAGAACATGTGTGCCCTTCACACCTGGCTTCAGAAACAAGATGGTGTTTAGCAATGGGGGAATAACTGGGTCTCTGAAGACTGAATGAAGCAGAGTTTTTGTTCGCCAAATATACACTGCTGAGTTGTTTTTTAGCTCAATAGTTCATATTTGGCAGTGGCTTTTGTAAACACTGGTAAATGAATGGGTTGTTTTAAATCTCTCATGTGACCTTGCCTTTAATCTGCTTTGGTATCTTGCTGAACATAACTTTTGATGGCCGTCTGATAGGGTCTTGCCTCTATTAATAGTCATATTGTAGTGCATTGCTAATAAATAATGTACAAATGAATGTCTCACTTGACAATACTAGTAATTGGTATGTTGCATTGCTTTAGCAGCACCAATGAGCATGTCTGTGGAATTTAAAGCAACCCAGTTCTCTGATGCAGATAGTAAACCTAATGTACAAAATAAAAAACATGCGCCAAAAGGTGGCTTAAGGCTTGCCCATTACTTTTTTCTGTCTTCATATTTTTATTACATTTTAGATTGGTATTGAATAGCTAGTTTATATTTTTTTCACAGGAGCATCCACAATACATTTTGGGGTCTTGCACACAAAGGAAGAATGCCTGGAAATCACTGTGTACATGAGATAGATCTCATCTATGTACATGATTGCTACTGTAGTAGATAGATTTAAAGGCAGTAAGGAGGAGATCCTTGGAGGAATGACCACAGGTAGGTAAAAGCTAAGCAGGAGGAAAACGGTTAGGAACAAGAGAGGGTATGTGGTTAGGGAAGTGTATGAGAACTCATAAGAGTCATCTTTCTTAGTTAAATAGCTCATCATCTTTCTTAGTTAAATAGCTCATAACTTTTTTTAATCTTCCTGAGCACACTGGGAAACTGCAAACCTTAAGTGTTCATTTTGCCTCGGCAGGTCCAAATGTAATGTGCTGTACCTCTCTTACCAGTGTAGGGGCCTCTTGTGTACTGGATCCTTTTTACACACGACCTTGGGTGCCCAAAGCAGCACTTCTCTGCTGAGATCATCTCTTCTTCACAGAACTTTTTGCGTATTGCTAGGATTAGAGAATCCTGAAATTGTGCAATAAACTAATATGAAATTAATATATTCCCACTACTAATAGTACCATGGGACAGCTCATGACTGACTTCCCTTGTCTCGCCACATTTATATTTACTTGAGGTTGCAGCTGAGCAGCTCACAGGTGAGTCATTCAGTATGTGGATGGACTGTCCCTTTCTGAAATGATAATCCTGCTCAATCTATTGTTGAGTCAATGGCATCACATTGCATTAGTTGTGTTGGGAAGTCCATGGGCACATGCCAACAGTGTGCCTTGCAGTAGTAGACTGCCCTTTCCTGAAATGAATGGCCTGCTCACTCTGTTGTTGAGTCAATGGCATTACGTAGCATTAGTTGTGGGGAGCAGGCCATAAGGAAATGACACAGAGTGCCTTGAAGTAGTGGACTGTTCCTTCCTGAAATGATAGGCCTGCTCAATCTATTGTTGAGTCGATTTCCATCACATATCATTAGTTGTGTGGGAAAGGCCATGGGCACATGACAACAGAGTGCCTTGAGTTGGTGAACTGTCCCTTCCTGGAATGATAGGCCTGCTCAATCTATTGCTGAGTCAATTGCATCACATAACATTAGTTGTGGGGAACAGGCCATGGGAACCTGACAACAGAGTGCTTTGAAGCAGTCTACTGCCCCTTTCTGAAATGATAGGCATGTTCAATCTATTGCTGAGTCAATGGCATCACATAGCATTAGTTGTGTGGGGAAGTCCATGGGCACATGACAACAGTGTGCCTTGCAGTAGTAGACTGCCCTTTCCTGAAATGAATGGCCTGCTCACTCTGTTGTTGAGTCAATGGCATTACGTAGCATTAGTTGTGGGGAGCAGGCCATAAGGAAATGACACAGAGTGCCTTGAATTAGTGGACTGTCCCTTCCTGAAATGATAGGCCTGCTCAATCTATTGTTGAGTCGATTGCATCACATATCATTAGTTGTGTGGGAAAGGCCATGGGCACATGACAACAGAGTGCCTTGAATTGGTGGACTATCCCTTCCTGAAATGATAGGCCAGCTCAATCTATTGCTGAGTCAATTGCATCACACAGCATTAGTTGTGGGGAACTGGCCATGGGAACCTGACAACAGAGTGCCTTGAAGCAGTCTACTGCCCCTTTCTAAAATGATAGGCATGTTCAATCTATTGCTGAGACAAGGGCATCACATAGCACTAGTTGTAGGGGGTCACCAATGGGGACATCACAACAGAGTGCCTTGCAGTAGTATACATCCCCTTCCAGAAATGATAGGCTTGCTCACTCTATTGATGAGTCAATGACATCACCTAGCAATAGATGTAGGCGGGTAGCCTATGGGCACATGACAACAGATTGCCTTGAAGTAGTGGACTGCCCCTTCTTTAAAAGATAGGCCTGCTCCATCTATTGTTGAGTCAATGGCATTCCATCATGTTAGTTGTGGGGGGCAGGCCATGGGCACATGACAACAGAGTGCTTTGCAGTGAGGACTTCAGAGAAAACGATACTGACATCCCTTCCAACAAAATGGTGATTTTTTGAACCACAAAGCAGTTTCATTGGCAGGATTTTCCAGTTTTACTAACCGAGAGCAAATATAGAGATAAGCACTTCTGACTGTTCTCTGACTTTCTTGATCTGCATACTCTTTTTGGGTCGGTAACTCAAGGTATTGAGGCCAGAGGTTCGGCAAGACAGGCAGGCAACTAGCATTTGCAGAAGGAGAAGTCAGCTCCTATATTCCTCTTTGGAAAGGTCTACTTAAATTCTTCAGCCTTTTCAACACGGTAGATCAGTGGATAGTGGGTTATTTGGCAGTATATCCACACTATCCGCTAATAAAAGTAACAGCACTTAAGTGTTCAACTCCAACTGAGAGTGCACACAGAACATACGTAGAGTCTGTTACCCATAGCAATGAGCTAATTTGTAGATTTTCGTGGTCTAGTGTACTCGAATTGATGAAATAATTTCTGACTGGATGCTATGTACATTTTTTTTGCCTCATTAAATAAAATACTTTAATATATACAGAAAATGTAAAATAATATGTTCTGCACACGGGGCATTTGCCCAGCTCTTCTAGACGCCTCCTGGCAGTGGTGTTTTAGCAGAGAAAATGCTTGACGCGAGTAGCTCATTTCGTCGCGTCAAGCGCTTGGGTGTTAATTCATTTAATTGGCCACAATTATAATTTATTCTGGTCATTGAAATGATATATTGTTCAAGCGCTAAATGTGCCTAGCGTTATCATGCGTTTAGACACATTTACACGCATCAAGCATTTTTACTGCCAAAACACCGCTGACCCTGAACGTACTAGCGGTGTCTTTTTTTTCTGCCTCTAAACACCCCTGCCTCTAAACTCCTATGTGTGCATTGACACCTAGGCTAGCCTTTAGGGGCATTTAGAGGAAGAAAAAATAGGATAAAATGCCAGATGTCCCTAGGAGCAGAGTTAAAACGATCCAATGTGCATAATGCCTTAGAGTACAAAAAGATGCCATAGACAATGCTGCATAGCTTCTCTTGTTTAGCTTGGACTAAATCAAATATAACACTCCTCCAAAAATTTTTTTTACAACAGACCTTTATCTCTTGTAGCTTCTTGTGGTAATGTGCAAGCATGCACATGCATCATATTTTACATATATGCACAGCACAATTGCACATTAAGCACACTTATTCTCTAGTGTGCCCTTCCCCAGTGTTGTAACATCCATGCTCCCCCTTGTCCCTCTGTCCATGGCGACTGACATCTTTTTCTGGTCAATTTGTGGGATCAGCATGCTGTCCATAGTTTAACCCAGAAAAGAAGCACCATCAAGCATTGGAGCAGAGATTTATGGCTGGATTGAAGGGGAGTATTCCAGTAGAAGTGGCATTCATGAATTTTAACCATGTTAGCCAAATAATTTGCAGGGGCGGGGTGGAAATGGGCATTGGGTTATTTAAAAGCTTCCGTCTAGGTATGATCTTTATTGAAACATAGACCAACCTAAACCCCCGTACACACGCGTCGAAAATTGGCAGGGAATTTTCGTCCGACGACCGATCTGCCGATTTTCGGCTTGTTAGTATGATGCTTCCGACAACCGACTCCGACTTTTCGGCCGAAAAAAATCTGGTGTGCAGGCTATAAAATTTTTGTCTGCCGTCAAAACACGGCCGATTTTCGTGCAGTCAGTACAGATTTCGACAGGGAAAAATCTTATGAGTAAGTCTGGGCATGCTCAGAGAAGAAAGAACACAAAGAAAGCAAACCAACACATGACATCACTTCTGAAGTAGAATTTTGTTGGGCGAGAAAATTCGTGTGCAGTCTAGGCACATTCCAACCAACAAAACACCACTCTGGACAAAAGACTGACGACCGGTCGGCCGATAATCGTTGCGTGTGTACGGGGCTTTAGTGTGCATATTTATTACTTGAGGTTTAACTTGGGAATTTGACAAATCACTAGACTACTACTACACTGGCAGCCACTATCTTCAGAGTCTGGTGCCAAGTTTCTTTCCCTATCCACATGAACTACATGGGGTCCATCCTTGGGGACTGCCGCCATTTACATGTTTTTTCAATGAATACAACACAGTATGTGATTGGACGAGGTAGAGAGTATCATGTCACCTCCCCTTCTCTCCACTCTGTCTAATCAGAGAATGCCTTGTATTCATAAAAATAAAAGGAAAGCTGTGAAAGCCTGCAGTGCCAAGCGAGTGACCCCCCTCTGGTTAGTGTGCAGAGGGGATGCCGGAAAGTAGTGGCTGTCACTGTAGTAGCGCTAATTACTACAGTGATTGTCAGCTTGCTCAGAGACCACTCAGGTATGAGATATCCATTCCAACATTGAGCCAAGCTGGACCAATGTAAGCATGCAATAAATATTATACCTGGAGTTCAGCTTTAACATGCTTTCTGCAAATGTATAGCTCTGCATACCCTTCTCCCAATGGCTTCCCCCCTGCAGTAAGAGGATTGATGGCTAAGCTGTAATGAGATATTCAGAAATAATCCCAGAAATTTCATGTTTAAATCGCAGTTGAAGTAGCTTTGGCCACAATGCATTATATATATTAGAGACATACATAAAATTTTGCACTGCAGTGTGCAGCAAGGCACAGCAAGCACCACAGCATTATACAGCACAGACTGGTTAATAAACCGACTAGACGCTTTAATAAAAATTGTTATTAGGCAGGACTGTGACATGGGCTGATTTACTAAAGAAGTAATTTCTTACCCAGCTCTCTGTTTATTTTAGGTTCAGGGGAATTCAAAAGAATAGAGTCAGCTCTGAAATGTTCCAGTCATCACAGATGCACCTCAGAATGTGTTGTTGGGACTGCGAATACCTGTGTACATGCCTTGAAGCCTCAGCATAAATTAAGCCCTGAGTGTATCATTATATACTGCAAAATATTCCTTTACTGAGGATATAGAAATACCCATCATCGTTATACAGTGTAGCCAGTCCACTATGAGTTCACAAAAATACCCAGTGCTAGCATACATCATAGAGAGTGCATTATCAGTGCATATAGAATAATTATACAGTGCCACATGTACTGTGTACTATCAGTGTATAGAGATACTCGGTATCATTATACAGAGCACAGTGCTCATTATCAGTGTATAGAAATACTCGTCATCATTATACAGAGCACAGTGCTCATTATCAGTGTATAGAGATACTCATCATTGTTATACAGAGCACAGTGCTCATTATCAGTGTATAGAGATACTTGGTATCATTATACAGAGCACAGTGCTCATTATCAATGTATAGAGGTACTCATCATCATTACACAGAGCACAGTGTTCATTTTCAGTGTATAGAGATACTCATAATCATTATACAGAGCACAGTGCTCATTATCAGTGTATAGAGATACTCGGTATCATTATACAAAGCACAGTGCTCATTATCAGTGTATAGAGATAACACAAGGATGATAACCGCGCTAAAGGAAAGAGTTATAGCAGCAACTTCTAGTGTGACCACACCCCAACGAACATATACAAATTAAGTCGCGCTAGTCATATGATCATGGAAAAGTGAAGTGCATAAAGTCCAAACAGTATATGATGATGTATTCAAAGAACAGGTCCCCTTAAGGGTGTTTGCTTACCACAAGGAGGTAAGATATAAGCAGAATTCTCCTGTGCAGATCTTGTCACCTTGATAGTGAATCCAGACTCACATGAATGATGAACTCAGTGGTGATTGGACCATGTAAATAAATGAAGAACGCAATAGCATAAAACCCAACAAATGAATGGATTAAACACCACGGTGTTCTATATATGTGAATGTGGAGTGAAAGTATAAACCGCCACCAACAGACTATTGACTAGTCATTGAATATCAAAGAAAGAACCATGCATAAGGATAAAGAAAAATAGGTAATAGGTACCCCTTACCGAATAAGGGATAAAATGAACAATGGGTATAATAAATCGTGTTCTGGCTAGAGTCACCTCTTACCGGACATCAATAAATATAAACCAAAATGTGGAAAATATTAGTGAAGGATGAAGTGTTGAACCGCCACCAGCCTGATTTGCCTCTTACCATATGAAGATAAGTTTGAAGCAAAAAGTGCAGATCACTATCCAATGTGGCACACAAAGCAAGTGACAAGATACACCAGTAGGGGTCGCCTCTTACCAGATGGAGAAAAAAACTGATCCTGTAAGGTATCCACACATCCAGGGACCAACAATGACTGGTAATGCGGCTTCTCAAATGTCTCCAATGTTGCCAATGATCACCATCAAAAGGAAAAAGAGGCTCCCATAGTGCAAAATCATTTAAAATGTTTTAAACTAAAAGCAATATAACTTACAGAAACCAGGAGTACAGTAGCAGTATGTAGGTGAAAAAGGTGAAAACGTCATCTGTGACGAAACGTCGTCAGGGCACGGCGTACTGACGTCATCCGATCGAGACTGAGAGTGCGGGCGAGCATAGCCGTCCGGCCGGCGGCTCTACATACTGCTACTGTACTCCTGGTTTCTGTAAGTTATATTGCTTTTAGTTTAATAAATTTTAAATGATTTTACACTATGGGAGCCTCTTTTTCCTTTTGATGGTGATCATTGGCAACATTGGAGACATTTGAGAAGCCGCATTACCAGTCATTGTTGGTCCCTGGATGTGTGGATACCTTACAGGCTCAGTTTTTTTCTCCATCTGGCAAGAGGCGACCCCTACTGGTGTATCTTGTCACTTGCTTTGTGTGCCACATTGGATAGTGATCTGCACTTTTTGCTTCAAACTTATCTTCATATGGTAAGAGGCAAATCAGGCTGGTGGCGGTTCAACACTTCATCCTTCACTAATATTTTCCACATTTTTGGTTTATATTTATTGATGTCCGGTAAGAGGTGACTCTAGCCAGAACACGATTTATTATACCCATTGTTAATTTTATCCCTTATTCGGTAAGGGGTACCTATTACCTATTTTTCTTTATCCTTATGCATGGTTCTTTCTTTGATATTCAATGACTAGTCAATAGTCTGTTGGTGGCGGTTTATACTTTCACTCCACATTCAGTGTATAGAGATACTCGCCATCATTATACAGAGCACAGTGCTCATTATCAGTGTATAGAGATACTTACCATCATTATACAGAGCACAGTGTTCATTATCAGTGTATAGAGATAATCATCATCATTATCCAGAGCACAGTGCTCATTATCAGTGTATAGAGATACTCATCATATTTATACAGAGCACAGTACTCATTATCAGTGTATAGAGATACTCGCCATCATTATACAGAGCACAGTGTACTTTATTAGTCTACAGAGCTGCGCAGCATCATTTGTAGAGGCCCTGACTAATCCTTCTACTGACACCATATATGGAGCACTATTCCTCCCACTGATACCAACAATGGGGCGCTATTTTTCCCACTGACACTAGAGACGGGGAACTAATTCTCCCACTAACACCAATAATATCGTTTTTTTTTACTCCCACTAACCACCAAGTCTATGGCATTGTGTACAACCACTGATTCTGGGGCATTTTCTACTCCAACTGACCACAGTCCGGCCCCCCTAAAGTTTGAAGGACTGTAAACTGGTCCTTTGTTTTAGAAAGTTTGGAGACCCCTGCTCTAGGAGGTTTTTTTGTCAGTAGTGTAAACTGGGGGAAGATATAAACATGTATGGTGACCTTTCAGAAAGATTGTTTGCCCTTGCCTCTTAGGTTGTAGCCAGGGGAGTAGGTTGTATTGGAGGTCTCTGCCTCCCAGGCCTGTTGCATAGGGAGGGTGAGGCCATGAGTGGGCCTGATTCCTGAAGGGTTGCACTGCCTTACTGGAGAGTACAATCAGAAGGAGTGAAGTTGAAGCCTCGTTGGAGCACCAAGAAAAGGGAATTTGCATGCTGTGTAGAAGCTGCTGCCGGTGGACATTGCAGGGAGTCTGGTGACTCAACTGTAAAGGTATGTGTGCTGCCTGAAATTGCTAAACTGAGTAGGGCTTCTAAACCATGGTTCCATGGAACCCTTGGGTTCCTCTAGACTCTAGAGGTCTCCTGGGGTTCCCTGAGCAATGAGCAATTTCTGCCTCTCAGATAAGTTCCCACTGACACCACTGATCTTTTTAGCTATCTGTACGGGGGGGGGGGGGGGGGATTCTTCCCAATGACCACAAGTGTAAGGAGTATTCTTCCCACTGACCATCACACTAATAAATCATGAGTTGCAGATATAGTCATTTTTAGCAGAGGTTCCACGTGACTGGGAAGTTATTTCGAAGGGTTCCTCTGTGTTACAAAATTGAGAAAGGCTGCTGTAAAGAGTAGAGTTTGTTGGTCTTGTCTTAATGGTTCCTAATTTCCGAAAGGCCTGTTGTTAGGGGAGATTTCTGAAGCCATTTCTGGCTGGTTGCTTTTTGAGTATCCTGTACCCTAACCTTCTTTCCCTGTTTTTTTTTTTGTACCTAATAAACCCTTTTACAGTTTTAAAGTGACTGGCACCCAAATTCTTCCACCATACAAAGAGTCAAGAATTCAGCCCTGAGGTTTGAGATCCTAGTCCAATGAGCTGCCTGGGGGTCTCTAGCCACCTCCAAGGGGTATGGGGGGTACACAGTATACAATCCAGAGTCTCTATTATCACTGGAAATGAATGGCTAGATCAGGACAGGAATAAAAAGATTGAAGGAGGGGCATTTATAAGTCCAGATGTTGAGCATTTCTAAATACTTGAAATTATCGGGACTTTTAGGGGGAGGAAAATCTTTTTTGCTTTCTTGTAGTTTCCTAGAACATGTCTTATCTTTAGATGCCTCTGTTTAGGACACTGAATTGGGAAATACACATTTCATCAGTGTGATTGTTTACTGTAAGCATTTCTCAGAAAGATTGAATCACTGGACATTTGTGCCAATGCCATGAGGCCCCAAGCAAGGCAAAGCACTGCCAACATCGGTCAGGGACCTCAAGGGAGGTTTTACAAAGTGCAGGCGGTTGTTTCTACCATCTGTATTCAGTTTAATAGCTGGTACTGCTAACAGGCAATGTGGCTTAATATACAAAATGTAGAACACTAGACTTTTCTGTTCACACGAAGAAGTAAACAGGAAACAATACAGTTAAAAACCTAACTTGAGATATCACTTAAAATAAACCAATATTAACTCTGTACTGCCAGTCTTGTGATTTATTCACATTTTTTAAAACTGCAAAGCCAGACAGGTGACATGTGCAATTCCTTTAAAGCACAACATAATTTGCTAGTAAGTAGATTTTTTTTTGGTAGAAGAGGCATAGTGGAGGAGATTTACTAAAACTGGCAGCCAATCAGCTTCCAGCTTCAACTTGTTCCATTAAGCTTTGGCAATAAAATCTGGAAGATGGGTAGTTTCTATGCAGAACTGCATCCGATTCTGTATGCTTCGGCTTTAGTAAATATAGTAAAGCTAAGCTAAGTTCAGCACTCCCCCTCCTGCCTGCATGTCTGAGCTAAGGGCAGATGGATTCCAGAAAGTAAATGCTACATGAATCATCTGTCCTAACTCAAGGCATGAATTATCTCCCCTTTTCCAAGATGACCAAGGCCAGGAATGCTAGGGGGTGTTTTTCACAATGGTTTCTGGGAAAAATAAAGCATGGAGAAATGGATGAATTTGGAAGTTTTCTTTAATTTTTTAATATTAAAAATGAATTAAAAAGTGTTTTTGGTTTGTGGTGCTCAGATGCAGTGTAGTTCTCCTTTAACTTTCTCTCTATGAAATTCATCTTCCTAGTACAATAGTTAACCCTCCTATGTCCACCCTCCTATGTTGGGTAGTAATCTGCATCATTACTGCTGTCTGTAATGCTTCAGTACAAAGTGATTTTACTGACCAGCGGAATTGAATGTATTACAGGAAAGGTCGGGCAAAATTTAAAATCTATGGGCAGGTAAAACATGCACATTATTTTACTGTGTAGTTGGCTGTCTGCCTGGAGTTGCACTTTAACCACTTGCCGACCACCCCATGCAGATTTACTGCAGCAGGGCGGCTCGGCTGCGCACAATCATGTAGAACTTTGTGACTATGCACACGCGGCCTCCGCAGCATTCGTGCGCCGCCAGAGCCCCAATCCCGATGTGATTAGACACAGCGGGAGTCAGACCGCAGGAGGAGCGGGCTCGATCGCCGCTGGCCTCCTGCCATCTTCAGGGAAACTGACAGGAGAGCCGTCTGTCTGTGTAAACAAAGCAGGCGGCCCTTCTGTCACGCAGGCACAGTGAGATTGTGTGTCTCAGCTAAGCTGAAACACCGATCTCTGCGTGCCAGTTAGTAAGCACAACTAAGCTTACACTTAACCCCTTGATCACCCCCTTTTTTTCCCCCCTTCCCTGCCAGTGTAATTTATACAACAGTGGAAACACCAAGAGATGCAAGAAAATGAGAGAGAAAGTGAGCCATGAGAAACGTTCTGCTTTAGACCATTATAGAAGTTGCTAGCAACACATTCATAGTCTCTGATAGCCACTGGAAACAAGTCAATAGTTTCCAATTTTGGATTTTGAAGCAACATGTTATTGTTCTCATTCTCTAGCAACAAGTCAGAGGTCACTAGAAACATTTGAGCATCCTCTACATGTCTCTAGAAACATTTAAGTTTCTTACAATCTTCTAATATGTGGCCAGTCTCTATTAGTCTCTTGAAAAAAATCATCAGTCTCTGTGGACATTACTCTTTACCCCTACACACTACTGACCCCTACACACTGTGTGTTACACGCTCCAGACCCCTACATTATGTGTGTGTTACACACTCCTGACCCCTACATTATGTGTGTGTTACACGCTTCTGACCCCTACACTCTGTGTGTTACACACTACTGACCCCTACACTCTGTGTGTTACACACTACTGACAGCTACACTCTGTGTGTTACAAACTCCCAACACCTACACTATGTGTGTGAAACACTTCTGACCCCTACACTATGTGTGTGAACACTCCTGACCACTACACTCTGTGTGTTACACACTCCTGACCCCCTACACTCTGTAGATTATGCACATCTGACTTATGTATGCTGTGTATTAGGCAGTCCTTGACCCTGTACTCAATTACACACTCCTGAACCCTGCACCTTGTGCATTATATGGCCTCTGTACTCTGTGCATTATGCAATCCTGACCCTTGTACTCTGTACATCATGCATTCTGACTGGAGATGCACCGAAATTTCGGCAGCTATAACATATCAGGCGAAAATTGTGTTTTTGGCATTTTGCCGAAAAAGAAAAAGGTACTGATAATGGCGCAGGAAATGCAAGGAATTTTGCGGCAATTTTTCTGTGATTTTGCCTCAAATTTACTGTGATTTTACTGTGCTTATGGTGTTTTTCATAGGTCATGTGACTTAAAAACCGCATCAAAAAATGGTTTAAATTTTAGGTTGTGGCCAAGAGCATCCTGAATTTTCGGTTTCGACTCCAAATTTTCCTTTCGGTGCACCTCTAATTCTGACTTATGTACGCTGTACATTAGGCGCTCCTGACCCCTGCACTCTGTTATGCTCTCCGGACCCCTGCATCTTGTGCATTATGCTCTCCTAAACCCTGTACTTTGTGCATAATGCATTGTGTTAGGCACTCCTGCCTCCTGAACTTTGTTTGTTACACACTCCTGACCCCTGCACTTTGTTTGTTACACACTCCTGACCCCTACACTATGTGTGTTACACACTCCTGACCCCTACACTAACCCCTACACTATGTGTGTGAAACACTCCTGACCCTTGTACACTATTTGTTAGGCACACCTGACCCCTGCACTCTTTGTGTTACACCCTCCTAAACCCCTGCACTCTGCACATTATGCACTCCTGACTCTTATAAACTATTTGTTAGGCACACCTGACCCCTGCACTCTGTGTGTTACATCCTCCTGACCCCTGCGCTCTGCACATTATGCACTCCTGACTCTTGTACGCTATTTGTTAGGCACACCTGACCCCTGCACTCTGTGTGTTACACCCTCCTGACTACTGCACTCTGCACATTATGTACTCCTGACTCTTATACACTATTTGTTAGGCACACCGGACCCCTGCACTCTGTGTGTGTTACATCCTCCTGACCCCTGCACTCTTTGTGTTACACCTTCCAGCCCCTGCACTCTGCACATTATGCACTCCTGACTCTTGTACGCTATTTGTTAGGCACACCTGACCCCTGCACTCTGTGTGTTACACCTCCTGGCCCCTGCATTCTGCATACAATGCATTCCTGACTCTTGTACGCTATTTGTTAGGCATACCTGACCCCTGCACTCTTCGTGTTATAACCTCCTGACCCCTACACTCTGTGCATTATGCACTCCTGGCTCTTCCACACTATTTGTTAGGCACACCTGACCCCTGCACTTTGTGTGTTACACCCTCCTGACCCCTACTCTCTGTGCATTGTGCACTCCTGACTCTTCTACAATATTTGTTATGCACTCCTGACCTCAGCACTCTGTTTGTTTTGCACCGGTGTCCCAGAACAGGGTGGTCTAGGAATTTATTTAAACTTTAAACCCCTCCTACTGTTAGCACAATTTTGCCACACCCTCCATTTTAGCCCCAACTCCTGTTCTGCTCTGCCCCATCCCAAATATAAGTGAGCATGGTTAGTATGGTGACCCCAGGAATTATTTTGAAAATGTGTTCACCTTACCTCTATAGTTTCTTGCTATGTTATGCAGTCTTTGTAGTCTCTTGTGATTTCCTTCAGTGTTTCACAACTTGGCAGTCACAATAATAAGACTTTAATAGTATCTTATATAGTAAATCAAGAGCATGTCTCTGCTGGCATCTCCTTATTTTCCCATGCCCATTATTATTTAGCCACAGCCATTTCATGTCCATTTAGCCATGCCCATTGCCCACTTTTCACAAAGGTACACCATTTTCTTACCCTTCTAAAATGTGTTCCTCAATTCCAGCTTCCAGTATTGTTGAGAGGCAAGGTATAATAATACAGTGTAGGAGATTAGCAGTACGCCGCAGTGTTAAACTTTTTGAATGTACTAGCTTAATTTTAGACACCGCAGGATTTTTCTTAAATTATTATTGATCAAAACTCCAGAAAGCAAACACATCAAACGCGGTTAGTAATAGTCCGCAATTTCCAGAAACTTTTTCCAAGCAAAGTTTATTGCTACAAAGCGAGTATTATTGAATCTATTTCTCACATTCTGAGAGAATACATCTATCTAATTTCTTCCACATGTCTTAGTTTAATACAAAATTACATTAACCAGTTATGGGATATCACTCAGCCGTAGTGGAAGATGATGTTTCCGCTATCTCAGAATAAATACAAACAAGCCGAGCATCTTTACCCGCTAACAAAAAGAGATGGTTAGGGCAAATTTCCCAGAGAATTCCCCTAGTAATATTGATGTCATTGTACTGTATGCATAACCATATATAATGGCTTTGTACATACTTTATTATAGTGGAGACTAAGGGGTAATTCTTGGGTAAAAGTTGTGTGAAACCTAGGGGAAGATTTAAAAAAATAAAAAAACAAATAAAGCTTGTTGTTTACAAAGCTCAATAACTCAAGGTTAAATTTACACAAACATGCAAATGCATCTTAGCAGTGTTGTAGGAATTTTTTAATAAATAACTAACACATCAAATAAAAAAAAAAATAATATAAGTTAATTTTAGTAAAGCCAATATTGATATGCCAGAAGAAATGCAATATTTAATTAGGGGCCAGTTCACACCAGAACGTGGTGCAGGAAACCCACGTTTCATGTGCGTTTTCTGCACTGCATTCAACAACCCCAAACAACACCTCAAACGCAGTGTGCCTGCACTGGATCGCACTGTAAAGTAGTACCATGTGATCCGATTGCTGTAGGTTTTGTAAAGTAGTGCATGCACTACTTTTAGTGCTGTCTGATGTGATTTCAGCCATTCAAATGAATGTTGTGAAATGGCACTGCACACAAATCGCATGTGAAATTCACAAGAACGTACAGCACGTTCCTGTGTAATTCACTGTGTAAAATGGCCCTAATTGAGTTTGAAGACCTCACTTACACTTGCTTTTCTCTCTGGAGAGCAATCTGCTTTTGAATTGCTCTTCAGAGGATATTTGACAGGTGGTAAGGAGGCACTGAATCACCTCCTTACTGCCTGTTTTAACCCCCATCAAATTCTGGACTATCGAGCCACAACCAAATTTGTTGTAGGGTGGTTTCAACCCAGTTTCATTCACTTGAAGGGTCATGTTTAGCAGGCGTGCCTATCAAACGCAACAGGGGGTGTAATTCCTGCCTTGGCCTCAAAGCAAAGCAATGTGGCCGTAGCATGTGTACACTCCTGAGTGCTGCTTTTTCAGCTAAAGGGGAGCGGTCGAGGGGTGGTTGCTCCCCAACTGAAAGGGTAAACGAGCACTTAAAGAGGGAAAAAAACTGACTTTTTTTTTATGACCTGCAAAGTAAAGGCTTAATGTGCTAGAATGCATTGCATACTAGCACATTATATGAAACGAATGAAAATTCATTTAACGAAATTAAATGAAGCCCTCGTTGTGGCCGCTGGAGGCCGCATCCATCTTCATCCATCCTCCTTCTGGCACCGCGGACTGAGGTTTTGTGACTGGCCGGAGCCGTGTGACGTCATTCCCGTGCATGCACGCGTGAGCTGCCGGTCACTGCCCAGGGCTCTGATGAAATGGAATGGGTGGTCGTTCCTTCAGAGCACATGTGCCCATGACGCCATTGGCATATACAGTAAATGTCTCCTAAATGGTGCAGGCTTATGAGATATTTACAGTACCTGTAGGTAAGCCTTATTATTAGGGATGATCGAAAGGTTCGGGTCGACCATCGGTTCGACCCGAACACTGACTGTTCGAAATTCGGCCGAATTCCGAACTTTTTGCGGAAACTGGGCTTTAAAAGCCTGTGATTGGACCAGAAACATCAGTAAAAGCCAATGGAGGGGGCAGGAGGATGCTAGGAATGTGATTGGAGTGACTAGGGGGTTCAGAGGCCAATCAGTAGTGAATATGCCCCCCAGTATATAACATAGCCCCGCCAAATCTCTAGCACTGTAATACAGGGGCTGTGGAAGAGAGTGGAAGCAATTCTGTTACTCCTGCTGCAAAAGTGTCATTTAGCAATTATTAGTGTGAGGAAAGGGATATCTAGTGTAGTTAGGGTACTATATACCACTATAGTTAGATTCAATAATCTAGTTTCTGTAGGGAAAGTGTTAAGTGTCAGGGTGACCGTAGTGTAGTGTAGTGTAGGGTGAACTGACTGTGACTGCTATGCCAGGGTGACCAAACTCTTCCATGTCAGGGTGACCGCCATAAGAAAAAGATAATTTTTCTTAGAATTAATAGTAGGGCAGGGATGGGGCTCCGCTCTTTGTATGCCAGGGTGACCAAATTCATCCATGTTAGGGTGACCGCCATAAGAAAAAGATAATTTTTCTTAGAATTGCAGTGGAGCAGAGATGGGGCTCCGCTCCTTGTATGCCAGCGTGACCAAATTCATCCATGTCAGGGTGACCGCCAGAGAAAAAAGATTGTTTGTCTTAGAATTGCAGTAGAGCAGGGATGGGGCTCCGCTCCTTTCACACCTGGGCGTTTTTGTTTCAGGCGTTTATTGGGCTTTTTTGTGGACGTCTTTGGAGGCAGGCATGACATCTGAACTTCTGTGTAGGGGTATATATACACACACACATATATGTATATATACACATACACACATATAGGTGTAAAAGTAGCTGAACCCCATCCCTGCGCTAATGAAATTATTTGCAGGGATGGGGTTCCGCTCCTATCACACCTGTATGTGTGTAAGTGTATATATACATATGTGTGTGTGTATATATACCCCTATACAGAAGTTCAGATGTTATGCCTGCCTCCAAAGACGCCCATAAAATTCCCAATAAACGCCTGCAACAAAAACGCCCAGGTGTGTTGTTGCAGGCGTTTATTGGGCATTTTTTGGGCGTCTTTGGAGGCAGGCATGACATCTGAACTTCTGTATAGGGGTATATATACACACACATTGATGGAAGTTTACTTCCTCCTTAATATGATTGTTTATTACATGTGTTTTGCACACTAGATTTGGTCTCCTGAGGCTTTTGCATTATTATGGTGATATAATTTAAGCGATTTGAAAGGTTAGGGTTTTGCACTATTATGTGCCAAGGATGGGTTGATATAACTAGTACAGGGTGGTTTGGCCATTTCCCCCCCTGGATGGAACTAGTGGGTGGGGTGGAGTACTGTACCCCTATATAATCTGGTGTGAGAGGAGCCTTGAGCAATAAGAATAGGCTACCCCCTGGTATACAACATTTTGTGGGGCTAGAGCACATGTGTCAAACACAAGGCCCTCAGGCCGAATCCGGTCCTCCAGGCAATTTCACGTAGCCCTCGCACCTCTTATAAGTAGAGCTGCTGTAGAGCTCCAGTACTCCTTTGGGCTTCCTCCAGACCCTGCAGTTTCTGCTTCCCAGGTCTTCCTCCAAGCGACACAAGATAAGGGTGTGCACTTTGATGTAAGGGAGGGGGGGGTACTCTTGACATCTGATGTAAGAGGGTTGGGATACTCTGGATGTCTAATATTACAGATACAACCGGTCCATTGATGGCAATCATAATGCTGATACGGCCCTCAATGACGTTGAGTTTGACACCCCTGGGCTAGAGTCTTCCACACCTTTCAAACAATAGTAGAATTTTATATGTGCTGTCACTTTGCAAGGGGCTGTTTGGGATTATTATTCTCTTACTAGCTGGAAAGGAGCCCAATTAGGACTAAACTGTAGATACCGAGTGATAATATAGTACATGTCCCATACCAAGTGAGGGCTCTTACTAGCTGGAAAGGAGCCAAATTAGGACTAAACTGTAGATACCGAGTGATAATATACTACATGTCCCATACCAAGTAAGGGCTGATGTGTGGACATATGACAAGTCACTGTATTCCTTCTTTCTTTATAAATGCTCCAATCTGCATTTGATAACAGATCACGAATCGCTGACAGTGGATGGCAGTCTGATAAAATGTAAAATACTATCCAGGTACCTTTGGAGGCTTAATAGGTAGATCTAATCACCTTATTCGTTGTACTGTCTCTGCTGTCCTAGCTGTCACCCTAATTATAATGGATTTACCAAACTTAATTATTAAGATCTTGTTTAATCTTTAATACTCATCTTCAATTAAAAGTAGCTTAAAACTCCAGGGAGTTATTAGTATGAATTTCCACAGCACCAGTTTTCCACATTTATTTTTTTTTTTGATGCTGGGACTAACAATAGATGGCAAGCCATCAGGATTGGAAATGTCAAGATTAGGATTAATGAAGGCGATTTTTTAGATGTCCAATACTATCCCGCACGAAAAAAGCGCCTGCTCTTGCTGTAGTGTGAAAGGACCAAGTTGTGGGGATATAAATCTGTTTAACAAGTTTTTTTTACCACTAACTCCATCCAGATCCGATGCTGAGTCCGTATCACTGATTGCCATATTGTCAACAGTAGTTTTTTACTTCTCCTGTTGCCATAAATCTCTAACAAAAGTGTCACACTCCTGACGCTGCACTGTGCAGTTACCTGTGCATTCTACATGGTAGAGAATACATCAGAAAAGCATAAACTCATTGTTTGGCTTTGCAAACATTGGCTAGAACTGGGATGTACGGTGGGGATGTGTTGCCATAGGATGACCCAAGAGTTGTAATTTGTCAGTCACCATCAGTGTTACTAATTAACGTATATCTATAGCCAAAAATATGTTTTTCTTTTTCTATAGGGTAGGGAAGGATTTGAACCCCCGCAAACTTTTTCTTTGCTTTTATTAGCTCCTACTAAGTAGACCTCCACCCTCTTTATTTTTCCTGGTGACCACTGTCAACAGAACAGGGGTTGAAGGCAAAGCTTCCTCTTTTCTAGTAACAACTGCCCATGCGAGGAATCCCCTCATTTGAAGATTTCCTCTTACTTTCTGTTGCATCTCGGGGATAGGAGGTGTAGGAAAATCTCCCTAACGTTAACAAGACAAAGAGGTTTAACCTTTCTCTACTCTATCCTAACTTTGAGGAATGCAGGTTTAGAGACTGCTTACCCATACAATTGTCTGTCTTTCTGTCTATTACTTTTGAAGAGGACAGATGCAAATTGTTACATGGTACCTGAGCAAAAAATAAATTAAAAACCCCTAGTAATTATAATATTTCTGGTCAAGGAGGACTATGACACCCATTCTAGTAGAAGCTATAGAGTCAGGCATTCTTGTTGAGTCCTGTTGCTTTTACAAGGAGGCCCAGAAGATTAGCACTACAAGGAAGTCCTGAACAATTGGTCCAAACTGTGGCTTTCCTGAGAGTCCCATTGGATCGCCATGTCCATTTGAGCCCTTCTGCATGAGTACAGCCTAGATAAGCAGCTTATGAACTCCTGGAGTGATCATTTGAATGGAGTTATGTGATCTTTAGCCTAACTTCAAAGATACCATTCTTCAAACCTGACAGGGGTTCTACCCTTTCCACAGTTTGTCAAATCATTTCTTGCTGTCCCTATTAGAATAAAAAAATAAATGCCTATACCAGGGGTCTTGGATTAAAATTTATGGTGGTCCAGTCAGCAAAATTTCCTTCTGGCAGAGGTCTGACTAGTGTCTTGTCTTATGTCCCTGACCTGCAGCCTGTAAACCGACACTGTAAAGCTTCTGTCAGCCTTCCTCTCTAGCTGAGTCAAGAATACAATCAAGGCTGGAAATGTACATATTTTAATTGAAGAAAGTGAGACTAAGGAGAGAGGAGAGAGACTGCACTGGGCTTCAACAAAATGGCGGCCTCCAGCAAGAAGAAACAGGAGCAACGTAATGTATGTTCTTTTAACAATAATTGTAAAGCACATTAATTGTTATCAAACTGTTATGGGTAAAGTTCAGCTTTAAACGTTTGCACCCAAAAAATGTGAGTGCACGTCTTGGGGACAAAATATATAAAAAATACAAACTTTTATTTAAATATGGATTGAACAATATCACATTGATTAAAGTTGTTTAAAAACCCCATAAAATGGAATCTGTTGTATGGAACTGTTTTACCATCTGATTTGTATTATTTGAAAATACTTTAATAAAAAAAAAACTCCTCATAAAATCATAGGTGTAAATGGCATGAGTATGACCACTCAATTACAGATATTAAAGTGGTATTAAACCCCAAACCAAATATGTAACATATTGCAGCTCCCCAATACTTAGATGCAATGACTGCATTTTTTTTTCTTTCTTTAGGCTTTTTTTCCTTTCTGCTATCACCTGGTGATCTGGCCAGTAGCACACCATCTGTAGAGTGCCTACACACTGGGTGGAAGAGCACAGGGGGCACCTTTGGACAGTAGTATTGTTAATCTGGGAGCAGAAGAGTGTTAGATGTAGCAACAGATTTAGATACATTAACAACTTTAAGCCAAACCCCAGCTCACACTGCAATTAAAGAAGCAGTTACTGCAATAGTTATTTTTTCTTTTGGTATAAAGGTTTTACATGAATAAATAATAAATGTTCATTGTAATTGTCCTTGTCAGTGGCAAAGCTTTGTCTCAAACCTGTAACTGCTACATCTGCAGGACAGCTTGATCGTTTGGATAACAACAAGCTTACTGGCTGGATCACAACTGCAAAAAAAGGAAGAAAGCCTAAAAAAAAGAAAATGAATGCTGCCACCACATCTAAGAAATGGTAAGCTTTAATATAATAAATGTTTGCTTTTGGGTTTAACGCTGCTTTAGGACATATTGTAATCACAGGTTGACACGTTTCATGACTTTCCCTCTCTTCTTTAGGACCATTATGATAGATGATCCCAGTTATATACTGCCTAGCCAAAAAGTCACCATCTGGAATTAACTAAGCAACTAACTAAACTAAGCATGCAGTAACTATCCTATTGGAAAGTTACTGCATGTGCCCAAAGAATGAGGTCAGCTGACTACCTGAATATACTGATTGACCAGGTTATTCCATCAATGGATTTTTTCTTCCCTGATGGCACGGGCATGTTCCTAGATAACAATGCCAGGATTCATCGGGCTCAAATTGGGAAAGAGTGGTTCAGGGAGCATGAGACATCATTTTCACACATGGATTGGCCACCACAGAGTCCAGAACCTAACCCCACTGAGAATCTTTGGGATGTGCTGGAGTGCAGTGGTCCAACTCTCCCATCAATACAAGATCTTGGTGTAAAATGAATGCAACACTGGACAGAAATAAATCTTGTGACATTGCAGAAGTTTATCGAAACAATGCCACAGCAAATGCATGCCGTAATCAAAGCCAACAAAATGTTAGTGTGTGACCTTTTTTTTTTTATTGGTTATTGGTGGCAACATTTTGTTTTGGCCAAGCAGTGTATAATATATAGTGGTCTTCACATTTAATAAATAATATGTATTCAAAGTCTTAATTTCCAAAGTAAACACTACAAAGAACATTAAAGCAACCTCCAAAAAATGCACTGATTTCAAGTATAAGGACAAAAGGTGCTCTACCCGATTGACCCAGGGTCCTAAACCTTATGTCACTCAATCACTCAATCAAAGTGAAGCTGTCAGATGGACCTGTCAAGGCTGCCAAATGGAAAAGTTAACACTACAATAATGACTGAAAATATGTGCTCATTGAAAAAAAACTATACAGTTTTAAGATATTATGCTGCCTTAATGGGTAATTACTCCATTCAATGTGTCCAACTGGACACTGTTGGAAAACATTGCTGAGAACTGTTACACCACTTCAAAGCAAATTCTACTGCCACAGCATTTCCTACATTTAGCCTCCACTCCCAATGTGCTTTATTCGGCAACAGATGATATGTTTTGTTCCATGTCCTCTGATCCTGGTGCTGCAGTTTTTAAAAAAACCCAAGTGCCTAGGTATGGGCAGAGTAAGGAAATCCCTTGCCCCCCAAAATGACAGTGCCTTATGTCAGAGTAAGCCATTACCAGCACCATCAAAAGTTAGGAGTGGGAAGGTGAAGCTTGTCTAAGTGAATGCAAATACTTACTTTCAGGAGCACCCACTGGTTGCTGCAGCGCTGGGAGCACCATCTTTGGTGTGGGTTCAGTTTGTATAATTCTGAAGTGTTACAGGTTTACTTTAAAGCCTAGTATTAGTTCCTAAATTAGTATTGGTATGCAGTTACAGACACCAACAGGCTTTTATAACTTCTTGCATTCTATCAGAGGGAGATTTCACCACAAGGAAAAGTGAGAATTTAGTTCTAGATTGTGCCCTCTAGGTAGAGAATGAAAAGTTCTCACTTTTGCTGCCACCTACTAATGAAAACAATGGGGGAACAGCCATGTATTGTACTATTATTAGGACTGGCAAAGCCTATCATATAGCCCACCTTTGGGAAGGAGGGGAGATATCAAATAAGTGCAATTGTACAGCTACTTTGGCCCTAAAAAACAATCCATTACTTGAAAGAAATTTTTTTTAAAAAGTGAAAAGGAACGCTCGGAAAGTGGAAGTCTGGTCAAGAGCTAACTAAGCTTAAACCTAATCCCATCCCAATTCTAAACCCAATACTACTCTCCTGTAAAGGAAAGATGTGCAAACTCACCTAATCTAATGGTCCAGTCACATAATCTTCACAGTCACCAGCTTCAGGGGACAGGAGAGATCCGCAACAGCCGCTGCAATGCCTGGGTGGTGACATCACCCATAGACTTACTATGGGGCTTCTTTAGTTCGCTGTCCCTCCTCATTCCTGAAGCTGTCACGCGAAGGGGTCACGTCATCCGACCAGAGCGCCCTTAGATTAGCTATGCACATCTTCCTAGTTCACACGGGCGTACTACAGCATACACCCATCTGAGGGCTGTGTTTGCCGCTGAGGGATGCACAGATGTTATGTGCATCCCCATGCAGACGGTCCCATTCACATCAATTGCGGCACAGTCGCTGCTCCAGATTTGGCAGGCGTGCAGATGCAGGGCCTCTACATCCCTTCCCTTCACTGTAGCTTCCCAAACTGGCCACTATGTCCTTACTGCAGGGGCAGCCTGTACATTGGGGGAGCAGGGGCGCCGTCCCCCCATCCATGCGTCCAGCCCCCTAATCTACATGCAGGGCGCCGGACGCATGGATTCCATTGGGGTTTTTTTTTTTTTTTTGAAGCACATGATTAGAGCCAGAGGCTCTAATAGGCTTCAAAAAAGGGTGGGCACTGCACACGAGCCCGCCCAGTTGTGTGACAATAGCGAATGAATATTGAATATTCGCTATTGTCACACGGATCCTCCTCCTGGCTAATCAGGAAGCGGGTCCTGAGACTCATTTCCCGATTCGCCAAAAGGTGAAGCCATGTCATTGGCCAAGGAGGAGGGAGGAGACGCAGAAGACTGACCTGAGGAGAAGCCGCTGCCTGCCTACACCCACATGTTCACGGTGAGTGAGCCGGGGGGGGGGGGGTATGATGTTGGTGTGCGGGCTGGTGTGGTCCGTCTGCCAGCCCCCCCCCCCCCGGTCCATGGAGCACCAGCCACCACTGCCTTACTGTGTCCTGAAGTATCACAGCAGACAGAACCACAGTGTACAACAGGGCACACAGGCACCACCTGGTTTAACAAAATGCGATTTAAAGATCAACAGAGCTGTGTAAAAATGATCAGCTGAGCATTGAGTGCATCCTATAAGATGCAGTTGCTGTTCTGCAGTGCCAAAGTGGGGTTAAGGTACCAAAGGCAAATAGACTGTGCAGTTGCACTCTGCAAGGAATTTACTCCAGAACGGAGGAAATAAGGTGAAACCTCACTTTGCAAAGAATACCTAATCACATGCAAGGAAAATAAGAATAAAAACAGCATTTTGGATGAAGGAAGTCAGCAGAGCTTCCATCCATTTTCTAAGTTCTGGAGCAACTGCACTTACAGAGTGCAACTACACACGCAAAGTGCACTGTCTATTTGCCTTCAGTAAATCAACCCCTGTATTTTGAATCCATGGCTGCTTGAATACAACAGCCAGCAGGGGGCAAATTACTCACTCTATGCTATTACTGTGGATGAAGGAATCAATAAACTATTTTCTCTCCTTCAGCCCAAGGGAAAAAATCGAGTCGTGGCTACCTTTACTCCTATAGTCTGGGTAACACAGGGAGTGAAAAACCCAGCACTTCTGGGTATGGAAAAGGATGTGACTCACCTATGCACCTCTTAATAATTTTATTTTACCACAGTTTAATCAAAATGTAAAGATTTTGGCAAAAGTTCACCATTTCAGTGAAGCACATTGGAATTAATAGAAAAGAAACGAAAAAAAAAAGATATACTTTTTATGGCTCTTGAAGGATATGAAAGCTTATTCTAACTATACTCAACCTGTTTTTCTACTAAAATATAGTTCCTTATTAGCCTTATTATTTTACATATATTTTCACAGAGGGAAAACACAGTGAATAAAGAAAGATTTACAATAAAAAAGCACTAGTACACATATAGAAGCCAAATTAAATTAAATTAAAATAAACAAAACTACCCTAAATATAAAAACACACCCTGGAGAAAAACCTTTTTTTTCACTCAAATATTGCTGCTAAATGGGAAAAATTGGGAGTTTCCTATATGTAAAACTTCACTTCCAGGTCCTGGTGTCATTTTCCCATGCCAGTATGACGGGGAAGCAGCTAACGGAGCATGATCTGCACTCTATTAGCTTCATCCGAGAACAGGTGAGACTTCGGGGTATTTTAGACCCCTGATGTCTCATTAAAGAGAACCTGGCCCAAAAAAAAAATGATCAATTTTTGTCCCCTATGTAAAACTTCACTTCCAGATCCTGGTGTCACTTTCCCCAGTCACTATGACCGGGGAAGCAGCTAATGGAGCATGATCTGCACTCTATTAGCATCGCTGGAGAGCAGGTGAGACATCAGGGTCCTTTAGACCCCTGATGTCTCATTAAAGAGAACCTGCCACCTAAAAAAATCATCACTTTTAGTCCCCTATGTGCCGAAAAGTAAAATCTGGTAAATTTACATGAAAACACAGACAACCTTGTCTTTCTTCCAGGCTTTCTTTTGTAAACTACTAACCCCCCCCCCCCCCCCCCAATGTAATGGAGATGAAAAGCAGAAGTTGTCTTTATAGTCCAAATCAGAAGAGCAGCCAAGTGACAATAATGCTTCCTCTACACATAGATACAGCATGGTAAATAGTGAGTATTGTCACCCTAGGAAAGGACGTCAGCACCAGGTTAAAATAAAAGGGACAGAGTCTGTAAAAATGAAAACCAATGCAGCCACTACATCGACTGGTAAGTTGCAATATATTAAAGTGTTACTAAACCCAGGACCCTGCATTCATTATATCTGGTCACCCACAGTACACAGAACATGGAAATGCAATTATTTTTGTAAATATAAACGGCTAAATACCTTTTCTTATCAGCAGTATATAGCAGTGTTGTGACTTCTATCAGTGTCTGGCCGAGCACTGGTTAAAGTTTGAAGGAGGAGTTTTCATTCTCCTCTGAATGTCCTATGAGGCTGCATGACCCCCTGAATTTCTGTCTGCACAGAAGTGACTGGCCCTGTACCAATCACATGCACTCTACAAAAAAAAAAAAAACAAACAAAAAAAAAAACCTCTTTAGCAATGCACACCAAACTGAGCATGTGCAGAGTGCCTCCAAGGCTCTGTACTTTTAGGAGATGGCTTGGGGACAGGAAAAGAAGGGGAGGATCAAACAGCCTTTTTACACAATACGGAGGATTAACCCCTTAGGTTCCACGATTAGTATAACAAACTTGCTTTACTGCATATACAGACTGATTTTACTGTTGTGGGTTTTTGGGTTGAGATGCAGTTCAACAGCTGCAATATATATTTATTTAGTTGTTTTTATGATTTTTTTAAGCCGAAAAATTGCCCTATAAGTGCACTTATCTTTTAAGATGTGCCTTAGGAAGCTCTATTTGTAGGGACACATTTGATTATTGTGTATTTTCTTCCCACTAGACAGGATAGTCTGTTGTGAGCTGTCTGCTGTGCCATTTGCTGTTGCACGTCGCTTAAAAGACATAATATGCGTCTCTGCTATCTTACAAGGGTTTTGGCTGCTCGTCATAAAATCATACACATTGCTGGTGAAGGTTAGACTAGATATCGCTGCTTGCCTATATCAGAACAGCATGTTTTCACAACTGTGGGTCTGGTCACAGCAAAAAAAGATGGCATCTCCCAGCAAAAAAGCACACATACCCTGAAAACACGTTGGCGGGAGTTCTTATGTGTTTTCGCAAAGGCGTGCTCAGATAAATATAAACAACATACAAAGGCAAGAGCAAGAGCCAGAAAAAAAGTAGACTAGTTTGCCAATTTCCACTTTAATATTTTTTCAACATTACGGCACTGTGTTAAATAAAAAAAAAAATATATATTTATTAGTGGCATTTAAAGTGAACCCGTTCACCTGCTCTTTGCAAGAACCTTTCCATTGCTTACATCAACTGGAGCAGGTTCATTTTAAATAAAAGATTTCAATTTTTTTTTAAACATCTCCTGTCTGCTGAACAATAGACAGTTGACGAGAGACAAGAAATGACACTGGCAGCAAACTAGCCTCACGCTTGATACCTAAAATGATGATGCGTCAAGCTCCAAATCAATAACAGCGGTGGATTTAAATATAATGTACAACGCATAATCAATAAACCCCTAATAACACATATTACAGCACTGATCGCTCTGCCGGTGGATTGCAAAGTGCACTGAAATCAGCTAATGTTCAAATTTCACGTTTTACTAAACATGACAAAAATGTAACTGGTACGTATAAATGAAAAACTGTTTTTGGTGATATACTGTATCCTTAGATTTAAAGCTACTGGTGGGTTCGCCCTCTTGTTAGACATTAAGGGCTATAGTTGGATTAATTGGTGTATAATAAAGAGTGGCCAGTTGAAATGGGCAGGAATAGTCATTTTTGCTGGCATAACAATTCAGAAATGGTGTAATTCAGGTGGATGTCACAGTGGGATGTTATTGAATAAGAGGGAGCTGATTGTTGTAATATAGAGCAGAAACGTGACAGTCCTTCTCTAGAACATATACTTAAATCCTAAAGCTTAAAGTGCACTTTAACATTTCGTAAAAATTTTCTTCTTGTAGTATATGTGCTGTATGATTTTTATTTTCATAGCTGCATTTAGTTACCTCCCTTCGGCGTTTGCATAATGCTCTGCTTTGCTGAGTACTTTTGGCCAAATTTTAGACTGTCCCACCACTCCAATCCCTTCATGGACTCCTAAAGGTAAATTGTCCTGCCTCTCCCATCCTATGCTGGACACTAAATGTTAGACTGTCCCGCCTCTCCACTCCCATTCTGGACACCAAATTTTAGATTGTGCTGCCTCTCCCATCCCATCCTGGACACCAAATTGTACACTGTTCTGCCTCTCCCATCCCATCTTGGACATCAAATTTTGGATTGTCCTGCCTCTCTTATCCCATCCTAGATACCAAATGTTAGACTGTCCTGCCTATCCAATGGACTCCAAATTTTAGACTATCCAGCCTCTCCCATCCCATTCTGGACACCACATTTTAGACTGTCCTGCCTCTCCCAACCCATCCTGGACACCAAACTGTAGACTGTTCTGCCTCTCCTATCCCATCTTGGACATTACATTTTGGATTGTCCTGTCTCTCCATTCCCATCATGGACACCAAATTTTAGACTATCCCAACTCCCATCCCATTCTGGACACCACATTTTAGACTGTCCTGCCTCTCCCAACCCATCCTGGCCACCATTTTATAGACTATACTGCCTCCCTCATCCCATGCTGGACACCAAATTGTACACTGTCCCACCTCTCCCATCCCATCCCGGACACCAAATTTTAGACTGGCCTGCTTCTCTCATCCCGTCCTGGACACCACATTTTAGAATATCCCGCCTTTCCCATCCAATCCTGTCCACCAAATTTTAGATTGGCCCCTTCTCCTAAACCATTCTGGCTCAGCTGGCTTCAAGCTAGACTTAGATTGTGAACTGAAGGGACAGTAAGATGGGTCTGTGGGGTGATCGGTAATCACCTCACCCCCTAATCCCCCAGAACTACCTGCTCATCCCCAGTCCAAAATCAGAGGCCATCATCCTAGCTCATGTGACCTGGTACAAGCTTTGCATTTTGGTCTCTGACATCAAAAGAACCTTTCACTGAAGGTTTTGCTGACGTTGGTGCCCCAAATAGGTGGCTACGGGGGCAAAAAACAAATATTGGAAGCCTATAAAGCTCACTTTTTACATGCAAGTGTTTATTAACTTTATTGTTTTTAAATGATACAATAATGTCTGGATAGTGGTTCTCCTTATTTAGATCCCCAAGTGCTAATCAAGAACTGAAAAAATGAAGCAGGTGGAAGACTGAGATCTGAATGTGGGCAAGAAGATAAGATGGCTTGGAGCTTGGCTTGTAGTGATCGTGGACTACTTGGAGGATAATCAGAATGGTAGTTGAGCATGATTGCAGGGTGCAGAGAAGATAAAGGAGGCAGAGCAAGAAGTTGAGTGTAGACAAAGAACTAGGCTGAGTGGAAATTAACTAGTGTTAAGAGGTGCATGGGAGAGGGGAGCTACATTTGATTCAGCTTTACTGGAAAAAAAATGAAGAGCAGGTGCTGATTACTGACTGCTGACTGGTGACAGACCCTTGCATCTTTCATCCAGTGCTGCACTGATGTTTCTGGATTCTGAGTCATGGGAGAAGCAAAAGAATTGTCAGAGGATCTGTGGGAAAAGGTAGTTGAACTGTATAAAACAGGAAAGGGGTATAAAAAGATATCCAAGGAATTGAGAATGCCAATCAGCAGTGTTCAAATTCTAATCAAGAAGTGGAAAATGAGGGGTTCTGTTGAAACCAAACCACGGTCAGGTAGACCAACTAAATTTTCAGCCACAACTGCTAGGAAAATTGTTCGGGATGCAAAGAAAAACCCACAAATAACTTCAGGTGAAATACAGGACTCTCTGAAAACATGTGGTTTGGCTGTTTCAAGATGCACTTGAAGAAAGATGGGCTGCATGGTCAAGTCGCCAGAAGAAAGCCATTACTACGCAAATGCCACAAAGTATCCCGCTTACAACACGCCAAACAGCACAGAGACAAGCCTCAAACCTTCTGGCACAAAGTCATTTGGAGTCATGAAACCAAAATGTAGCTTTTTGACCACAACCATAAATGATACATTTGGAGAGGAGTCAACAAGGCCTACGATGAAAGGTACACCATTCCTACTGTGAAACACAGAGGTGGATCGCTGATGTTTTGTCGATGTGTGAGCTACAAAGACACAGGGAATTTGGTCAGAATTGATGGCAAGATGAATGCAGTATGTTATCAAAAAATACTGGAGGAAAATTTGCATTCAACAGCCCGGAAGTTGCGCATGGAACGTACTTGGACATTCCAAAATGACAATGATCCTAAAGACAAGGCCAAGTAGACCTGTCATTGGCTACAGCAGAATAAAGTGAAGGTTCTGGAGTGGCCATCTCAGTCTCCTGACCTCATATCATTGAGCCACTCTGGAGAGATCTCAAACTTGCAGCTCATGCAAGACAGCCCAATAATTTACAGGAACTGGAGGCTTTTTGCCAGGAAGAATGGGCAGCTTTACCATCTGAGAAGATAAAGAGCCTCATTCACAAATACCACAAAAGACTTCAAGCTGTCATCGATGTTAAAGGGGGCAATACATGGTATTAAGAACTGGGGTTTGTAAACTTTTGATCAGGGTCATTTGGGTAGTTTCTTTTGTCATTATGATTTAAAAAGAGTAAACACAGTTGATTGATAATAAATGGCTTCAGCCAAACACTAACCATGAGTGAAAGAAAAGTTTTTGTGTTATCATTCATATTTTCTAAATTCTGCCAGGGTATGTAAACTCATGAGCACAACTGTATATATATATACATATATATATATATATATATATATATATATATAGATACATATATATATATACTCCATAATGCCAGCCTGGGACAGAAATTACAGTGTTTTGGAAATAAAATACTTCAGAAAGAAGGTTTTGGGAAAAAGAGAATGTGAGAAATATGGGAGCACACATGTGGCAACAAAGAAGGGTCATGGACAATAGGAAGAGAGCTACAGAAAGCATGTAGCAATGGCAGAATCTGGCAGTAGGAATACAAAGTTGCAATTCCTTTCTAATAATACATAAATTGTTGATAGAAAGGACATAGAAGAAATGTAGATGGAATAGGATGACGAGTGCAATGAAAAGTAGCGGGTGTACAAAAAGTTAGTAATACAGCAAAATGTTGAACAAAATATCAAATGAAAGATATATGTTGCAATATCTACTCAGGATTGTTGTAACAATCAAATACACACTGGGGAAAGATAGAATGATCTAGTAAACACGAAGTGTTGATTTTTAACATTCTTTGTGGAGAAACAGACATAAAAGAATGTAGTATAGAAGTTAGTGGGGCAAAGTAATACATGAAAATGGTGCTGTAGTTGCTTGAAAAGAAAGATACATTTTGTGCACGGAAATAATTCTGTGCAGTAAGGCTTTGCAAAATAATTGCTTGAAAGAAAAAGTAAGAAAAAATTAAAGAACCCAATTAAAATAATATTAAAAAGAGACATTACTGAGGTGAAAAGTGCCCAAAAGACACTGTACTGGTGACAGAGAGCTTAGGACCAAGAACTGCAGTTTGGGGAACTAGGAAGTAAACTCATAAAAGAGACTGATAAAGAGATTGAAAATAAAAGAATGGTATAACAAATGAGGGTGATAAGTGAGGCACTTAGAAGAGAAAAGCATGCGGCAAGGATGTAATGAAAGTAGCAGTATTGCAATGATAACTGCGGGTGTCATAGACAGGGACAAAGAGGACCAGAACTTGTGGCAGAGATCAGATATCTAAAATATGAAAGTGAATTTAGTGCAGGGTTCAGGCAGAGAGGCATTGCGAATATTGGAATGAGCGCATATAAAGAAAGTGTAGTGGAGTTTCAAAGGCTATGAAAAAATCCAAACAGTAAGAGGCAGTACGAGGGACAGCAGTGCATAGGTCCCATAAAAATAAGGGGACATGAGGTAGGAGATGACAAAAATGTAGTATATGTACTGGGAAATGGGGGCACAGTGGATTGTGTAGGTTAGAGTGCAGTGGAGTACTGACCAGCAACAGGGACTAGGTTATACCAGACTGTGGCAGAAAAGTGGGGATTGCATCAGTAGAGAAGTGGAAGGTCATTATAGTTAAAGGCATAGTATAGCAATGGCAGAGTAGTTGGGACCATAGAAAAGCAGTGAAGTGGCAGGACAGCTAAGTTCCAGAAGTAAAATGAGTGGCAAAGCAGCAGGATATGGGGTATATCGGAGTAGTAGAGTAATGGCACAGCAGTGGGGATCAGGGCATAGTAAAGGAGTGGCAGAGATCAGAACACAGTAGAGGAATGGGACAGCAGTGGGGATCAGGGGAAAGCCGAGGAGTGGCAGAATAATGGGGATCAGAGCACAGTAGAGGAATGACAGAGCTGTGGGAATCAGGGCATAGTAGAGGAGTGGTAGAGCAATGGGGATTGGAGCACATTAGAGGAATAGCAGAGCATTGGGGATCAGGGCATAGGAGAGGAGTAGCAGAACAATGGGGGTTGGAGCACAGTAGAGGAATGGCAGAGCATTTGGGATCAGGGCATAGTAAAGGAGTGGCAGAGAAATGGGTATTAGAGGACAGAAGAGGACAGGCAGAGTGGTGGGGATCCAGGCATAGCAGAGGAGTGGCAGAGCATAGGAATCAGAGATAGTAGAATAGTGACTTAGCAGTGGAGATTGAAATGCCGTAGAGGAGCGACAGAACAGTGGGGTTTGGGCAAGAATAGAGGAATATCAAAGCAGTGGGGATTATTGAATAGAAGAGGAGTGGCAGGGCAGTGGGGATCAGTCCATAGTAGAGAAGTAACAAAACAGCAGTGGTGGGGACATAGTAGACAAGTGGTCTAGCCTTTGGGGATCAGAGCATAGTAGAGGAGTGGCAGAGCAATGGGGATTTGGGCATAGTGGATGAGTGGCAGGACAGAAAGGAATCTGGCAAAGTAAAGAAGTGACAGAGCAGCAAAAAAATGGGCGAGGGGAGCAGAGGAGTGTCAGAGCAGTGGGAATTGGGGAATGGTAATGGTGACCATGGTACAGTAGAGGAACGGCAGGGCAATGCAGATCAGGCATAGTAGAGAAGCGGAAGAGCAGCAGAGTTGGGGACATAGTAGATTAGCGGTGGGGTAGTGGTGATCAGGGCATAGTAGAAGAGTTGCAGAGCAGCATAGTAGAGAAGTGGCAGAGCAGGCATAGTAGAGAATAGGCTAAGAAATGGGGATTGAAGCATAGAAAAAAAAGTTTGGCAGGGCAGTGGGGATCATGATATAGTAGAGGAGTGGCAGGGCAGTGGGCAGTAAAAGGCTATTCCATAGAATAGAAATAATAAAAACCATATACAGGGTCACCTGTAAACATACAGTTGTATCCACCAAGCTGCACAAAGAATCTCTTGCTGCACAAAGAATCTCTTGATTCACTATTATGAACATATAATATACAAGCTACTCAAACCTAAATGTAAGTGTTTTAGAGTAATATAGAGAGGGATTGAATATTAGAGTTTAAATGACTAAATTACTTTTTGGCATTTCTATTGTAAAGGGTACATTTATATATTAATGAAAATTCTGATTCATACTGTTAAGGTACTGTAATAAAGGTATTTGTAGCCCAGGTGGGCACTTTTGAGGTTAACATAAATTTAACAACCCTAACATACCTCTAAGTCTCTGCATCTTCTTTTCAATGATCAATTCTCTATTACCCCCAAACCATATAAATATTTTACTAAAGGCAAGCTTTCTCTAGTCATTAAAGGTAAGCTGTGGTAAAGTCTCATTTGCTCATCCGTACGTCTGTGTGCATTGCTCTGCCCACACGCATGGTGGAACACTGTCACTCAAAAATGAGTCAGGGGTGCTAAAATAACAAATAATGAAATAACATATAATCAAATCAATTAGAATCCAGCATGAACGTATCCTTTTTTAATATTTAAAATAACCTAATTAAAAAATGTCAAGAATGTATTATTAATATTCAGCACAAAATTTAAATATACAATATAAATATACTGTTTAAAAAAAAAAAAAACACCCCTTGTCCCAGCCCTGGAGACTGGCATTGTCGTGCACCAGGAGGAACCCAGTATCCACTGCATCAGCATAGGGTCTGACAATGGGTCCAAGGATTTTATCCCGATACCTAATGGCAGGCAGGGTGCCATTGTCTAGTCTGTAGAGGTCTGTACGTCCCTCAATGAACATGCCTCCCCAGACCATCATCACTGACCCACCACCAAACTGGTCATGCTGAACAATGTTACAGACAGCATAGCGTTCTCCACAGCTTCTCCAGACCCTTTCACGTCTGTCACATGCGCTCAGAAGGAACCTGCACAGGGCGACAGTGGCGGACCTGCCAATTCTGGTGTTTAATGGCAAACACCATTTGAGCTCCACGGTGCCGGGCAGTGAGCACAGGGCCCATGAAAGGATGTCAGGCCCTCAGGCCACCCTCATGAAGTCTGTTTCTGATTGTTTGATCAGACAAATTTACACGAGTGGCCTACTGAAGTTTTGTAGGGCTCTGGCACTGCTCATCACGTTCCTCCATGCACAAAGGAGCAGATACCGGTCCTACTGATGGGTTAAGGACCTGACTGTTTTTCACTGGTTTTGCATTTTGCTAGGGTCAGTGTCATTACTGGTAGCATGAGGCGACACCTGGATCCTATAGAAGTTGCGCAGGCAGTCCAACTCCTCCAGGATGGTGAATAAATACTTGCCATTGCCATAAGGTTTGCTGTGTCTCCCAGCACAGTCTCAAGAGCATGGAGGAGATTCCAGGAGACAGGCAGTTACTCTAGTAAAGCTGGAAAGGGCTGTAGAAGATCCGTGACCAATCAGCGGGATCATTATCTGCTCCTTTGTGCAAAGAGGAACAGGATGAGCACTGCCAGAGCCCTACAAAATTAACTCCAGCAGGCCACTCATGTGAATGTCTCTGACCAATCATAAACAGACTTCATAAGGATGGCCTGGGGGCCCAACGTCCTCTAGTGGGCCCTGTGCTCACTGCCTGGCACCGTGGAGCTCCATTGGCATTTGCCATTAAACACCAGAATTGGCAGGTCCTATGTCCTCTAGTGGGCCCTGTGCTCACTGCCCGGCACCCTGGAGCTAGATTGACAATTGAACACCAAAATTGGCAGGCCCGCCACTGGCACCCTGTGCTTTTTTTAAGATTAGAGCAGCTTCACCCTGAGCACATGTGACAGATGTGTAAGGGTCTGGAGAAGCCGTGGAGAATGTTATGCTGCCTGTACCATCATTCAACATGACTGGTTTGGTGGTGGGTCATTGACGGTCTGGGAAGGCATAGACAATGGCACCCTGACTGCCATTAGGTATCGGGCTGAAATCCTTGGACCCATTGTTAGACCCTATGCTGGTGCAGTGGGTCTGGGGTTTCTCCTGGTGCATGACAATGCCCGTTCTTATGTGGTGAGAGTATGCAGCCAGTTCCTGGAGGATGAAGGAATTGATACTAGTGAATGGCCCCCACGCTCACCTGACCTAAATTCAATAGAACACCTCTGGGACATTATGTTTCGGTCCATCCTACGCTGACAGGTTGCACCTCAGTCTGTTCAGGAGCTCAGGGATGCTCTGGTCCAGATCTGGAGGAAATAACCCAGGACACCATCCATCGTCTCATTAGGAGCATGCCCGATGTTGTCAGGCATGCATACAAGCACGTGGGGGCCATACAAAATATTGAGTACCATTTTGAATTGCTGCAATGAAATTTCAGCAAAATGGACTAGCCTGCTGAACAATTTTTTCACTTTGATTTTCGGGTAGTCTTTGTATTCAGCCCTCTGTAGGTTGATCATTTTCACTTACATCAAACAATGTGGCATCCTTTCGTACCTAACACATTACCCAGTCCATATCAGTTTAGATATCCAGCATAATATTTTTCCCCATTGAGATCTGATGTGTTTTCAAAGTGTTCCTTTCTATTTCTTGAGCAGTATATATATATATAATTATATATATATATATATATATATATATATTTGCCTATTCTAAAAATAGCTGCAACGTTTTATTTTATTTATTTATTTAGGATAGTTATTTATTTAACAGCAACAACTTTAGCAGCACTTTACATACTCTACAGTCATGTTAGTCACTGCCCTCAAGAAGCTCATAATCTAATGGCGTTTCCACTGAGCTTTCTGGTACGGTTCGGTTCGGTACGGTACGCTATTTATGCCGTTTCCATTATGAATGGTACCCTAATTCCGAACCGTACCGTACCACTTTTTGGTACCCTTTCGTTGGGGTACCAAGCACATTAGACCCGTACCAACTGGGTGGAGCTACACTCTGCAGAACTTTGATTGGTTGACAGAGAATCGTCTATCACAGCTTTCCTGCTGTGACTAGCTACACCACGCCTATCATGAAAAGGGTACTATTGGCAGTGGAAACGCAATGTGTACCGTACCGAACCGTACCGCACTGAACCGAACCGTACCGTACCACTCAGTGGAAACGAGGCATAAGGTGCCTATCTCACATAGGCAAAACCATGGAAAATTTAGAAAGTAACTTAAAAGCAGGAAAAATACAGTTTTCTTGTAACCTAGTACATCCTTCTTTGGGTAAAAATATCCTCTAATTCCTGCCCCACAGTTCACTGCCTCCTCTACCTATCAAACCAGGATATCTACTGGATGGAGGTCCACCAGTGATCATTGGGATCCTCATAGATAAGAGAGGGAGCCTGTGCTCCAGATGCCATACGTGCCCCCTAGGGGATCCTTTGCCATGACTGGTAATCCACCATTAACCTTCCTATACTGTACTGTATCAGCCTGATCCTAGTTAAATCCTGATTCAAGTGAAAACATCTGCTCACTGTTATTTAACTCATATAGATGATACACAGCATTGAATATAATTAAAGTATGCTATGGTCAACTTACAGACAATAAAATACTTTCAAAACCTTTTTTCATATAAATGAATTTGTCAGATTGTTAAAATTTTAACAATGAACATTAGAGATTAAAAGCAGGAGGAGATATGCTTAATAATAAAAGAACCTGCAGGCATCTTCTGATGCCTGCTTTTAATCTCTGATGTTAGTTTTTATAGTTAAAACAAGCTGACAGGTTCCCTTTAACTGAATGACTGCTGGCTGTTCTCTCCATTGATTTCAACAAAGCCAAACTTTTTGAACTACACATGGACACACTGCGCCGTTCCCCGCCATTCTCACAAGGCAGCGGTACACCTTACCTTGGACAACCTCAGGCTAACTTGAATGCAAACATGCGCACCACCTGGTGCAAGTTGGAAATATTTTCATGTTCGCTGAATGTTTCCTTATCAAGGAATATTGCTTTACTGTATATGTAGTGCCGTCACTGTGCAAGATATGCGAGATACATACAAGAGATTGAATTACTAGCATTGTCCATAAAAGCTTACAATCCAGCGAAAACTGAATACACAACCTTTTATTTACAAGGCAGGAACTAGCTGAGACACCGTGCATCATTTTCACACTTGTGTGAATGTAGCACAGAGAAAGTGTAATGCAAGAAAATACATATTTTTTTTCATTTATATTTGAATAGAACAGGGAAGGATTTATTCTTCAATTTCCCCTCGCCTCTAGCTATCACTAGGACAGGAATTGAGTAGAATCACTTGAGCCATTAGAGTAGATGTAAATCCTAACTTAATGACATTTCTTTTTCCAACGTATTGTCTATCATAAATAATTTTTTATTTAAAAATTCAGTTTTTCTCTTTTTTCCATCCTTTGTTGCACCTCAGTGTAGCTGATCTGCAAATTTGTTGCATGTACTTCTTAACTTATTGCATGGATTTCAATAATAGCTGCATGGCTTTTCTGAAGGTGACAACTGTGGCCCACACTTGTATAAAATGTGATGACCAGCCACAAGTAGTCTCCATCAGAAGCCTGTGTGACAAGGTGACAACATGAGAGTCACATATTTATAAATGTTAAACCTTGGATGACCATTTACTATGATTTTGGCATAGGTTCTTAACCTTTCCTTCTCTATATTGCTGCATATTATTGGTGTAAAATGTAAGAAGTATGTGTGTTTCTACTTTTTCACAAATATATAAAGGTGTGTTTGGTTTGTTGAACAGCTAGTGACCTGAGCCAGGATCTATCATTTTCGGGACTGTCATATTTCAGAAAAAGCATTTTGCTGTTAGAGTAGTTCTGGACAGGAAGGATTTGCCCCCTTAATGACCAGGCCATTTTTTGCTATTAGGCACTGCGTTACTTTAAAGCAGGGGTGGGGAACCTTTTTTCTGCCAAGGGCCATTTGGGTATTTATAAAACCATTCGGGGGCCGTACAAAATTATCAACTTAAAAATTAGCCTGTTGTATTTGGTCAAAAATTTTATTAACTCACCCCTAATGTGATGGCTGCAACTACTTCTCTTTGGTGAGGTGTGTGATGTTAGCTGGTATTGATGATGATGCTACTCGCAACTGGTTTTCCAGGTTTGCGTCGGTCAGTCTGGAGCGCAGTCGACTTTGTGGTGGTAAGTTTTGAAAAGAACTGCTGGCGGGTACTGCTGGCTTGTACTGCTGTGGGTACTGCTGGCTCAGGCTGGTACTGCTGGCTTGTACTATGCTGTGGGTACTGTTGGCTCAGGCTGGTACTGCTGTGAGTATTGCTGACTCAGGCTGGTACTGTGCTGTAGGTACTGCCTTGGGTACTGCTGGCTCAGGCTGGTACTGCTGGCTGGTACTGCTGTGGGTACTGTGCTGTAGGTACTGCTGTGGGTACTGCTGACTCTGGCTGGTACTGCTGTGGGTACTACTGGCTCTGGCTGGTACTGCTGGTTCTGCTGTGGGTACTGCTGGCTCTGGCTGGTACTGCTGGCTCTGGCTTATACTGCTGTGGGTACTACTGGCTCTCGCTGGTACTGCTGGTTCTGCTGTGGGTACTGCTGGCTCTGGCTTATACTGCTGTGGGTACTGCTGGCTCTGGCTTATACTGCTGTGGGAACTGCTGGTTCTGGCTTGTACTGCTGGCTCTGTCTGGTACTGCTGTGTGTGCTGCTGGCGGTAAATGCTGGCTAGTAGCGGCGCCGCGCTGGAGGAAGAGGCGATGTTTCCTGTATTGGTCACAGTGCATTTGGTAGAACTATACAGGAAACATTGGCGCTGTTCTGACAGATCAGCTATGAGACACAGACTCAGCTGCACGGGGGGCCGGACCAAATGACTTTGAGGGCCGCATACGGCCCCCAGGACGTAGGTTCCCCACCCATGCTTTAAAGGGAAATTGCACGGTCATGTGACACCGTACCGAAAAAAATGTATGTCCTTTTTATCCCACAAATAGAGCTTTATTTTGGTGGTAATTGATCACCTGTGCGATTTTTATTTTTTGCGCTATAAACAAAAAAAATGACAATTCTGAAAAAAAAAAACAAACAATCTTTTTCACATTCAGATATATAACATTCCCAAAAAAATTAAAAATCAAACTTTTTCACCCTTTTAGGCCAATTTGTTTTCTGCCACATATTTTTGATAAAAAATCACAATAAGCGTATTTTGATTGGTTTGCGCAAAAGTTATTGTGTCTACAAACTAGGGGAAAGATTTATGTCATCTTTATTTATTTATTTTTTACCAGTAATGGTGGCGATCTGTGATTTTTAGCAGATCGGCGGCGGACAAATCGGACCCCTAACTGACTTTTTGACACTTTTGGGGGTACCAGTGACATTACTACACCAATCATTACTAAAAATATGCACTCATACTGTAATAATGACACTGGCAGGGAAGGGGTTAGGGGGTGTTTACTAACTGTGGGGGGGGGGGGGGCTTGTGAAATGAACACAGAGACCTGTGATCCAACAGCTGCCTGTCCTTCTCTCTCAGCGGGGAGCGATCGTGTGTGCCCGGCAGCAATCATGGCCTTCAGCCCCACGCAACGCCATCCCCGCTGCCTAGTGGGGGCGGGAGCGCGCCACCGGCGGCGTGTGCTCCCCCCCCCCGGCACCATGCGCGCGACCGACATAGTATTACGTCGGTTCACACAGCCGAGCCAACCTGCCACAGTAACAATGCGGCAGGCGGTCGCCAAGTGGTTAAAGTAAGACTGAAAATGTACCATAATGAATAATAGCGTATGTTTTGGGTTTAAAATTAAAGGAAGATATCATTAGCAAAAAGAGTCTAGGGCATGCCAGGGAATGCTCAGGGGTCAGCAATGATTTAACGTGGAGTTTTATTGCAAAGATGAACAATAATGGTGACAATTAGCAGCCCAGGCATATTCTGGCTGTAGGGGAAAAAGAAGGAATAAAGCCCATACAAGCAATCACCTTTTTTTTTTTTTTTTTTTTTTTTAAGCTAGAGCCAATTATTGCTTTTAAAGGCTTTCTCTGTGGCTAAGGCCAAAAATGCCTTGGGTGTAAGAGAGCTCCTGGACACCCTATAATGTTCCAATATCATCATGAGTTTTCTAATGTTGTAATGTTCTCCAACTTCTGACTTATTGACTCACTCCAAAGGTAACTCTTTATAGGGATTAATGTAAAAAGGAGAGAGAATCTGCGCTAAGGAAAGAGAATAAAAGATCAGGCTGTGGCCCACTTCGGGATTTAGCCCTAATAGGGATATATAGTAAATATTTGAAGGGGTGTATGAAGTGATTGGCGCTGCCTATATTATATCAGTGGAGGTATAATGTGTAAATAAAGTGTCATCCAAAATCCTGCTACCACATATTAATCACAAAATGACATTAAATAAATAGTATCACATATACCACATGTACACAAAACATATATATCATGTGCAAATGGTGCAATAAAGTGGCAGGTGATAAGTATAAACAGGTAGATGCTGATAATAAATATATCGAAGTGGCTCAAATAAATAAAGTGCTAAGTGATGGTGCAAAAATTGCCGGATAAGATTGAATAAATATTCAAATTATAGTATAGGTGGGTGTTGCAAAAATTATATAAATATATAAATTAAATATAGACAAAAAAAGTGCAAATGCTACAGCATTCTGGTGTTAAGGTGACAAGTGTAGGCAATGACAAAATCCACAAATATATTGTGCAATATTAAAAAAACAAATTATTAAAGTGACACTTGTGAAGATTCTCTGTGTCCACAAACTTGTGGCTCAACAAGAAAATATTAAGTAATATTTGGACAGTATAAATTGATGCTCAATCAATAGGTGATAAATTTGATATTTAAAAATTTTAAAAAGTCCATGAATAAATGATAGATGCAAAGTCCAGAAAATATATATATTATAAAGTGCTTTCTTAGGGTGATCCGGAGTGAGGTGTGCGGGTGAGGAATCTTGTGCTCCCCTCTCAATAGAGCCAGCACTTACCAGAGCTAAGTACCCCTACAGGGGTGGACAGCTTGTAATTAATAGTGGGGTTCACTCCCGTATGGCAGGGGTCCTGGACCCTGATAGCCTTAGCTGTGGTCCGCCTCTCAGATCACTTCTCAGGGGTGCAATGTAGGCTCATAAGCATCAGTGGACATCAGTATCCCAAGGGTAATATAGGGTAATCCCGGTGATAGGGCGGGGAGGGGAGTTGTTGCCTCTGAGGCTGCTTGTTGGGAGAGGGGAGACCTGTCGGAAGATATCTTCCTTCCCCCTTCTCTCGGTGGTCTCTCTAGCTCTCCTCCCCGGGCAGCAACGCGCAAACTACACAAAGAGAAACCGGCCGAGAGAGAGCTAGAGAGACCACCGGGGTATGGGAGGTGTCACTTAAAGTCAATCACATGGCATTGCACGTAGACATTATCCTCTTAAAAACAAAATCTGAAGCTTCTGCTTGTCCACCCAATTATTGACACCCTTTATGAGGCTTGTTCATATTTTAGAATTTTCGATTTTTTTTGTGGTAAAACAGCCACAAATGTGGAAAACAGATGTCACTGAGACCTGAAAGACTCCATCCAGGATGGTGTGTAGTAAGGTGTCATCAGTTGGAAGCACACAGCTTCATCATCGCATCCTTCAAAGTTGGTGTATTCGCAGTCCATCGTAATATGTATACATTGTGTCATGTGAACATTGTCAGGTATATGTAATAACCAATTTTTTTAACATGCAATAATAAAATATATAATTTTTTATTAACATTTTTTCATTTGTATGATAAAACATGAAAGTGCCTAAAACGTCCCAATATTTAGGGGAAAACAATTTTGTATTGTTCCCGAGGGATGTGGCACAGGCAGAGTCTAACCACTAGTATTTCGATTGTTTTGTTTATAGCGTAAGAAAATAAAAACCGCAGAGGTGAATCAAATACCACCAAAAGAAAGCTCTATTTGTGAGAAAAAAAGAAATCAATTTTATTTGACGACAGCGCAATTGTCAGTTAAATCAACATTGTACCGTATCGCAATAAATGACCAGGTCAGGAAGGGGGTAAAACTTTCCGGAGCTGAAGTGGGTAAATAGTTTGGGCAAGAAAGGGGTAAACATTCGTGTTCTCTTGGACTTCCTTTTTTCCAATGCGGATAAACAGTAGTTAGAACATGGACAGAGTGAGTTACCCCATCACAAAGCAACAGGCAGTCTGTAGGGAGTCCATCCCTTGGGAAAGACCAGTAGCTTCTGGACATTGGCAACAAGAGTTTCTTCAGTATGCACGCGGGGTTTCAGTTTTCTCTTTGAAGTCCAAATAGTGATAGAAGAACGTGAGAAAGTGCGCTAGTAGGTTAAATGTTCTGCAACCAAAGATCCAATATTTGGAAATAATGTGATAGTGAAAAAAGTCTGGTGCGCTACAAATTATGTGCAAATATAAATCAAAACATTTGCATGTGTGATATATAAACATATATTCAAATAATCAAATAACAAAAAAATCTATAATATAAATAAATCCAAATAAAATGAATTTATTCCAAACTGGTGATAAATAAAAGTCCAAATTTTAAATTGAAATTGGGACTTTTATTTATCACCAGTTTGGAATAATTCATTTTATTTGGATTTATTTATATTATAGAATTTTTTGTTATTTTATTATCTGAATATATGTTTATATATCACACATGCAAAAGTTTTGATTTATATTTGCACATAATTTGTAGCGCACCAGACTTTTTTCACTACCAAATAGTGATAACTGGCCATGGAGTCATTGGGTCAGATTTCTGAGTGCTCTCTCCACTCTGTTTTGATTGTGTAGACTAAGGGCTTCCAGGATGATTTTGGTGCATATTCTTTTCAGATCTGTTGCTTTGTAGCTTCCCAAAGGCAACAAAGTATACGTTTTTGCTTCTTGGGGTTCTCAAGATCGTAGATTTTGCCTGCCATTTCTAACTGGTGTTTCTGAAGAGTCTGTGAATGGGTGTGAATCATGGAGAGAGAATCCTCTAGAGTACTGCTATGTTTCTCCAGTAGCATATTTCGTGTTGTTTCACATTTCCATGGAGTTCCTGTAAATACAGAATGGTTGTTTTTTGTATTGAGAATGCTAAATTAGGCTTTAAATGTTGTGCCTCCTCATCGACTAGATTTTTGTAATCTATAACCAACGGAGCTGACTGTTGGGTGTTTTCTAAGTCACCCCAGTCAATGGAGGCCATATGGTTGATGTTGGCTCTCTTGAGAAGTTGTGAATATAGTTTCGACTTAGGGTATTTCAACTGTGAGGATTTCAGCAGGAGTTTGTCCAAATGGTGTGTTGGGGCTTGCACATAGCATGGAGGTAATCAGTCCAATGCTGGAAGGCATTTTATATCATTTTTTTGAGACATACAGATTTTTATTCAGTGGTTTTTAATAAGCATTCGGTTTTTATTTTTTTATTATATAAATTTAAAAGGAACAAAAAAAAGAAAAAAAGAAAACTGTTTCACTTACATTATGTTTTAAATATTAGCAAATAAAAATGACAGTACAGTAAGAAAGCCCCCCAAAATTACTCTGTTTTGGGAAAAAGACATGCCAAGGTTATCTGCTTTTTTGCCACATTTTTTTGGAAATGAAGAAACATGTCATGTATAACTAGGATTAGAACATGACGCTTGATAATGGTGCACTAGGTACATTAAATATACAGGTCATACACATAGAGATCAGGGGACGAAGGGGTTAATGTGTCGGTCACATACAGTGGCAGGATAGAGATAAAGGGGTCAATGTACAGATGTGCAGGATAAGGTAGGTGAGGGGTTAATACACAGTTCAGATCATAGACAGATGTGGGCTAATATGTACAGGAAAGGTGTGATGACAGTAGGGAAGGTGGATTTTTAATATTGTTGGCACTAAACTGGAATGAACTGGTGTGGAATGGTGGTCAGAAGGTTTTCTTTCCTCTCATGCATCGATTGGTGTGTGAGAGAAAACTTTCCTCCCTGATCACTGGCCAGTAAAAATAGCTGTGAGCTGCAGCTTTAAAAATTCTGTGATTGGTCACAGTGATCACATGGTACAGAGCCACTCCTTTTGGAGTACCTTTTACCTATGATCGGCCATGTTCAGTCACAGCACAATCACAGGGCTGTGCATGTGCAAGTGTGCACAGGAGCTAATTTCCATAAAGGACGTACTGGTTAACCCTCCCAGAACAAAAGTATGCTGTAGTGGCCAGTCTGCAAGATGTGAACATGCTATTATATACAATATCTCAAAAAAGTACACCCCTGACATTTTTAAAAATATTTTATTAAATCTTTTCATATGACAACACTAAAGAAATGACACTTTGCTACAATGTAAAGTAGTGAGTGTACAGCTTGTATAACATTGTAAATTTGCTTTCCCCTCAAAATAACTCAACACACATTATCCATTATTGTCTAAACCACTGGCAAGAAAAGTGAATACACCCCTAAGTGAAATGTCTAAATTGGGCCCAAAGTGTCAATACTTTTTGTGGCCACCATTATTTTCCAGCACTGCCTTAACCCTCTTGGGCAAGGAGTTCACCAGAGCTTCACAGGTTGCCACTGGAGTCCTCTTCTACTCCTTCATGTGAACATCACGGAGCTTGTGGATGTTAGAGACCTTGTGCTCCTCCACCTTCCATTTTGAGGATGCCCCACAGATGCTCAACAGGGTTTAGGTCTGGAGACATGCTTGGCCAGTACATCACCTTTACTCTCAGCAAGGTAGTAGTCGTCTTCGAGGTGTGTTTGGGGTTGTTATCATGTTGGAATACTGTCCTGCGGCCCAGTCTCCGAAGGGAGGGGATCATGCTCTGCTTCAGTATGTCACAGTACATGTTGGCAGTCATGGTTCCCTCAACAAACTGTAGCTCCCCAGTGCCGAACCATGACACTCCCACCACCATACTTGACTGTAGGGAAGACACACTTGTCTTTGTACTCCTCACCTGGTTGCCACCACACACGCTTGACACCATCTGAACCAAATTCGTTTATCTTGGTCTCATCACACCACAGGATATGGTTCCAGTAATCCATGTCCTTAGTCTGCTTGTCTTCAGCAAACTGTTTGCAGGCTTTCTTGTGCATCATCTTTAGAAGAGGCTTCCTTCTGGGATGACAGCCATGCAGACCAATGTGATGCAGTATGCGGCGTATGGTCTGAGCACTGACAGGCTGACCCCCCACCCCTTCAATACAATTCTGGCAGCACTCATACCTCTATTTCCCAAAGACAACCTCTGGCTATGATGCTAAGCACATGCACTCTACTTCTTTGGTCGACCATGGTGAGGCCTGTTTCAAGTGGAACTTGTCCTGTTTAACCGCTGTATGGTCTTGGCCACCGTGCTGCAGCTCAGTGTCAGGGTCTTGGCAATCTTCTAGGCAATCTTTATGTAGAGCAATAATTCTTTTTTTTCAGATCCTCAGGGAGTTCTTTGCCATGAGGTGCCAGGTTGAACTTCCAGTGACCAGTATGAGAGAGTGAGAGCGATAACATTGAATTTAACACACCTGCTCCCCATTCATGCCTGAGACCTTGTAACACTAACGGGTCACATGACACCAGGGAGGGAAAATGGCTAATTGGGCCCAATTTGGACATGTTCACTTAGGGGTGTACTCACTTTTGTTACCAGCAGTTTAGACATTAATGGCTGTGTGTTGCGTTAATTTGAGGGGACAGCAAATTTACACTGTTATACATTGTAGCAAAGTGTCATTTCTTTAAAGTTGTCACATGAAAAGATCTAATAAAATGTTTACAAAAATGTGAGGGGTGTAATCACTTTTTTGAGATACTGTATCTACCAGAGTGCAACTCTGTATGATCACATATATTGTATATTATGTTGGGAACATAAATAATTACTTAGAATGTATTAGTAATATAGTTATTTGTTATTAAAGCAAAAAGTAAAAATATGTTATTTTAAAAAGAAATATGCCAGTATCTATTTCTTCTTCACTCGCCAAAAATGACATTTTAAAGCTTATAAAAAAAACATAATTCACTTGAAAATAAAATACAACCCTAACCATTCTATAAAAACACTAACAATTATTTTTATTTTAAACTTCTATTTGCTTTCTCCAATGAACTGTAAGGCTAGGTACTCCCTGATGGATTGTATAACAACTTGCCAAATGCCTATGGCACTTTCCTGGCGTCTGTTAAGCAGTTAGTAAGCATTAAAGTAGAACTATGGGCAAAATAAAAAATGACATATATGATGCAGTCTGTCACTAGCATCAGCACAACAGTTTTTGTTTGTTTCTAAATCTCCTCTGTAACAAAGTTCTATTATCTGTTGATCCTGCCAGAAAACAAGTATTTTTTTTAACTTCCTCTAAAAGGCTGTGCATTAAAATTAGTTTTACAGTTTGTCTTCTTTAGAAAAAAGCCACATTCTGCATAGAAAAGCCTGTCTCCTGCCAACATTCTGTGAACTGAGACCTTTGCTCCCTGTTTGGAAGCAGAGGTCTCCCTGCAGAGGTCTGACATGCTCCGTGACATGCTGATTTAGGCCCCTTTCACACTAGTGGACCTGAAAAACTGACAAGCGGATCTGAACGGATGCCCCATGCATCTCTATGGGGCATCGAATGTCAGCGGGGACATGTCCTCTGACATCCGATCCGGTCCGTCAAATCTGGACGGATGGAAACCCTATTTTCCATCCGTCCAGCGGATCAAATTGGATCAGATGAGAACGGACAAGTGGTCCGTTCTCATCCGATTCCCCCATAGGGAACAGCGGGGATCTGACTGCTCTGTCTCCGCACACAGTGCGGAGATAGAGCTGCCATCCGCCTGCTTAGTGGGGGATCGGCAGATCGATCCCCCACTGAGAAAAACGGAGTCCGCCAACGGACTGCCATGTGTGAAAGGGGCCTTAGAGGTAAGGATCTCCAATAGCAGATATATATATATATATATATGTACAGTATCTCATAAAAGTGATTACACCCCACACATTTTTGTAAATATTTTATTATATCTTTTCAAGTGACAACACTGAAGAAATTACACTTTGTTACAATGTAACGTAGTGAGTGTACAGCTTGTATAACAGTGTAAATTTGCTGTCCCCTCAAAATAACTCAACACACAGCCATTAATGTCTAAACTGCTGGCAATAAAAGTGAGTACACCTCTATGTGAAAATGTCCAAATTAGGCCCAAAGTGTCAATATTCTGTGTGGCCACCATTATTTTCCGGCACTGCCTTAACCCTCTTGGGCATGGAGTTCACCAGAGCTTCACAGGTTGCCACTGGAGTCCTCTTCTACTCCTCCATGACGACATCATGGAGCTGGTGGATGTAAGAAACCTTGCGTTCCTCCACCTTCTGTTTGAGGATGCCCCACAGAAGCTCAATGGGGTTTAGGTCTGGAGACATGCTACGCCAGTCCATTACCTTTACCCTCAGCTTCTTTAGCAAGTCAGTGGTCGTCTTGGAGGTCTGTTTGTGGTTGTTATCATGTTGGAATACTTCCCTGCGGCCCAGTCTCCGAAGGAAGGGGATCATGCTCTGCTTCAGTATGTCAAAGTACATGTTGGCATTCATGGTTTCCTCAATGAACTGTAGCTCACCAGTGCTGGCAGCACTTATGCAGCCTCAGACCATGACACTCCCACCTCCATGCCTAACTGTAAGCAAGACACACTTGTCTTTGTACTCCTCACCTGGTTGCTGCCACACTCGCTTGACACCATCTGAACCAAATAAGTTTATCTTGGTCTCATTAGACCACAGGACATGGTTCCCGTAATCCATGCCCTTAGTCTGCTTGTCTTCAGCAAACTGCTTGCATGCTTTCTTGTGCATCATCTTTAGAGGAGGCTTCCTTCTGAGATGACAGCCATGCAGACCAATTTGATGCAGTGATGCATATGGTCTGAGCACTGACAGGCTGACCCCCCCACCCCCACCCCTTCAACCTCTGCAGCAATGCTGGCAGCACTAATATGTCTATTTCCCAAAGACAACCTCTGGATATGACGCTGAGAACGTGCACTCAACTTCTTTGGTCGATTAAGGCAAGGCCTGTTCTGAGTAAACCTGTCCTGTTAAACCACTGTATGGTCTTCGCCACCATGCTGCAGCTCAGTTTCAGGATCTTGGCAATCTTCTTATAGCCTAGGCCATCTTTATGTAGAGCAACAATTCTTTTTTTCCGATCCTCAGAGAGTTCTTTGCCATGAGGTGCCATGTTGAACATGTTGAGTGAGAGCAATAACACCAAATTTAACACACCTGCTCCCCATTCACACCTGAGACCTTGTAACACTAACGAGTCACATGACACCGGGGAGGGAAAATGGCTAATTTGGACCAATTTGGACATTTCCACTTAGGGGTATACTCACTTTTGTTACCAGTGGTTTAGACATTAATGGCTGTGTGTTGAGCTATTTTGAGGTGACAGCAAATTTACACTGTTATACATGCTACACACTCACTACTTAACATTGTAGCAACGTGTAATTTCTTCAGTGTTGTCTCATGAAAAGATGTGTAATCACTTTTGTGAGATACTGTACATATACAGTGTATATAAATATCCTCAAATAATAGATTCTGTCTTCTTTGACAGCTACTGAAGCAATGCATTATGGGATAAAACAGAATTTTTTTGGAAAGTAAGCTTAATCAGGATTGCCCCGCATGAGAAAATGCAGAAACATTTTTGCAAACAGCTAAGGTGATTTTGGAACATGTAGGAAGAGGATATGTCAAACAGGGATAAAGGTTGATTTTTCCTTTAACATCTATATAACAGGGCAGTATTACAAAGGATATCTATAGTTTATATCTTACAAGTTCCATGTCGACACACATAATTAACGTCAATTATTTATAAGGTGCTAGCATAATTTATTTAGCTTAACCACGTAGAAAATAATATACTGTACCCAATACAGATACTCCTACGCTGCTAAAAGAATGTATAGAAATCTGATTTCCTTAAAAGGATGTAATAAACCATTGCCACATATAGCACGTAAGTCCACCCACACTGTATGCACAAAACTTCCAACAAGAGGCAAGTAATGGACATGTATTCAATGTCAGCACAAGGGAAATGTTCTCCATTTCACATAGAATTATTGTGTAGTATGTAAAAAAACTGTATACCAAGGTTGTCTATGACACAGAGTCAGTCACTTAAAAGAATGAATACACCCTGTACTGATTACTTAAATCACTTGATTAAACACTCTAAGCTCCCCATCAACTGGTTCTGTAGAGGTCCTCCATCATCTGTCTCTGTAGGGCACCTCCATTACCTGGCTCAGTAGAGGTTCTCCATTGTCTCTCTTTCTGTACAGCTCCCCCATCAGCTGTCTCTGGAAAGCTCCCGCATCACTTTTCTCTGTAGAGCGCCCCCATCATTTATTTCTGTAGAAGTCCCCTTTCACCTGTCATTGTAGATGCCTTCCATAACTTATGTTTGTAGGGGTCCTCCAAAATCTGTCTCTGCGGAGCATCCCCATCACCTTTCTATAAAGAGCTCCCCTACCGTCTGTCTATGTAGATCTCACCCCTCACCCGTTTCTGTAAAGCACCCCCATTACCTGTCTCTGTAAAGCTCCTTCATCACCTGTCTTTTGTGGCCCCCCATTACCTGCATCTGCAGCGCTTCCTCCTCTGTAGAGCTGCCCCATAACCAATATCTCTAGATCTCTCACATCACCTTTATCTGTAGAGCTCCCCCATCACCTGTCTGCAGATCTTACCTATCTCCTGTCTCTGTAAAGGTCCCTCATCATCGGAGTCATTTGAGGTCCACCATCACCTGTCTCTGTAGAGCTCCCCTATTAACTGTCTATGTATCGAACCCTCTAGAGTTGAGTAGAAAGACTTCCCCCTTCCCAGACTCCAACACTCTCACCTGTTTCAGTAGAGTGTTTCCATAAACTGTTTTTGTAGAACCCCTATCACTTTTCTTTGTAGTGAACTGTGGCCCTTTCAGTGTCCCTGTGTCCCATCTATTTGTGTGCTGCTCCTGTGGTGCCCTCATAGCACCTGTGTCTATAGTGCTCCCCGATGTCCTATTTCAGCAGTGCTTCCTCTGTATTGTCACTTGTCCATTTGTGCAGCCTTTGTGGAGCTCCTCCATCATTTAGCCTTCTAGTGCTGTCTTTGAAGTGAACTCCCATCAGTTTTTTATTTAAGGCTGCCTCTGTAGTGTTCCACCATCACCTAGCTTTTATCCATCGACTAAATGTGCCCCTAAAATGAGCTACCCAGGATATAAGTAGTTGAAATATATATATTTTCTGGGGTGTTTTAATACTATTAAGAGTATTTAAACTTAGCCCATATTTTTCACTGATCATAACCCCAAATAAATATAAGGTTAGGTTCAAGAGTAAGTTGGATATTTCTAGAAGTAAAGTAGAGGACCTCTTTAAGAGCCTGAAGAGGTTACATTTCTCTTGAGCTACCAGCAGACCATTTCCCTTTGTAAGCCCAATCCATTACAGGCAAAATAATTTAAAAAAAATTAAAAACCATGGACATATTATCTTTTATTTTAATATACTTACCAAATAGGCTTGAGATGTCCCTTAATACATATGGATCTGTCTTTTTTTTTTTTTTTTTTTAAAGAAACTTTATTAAAGTCAATGAACGGTACAAAGAGAAAGTTATAACATTGTACAACACATTTTAACATTTTTTCGGGGTCAAAAGCTGAGCAAAAGAAAGAGCTCAATTCTGACCCGGAAGAGCAATAAGGGTAACCATGTCAAATACAGAAATACAGAAATACAGAATATACTAGAACCCTAGTTGGATGGATCTTGATTAACTAGGAGGGATTGGTGCCATGGGAGGGGAAGTTGTAACTGGGGGGGGACAGGGGAGGATTAGAGGTAAGGAGGTGGGGGGGGGGGGGGGACATGAAGAGGGGAGGAATGCCTGTGAGATATACCACTCGGATTTTGACACATTTCCTACAGTATTGATTTCCACTACCCAGTATCAGCATATACAAAAGTGTCCGCAGTCAGTGCAGAAACGGCATTTGTGGGTAGTGAGGCAAGGAAGTCCTGCCATTTGCTGGAGAAACGAGCAGAAGAGGATGAAGAGTCGGAGTCCATGTTAAGCCGGTCTTTAGTCATAAGGCTTAGAAGCTCACGATGTACTTGTGAAACAGTAGGGCCCTCGTTTGCAATCCAATTGGCAAGGATAACCCTGCGGGCTATCAGTAAACAGGTTAGGATCCATGTCCGAGGGTGAGGTAGAGGACGGCTAGTCCATATTTGGAGACGTTTGTCCCAGTATCCAAAGACAAGTAACAGAGGGTCTTTAGGGAGCTGAAGGAGCGTGATTTGGTGGATGAACGCCAGCACCTGGTCCCAAAATGTAGATATAAATGAGCATGACCAAAATCTGTGGCGTAGTGATGGACGGGTAGTTTTGCAAAGGGGGCATAGACGCGCTGAGGGGGACTGTTCGTTTGACGTGAAAGGAATATAGGCTCTGTGCAGTATTTTCAGCTGCGTCTCCCTCCACGTTTCATTAGGTGTCAGTCGCACAGTGCATTTGTATCCTTGGAATAACTTCGTGACCAAATTCTCCATGGGAAAGTCCTTGGCCCAGTTGGCAGCCGATGACCCAGCGAGGTTTGAGGACGTAAGTTTCTGAAAGGGCTTGTATATGTCAGAGATGCTATAAGTGCCGGATAACAACAGAGGGTCCAGCAAGGGATCACTGAACCTTTTGGTAATCGAGGCACCCGATGAACGAAGAAAACTAAAGCACTGCATGATAGGAAAAACGTGCGAGGCCGGAAGGTGGTAATCATCCAGAATATCTTGAAGTGGTCGGGGCTTACCCGTAGCGTGGTTGCAGAGATCAGAGAAGTTCGATAGGCCTTTTCGACGCCATAGAGCAAAGTAGTCCGAATGCAGTCCGGGAGTAAATGCAGGGTTGCCCTGTATAGGCAAGTGCTTGGACATGGAGGGGGGGAGCCTCAGAAGTTTCCTGGACTCCCTCCAAGCGATCACTGTGTCTCGCAGGAGAACATTGTGCTGCAGTTGAGAGGGCATAGACTTCCATTTAACATGGAGGAGGGCTGCCAGCGAGAAGGGAGCAGACATTTGCGATTCAAGTACAAAATTGGAGTAGAGAGAAGCCCTCGAGAGCCAGTCCAGGGAGATTCTGAGTAGGCATGACAGATTATATAATCTAATATTAGGAAGACTAGCTCCCCCCTCGCCCCTGGGAAGACAGAGTTTGCTGTAGGAGATGCGGGGCCTTTTGCCTCGCCACACAAATCTAGAAATACTGGAGGTCAGCGACTTGATATCTTTGTGTTTTAATAACAGAGGAAGCGTTTGTAGAGGGTATAAAAGTCGCGCAAAACTGACCATTTTCACCAGATGACATCTTCCCAGGAGCGAGAGAGGCAGATCCATCCAACTATCTAGTTCACGAGAGATCTTATGGAAAAGAGGGGGATAGTTCAGAGTATAGACAGAAGAGGGGATTTTGCCTATTTTGATACCCAAGTACGTTATGTGGGATTGCGCCACGGTGAAGGGAGAAGAGGAGACCCATGCGGGTTTGGGTGCGTTGCCCAGGGGGAGGATTTCGCTTTTAGCGTAATTTATCCGCAGGCCCGAACATAGTTTAAAGTTATCAAAGATCGATATGATGGTGTGCATGTCCGAGGAGGGATTTCTGGTAAATATTAACACATCATCGGCGAAAAGGGATATTCGTAATTCGTGACTACCAATCAGGATACCATGGAGAGGCGCCTTGTCCAAAAGAAACCTGGACAATGGTTCTAGGGCCAGATTAAAGAGGAGAGGAGACAGGGGACATCCCTGTCTCGTGCCCTTGAATAAGCGGAACTCGTCGGTAAGGGACCCCGCTACCCACAACCTGGCCGCAGGAGAAGCATACATGGCCCCGACAACGTGAGTGAACGGCCCCGAGAAGCCAAAAGAAGTTAGAACCTTGGATAACCAGTCAAAACTCACGTTGTCAAAGGCCTTCTCCGCGTCCAGGGTGATGATAGCCAGATCCCCCCCCGAGGAAGCCGCGGCCTGGTCTAAAGCCAAGAGAACCTTACGGATATTAGAGGCAGCTGACCTCCCCTTGGTAAACCCCGACTGGGCTGGGTGTATCAAGGACGGCATGATGAGTGCCAGTCGAGATGCCAGTATTTTTGACAGGATTTTAACATCCAAGTTTAGCAAGGAAATGGGTCGGTAGGATCCTGGTTCCAGAGGATCCTTCCCTTTTTTCGCTAATAATTTTATTATGGCTTGGTTGCCAGTGGGAGGGTAGCAACCCCCATTCCACAAGGCTGAGTACACCTCTAGAAGTGTGGGGCCGATTATGTCTATGGCGTTTTTATAGAATTCCCCGGTGAGGCCGTCAGGGCCTGGGGCTTTGTTGGGGGCAAGGCTTTTTATCGTGTCATGGATCTCTTGAAGGGTCACTGGAGCGTTTAGTGTCTCTAGTTGTGACGGAGAAATTTTAGGAAGGGTGACATTGTCTAGGAAGAAACTGGCTAGTCGGTCGTCAAAAGGGTCTGGGGAATACAGAGAGGCATAAAAGTCTCTCATTGTTTTCTTCACCTCCGGGGGGGTGGATACAGTAATGCCTGATGAGCTACGGAGGGAAGCAATATGTGTGGGTTTGTAGGGAGTCCCGCAAAGTCTCGCCAAGAGCTTCCCTGCTTTGTTCCCATATTTATGCATCAGGGCCGAGAAACGAGCGCGTTTAATGTTTTCCAGGTTGTCTGCCCACGAGTCAAAGGCCTGCTTGGCTAAGGTCCATTCCTGCCGATATTCGGGGGAGTCTGCGGTCAGCAGCAGCCTTTGAGCTACCTGAAGCCTCTCGCTGGCCCGTCGGTAACTTTCAGAGGCGTTTTTCCTATAGGCCGAGGCATAGGATATAATTTTACCACGAAGGTAAGCTTTGCCCGTCTCCCAGAACAGGTTGGGCTGCGAGACGTGCGAAGCGTTGAGCTCTGCAAAGTCCTCCCATGCCTTAGCCAAGTACGCCTGGAATCCTTTGTCAGTGTGGAGACAGCTCGGAAATCGCCATAGCCTGGTGTCAGCCTGCTTATCAGGCGGATCTAGCGTCAGGGATATGGGAGCATGGTCAGATATAACAATATCATGGATGTCTGGATCCTCAATTCTGTGAAGAACATCGGTCGAGGAGAAAAAGTAGTCTATTCTGGTAAATACCTTGTGCGGGTGGGAGTAGAATGTAAAGTCCCTGTCGGTAGGGTTGTGGAGGCGCCATACGTCCGTAAGGTGAAGGGAATCTATTAATTGCGCCAGGGGACCCGGGGTCAGAGGGGCCGAACCCTTGCGTCTATTTTTTGTCAAAGACTTGTCTAAGAGTGGGTCCATGAGGGCATTAAAGTCCCCCCCTATGAGATGTGGAACTTGGGGATACTTGAGAAGATGTGCGGAGAGGTCTCTATAGAAGGACTGGTCTGGGACGTTGGGAGCGTACACGTTCGTTAGCAGTATTTCCCTGTCATTTATTTTCAAATGAGCGGAGACATAGCGTCCTTTAGAGTCAGCGGTAACGGATAGGACGTCACAGGAGAGCCGTTTATGAATAAGTATTAAAACACCTGCTTTGCGACCTAGGGCGGCCGAACCCACCACCGTGCCAACCCACAACTTCCGCATCCGGAGGAAGTCATCGGAGGAGAGGTGGGACTCCTGCAACAAGGCAATGTCAGTCTTGAGCCTTTTAAGATGTCTCAAAACCTTCATCCGTTTGATCGGGGACCTCAGACCCCTGACATTCCATGACAGAATCCTCATGGAGGGTCAGGGGGGAGGGGGTGTGTAGCTGACATTGGGGTACCCGTGTAGGCAAGTGCGTCCGGCAGGGTAGCATAAAGGGAGATGAGAGCTGTAGGGAAGTAGTGGCAATAGGGTGACATGTGACACTTGATAGGAACCGTCCCCTTCCTCGGAGCCATGGGTAAAGGTGAGAGGAGAGGTATAAAGGAAAGGGTTAGGGGTAGTGGGAGAAGGATAAACAAATGGATAAACAAAAAAGCATAAAGCATGGACCTCACTTTTTTCCGAATGCTGCGACCGTATCCACCGGCGAAGCCCTAGGTGCGGACCCGAGCAGGTCTGGCACCGCCTCATCCCCGGCCCCCCAAATGTGGGGGGGGGAGGGGGAGTGGTAGTTTGGGCTCCCCAAAAACATGGCCCGTATGCGAGTAACTTAATGCCAAAAGCAGGCACAGTGCAGCATCTAGGAAACCCAGACGTGAAGCCAAAGATGACATGACAAAACATTTCAACCCATGATAACAATAACCGTCTGAAAAACATCAATACATCATATGTATGCATATAAACATTAAGAGCGATAAGGAGGAGGGTGGGATCACCACACGGCCCCCAGGATGGACCTGGGGGGACATATGGCAGGAGAGAATAACTATGCAAGGGGGTGATACTTTACGTGATCCCAATCAACGCCCTCAGAAGAGGAGAGAGACACACGCAGGGGTCCAGGACTCCTCAGCGGTTCGGGAGGAAACGGCTGCCGCCAACAACGTCCGAGTACTTCTGCCTCTTGGGGGGTTCCTTGCGAGGGCTCCATGGGACCAGGGTGCGCTGGGTTGGAGGGGTTTTAGATGAACAGGTGTCCGACCCACCCGCCTGGAGAGAGCGAGCGAAAGCTTCCGCCTCCGAGGGGTCTTGGAAAGACAATTGTTCGCCAGAGGGTGCGCGTAGCCGAAGTGTCGCCGGGTATGCCAATGTGAATTTGATTTGAGCTTGGTGCAGCTTTGAGCATACAGTCTGGAAAGCCTTCCTCTTCTTGGCCACTTCCACCGAATAATCAGCAAAAATCAGGACTTTAACACCATCGATCTGAAGAGATTTGGATTGTCTGAATTTTTGGAGGATAGCGGATTTTTCGGCGTAATTTAAGTATTTAGCTATGATCGGACGCGGCGTGGTTCTGTCAGAGGAGTGAATCCCCATGCGGTGGGCCCTTTCAACCACGCAGATGCCATGCAGACCCAGCGCCTCCGGGATCCGTTTGGAGCAAAGGTCCGGGATGGATGATGGCGGCACGGATTCCGGTATTCCAATAAAGCGGAGGTTACTCCTACGCGCTCTATTCTCCAAGTCCTCCACCTTTTGCAGCAGAAACTGGTTGGTTTTGTCCTGGGTTATTTCGAAATTGTGGGAGCTGTATATCTCCTCCTCTATGCTGGCCACCCGAGTTTCCACCTCATTCAGCCTGTGCGATTGAGCAGCAAGCTGCTTTTTGATGTCCTGCATACCAGCTGCTACAGCCGACTGAACTGCAGCAGAAATAGTGGGGGAGAGAAGGGCCACCACAGTCTGGGCAATGCGGTCCGACTGTGGGTCTCCCAGGGATGGCAGTTCTGGGGATGGTGGAGCCGCTATGTCCATTTGTGAGGCCTCCGCCGCGGGGAGGGCCGAGACCGGGGCCTCGATTTGCGGCTGGCCCGGCGGAACGCGCGGGCCGCTTTTTTCCAAAAATTTGTCCATTGCGGCAATATAGCTGGTCCTGGGGGTTGCCCGGAGGTGGGGGAGCCGGATGCGGACTCTTATTGATCAAATAGGCCGATTTTTTATGCCGATTACGGGTCCGACCGCGGGAGCCGAGGGAGAGCGCTCCTACCTCATTCGGCGCCGGAAACCGGAAGTCCATGGATCTGTCTTTAAACAACTTATATATAATTCGTTATTAAGGTATGCCTAATATAAAACCATTTACATCAGTGGACCATTCAGCTTTTCATTCTACTACAGCACACAGACATAAACCTAAAGAAGAGAAATTCTATTAAGTTGCTATATGCATTTTATTTAATATTGTATTTCTATGTATTGCCTTAAAAAAGTCACAACTTAAGATCATTAAACCTCTTTTTATAGCAGCACTGAGGTTATGTCCCAAGATGGCGCCAGCTCAGCTCACAAAGGACTCCACAGCCTCCGATCTCTTTGTTTCTGACCGTTTTGCTCACAATTCTGCTCCACTGACCGAAGCTGACATGCAAAACTTGCTTAATGGCCTGTGCTCGACAATGGGCATAATGATGTGGTTAATGCTCATAACGAGCAGCAAGGGGAAGTTGACTTCTTCGCCTCCAAACTAGCAGGCTTGATGGCAAACAGCGGGATCCCTGAGTCACTGCCTGCAGCTGATTTCTCTGACATTTTCTCTGGGGTTTCATCCTCTGATGTTCTTTTTGCCTCATTGATAACATATACAGATTCCCAAAAGCACTGCGAATTTTAGTTTTTCTTCATTGGAAGCACCATTGGAAGAGAGCATCTTCTTCGAATTAGCTGTAAGACCATTGCCTCTCCTAATTCTAATCTTTGTTTTACCATTTTCTTGGCCTAAACCTACCCTCTACGCTAAACATTTTTAATCAACTTATAGCTCATTAACTCAGGAATTTTTAATTATTGTTTGAAATAAGTCTGTTTAACACCACCATTGTATATGCATTATGCTATTAATTCTGTGTTTTTAATAAATGCATTTCTGTTAATTAATGTAAACTGTGTATCTCCTTTAACATGTAGCCCAGAAGAAGGGGGATTTGGTAATAAATGACTGATTACTTAATCGTGAGCAACAGCTCTTCAGTCACTGAGTTTTGAACTCCACCAGCCTATAGTCCTGCAGATTAATGGATGTACAGCATAAACCAGCTGTGGGCCACATCCCAAAAATAAAATTTAACCCAGAGTTGGGCTTTAAAGTGAACCAGTGCTTTGCCATGGCACATTATTTGTTTTAAACATAGGCAAGAAGATGGTTCAAAATGTACCTGAAAGTGGACAAACAAATTAGCAAGGAAATGTTGTGATTTGATGCCTCCTCCTCGTAGCCGGCTGCCCTGAGCTCTTCTATGCAACAACCTTATGGTAAATATGTATTTAAAAAAACCACTACAGCAAAAAAGGATAGTGCTCAAGGTGTACAAAATATAGGAAGCTATGTTGTAATATGAAAAAATTGTCAAAGGAAAAGGTATGGAGATTATGATCGTATCTAAAACAATACAGAAAAAAACAATTATGAATATCTCAACACACTACTACGAAATAGCTACAAAAATACTAACACGCTATACAAAAAAATACTGAAAGTTCCACAACAAATAAAGTTTATTTTTATTGATAATTAAAAAACACAATTCAAACTTGCTAAGCAAATAGTATCTAGTAATTAGGAGTATTCGGTGTATTAAACTGCAGTTATATGCTGTAGATTAGAACCCACTTACGTCCCAAAAGCATATGTAGAAGGCCAAAAAGAAGTCCACCTCACCAACTATGAATGCTGTGGGCTATAGGGACTCAGAGGGGAAAGGCAGAGCGGGTAAAGTAGACTGTGCTTTCGCCTCCCACACATACTTTGGGGACTTGGTAAGCGCCCCCTAGGCCACAGCATTTAATTGTAGTAGTGCAATCTGGCACGAAATTGGAACGTTACGCATTGTTTGTTGTGTGATTCTTGTGTTTTCCATTGTTGGCTGATATACAGAGATTTAGTATGCAATTTGATATTTTCCTAATTAGAAGATGTTTGCTGTCCTTGCTGTGAAACATAAATATATACAGCGCATGAAAGAGAAAGAGGCCCAGGTGATCTCCAGCTGCTGGAGGTTTCTTCATCTGGCACACTCAGGGTTGACATATTTTATTCAAATACACTACATCACTCCCAACTCTTCTTGTTTATTTTCCACTGTCCCCAGGTTTTACAATGTTCTTACTTTTTACTATGTCACTCCTATACTATGCCATTTTACCCACTACTCTACCAGTCCTCTACTTTACCTTGATTCCCACTGCTCCATCTGTAAGCCATGGTTAGAGATTGGCAGGAGCTGTCATCCCCTCATCTGGGGACCATTGTATTTTTCTTTGGTTCCAATGGAGACTCAAACTTGGGCCACAGGACTCCCTTGCAATTTTAGGCGCTGTCATAAGGGTGCTCCAACTCTAAGAAAAGTCACAGAAGCACAGAGCTTGGCCACTTTAAGTTCATCCAAGTGACCAGACAAAGGGACACTATATCCTAAGTCACCCGGAGGTAGTGATCTTGGGTGTGTGATTGATCACATTTACCACACCACCTCAATAGGCAAAGGATGGACACTGGCCAGGCAAATTCAGGCTGCACACACACATGATCCACTCCCTTCCTTATTTTCCCCAAGGTTTGTTTAACACATCTTATTGTCTCTATCCAGCCCCAATAACAGACGGTCCAGTTGGTTTTGGTGTTTTTATAGCAAAATAAAACTTACTTGGAAGGAGAATGTAGAACACAACAAAATAAGCAGGAACTGATCCATTTCAGTCAAATCAAGTTCTATGCAACATTATGAACATTCTTCTTTCATTCCCCATATAGTCTCTAACAGGGCAAAAACATGGCCAAACTCTCTCCCTAAAACTAGAGCCCTTCACTCACTTTTTCAATCTCCACTAAGGAGCAGAAACCCTCTCTAACTTGGAACCCCAACTTGGCTATTCACATAATGTCCCTCAGTTCAAGTTGTCTTTCTTCTAATGGGGGGTTCCTCCTCCAATTGTCTTTACTGCCTGAAAACACTTTACTGGCTTCTTCCACTACTTTATATTCCCAAACTAGGGCCGCTTGACTGACAGACAGTTGCCTAACAACACTAAAGAGATGTTACTAAAAGGGCCTTACAACTCCCTTATTCTGCCATGATCCTTACTGCTCTGCCACTCCCTTACTTTGTCCTAATCCCCACTGCTCTGCCAATTCTTTTATCCCAGTTCCTGCTGTTTTGTCACCTCCCTACTCCTCATTATACGTATTTCCATCTGCATGTCTTTACCTTCCTTCCGATGTCATATATATTATGTGAAGAAGATTTTATAATATTAAAAGAAGATTGCAAATTTTTGTTCTTACTGGAGGAATCTGACACTGCTACATGCACTCTACAGTCCAGTGTCACAGCTCTCTCCTCATAGTTTCCATCAAATTCTGTGCTCCTGTGTTTCTGACATTCTGTGATCTACATTCTCCATAGAGCTTTCCTTTATGAAATATTTTGTTACCAAACACTGTCTTCACTGTCTCTTAAATGCCATAGTGGAGACAAATTGTGAAGCACATATGAAATGTGACATTTCTTAGATTCCCCACTACACTAAGGCTGACCTTTCCCACTAAGCTCCATTCATTAATGCCATCATCAGCAACCATTCTTCCCATTCTATCCTTGGTATACAGTAAGCCCTGGATCTACTTCCCCTCTCTACTCTGAAGTCCATGAGTGGCTTCCTCTCTGTCCCTTTACCCATCACAACTACTGGTCAATGATTAGAACCTGTTCTGCATCTTTTCCCAGTAAACCAGAATCAGTTGCTAATCTACTCTCCCCTCCATTCTTCAGTAGCATGCCGTCTTCTTCACTTTACCTACCATTGTCACCTTCTCTGCCTTTCTCCCCAACCATGAATAGCTCCTCATATAAGTATCCTACCAATGGCAAATAGTCAGCTCATCTTCAGCCTAATCCTCTTGTCCTCAATCAGATAATACAGCTCCTCGTCTTTTTGTACAAAGACCTTGACTCAATCATACACTGCCTCCTTTCTCTTTCTTCCTTGGACCCAGGATCTGCTCTTCCATACTTATCAGCATGTTATGAATAAAAGGCAAAAAACAAAACATTTGTGTATGAAATGCATTGCAGTTGTTCACAGCTCTTACAATTTGTTTGAAAACCAGGATGCAGTAACAAGTTCTTGCATATGGCCGTGCAAACTCTTATTGGAAATATTTTAAACTATTCTTGTTCTACTATTAATTTGATAGATATAAAGAGGTCTTCCAAATGGATCAAGTTAGGTTCTAAACATCACAACTGCATAAGCGGATGTCTACATGTGCGGTGCCACTCTATGCTCTTCTCATGTAATCACTAGTAAAATCTTACAGTAGCTGGAAAAAAAATTGTGGTCTAAATCCATAACGTAATTGCATACAATTGACTGTGCATGACTAGCTTAAAGCTAAACTTTAGGTAGACATAAAATATTCGCAATTTTATCCAAATATGTATACATTATAAATATTGTATTGCCAAAACACCAGTAAATATATTACAAAACGCACCAAGTATAAAAATCAGTCTCCACCTCTGTGTTAATTTCATGTAATATCTGCACAGGAGGAGTCATCGTGTACAATCACATACCCTCATTTTTGGGAAGACGTTTGGCCTAAAAGCCCTGTGTTATCCATATTGGATCTACCAAACATCAAGTCCTGTCTAGCATTACTGCCCTTTTGAAAGTAAAATAAAAGATGTACTCTGCAAAACACCATTGGCATTGAAAGTGGCAGCATAACATAAGCCCAATATCATTTAAATATATTCAATTCAAATTTCAAGAGTTCTTTATGTTTAAAATTGTAAAACTTTAAGGTGGATATGCAGAGGAAGTGTTTTAAGACCAAGCATGAAAAAAAAAATAATGATATTGATCATAGCATCTGTTCACACTCCAAATATTATTTCCAGCACAGGTTCAAAAAAACGAATCAAGGGCAACAAACACATTTTTATCTTATTTGGGTTTTAGATGAGTTTAATGAACAAAAACAAAAAAAAAAAACTGAAGTCCCACTGTTGTCAAATGACAGAAGACTCTACCACTGCTGTTGCTATAGCTTTAAATCTCTAATTGTGACTGGTCACCTAATCTTAAACCACAGTTCTTCAAGCTCACCTCCACCTACCAAAGTGTTGTGGATTGATGAATGCACAGTATAAAACATTGCATTTTTTCTTTTTTACTAAAACTAATATTTTACTGGATGACCTTAAAAAACAAAAACAAAAAAAAAACATGGCCACCAAAGACCCTATCTGCCATTTCTAAACAGATTCTCATCTAAGCTTAAGCTTCATTGAGAGTTGAGTTGAATTCTGTTCATGTCTGCTATGCATCTTGAAGCTAACAGATGGCAGTTCTGCATTCAAAAGCAAATATGTCAGACTTGCTAAATTGTCTTTTGTACCACGTGCAGTGCAATGGTAGGTTGTGAAAGATCTGCAGTGTTACAGTTTATGCGTTTTCATAAGTGCGTTACGTGCCAATGCTCTCTTTTGTCCTTATTTGGATACAAAGAACCTTGATATGTACAACATAGATTTTAGCTTTTTTTGTTCCTGGTCAGCCATGTCTTTTTTTTTTTCCAGTAAGTGGTCTAGCAACTTCAAAGACAACAGCATCGTATATATATTCAGATCACTGAAGGATGGAGCTTAGATTTCCCCTTTACCTACCTGTGCATACAGTACATACATTGTGATGGACTCTTTCAGTGTATTAGTTGTATAGTGATCATTGGGTTGTTCTTCTATTAGCATGCTGTGTAAAGGGAGTTTTCCTGGATCTTCTGGCTTCTGCATCATGTAGTGTTGTGAAGGGAGATTGTTATATGTAACGCTATCTTCCCAGTCATCCACTGCTGCCTCTGTTAAGACTCGTACACACGCGTCGAAAATCGGCAGGGAATTTTGGTCCGACGACCGATCCGACGATTTTCGGCTTGTTAGTATGATGCTTCCGACAACCGACTCCAACTTTTCGGTCGAAAAAAATCTGGTGTGCAGGCTATACAATTTTTGTCAACTGTCAAAACACGTCCAATTTTCGTGCAGTCAGTACAGATTTCGACAGGGAAAAATCTTATGAGCAAGACTGGGCATGCTGAGAGAAGAAAGAACACAAAGAAAGCAAACCAACACATGACATCACTTCTGAAGTATAATTCTGTCGGTCGACAAAAGTCCAGTGCAGTCTAGAGCACATTCCAACCAACAAAACACAAGTCTGGACAAAAGACGGACGACCGGTCGGCGGATATTCGTTACGTGTGTACTAGGCTTTAGTCTCTTTGCCTTGTCTTTTACTTCTGTTCTCTGTCAAAGCAAAAGGCAACCTGCAGATTAGCTGCCCAGTTGGGCTCAGGATAGACCTAGGGCATGACCAGGAGGTCTCTTCTTGTGCTACCTTAAACATCTTTTGAAGCATCCTGATCAAAACACCAACACCTTCCTTCCCATCCTCTCAAGTTGTAAGGAAGCATTCTCAACACTGCAAGAGACTGTTGTAAATCTGAAAGTGCACAGCTGTTTTTCTGATGGTCTATGAAAATTCTGTTACTAAAAATATTATTTGTATGGGTCTATTTAAAACTGATAACTGAAAATTACTGTAGCAGACAATATTGACATCAGGAACAGGGTTGTCAACTGCCAGTAAATTTACAAACAGTTTGTAAAATCCAAAATATTTGCATCTGACCATGAATGTCCATTATGGACATGCAGTCTGCATATCCATAATGGACATTCGTGAACAGATGCAAAAATTACAGATTTTACAAACTGTTTGCAAATTTACCGACAGGTGGCAACCCTGATCAGGAAGAATTTTCCTTCTTTTCTTGAAGGATACATTTGTATCACTGGGTTCTTAACTACTGTTTCATCACCAAACGCAGGTACCCATCTAGAGAACATAAGCCCAAATACACCACAGGGGATGCTTCAAGTAGCAGAAAAAGGCCAGCCTATTCTGACATTTCCATAAAATTCAGCTTTCACTTTAGAACACATTTGGGTCTAGTAGTCAGCACAGGAACAGACTTAAAATCTGTAAACTATTATGAAAGAGCGGGTTCTGAACAAAATGAAATTAAGTTCCTTGTCATACCCAAGTCCAACAGATGACAGCTACAGAACAACAGAATCTGTTTATCAAAGGGCAATCGCCCACATTATATTTCTGAAGTTTTTTAAAGCCCCACTTGAACCTGGGATGAGCTACAGAAGATGACTACAACGTGATCCCTGTAAAAATCTAAAGGAGAACCGAAAAGCCCTGTTTATACCCTTTGTGGCAACTGGCAAGGACACATTGAGACCATGTTGGCTAGAAAGGTGTGAAATTAAACAAACTTCTAGCCTTTTTATTACTCGTTATTTAAGAACAAAAAGTTTGGTAAAAGTACAATCTTAGATCTAAGTAAGCTTTCACTTTTTACCCTGCACTAGAAACATGAAAAATACAAACATTTGATATGGTCGACACCTAAAAAATACATGACATGTGAAACCAGTAACGAAAACTACATAGAAAGCTGATTTTGCTGTGCTACTTTTATCTAAAACTTGTGTAGCTATATCAAAGAACAGGAAATTAAGACTGATAAATTGTGCCACCAGAAAGGAGGTTGGGAATTAATAATACACATAGAACACTCTTCAACTTTCATCTTGAGTATAGGAACCACCTTCTAGCTATAAACCTGAGGACTTAGTGCTGGCTGTATAGTAACTTAGGCCTCTAATAAGGTTAAAGGTTTAAGGTTAGATCAGCAACTGGCAAATCTTATTTGAAGTTGTTTTTTTTACTATATTATTAATACTTTAATAATTAAGATAGGAAATGGCAATGCCCCTAATGAAGTCATATTTTGCAGCGTTTAAGTTCCTTCAGTGAATATCATACTAATGAGACCAATATAAGGTTACTTGAATAGTAATGATGCAATCTTCACCTTTTGCACTAATATAATGTATATATGACCCCAGATGCACTCAGAGGCTGATACAGTTACTGGTCCTTTGGAACAGCTGTCACAAGGCAGAAACCATGGTAACTATGGCAACTGTGAGATCTCTGCCTGGTTTCCATAGATACTGACTATGGTTCAGGCCTTTCAAAAACTAAGCAGTATAGATGAACTTCTTAAAATTTGCTCTGCCAACTACTCAACCTTTCGATCTGTTTCGCAGTAGATCATTCTTCCATGGTTTGTAATTTTTCTCATTTTGGACTTTATAGGACTATTTTTTGATAGAATATCAGTTAAAAGTTTTCCTTATTGAGTTTGTCAGCCACTGGCTTAGTTTGCATACCCAGCAGCTTATGGTGTCAGGGCTTTGATTATAAGGGACCAGGAGCAGTCCAGTTCTGATACATTTTGTCCTTTGTTTTAGAATCTGATGTTTCTTTTTAAATACCATGCTTATGGCATCAGCCAAGTGTCTCGTTATGACAAAGCAGCTGGAATACCTTTTCCATCATAATGATTAAACTGTAATATCTGATTCTAATGTCGTTGCTAATGGAACATCTAGATTGGAAGGCACTATAAGAGATGAGGGCATCAGATATTATGGACTTATGTTACAGTGTGGAGCAGGTGGGGTTCTTCCTCAGAAGTGGGACATTAAAAGTTCTTCTCAGTGAAAACTGTTGGATACAGAGTATAGTCTGATATTTTTTTTACTTTGGCATCCCTTTCAGAAGTTTTGAGAATTGCTCCAAGTTTTTTAATTTAGGAAGCACGCATGAACTTTGACACGTTTTTCAACCTTTCTCAATCTGAGAATAAAACATTCTTCATGTAACACTGCAATATTTCATCAATGTCTTCATCATCATCATGGTCACCACTGCCTCATCTGCAAGGTGCAAAATTGGTGGCCTTATCTCATTTAAATCCATGAATCCTCAATCTTCCCCACTATCTACAATCAAGTTACACCTCAGGATTGTTTCACAAAAGCAAAAAGGTGGTAATCAGGTAGTAAAGTTGGTCTTGTTTGTTTTCAATTACATTAATGTTAGGGATTGCTCTAATATACAATTAAGGGAGATAACATTGCTGACACTGCCATACTGTCTACCAAGGAATTTGATCTTTATTAGACAACACACATTTCTAATCTGCTGAATACTACTAGAATGTCAAATAAACAGCATCATATTAGGGTACAGATTAGGGATCGACCGATTATCGGCACCACCGATATATCGGGGGCCGATATGCACTTTCCCTGATATATCCGAACCGACCCCAGAGGTTACCGATATTGCCGATATTTCGGGAAAGTGCTGTACCGGAGTGATGCCTGCAGCTAGAAGCATCACCTCGCTACCGGCGTCCATAGCCGATGGTCGGCTGTCTTGTAATGACAATTGATGCGGCTGAGAAGCCGCTCGGCTGTCATTACAAGGAGCAGGAGGGGACGTCTCCCCCTCCTGCCACCTTCTACGGCTCGCTCGGGTCTCCAGGCATCCTACCTGCACGGCCACCGAAGACCCGATCAAAGCTGCATTTGGCTCTGATCTGGTCTCCATGTAAAAAACCCAGAAGTGATGTCATCAATTCACTTCCAGGTACTTGGCGCCAAATTAAAAAAAACTGACAGCATTCAAAAAAGCCAAACTTGGCGTTTTGAATGCTTTTCAGTGCCGAGGAGGGGTTTGGGGTCTTTTAGACCCCCATATCCCTCCACAAGGAGTACCTGTGAAAAAAATAAATAAATAAAAAATTTTTTTTTACATGTCCGAAAAAATATCGGCCAATATCAGCCGATACTGATATTCGATGACCAAAATATCGGTATCGGTATTAAAAAAACTATGTCGGTCGATCACTAGTACAGATTCCTCTATACATATCTGGGATCTTTCCCAACCCCATTTTTTTTTAATTTTACCACTAATTTAAGGTCCATGCAAATAAGATTTTGTTCGATTTGTCAAAGGCAGCAGAGTGAAGAATTCACAGACCATGCCACCATACAAAGATGGAGTAAAACCAGGAGGCTATTTACTGATGAATGAATACCACCAACTCACCACCAATGCATCATCTTACATGCATTGAGAAGGAGAAGCAATGGCTGGCTGTTAGACATGGGTGGTATTACAGAGAGAAGGATGTAGAGAAGAAGAATACAAGTACTAGACATGTTGTACTGTGATGATTGAAAGGTTGATTGGCTATGACAATGCAAGAATAAACATTTTTCTCATTATGGTCTAAATGTTTGAGAAAGAAAGAAAGCTTTATATTATGTTGGAGGAATTCTCACAGTCAATTTAACCTACAATAGGATAGCAGTTGTTGCCCAACAACAATAATTATATATAAAAAATGATAAAACCAAAGGTGCTTTGAAACTTGTCGTTTGTTTGTTTTCAAGGCTATTTCTTCAAGAAGCTTTCGGGACTGGAAACAAAGGTGAATTCCATTGTAAGCAACAAAGCTCCCTAAGCTAACCTTACTCCAACATGAGAACTACCAGAAAAGATAGAACTTTTTGGTGCGGAATTGATCAATGGAGACTGATTGTGTGATTTACAGGGACACTGCCAGAATAATGTTTTTTGTTACAGCAGCATAATGTATGTAATATGGAGACTTTATTATTATTTTTTTTGTTACAATCGTCAAAATATACGCATACTGCACAGTTAGCATTTGCTGACTGACTTCAGCAGCAGATGAAAAAACATATGTGCATTAAAGTGGTTGTAAAGGCTAAAAGTTTTTTATCTTTAAGTATTCTGTGCATAAAGGTAAAAACCTTCTGTTTGCTGCTTCCCCCACAGCCCCCCTTATACTTACCTGAGCCCCCTCTCAATCCCGTGATGTGCACAAGAGCCTCGGCTGTTCTGGGTCTCCCTCTCCTCATTGACTGAGACAGCAAAGGGAGCCATTGGCTCTTACTGATGGCAATCACAGCCAGTGAGCCGATAAGGAGAGATCGGGGGCGGAGCCGAGCCACAGAATGCACCAGTGCTCCATAGCAAGTGGTTTGCTATAGGGGGCACTGGTTAAAGGGAAGGAGCCAGGAGCGCCGCCGGCGGGGGACCAGATAAGAAGAGGATCAGAACTGCTCTGTGCAAAACCACTGCGTAGAGCAGGTATGACATGGTCAGGGCTACTACATTCCACAATGGCTAGCCTCTGATCTGTCCCGGTTTGCACTTACCTGCAAGAAGAAATACTCACTTTTAAAATTTCTTCTCCAGCGTTGCCATCTCTGTTGTGGGCAGCTGAAGCCAGCGCGATCCTCTTCTGCGTCCTCTTCTTCGTCTTCTTCTCCCAGAATGCGCCTTCACCGGCCCCTCTCGTCACTTCCGGTGCAGCGCCGCATTCCTCCACAGCTTCTGGGCATGCCCAGAAGCTGTTTAGCAGGGAATGCGGTGTCGCACCGGAAGTGACGAGCGGGGCCGGTGCCGTCGCATTGATTCCTGGGAGCGATGACGTTCAGCTCCCAGGAATCATTGCAAACCGGAAGTGACGGCGCGGGCCGCGGCCACAGAGGGAGGAAGTGGAAAATAGGTGAGTATTTCTTTCTACAATTACAAGGTAATTAAAAAAAAAAAATAACCCTAACCATCCAATTCCTTTTCAGGTGAAGAAGAGCAAGCGGATGGACACAAAATCGATTAGGTCGATTTTGTGCCCCGAACTCCGCTTTAAAATGGTTTGTACTGTTTGCATATTAAAGGAGTATTTAAATGTACAATATGTTAATGTTATTGTATAGTGCCATCATCTCCCATGACTGCATTAAATGGGTCTTGGACAGAACCACAAATAATACCCAATACAGGAGTACCAAATCTACCGCTTTGTGATGTATATGTGTAGTACCCTCCTAGGAAGGTGCTAGGCTGTCAGGCAAATGTAGTCCTTTTTGCTGTGCTCCTCTGTAATTAGTGAAGCTGCTGTTGTTTGCTTTGAACTGATCAGGGTCCTCACAGGTTGCATGTTTGATTGCTTCTACGTGCTTTCTGGATATTACCAAAACATAGGAGTGGAGCAGGCTGAATATTTATGAAGTCCCAGACAATCCCTGAGGAGGCATGCTCAGAAGGTGGCGGGAGAGGACATAAATAGGATGGTGCTGGTTGTTCTCCAGTAGGAAAAGCAACCAGCCTGGGGCTGTGGCCCTCCCAGGCCACCCTGCACCTTTACCAGGAGCCCATCAAGGCCCCCAGCTACCTTAAGGCTGGGGCCCTATCTTCTAAACTAGAGAAGGGGGATTTCACCTGGGAGCCAGTCTAGAGAAGTTCATTATACAGCTGTATGCTTGATGCTGAAAAGGGCACCACAGCACCCAAGGACTTGTGAGTACAGACCAAGAGAAGGATCCGGGTGAATGCTGTTTGTTAACCCCCTGGTGCACTAAGACTGAGAATTGCCCAGCCTTGGACCATGCTTTGGTGCCCAGTGCTGCCAACTTCTTAAGAGCTGTTGCCAAGGGACTTTTCAAAAGGAATTAGCTGCTATGAAAGGCCAACCTCCTATTTTGTTCAACATTTCAGAGTATCACACTTCTGCTTCAATCCCAATCAAGTTTTATTCAAATAAATTCAACAAAAGCCATCCTCTAGATTATTTATCAAGCCAGAAGTGTAGATGGTACTGTGTGTCTGGCTGCTCTTACCTTGTGGGAAAAGCGTACCTGGGACAAGATAGGAGGTCCAGTCAGAGTGTCTGAGCTACATGTATTGTAAGCAAATTATTCTGTAAAGAGTTAACAAATGGATTACCCTCCAAGGACCAATTTTATTATGGTCTGCAGCAATGAAGTTGGAGCTCTTTATTCTGCTAATATGATACTCCAAAGCCATAAAAGTCACTGATCACCAGCAACACTAATTTATTGCTGGTGTGTGAGAGAGAACATGGTGTTAAATAGGTTGCCTCTGTAGGTACATACTAGGAAATGAATGAAAAAAGCTTGCTTCTCTACTTAATCTGGCAGTCAACATTAAAAAAAGATTCACAGGGTACTCCATTACATCTATTTAAATTTATGTTGAATAAATGGATGAAAAGGCAAATTTTCTTTGTGTTTTTATTCAACTGCATCACCTTTATTTGTAGGCAGTGTTTGAATGAAGATCTAATGTTTGCCTGTTCAAATGTGTGGAAAAAGTCAACATTTTCCATGGGGTGTAATTATTTTTTTTTACACAACTCTACATACCTTTTATAATAAATGTCATCAGCTCCAGTACATATTTTTACAACTGTATTATACTTTTAAGAACAGGACAAAATGCATACTCCAAAGAGGATTTAGAATATTCTGCGTTAAAATTATGTTTTTTTTTTCTTCGGAAGATATTCTGCAATACAACCGCAAACACAACCAGTACCATGCTACCATAGGAAACCTGAGTGCAATTAGATTTATTGCCATGCTAGACCAGACATATTTAATTCAATAAAGTGAAAAGTGATAATATAACCAGAGCTTGTAGTTAAGTGATCCAATTGTATTAAAGCAACTTGTTAAATAAAAATTAAGAATAACAGAACAGCAACTTTTAAGGCCCATGCACGTTGCCCAGCTCTTCTGAACGGCATTTCACCTGGCAGGAAAAAAGCAGTCTTAAAATCGTGCCAAAAGCCTTGTTTTGCAAATGCATTTAGGCAGATTCAGGTGTATAGGTGTTCATTCATTTAGTTGGCCAGAATATTAATTCTGGCCATCAAAATGAATGAACACTAAAGTGCTAAAGGCTCCTAGTGCTTAGGCGTGTTTACATGTGTTTAGGCGCATTCGGCATTTATTTTTCTGTGATGTTTTTTTTTTTCCCTGCCTCCAAACACCTGTAAATGCCCATGTGTGTATGGAGCGGGGCATATACTGATGCCATCTTCTGCAACATTCAAAAGTGTGAAAATCGACTTGCAATTTGCTGAGAATTGGACTCATCAACGTTACATTGGGCAAAGCTGATTCGTTCCAAGTGAACAGCAATTTGCTGATTCTCCCAAATTGGCGTGTATATTCAACAGTGTCGGAAAATTGCAATTTGTCTACATAGAGTCAGATTCAAGTAATCCTCTTAATCTGTTTACCTCAAATCATGCTGCTACTTGGGGGCATCAAGGTGATTGAAGCCAGAAATAGAAAACTGGCACCAAAAGCGAAGTTTGCAGAAAGTGGTACATGCTGCAGTCTATCACTAGTATCAATAGTTTTTTTTTTCTTTTTTAAGATCTTTTATTACATGTTGATCCTGCTACTAGATCTGTTATTTTTCTACTTCCCGTATTAGGTTGACAGCGCTCAGCACCAATTGTTCTCTACAGCAACATTGTTGCCTGTTGTTACTTTTTAAACCTAAAAGTGTCAACCTTTTCACTCCCCTGCAGATATTACAGAGCCTGTTCTCTAAAAATCAGCAAAACAGCCCATTCTTCAATATCTAGTTCAGGTTTTCTCAACTAGGGTTCCTCCAGATGTTGTAAGGGGTTCTTTGAGCATTGAGCAACTTCTGTCTCTAAGATGAGTAACCACTCGCACCGATCATCTTATTAGCCATCTGTAAGGGGGGATTCTTCACAATGACCACCAATGTAAGGAGCATTCTTCCCATTGACCCTCACACTAATATAAAGTGAACTGTAGATATTGTAACTATTATTAGGGGTTGCCTGGCCCTAGAAAGCTATTCCAAGTGTTCCGCGTTAAAAAAGTTTTAAAAAAGCTGGTCTAGTTGTACTATTTACTTCCACTCTATGCATTTGGCTTTCTCTGCCCCTTCTTTTTCTCAGCATCAATACCCAAAGAGAAAGGTTCAAGGCATAACAGAAAATTAGGTGGCAAAGCCAATCACAGGCACAGCTGGCAGACTCTAACTTCTTCTAAGCTGATGTCCATTACTATGCCAGTACAGAAGAAGGCCAGTTGACCAATATTATAATGAATGTCACCAGGCTGTTTGTGCCCTGTCATTTGGCCACATTTGAACCACCAGCCTACAAAAAGGGTGGGAATAGCAGGATCATTATAACATGCAAGAGATCAGCGCCTTCACCTTTGCTTTACTGAGCTGCTATTATTTAGGAGTAGATATACTACCTGTTCTGCTTAGGGGCCAAATGAAAAAGAGGGATCCATCTGGGGAAAGTGATAGTTCAATGGGCATCTGGTTAATGTTATTAACCACTTGCCGACCGCCGCAAGTAGATTTACTGCGGCGGTCAGCCCCTCACAGGCAAAGTGACGTAAATATACGTCACTAGCCTGTGAGTGTGACCGGCAGACCCGTCACTAGCCTGCGCGTGTGACCGGCGGACCCGATGTCCACCGCTCACTCTGCGATCGTCAGGGGAGAGGGAGAAAGGCAGGCAGCTTGTGTAAACAAGCTGCCTGTCATTCTCCCCTGTGTAGAAACACCGATCATACGGTTCTACTATGTAGGACCGTTGATCAGTGTAACTACAGCTCAACAGACAGCCAATCACAGTTAGAATCACGCCCCTAGGGACACACACAGCCCCTCACTCTCAAATAAAGTTAACCCCTTCAATAGCACTGATTACTGTAGAAATGTCACTGGTAACCCCAAAAGTGTCAAAAATGTCAGTCAAGGGTCCGATCTGTCCGCCGCAATGTTGCAGTACCGCAAAAAAATCGCAGATCGCCGCCATTACGCGTTAAAAAAAAAAACAACAAAAATGACAAAAATCTTTCCCTTTGTTAGTAAATGCAATAACTTTTGCGCAAACCAATCAAAATACGCTTTTTGCGATTTTTTTTACCAAACATAGGTAGCATAAAACAAATTGGCCGAAAATGTTAACAATTTTTGATGTTTACTTTTTTTTTTTGGGGAATTTCATATAAAAAAATGTGAAAAATATTGTTATTTTTGCAAAATTGACGCTCTTTTTTTGTTTATAGCGCGTGATCAAAAAATCGCACAGGTGATCAAATACCACCAAAAGAAAGCTCTGTTTGTGGGAAAAAAAGGACGTCAAATTTGTTTAGGTACAGCGTCGCACGACCGCGCAATTGTCCGTTAAAGTCACGCAGTGCCGAATCGCAAAATACCCCTTGGTCAGGAAGGGGGTAAAATCTTCCGGGGCTTAAGTGGTTAAGGTTTACTTTTATTTTTTTTTAAATTTCTACTACAGATCTTCTATGTCTTCCTGAAGGATAAAATATTACTAATGATGATTAACCCATTAAGGTCTGAGCATGGCATTGGATCCATTGGTTTGGGAAGCATTTAGTGCACCAGCAACATTGAAGATGCCAGTGAGGACATTGGTGGTGAAAAGCTCCTAGGTGGTGGCATGGATAAGAGACTGAATGGGCAGCTGAATTTGTTGCCCATGTATATATGTGGGGCAACAATGATGAGCATCAAAGTTGGGTCCTAACTGTTGGGTCTCCCAGAAGGGTATGTCCACCACTCCAATTATTGGAACTGCTACCTTTGCCAAGCAAAAGGATCAGTTTTAAGCTAGCTACTAATGGTGCACAATTTCTACAGACCGCAAGTGTACAGCTGCAAAAAAAAAAAAACTGCCAGTGAAAAAATTCCCTAATTTGCCACAACTGCCCACAATCCACAACCTCCAGAGATCCGGAAAATCCTGTAAGGAGTCACTATAGTTCACAGAGAAAGTCAAATCAGTCCATGTGACACATCATAGCATATTCAGGGGTTGATTAGGTAGGCAGATTTTGGTGCCATAAGGAGTGCACTCTGTGCCAAAGCTTGTCATGGACCGGATTGCAGAACACATACTATCAAACTGGCATGCAAATAAACTGTGTCCTTTTCACTTGTCACACAGTAATGTACCATGACAATCCTAGCTAACATTTTAAAACTATATCTAGGGGCAGATATATTTAAAGAATATATATCGCATTAGGATCATATTAAAAAAACACTATCTGAAATATAATGACTCATATTGGCTTAAAGGAAATCTATGCTCACAGCATACACTTTCATTTTATAACATCAGCATTGCAAAAGCAATACAAAGAATACTTATTTTTGACAATCCAAAATAAGCTTACTTGGAAAATCTTCTTTCACGTTGTGAGTGCTGCCTGTCTGCTGGTCATCTCTTTCTACAACTTCATGTATCCCTTGCATGCTTTGCAACTTCTCATCTGTGGTTTACTTTCCATTTCTAAGAACTACATATCCCATGGTACTTTGCTGCCTGCAAGCAGTGATTCCTGTACTGACTCCGCCTCCTGAAACTCCTCCTCTCAGAACCTTTGTATCTCAGAAGGCAGGCTCTGTGAAATGTGGGACACAGCAGTGCCTACTTATGAGGAATAGTGAACTATGGTGTTGATTTACTAAGTGGAAATAGACTGTGCACTTTGCAAGTGCTCTTGCTCCAGAGTTTAGTGAATGAGGAAAAGCTCTGCTGACTTCCATCATCAAATCAAGTGCAAGCAAAAATGCTGTGATTGGGTATTCTTTGATTGGGTATTCTTTTACTAAGCCCTGAAGCAAGTGCACTTACAAAGTGCACGGCCTATTCACCTTAGTAAATAAATCCCTATGTGCCAAAGAAATCTAGAAAGTAAACAGGTGGGGTAAAAGTGAGCTTACAAAGATCGTTCTGATTGTAGCACCCTCCTAGGTGGGTGCTAGAGTTTTTGGGTTTCCCTGCTTAAGAAGGGGACTGCCAGGCACATTTAAGTACTCTCTACCTAACAGGGAGCAGTGATCCATTAATAGGGTCTGCTCAGTGTGATCAGATGCTGCCCATGTTGTCTTCCTGTTTAACACTGGTCCAGTAGGAAGGGGCATATTGGACAGTGGAAGGAAACCTGACAAATGGGAGCATGGGTGTAGATACAGCCCTGGCCATTGGCAGAGGAAAGTGCCCCAAGGCATGCTGGGTGACTGTATTTATACCAAGAGAGCATGTGTGTCTTTGGCTGGAGAGTGAGGTCCCGAAGGAAGGGGGGTCGCTACCCCTCCTCTGTACAGGCTGCCATGCGGTCTCAGGTGGTTGACCTGAGGGCCAGAGTTACAGAAGCTGCAACCCTGATGTCCTGCAGAGCTTACTGAGAGGGTAATATACATGGAAGGATCTGTTCCTTGTTACTGTGAATACAGACCTAAGTCTAGGAGCCTATTCAGTGAGGGCCATCTCTTCAACCTAGTGAAGTCAGTGAATGGGGGCCAACTGAAAAGGATACTGGTTAGTGTCCTGAAGAATCAGAGTTCATTGAGTCTGCTGCCAGCGTGAGCAAAGGACTTATTCTTCCATACAACTGCTGTATGGTTCAGCAGAGGGTCTGCTATTCAGTTCAACCAAGTGAGGCCAAGTGGGAGTTGTCCTCCTCCTCTGTACATAGTTAAAGTTGGAGTATCCCACTAATCCCTTCTCCTATCCAAGTTCTACCAATAAATACGGAAAAAAAAAACAAATCCTCTAGACCAGTGGTCCTCAACTCCAGTCCTCGGGGCCCACTAACAGGCCAGATTTTAAGTATTACCTTGGGGAGATGCAGACTAGAATACTGCAATCACTGAGCAGCAAATTAGATCACCTGTGATGTAATTTAGTTATCTTGCAAACCTGGCCTGTTAGTGGACCCTGAGGACTGGAGTTGAGGACCACTTCTCTAGACTGGTCATTGGATATTGAGCAGATGAGTATGTACATGGATGAGTGAAAATACCCAAGCATCTGGCTGCAGGATAATCAGAGGGAGACCCATGGAAATCTATGCTCAGCGAACCCTACGGGGGCAGTGCTACATGAATAATAGAAGTAGGCTAGAAATAATTGAAATACAATTTGGAAATTAATATATTTGACCACAGATACAGTTTACCATAATTACATACCAGAGTTTCTAGTGCCACTGTGTTGCCCAGATATATGGTGCATTCTCTGTGGAAGAGGGTTTTCAGGAGCTGCCATACTTGAGCAATATAAATTTCATAAAAATAAATTATGGTGAGACTTGATTAAAAACCTTGCAGAGCCAGGGATGTTGCTGACAATGCACATCACAGTGTCAGCGCTCAGCAGACCAGGTACCCTGGGCTAGTCTCTGTGTTTGATATACTATAGAGATAAATGACCAGCAGCATGTAAGCTCTCATTTTTAAGGGTGTCCCTGCAGAACCAAACACAGCAACATTTGTATAGATATGCTTTACAATGCGGAAAATGCAACCTATCAAATACAGTTAAAAAGCTATAAAGCAAAATGTATTTTTCAGTGCAACCAGTGTAAATCTTGATGGCAACCCATTGTACAGCAATGCTGAGATCAGAGAAGGGAAAGCCACACTTAGGTGCCTATTAGTCTCAGAGCACATGTGAACTTATTGGCATGGGAGAGAGCGGACTGAGCAGGAAGATGACCTCATCTACACATGTGCGTGACCAAGAAATATGTTTTGTTTAGTTTCGTTTAGATTCGTTATTTCTAGTTATTTTGTTTCTTTAAATTCGGTTGATTACTTCAATTTATATTCGGGATTCGTATTCAGAATTCGTTATATGTCTTTTTTTTTATTTCTCTTTGAATTTACCAATTTTTTCTATTCAAAACGTCCAACTCAACACATTTTGAATTGGCCGTATCGAAAAACTTTAGATTTTTTTTTTTCGATTCCAGTGTGGCAAAGTGAACAAACAAAATGAAAATCTTCATTAAATAATTACAATGACTCTTTAAATCACCTTTGGCTTAAAAAAAAACAGCATTATTTGGAAATGGTACTCTTACACACAGTCTTTAATTTCCGAAATATGTTTACAGTTCGAATTTGGCTGGAATTCAACGTAAAATTCGATTCGAATTTAAATTCAAAAATTCAAAATCGCATGATGATCTAGGATGGAAAAGGACCTCGGGGGTACTGGTAGACAACAGGCTTGGCAGTGGCATGCAATGCCAAGCCGCTGCAAGCAAAGCCAACAGAATACTAGCATGTATAAAAAAGGGGATTCACTCCAGAAATAAAGAGATTATTCTCCCTCTCTACAAGACTCTGGTCCGGCCACAGTATTCTGTCCAGTTCTGGGCACCGGTCCATAGGAAGGATGTGCTGGAACTGGAGAGAGTCCAGGGAAGGGCAACAAAAATAATTAGGGGAATGGAGGACATTGGCTGCGAGGAAAAACTACAAGTACTGAACCTATTCTCTCTGGAGAAGAGACGATTGAGGGGGGTGTGATATCAGTGTACAAATATTGTACTGGCGACCCTAGCATAAGGAACAAACTATTCAGAGAAAGGAAATATAATAAGAAACGTGGCCACTCACTAAAACTAGAGGAAAGGCGGTTTTACCTTAAAATACGTAAGGGGTTCTTCACTGTCAGAGCAGTAAGGATGTGGAATTCTCTTCCACAAGCAGTGGTATCAGCAGGGAGCATTGATAGTTTCAAAAAACTATTAGATGGGCACCTTAAAGACCACAACATACAGGGGTATACAATGTACGGTTAACATCAAACACACACTCACATCATAGGTTGAACTGGATGGACTGATGTCTTTTTTTCAACCTCACAAACTATGTAACTATGTAACTATGACAAGTCGTTCTCCATTATTTCCAATTCATATATGTGCAACTTGAAGTCGCACTGACTTCAAAGTAGTCCCTGCACTACTTTGGCACGATTTTGATGCGTTTTGAGGTCCAAAGACATTCAAGCCCAGTCAAACTCGCATCAAAATCGCGGCAACAAAGTCGTGGTTAAAAATGTGAAACTTTAAAGTCGCACGAGTGTGAAAGGGGCCTAAAGATTGCTAAGCTGCAATATATGACGTTTTTGTTTTCGGGTTTAATATCACTTTAATTCTGCTTTAATTATTCAAAACAAAATGTTCTTAGGGGATGATGAGAATTTGTTCTGCAATGCAGAAAAACAAAGATTTTACAGAGAGGTCGGTCACTGCTGAAAATCAGGGACATTTCCAGAGAGAAAAAAAAAAGTATCAAGGGACCCGTCTTTAAACCCTCGCAATGTCTCAGAACGTGTCAGGGCCACTTGGCATCTCTGGGTGGGAGTTGGGCAACGATCAAAAAACAAAAACAAAAACAAGAAAATCTTTCTCTTGTAGGGCACATGGGCACAGAAAGAGATAGCTTCACTTCCCCTGTAACAAGTATGTAGTAATGTGTGTTAATTAATGGGGGAGTGTGAGCTCTGGCAGGCAAATTACCGGGTAACAGCACAGAGCTAATTAGTCTGATTTGTTAATAAGCGCGTGGCACCGGCCCTTTAAAAACATGGGAGGAAGGAAGGTCGTGTCTTAGGCCAGCAGCTGAGCTATATCTTCTATATGTATGCACAAGGCGCGTATACAAAGCGCCATAATCTACACCGCGCTATTCTTATATACTGCGTGCTGGTGCCCCTATACTACATTCTTATCGGCATTCTGCCATGAACAGTATGAACGTGTCGGCATTAATATTCTCCAATATGTATATCAAGAAACATTACATATTAATGTGAACCTGCCAGATTTTGCAGCATTTATAAACTAATGGAAATGCTTGAAGCCTAACTCCAGGCAAACAGCTAAATATACGTATTAAATACACATATGGCCGCTGGTTTACCTGCCAAAAGATTTATATTTCTGTCCATCCAGTTAAGCAATTTGCACAGCTCCGCACACACCGGAGCAGGAGACCTGATTTTTCGATGCTGCATTTCAGCGTCACTTACAGGTGTTGTCCCTCCCCCCATGCAAACAGAAGAAGCAGTGGTTACTACCCATACAGCTCACCAATAAACGAGCTCCCGGGTGCCCGATCTACAGCCGTTTAACTGAGTACATATGTAGCAAGGTTTCCAGGCCTGATGTGGGTCCGCCATCAGTGCCGGTAATCTCTCCAGCCCATGTGAGCTGTGACCCTGGGTGTGACAACTGAAGCAGCGAAAACTCCGGCATCTTTGTTTGTGGTTTTTATTTGGTTTAAAGGGGATGGGAGAAGGGAATGAGTGGGATACTCCTTGAGGCTTAAACTACTGTATTTTCTGGCGTATAAGACTACTTTTGAACCTCAAAAAAATCCTCCAAAAATAGGGAGTCGTCTTATACGCCGAGTATAAAATCTCCAAGGTACCCTAACTATAAGTATTACCAGTAGATGTAATCTCTCAAGACGCTGGCCTGTACCGGAATACCGTATGAACCGTAGTATTGAATGCAAAGCCTGCTCGGATTGGCAGAGTAACATCAGCTGCCTCTCTGACTGCCAATCCGAGCAGGCTTTGCATTAAATAATCAAATACATCGCTCTCCGTGATTGGCTCAGCGCGGTATACTGTATGTAGCCAAAGCTACAGTACATATGGTATACTGGTACAGGATTCCCGCACAGCCAGCGTCTTGAGATTACATCTACTGGTAATACTTATACTTAGGGTACCTTGGAGATATTATGAGAGATTACATGTATTACAGTACTTGAGGTACCTTGGAGATCTATGAGAAATCTGATGTTTTTCAATGGTGTTGCCTTGCTTCGGAAGAGAGGTAGTCTTATACGGCGAGTATAGCCCAAAACCTATGTTTTAACTTGAAAATTAGGGGGGTCGTCTTATATACGCCCAGTCGTCTTATACGCTGGAAAATACAGTAATTACATGTGGGACTTTACTCCTGGAAAATGCCCGTTGGCGCTTCCTCGATGCCAGCCGGCGCCAGCCAACGCTCACTAACACTGTAAAGATCCTGTAGAACACAGAAGTGCTGAATCCTCGACTATTAGTCCAGAAGATCCAGGACGGAGAACTCTAGAACTTCTGACACTGTTGTGCTGTATAAGTCACTGAATACTGTCCCCCCGCTTTGACCAGCTTGAGGTAGTATGATGTAGAACTCTGTATAGCTGTACTTGCAACTGACACACTCTGTACAATTCAGGGCCCAACCACAGGTGCCCTCTTTAACTTCAACTCTTCAGGGTCCACTGACTATGTACCCCCCTCTGTACCTCCTTTCCAACTAGCTGGCACTGGATCCCAGAACCTCTTCCGGAGTGGTCCCCTCTAACTTCAGGCAGACCCCAGGGGCAATCCTCAGTACTCATGACCTGTGTAGGCTTTCCTGGGACTGGACCCCTCTCTCTCTCCGCAGGCTCTCGGCACACCGGATCCCCTCAGCTCACTCAGCACTCTCTGGATTCTCAGACGACACCCCAAGACATCCGCCTTCCTCAGACAGGAGGAGAGACAGCCGTACTCTCCTTCCTGGGACTCCCACTAAAGACGTTGAGTCATGCACTCCCCTCAAACTTATACCCAGCCCAGAATCCTTTGGGGCAGAATCTGCCTTCTGGGGTAGAGACAAGCCTGAACGTGTCCCCTGATTGGGTTTCCTTCACTGCCCAATGAGAAACCTCTCACAGGGCCAGTGAGGAGACTCCCCTCACAGCAGACACACTTGGTAGCCATGACAACCTACCTCACAAAAAAAAACATGGCTCTGCTGTTAGGCAGACAAAGCCCACTATATTTTACCTAGCACCTACCTGTAGGGTGCTACACATATGTACACGAATAAAACACAAGTGGGGGTCGATTCCAAAGTCCACCGAACTATATGGAGATTAGCCCCACTCGATAAAGGGGGGGGGGGGACTTTAAAGGGTGGGGATAGTGCAGTGGTGAGCATATATTAACAAAAGAAAAAAGAATGCATTAAAAAATTAATTTATTTTATATAATTCATTAAAACATGATGAAACATCAATTACATATATAAAACATTGCCACTACATGAAAACAACCTCCAATAGATGTAACTGGCCTGCAGGTGAAAAAAGCGAGGATGACATGGGTCTGATGCAATGCATACTAGCACATAATGCCATTGTCTTGCAGGGTTTTTTTTTTTTTTTTTTTTTTTTTAGGGTATACAACCGCTTTAAGCTGAACTTAAGGTAAACATAAAAGGTATAAAATAAAGTGACACAGTAGGGAAGTGGCTGTGAAGCTTCACTGCCGGTTTCCCTTATCACTAATGGTGTTGGCAGAACCCAAGAGCCGATATATAGCGCACCCCTTAGAGAGCCAGTGGTAGTTTAAGCCTATTTCATCCTCTTGTCGCACACACAGCCAGGCACACAATATTTTCGGCAGTCGCGCTCTGGCTCAAGAAGCAATCTATGGATTTCCTTTTTTTTGTTTTTTTATTAGGCAACAATGAGCATGGATGGCAATAGGGAGCATGGGATACCCCATAACCTGGAACTGTGGAAATTGAACAGATTGAGGACTACTAACTTTCTGATTGCACTTGTCCACTTCTTCACACATGGTTTGAAGTTGTACACCTTCAGCTGCACCTGTACAACACCTGAGGGTACTGCACCCCGTCTTGGCTGTACCGGCACACTGCAGGCTGTACTTCTTTCAGCAAAAGTCCCACAAAATCTCTATGCTGCCTGTAATCTGACTTCTTCCCAAAGACTAAGGCACTACACAGTAACTCTTGCAGCACTGAGGTCTTGTACTCATTCAGTCACAGGATCATCGGTTACCTCCTGCCGAAATCTACCAGGCTGTTGCCCTTTGAGGGAGATGAAGACTCACTCAGCCTCTAGGCAACTTGGGTTCTCTATCACAGCTTCCTTCCTGGCTCTCCTCCCATGAGCTCTCTCCTGACACCTTGGTTTCCTGGGATGTTCTTCGTCTAGCCAGCCCCTTCCCCCTTCAGCTAAGCCTAACTGGGACCTCAGTGTCCCAGGTTAGGCTTAGCTGGGGGGGGGGGTGATGGTGCCCAGGAGGGCAAGACCTTTCCACAGGGGATCTCCTTCTGGCTGGACCCTGCAACACTTACTCACACCAGCATGCTGCAATCCTCCCTGCCACTCAGGCTCCGACTATTTATGGGCTCCTCTCTCACTTTCTGGGCACACCTCCTCAGCGGTTGGCTAAAGTCCCATAAAAATTCAGACTGCAGTGTCTGCGCTCCCTCCTACTACGTTCCAGAGATTTCTAGAATACAGGGGGAGGTAGCAGAGCAACAGCCTTCACTTTGTTTTGGCGGTATTGCTGGTATGAGATATCCCAGGATGCACTAGAAAACCAAAAAGCAAACCAGAAAAATGTCATCAGCAGTCACTTCTGGTTCATGTGTATATATTTTGGGAGCATCTGGTGCAGACATTACCTCTGGTGTTCAGCCTGGAGCAGCAGGGAGGTAAGCGGGGTCTGGACTTCAGTGGAGCAACTAACAGGCGGCACACGTGGTGTGCAACATGGGAACGCTATAGTGGAAGGTAAGTGGGGATCAGTGAGAGAAGACTGAATGGCAGAGGATATGCTGGGGGACTAGAGCAGGAGAAACTAGCAGGTGTCACACTTGGTAAGCAGTGGGAGATCAGCAAATCTGGGGGTACTACTGAGTGAGGCATCAGCAGAGCTAGGGGTACTACTGTGCAGGGGATCTGCTGAATGAGGGTCCTAATAGACTGGGTAATTTCTGAACCAAATGGAAGTAAAACTGAACCAGGGTTCTACCCCTTTAAAACAAACAGAAAATCATCACTGAAAAAGCATCACCGAAGCATCACAGAAGCATCAAAAATACATTAAAAAAAGCATGTTAAAGCGGTAGTCACTTAAATGTGTGTTAAAGTTAAAGCAATTGTAAATAAGCACTAAGTGCACTTTTTTTTGTATATGTGTAAAAAAAAATGTAGCTGTTTTTCCACCAGGAAACAAAGTGGGGTAACCATGTTTTTTGACTTATGGACATGAATTTAGAACCCTCTGAAATAGATGGACAATGCACCGCAATATCCATCTTTGTCATAGCATTGCCATAATACATGCAGGCATAGGTGTGAATAGGCCCTTACTCTGTTCATAATACGCAAAGTAACATTCAGTTTTGGTCAGTCAAGACAGGACCCCTTTCCATTGCTTCCTCAACTCATGGGCCTGGTAAAGAGATCATGGGGAAATATGCAACTTTCTCATCTGCTTCCCATATAATAGCCGTGGAAACCTGAACAGCCTTTTCCCAGGCCTCATTAGTGTCATGTGGGGAAGCATGCAGAGATCTATGTAAGTTTTGACTTCCGAGAACGTTTTTGAGGGATTTGGTAGCTGAATAGGAACAGTGGAAGACAGCGGAGTATAGGATACCTACTTTACCTGCTATAAAGTTAGATACTGAAGAATGTATCTAGCACTTCACTTTGCCGAATCAATTAATAATTGGTTTAAACCAATCAGAGAGTGGGAATGTCCCAGAATCCCACACTTTAGTACCTACAATAAATCTCAACGGAATTTGCAATGTATATTCTAGATCGGCCATTCTCAGCCAGGGTTCTGTAGAATTCTAGGGTTCCTTCCGGGTTTACTGGGGGTTCCTTGAGGTGACTTTCCATCTCATGGTGCCTGCATACTTTGAAGGCCAACACCAATTGGCAGAGCCAGTGGCATTACACCAGTGATTTATAACTGGCTGTAATGGGGACATTCTTATCACCATTCTAAGTGGGGCATTCTTCCCACTGAATTGGTTTTAGCAAGGGTTTCCCGAGATCTGAAGATTTCAAGGGTTGCCTTGCTGTAAAAAGGTTGAGAAAGGTTGCTCTAGACTCTAGAGCAGGGATCCTCAAACTACGGCCCTCCAGCTGTTGCAAAACTACAAGTCCCATCATGCCTCTGCCTCTGGGTGTCATGCTTGTGGCTGTCAAGAGTCTTGCAATGCCTCATGGGACTTGTAGTTCTGAAACAGCTGGAGGGCCTTAGTTTGCATATCCCTGCTCTAGAGGAAAGACTTAGGAAGCATTTCTCTACATGTTGGTTTTGAAGAGAAGATCCAAAGTACCACAAAAAAAATATATAACAAGACCATAGGGATTATTTTAAAAATTGTGAATTTTAGAAAAGGGTTGTTTTTTGTTGTAAGTGTCTTTGGACATAGTAAAGATATAGAGAACTTCCATTCTAGCACATTGGGTCAGCAGATCAATTTTTTGGTGTTTTAAGGTGAAGGCTCTCTCATTTGGGCAATTCCCTGATGCCCTTAGTAGGGATTAACTTTTAGTATTCATTCATTGCTAGACCATGGGGTTACTCTTTAAGCCAGTGGTTTCCAAACTGTGGCCCATGAGCAAGATGCGGCCCTTTTGCCTGCCTTTATCTGTACATTGGGTCACTATTTTTCCCACTAATACAAGTCACTATTCCTTCCACTGACACCAATAACGAGAAACCACTCCTTTTCCTGACACCACAGTGGGGCATTATTCCTCCCACTAACATCAACGATGGATGGCTATTACTACCACTGATACCAACAGAGGGGCACTACTAATACAAATGATGAGGCGCTATTCTTCATCA